>NC_080672.1:363892988-364541228 GCF_030247195.1 Topomyia yanbarensis
CATATTGGATCCGCCATTTTGAATTTTACATTTGCGACGTCAGAATCAGCGACCCCGAAAACCTATATAAAGGTAAAAATAACAGCAATACATTGAAAATAAATTGAGTCGCAAAGGATTAAGCGGAATCTCAATGCTATGGCCAGGAATGTGGCCAAAAAATTGAATCTGTCCAAATCTTTCGTTCAGAGAGCCAATGGCCGGGCGGGACTGCATACGTACAAAGTGCAGAAGGTTCCAAATCGTGAAAAACGACAAAAAACGGTGGGAAAGTCACGGTCTCGGAAACTGTACACCCAGATGCTAACGAAGTCGAAATGTCTCACCGTGGATGATGAGACTTACGCCAAGGCGGACTTCCGGCAGCTTCCGAGGCTACTGTTCTCCACCGCCCAGCACAAGTTTGATGTTCCATAGGAAGTAAGGAAGCAGAAACTTTCAAAGTTTGCCAAAAAATACCTGATTTGGCAAGCGATCTGCTCATGTGGCAAAACGAGTGCCCCGTTCGTGACTACCGGGACTGTAAACGGGGAAATCTTCCTCAAGGAGTGTCTACAGAAGCATCTGCTTCCTCTGTTGAAGGAACACGAGGGCCCTACGATCTTCTAGCCGGATCTAGCTTCGTGCCACTATTAAAATGTTATCCTGGAGTGGTACGAAGCCAACTGCGTCACTTTCGTACCCAACGACATGAACCCTCTCAACGCACCGGAACTAAAGTCCATCGAAAAATACTAGGCATCTATGAAGCAGGCACTACGGAATCATCGCAAGGAGGTCAAATCTGAGGTAGACATGAATAAAAAGTGGGTATCCGTACGGAAGAAGCTGCAGCCAGATATTGTACAGAACCTAATGAGTGGAGTTAAGCATAAGTTGCGAGCGTACGGTTATGGTATTGAGGTTGAATAAAATAAATATGCTATAAGTTTACTAATAGGTTATATTTTATTGTCTGATAGTTTGAATTACAAAATTTACAAACGCGGTCTCAAGCATTGACCCATGATCGCGCGATATTGAAACGGTCACACCCGGAAGACTCTACCATTGATCCTAGCAGCCTAGACTGATACCTTCCGTTGGACCAATAAAAAAAATGACGCTCATGTTTACTAGACAACACGTTCTATGGCGACATGACCGAGAACTTTAGTGATTTGGAAGAACTAACTTTCTTCTAGTATCTGAACCGTATACCGAAAATTAAGTATCAGATTCACGGTCCGCGCGCGAACGCACACGAATATGTGAAAAGACACACGGTCATAAAATAGAATAGAATAGAAGTTACGTAAACGTTAGCACACGCGACATACAAACGCACACGCGATCGATCATGTTAACGTACAAACGCTTGATCCCTTCGCGATGATACACGCGATCGCGAAATTTCTGCACCCGCACATATCTGAACCTATAATGAACATAATATTCACAATCACGGCTTAAGCAGTGTTTTAGTGGGTGGCATTGCCCGTCTCGTCTGCAATTGTAGTGCGTTATTTTGACGGGGAGCCCTTCCAAGAACCTAGCTCTACAGCTCCAGTATGACAACTCTCTAAAAAAGGTGACAAGTTAGTTTTTGTCATCGATTGTATATCCAACATGCAAAGTTAGTCGTTTCAGGAATTTCGGAAGGGCTTATTTTACACCATTTAAAATGCGCCGCAGGTAACAAAAACGCACGCGGATAATTAGAACATAAGAATCCATCGTCCGCGGAGAAAAATGCCAATACATAATTGTCATTAATAATTATTCCAAAGTTTATACACGATAAATCATGCTTGTGTTATGAAACCTACAACTACATAGGCATAACGACAATTGTCTCGAGACACTAAAAGTAATCGCTTTTCACTATATTGTATTGTTTTTGGAATGTCGTGTTTCGCCGGAATGACGAAACAAGGCATAATAAAATCATTCACCTGCCGTTTAATTCCATTGAACATAAGCAACACTCACGACTTTTGGCTGTTCGGAGCTGAAGTTGTTTTTGTCACAAACCGAGTATTTTAGAATTAATTCAACAAACATCCATCATAAATTCTCGGCAGCCAACTGCCCAGAGCAATAAACACATGATAACACTTCTGAGAGTTGCACAGATTGCATCATTCATCAAGGTGAAACCAGATTTGTGTAACTCTTTACCCCATCCTATTGGCAAAGGTGGAGATGCCGAGGTAAACACGGTTTTCGTAACAACGTTTGTTATACTAACATTCCTTTCCTTCCCTGGTGACTGCAAGGACGTGGCCGACGTTATTGACATTTAAAAATATAGAACCCTCCAAATGTGCACATTGAGGATCGATAACTACTCCCAGACCCCATTCATTGATTCTCTGTGCAATTTCGCTTATTCTGGCCAATCACGGAGTAGCAAATACGAATTGTACGGTCATCATGCTCATGCTCCAATTGCATTTCAAGTATTTTTGATTCTTTGTGCCTAATTAGCTTATGGTCTTTTATTCGGGCTTAGGCTTATATGCCCTTTAGATCAATTTACTTCTACGAAACATTCCAATCGTAAACTTCCACTGTTGGATGTTAGAATCATTCCGGATTTGAAAGTCGTGCAAACCTATCACATTTCCTGCTGTTCTTTTCGACATGCGCCATTTCTTGGAACCAACGCTATACACTAAATAGCCGATTTGAAGAGTGTACTGTCGTATCATGCCACGCGTACAGTATCATGTCGTGATCTGGTCTGTTTCATGTCACAAATTTATGAACTCGACCTGCCCAGCAAAGTGCAAACAGCTTGATGCACTCTTAACCGCGAAGCAGATACGTCCATTAGGGTGGCACAAACTGTTTTATGGTTAAACTTAATTCATCGTAAATTCTAATAATTGTTGTAATTGAAAGAAGGTTAATCTTGTCAAATTGTTATCGGTGAGATCAGCTCAATGCAGTGCCGTATAACTCTTTAAATTAGTACCAATTCTGTTTGACTAAAAATTGAAAACTGCTTTGCTCTCGATTTTTGTACCATTCTCAGTACAAATTGAAAGAACGTTATTCAAAGGATGTGATGCTAGAACACAAACTGCACTACGTTGATTCCCAACCGGTTGCTCATAATGCTGAGAGTAAATATTTTGCACCACTCTAATCGATATGCTACAAAGCACAACTCATCACAGCACCATCGACATCGGTAGCATGGGAGGCACGAATGATTCCCGTCGGAGTGTAGACCACACCATTTACTTGTGACGATACGCGATCCACACTTATACCCATGGTGCGGCGGCTTCTACTAAATGGCAATGTCTGAATTTTAATGCTTCTGTTTTATGTTTGCAAAAACAATCTTTTAATAGGTTTTACGATGGGTTCGTCAAATAACGGATGTTGAGTAACATGCGTAATGACGTATTTCACGTTACGCTCGAATGAGATTTCAGTACCACTTATACTAGAGTGGACCTAGTCTACAGAAATCTTCAACGAGGCATTTTACTCTATGATATCTAGACTTCAACAAATTTATTTACACAACTTACCAAAAGGGTTTCAGTTGAGGACCGTTGTTCATCGTTTACATACAACAGATTTCCACTTCAAACAGAAATCTGGTGAAAATATAACTGTGACAGCTCAATAACGTTCCTAATTAGCTAGTATGATTAATTACTGACCTGTGCAAACCCAGCGTAGTATGTGTGTGTGAGTGAGTGAGCGACCACACCAAAGTCAGCCCTTTCCGGTGACTGCGGAAAATTTTGTTTTCCGCTCAATCTAACCCCGATCGTTCGAGTCGTCATCTAGCATAGTATACAAAACAGAACGTAGATAGGTAATTCATTCAGTGAAGCAGCAGTGAACCGTAAACTGTTCTTATCCAATTTTTAAAATTTGTTCCTTGAAATTAAAAACATACGGTGCATTAAACTAACTTAATATCATAATATGTATTATATTTTTTATGTTACTTTATAGGTCATTTAACCCTCAAAAAGGCAACCGGGTCTAAGAGGCCCGGCACGTTACAATTTTTTAGTTACAAAAAAATGTGTATGCAGTATAAGCTTGGGCATGGAAATTTTGATAAGTAGCTTTGAAATCTATAACAAAAATAAAGAATTGTGAAATTTTCATCTATGGAGTTTTGCGCAGCTATGTTTGAATTTTTTACATGCACAAAAAGGCAAGCCGGGTCTGGCAGGCCCGGTGTGCATGCAATACTAGGCTACTACTACTACTAGGAATACCACGGGTTTTATACATTAATATTTATCTGCAAAAAACATTTGGATGAGTTCATCGTCATATTAGCAGGAATGTTTTGATTGATTTTATCTTTTTACCTTTTCTTTTAAGAAAAAAATCTTGAAAGTTTGAGCGAATTCTATACATTTCTTTTATAAGAAATGTAGAAATAGCATACGATAATGACGTGTGTCATATTTTTTTGGGTAAATACTTTTATTTCACTCACTGTGGTCTACTTGACAATTATTTGGATACAACATAACCTAACTCTGTCGTTATTGTCTATTTGTTGTCTATTCTTTCTGTTATAGTTTTCGTAATAATTCAAATTGTAGGATCTAAAAACAACAAAAAATTGAAATGGCTATAAGACGATATGCCCATGTTTTCAATCGTCTCAAAGAATCTGAAGTAATGGAAGAAATTTGAGCAAATTCAACAGCAGACGATTCCGAAACTGATTTGCAAAGCGAGGAAGAAGATGTGAATGATATTGCTTCCGATGATGAATTTGATGTAGAAAAATATGAATATGTACTCCGGTTATGCATCAGAAGAAATTGATAGCAACCCAGAAACATTTATTGGTCGTGTTCAAACGAAATGGAGCTTAGAACCAATCGACAGTCGACGTGATCTTCCGAGTACTACCCTTTTGGAAAAAAAAATTGAGCTTTTTACATTCATCGCCTTATACGCTGAAATCGGGATTTACTGCGTGTTCGTACTCATCATCCTGTAATTCCGGAACCGGAAGTCGGATCAATTAGAAATTCAACAGCAGCCAATGGGAATGCTGTACCTTTCATTTGAAACCAAGTTTGTAAAAATCGGAAAAGAATTCGCTGAGAGATAGGTATGACATTATCTTAGGAACTTGGTAAGTTCCCCCGGGGCATCAAGAACCGCCATAGCTGGCCAATGTGGTCGAAGTACCCTCGGTGGGTCATTAATGATCTAGACATGCAAAGCCAAGTAATGTTGCACATATTTTAATATATATTGCATCATTTGGACATCATGGTGGTATCAGTTTCTATGGAAATTTGCTGTGTGATTGTACTCTTCAACACCTAACTCCAGAACCAAAAGTCGGATCAATAAAAAAAAATCAATAGCGACCGATGGGAAGGCTGCACCTTTCATTTGAGACTAAATTTGTACAAATCGGTCCAGCTACCTCAGAGAAAAATCGGTGAGATTGTTTGCCACATGCATACATCCATACATACATACATACATACACACATACACACACATACAGACATTTTACGATTTCGATGAACTGAGTCGAATGGTATAAGAGATTTGGCCCTGCGGGTCTCGGTTAAAAAGTCGAAATTTCGACCGATTGCATAACCTTTCTATATGAGAACGGCAAAAAAGGAGCTTGAATTTAGACGGGCCTTAGAGGCCCGGCTTGCCCTTTAATGTTAGGATTTTAGCTTGCCTTCACAAGGGTTAAAAAAATTGGAAAAATCATCATATTCTTGATATGTGATAGACTAAATAAAATAATATTCGTTAGTAATCTGACCAGCATCACATAATAGAGCCTTTGAGCAATTTTTCATACATGGAACGTTAACAGGGATCATTTATGAATAAACCTATAATCAATTGTCTTAAGTGACAGCCATGAGTGTTTTTCATGTCTGATTGAGTGTCATTTTGGGATGCACAAGATAGTGCTGGTATTTTTTATTGAATTTATCCCAATGCTGATTCCAAACATCGAAGAAATCCCACGTATATTGCTTGCTGTTCTAAGGAATCGAAAAAAAACTAGTTTTTGGCTTTAGGTTAAAGAATACAAAAAATAGTGCTCTGGCCGTGCACTTATAATACACCAGTAAATACAGTTTACGTAAAAACAGTGCATCGTATTTTTTTTTATTTGACCAATGGGGGGAAGTGGGCCAACTCGGACCGCTGACTAATTCGGACTCTCAGCTGTTTTTCATTTATGGTAACATTATGAAAAGCGTGTGTATCATTTCCATGGCTGTCATATAGCTCTGTTATATCTCACAAAATTAGGCGGATCTCAGTTTTCGTGTGCTTGTAAGAGAGACACATGTTGCTTCGATGCGCTTCTTCGTAAAACTTGTATGACAAATAACTAGATTTTTGTTTTGGCAAAAGCAATTATTTAAATCAAGTGCATTATTCACCTGTTTTCGCTTAATCGGTGCGTGGATTGTAGAATATGCCTTGGCCCAATTCGAACCTTTTGCGATAGGTACAATAGACTGCTCAGAAAAATAATGATTTTTTGAAAACTCGATCGGCCCACCCCTGAGTCGATTCCTAGTCCCACTAGGCTTGCTTGCACCAAATTTGAAGTAAATCGGATATGTCTAGCTACCGGACTCAAGTGCAAGGTGTTTGTATGGGATTTCCCAGAACCATGCACTGCTAGGTCCCATGCAAAACTGACTCAGACATCACTTCGTTGAAAGTTTAATAACTTCTTTTAACAAAGCCGGATTGACTCGCAGTCTTCGAAAAAGTTGTAGACAAATAAATCATCTTTCTTATTTTCACTTACACTGATAATACGATACATATAGTGTCACCTAGCGGCGAAAATGCGAACTAGTAACTACACATCCCTTTCATATTAATGGGTGACTTTAACGCCCATCACACAGCGTGGGGTTCAAAAAGGTGACGGTTAAATGACGGCAGTATCATCTTTCTCCGGGGCCGATCCGCATCCGCCTTAGATTTAACAATATGTTCCATCGCTGGAACCTGGTCGGTTCTCGCCGATACTGAAAACAGCGATCACTTCCCTATTGTAGTCTCCTATGATCGGATGCCCCCTCTACGTTGCGGCGTCGCCGTTGGCTCTAGATCGGGCGGAGTGGACCATCTACAAAGATGACGTTTCGGATACACTCGATCGACTAGTCGCCAGACGAGCTTGTATAGGTCATGACACAGGCTGCAAAACCATGCATTCCCCAAACCAGCGGAGCACCACCAAAGCGAGCGGTTCATTGATGGAACCCAGAAGAAGCGAGGGCAATCAAAGATCGACGAAAAGCTGTTCAAACTCTTAAAAATACTCCACTTCACCATCGTCGATGGGATGAGAGATCAGCGGATTTTCGCCGCCTCGGGAACCAGGCAGGTCAACGAGAAAGCCAAGGAGGCCAGCTGGACGTCTTTCCTGGACGGGATCAGCGCCGATTCTTCGACTGGGGATTTGTGGAGAATAATCAATGCCCTAAGCGGCAAAAGAAGGCAAAACGGCTTCGCACTAACAGTTAACGGTACCACTACAGTTGAGCGCTATGAAATTGCTAATACAATCGGTCAACACTTTGCCCTTTTCGCTGGGGCCTCCTCCCTCCCATCTGCCTTCCTGAGAACGAAGAGGACAATAGAAGCCAACGCTACAACATTCAGTCCAGACGCCAGCCAGGATTACAACAAACCTTTCTCTGGAGTAGAACTAGCCACTGCACTGAGTACTGCAAAGGGAAACTCAGCGGGACTCGACAACGATAGTTATTCATTTGTAAAACAAACCAAGATTGGCACTTTTAAGCTAACGCAAACCTGTCTTATCAAATAAACAAATTGAATAAAAAAAAACGATAGTCATTCCCTGTTAAGGCATTCAACCCCGGTTGGCAAGCGAGCGCTCCTAAACGGATTCAACAGGACAGCTAGAGAACCGGTCTCCTGATTCCCGTTTCAACGAAATGCGAGAGAACAAGGAGCCCGAATGACTTCCGATCCATTAGTCTTCTACCCTGTATTGGGTAAAACGATGGAAAGAATGGTAAACAGACGCCTGATAACCCTCCTCGAGGAACAAGAGCTTCTCGACCATCGACAGTTCGCATTAATACCATCCGTAAGGGACTCGGCACAGGAATTCATCTAGGCTGCCTCGATGAAATAGCCAACGACTTGCATGCTGATATCGCCATCCTAGATCTTGCCAAGGCCCACAACACGGTATGGCGTGAAGGGATACTTCGCCAGCTGCGCCAATGGGGTGTTCGCGGAAACCTTGGCTGCTTCCTCAAGCAATACCTCAGTGACCGAAGTTTTAGGGTGAGCATTGGAGGTAAGCAGTCGAACCTGTTTCGGGAAGCCTTGGCAGTCACATTATTCTTGGTCAGCATGAACTCACTTTTTGCCACGCTTCCGAAAGGTATATACGTATTTGTCTACGTCGACGATGTAATACTTATCCCGACCAGAAGAAAATAACTTGGCAATAACCCGAGCATACTATTATTTGGTATTCATACCAAAACTTAGTATTAGGGACCATCCATAAATGACGTAGCATTTTTTGAGTGATTTTTAACACCCCCCTCCCCCATCGTAGCATTTCGTCACAAACCTCTAAATACCCCCTGGTAATTACGTAGCTTGACGGTAAAGCTACCCCCCCCCCCCCTTGCCACTGTAATTTTTTTTAAAATTCTGTTCTATTCTCCTTTAAAAAAGCTACGTAGCATCACATGACCCCCTACCCCCCTGTGGTCACACATCATCACAAAATACAAAACTCCCCCCTCCCCCATATAATGCTACGTCATTTATGGATGATCCCTTAATTGATTATTATACCTCATCGAGGTATTAAGTAGGTATTGAAGAAACATTTTTCAATACCTGCTTAATACCTCAATGAGGTATAATACTTTATTTTAGTATTATTTATGTATTCCAGTTATTTTTACAAATACCAAACCAATAGCTTATTGAATACCTCCATAGAGTGAATTTTACTTTTGGAAGGTTGAAAAATGTTTTATTATTATTCAGGTATTATAATAACTCGTTTAATTATCAAATAGTTATTTGTAGAACATGCCTGCGTTATTTTTTTTTTTTTTTGGTATTTTACCTCTTATGTAGAGCTCATTAATACCATATTGTGGTAAACAGTCGTTGGTATTGATACCTAAATTTAGTATTCTGGAGTTATTTTCTTCCGCTCGGGATAGCTATCGGAAAAAAAGTTGGTCGCACAAAACTGAAGCTACAGGCAGGCCGGTAATGCTGTCGACCGATGGGCTGACTCAGTCGGTTTCAGTATTTCAGCCCCAAAATGCGCTATTGCGCACTGCTGCAATTCCCATCATGCAGCCACTGGCAGGCCAGTCAAACTTGCTGGAACCGTAATTCCTCACCGGAAAGAGCCTAAAATTCTTGGTGTGACTTCCGACAGGGGAAAAAGGACTGCGAAAGTAGAAAACGACTTATTCGCACCATCAGCTCGCGTCATCCGAAGTGGAATAGGCGAACCGCACTCAACATCAGCAAGGTCCTCATCCATAGTCGCCTGTTCTACGGCCTCGAGATAACCATTGGGTCGCGATTGGGAAGGATTAGTAGATATCTTGTCATCGTTGGCTTAGAATCTACTATCCAGCACCCCCGCCGAAGTCACCTGCGTTGAGACCGGTGTACTTCCCTGCCGATGGGCGCTGGTAGTAGCTGCCCTGAAACAGACAGCCATGAACATCCATACCACATTTACCAACACGCCTCTCCCTACAATCCGCAGCTGCGCCTGGCACGAGCGTGCCCGAAACTTAGACAGCAGCCTGGCTGTATCCGCCAGAGCAGGTGACCCTCCCAGTACTGCCAGAGCACAATTCCTCCAAATGGGTGAACGCAAATACCCTAATCATCTCCACATTTACTCTGACGGTTCGAAAATTAGCGAGGGCGGGTGTGAGCGGAATCGGAAAGGGTCTTTGGAGAGGGAGTCGTGTATCCTCCGTTTGCTCAGTTTTCTCGGTAGAAGCAGCCGCCATCGTCATTGCCATCATCAAGAAACCTAAAGATACTCCGGCTTTGATTCTCTTCGATTCCCTCCCGGTCAGCAAAGCACTGGAATCGGGAAAGTCCAACCTCACCTACGTTCAAGCCATAGAGCAATCCTGCGACCCGTTTTCTACCATATGCTGGGTTCCCTGGCACAGTGGAATTCCAAAGAGATCCCATCATTTGACGTTATTAGGGCATTCAAGACGAAAGCCTCCGAGCACTTTATTGCCCACTGGAGGAACCTACGAGGCTACCCACAAAAGATAAAAAGAGATGTCGCGTAGTGGACAGACCGCGAAAACCGGAGGGAATAAAGAGCACTTATGGGTAGGACACACAAAGATCACCCATACCCACACCATCACCCGCGTCGACCCTCAAATGTGCCCGACTTGCAATACAAGCACGATAGAGCACCTACTCCTAAACTGCCGGGAACTCGAAGACCTGCGGTGACTCCATAACCTGCCCTCCTCGATTCGGGGCACACTGTCGAACAATACAGCATTCTTGAAGGATGCCAATATTTTTGAAGCCATCTAAGGCGGACCGTGAGCAAACACTCTTCCTACCACCAGCACTTAGCGGGCCATACGCCTCACCCCGAGCAGGCGCTGGAGAGGCTCTCCAAAGGCCCTCTATCAGCCACAACATGCTAGCTTTTTCTACCACCATCAATCAGCGGGCCCTTCACCACCGGGTGTTGGGGAGGGTCTTACGCTACCCTACCAGAGACGAACTCAATGCCTAAGTTAAATGTAATATAACGATCCCATTTTTTTGTTTAAATTACCGCAAGGTTTTACAGTTCCGATTTTGTTGGCTATTTTCGGCAAATGTAAGACTAGGGGAAATGAAACCAATGAAATTGAAAGACGGATAGGTATTCTAGAGTGAACTAGGACTAGCCAGGCTCATATGGACATGATCGAAAGGAAATGTGAAGAATCCTTTGCCTTCTGCTAAGTAGGAGTTGAGCGTTGCACCCAAGTCTACCACATGGTCATTGATAGAACATAACTCATCATCATGTTTTACCGCCGGCGACAGATGCCCAGTATATTGTAAGGAGGTCGGTGTTAAAGGTTTGACTTAATTAGAGATTTACATTCGTCCAGGACAATAACCGGAGTACACAACTTCTAACACCATTCCTTTTTTCCTCATCCGCGGGATGTAATGACATGAAATTACTGTAAAGGTCTTCTCGAAATCGCCAGATTTAAACCCAATCGAGATTATGTGAATTAGTTATGGAATTTGCGTTTTGACTTCGCCTCACAGAACCCGACACTAACTTAGTGACAGGACTGAGCTAGCGCCGGATTGATGAAAAACGAAGACACAATTTGTGTTCCTGAGCATACTCCTAGTTCTGCCAGATGTCCCGCAAGAGATTTTGTAATCAACTCTTCATTAGCATGTTGACAACGACGTGATTATCAATAAAAATAGGCTCATCGAAGCTAACGAAAGTACTTGGCAGAAACACAACGAAATGTATCTGAAAAAAACTTTTTGAAATTATGCCATTGGACTTGCGCACAGCCAAAATAAGAACTAACATTAATTTATTTGAGAAAAATGAGTTGGTACTATTACATTTTTCTACATTGAAAGAACACTAAAACAATGCATTTCGTCAAAATACGTCAAATACGTCGTCGCCTATTTTAGTAAATTAGAAAGTTATAACCATAAATAGTCAGCATGAGCATATTATTTCAGGCAAAACTGTACATAGAATGTCAAAACAATTTGTGTACTCGTTTATTGTGACCGACTCGGGAAGGTGGAGAGATGACTTCTATACACTCTGACACAAATAACATTTTCCCAACTCAACTACCAACTACTTTGTTAAATAGTTCCCAAATTACTTTCAAAGTGAAGTATCAAAATTATTCGAATCTATAAATATGAGCGAACCCACGCATCATAATATTAAGTGTGTGTGTGTGATAGACAGAATAGTTTACCTTAGAGCATGTTCAGTAGTGTTTCAGTTCTAGATTCATAATTTTGAATGTTCTATTATATAAAACTGAAAATTTTAAAACTAGAACTTGCTGTCCCCAGCAGCAGTTTTAGCGGATGTTCCATTCAGTTTAAAATTCATGTCTCACCATTCCTTCAGCGTTACTGCATTCCAATTTATTTTTCCCCAGTCTATCGGGTCGAAGTGTCTGTATTTAAAACACAGTTCTAAACGTGTTTTAAAATCAGCAACAAATAGAACGGAGTTCAGGAGCGTTTTATTTTATAAAAGAGTTTCAAAGTAGAACTGGAACTGAAACATTCATATCCCCAGCAGAGCGTTCTGTTTTATAATTTCGAACAGTTTTGTTTTAAAATTTAAAACTATTATACGACGCCGTTCTATTTGTTGCTGATTTTAAAACACGTTTAGAACTGTGCTTTAAATACATGCAAAGCTTTTAGGGCATGTTCAGGGAATGTTCAGGAGTGTTTCAGTTATAGATGCATAATTTTGACAGTTCTATAATATAAAACTGAAAATTTTAAAACTAGAACTTGCTGTCCCCAGCAGCAGTTTTAGCGGGAGTTCTATTCAGTTTAAAATTCATGTCTCGCCATGGCTTCAGCGTTACTGCAATCAAATTTATTTTTCCCCGGTCTATCGGGTCTAAGTGTCTGTGCTGAATACTTTCCATGTATTTAAAACACAGTTCTAAACGTGTTTCAAAATCAGCAACAAATAGAACGGCGTCGTATAACAGTTTTAAATTTTAAAACAAAAACGCTCTGCTGGGGATGTGAATGTTTCAGTTTCAATTCTACTTTGAAACTCCTATACAAAATAAAACGCTCCTGAACATGCCCTTAGCACAGACACTTAGACCCGATAGACAGGGGAAAAATAAATTTGAATGCATCAACGCTGAAGGCATGGCGAAACATGAATTTTAAACTAAATGGAACATCCGCTAAAACTGCTGCTGAGAACGGCAAGCTCTAGTTTTAAAATTTACAGTTTTATATTATAGAACTGTCAAAATTATGAATCTAGAACTGAAACACTCCTGAACATGCCCTTAAAAATGTTTCGTGTCAAAAAAATTGAGTCGCTTTTTTGTACTTGTCACGGTATCGCCAGCTCAGACTACCAGTATGATGCTATATCAATATACTATTGCGAAGTACCTGATCATACGACTTAGTTCTTTGAATCCAGATGAGAAACACCGACTGGTTTGTTTACACAAGAGGATCATTAACGTTGCGCGAGAGTTACATTACATAATTCTATAAATATTATTCGAGAGCTAGTAACTGACCCACGCACGAACAAGGTCATTTGGAAAACGACAACAAACGTGGCTAGCCTAACGACTGAAGTCGGATTAAGCGATTGGGGTCAACACCAAGCCGGGTTGGGTGGTCATTTGGATTTTCCAAATGGTTCATAAATTTTGCTCAACCGCGATCTACGCATTTCGGAAAAAAACTTTCCACGTGATTTTATTGCACGGGCAAGCAATCATATAAGACAAATCGTACAGCAAATTGAATGTCGTTGATAGACATAAGCGGTTTAAAGGTTTATTTGGTCTGCTTTACTACTGCTTGGCGGAAACAAAGTAATGAGTAACACACGGCATCAGCCGTGTTGCACAGTGTGTTTCCCTAGCTTCGCAGCTGGACGCGGAA
This sequence comes from Topomyia yanbarensis, assembly GCF_030247195.1. NCBI lineage: Eukaryota > Metazoa > Arthropoda > Insecta > Diptera > Culicidae > Topomyia > Topomyia yanbarensis. The sequence continues at coordinate 363,906,705 of NC_080672.1, forward strand.
AGATCATTAACTGTACTGACGTCAGTTGTTCTCCATCTCCGAATCCTATCTGGAAAATTCCATGTTCAGACCACTTGTCGGCAGTTTCGCTTCCGAATAGAACGTCTTTGTCCTGTTGGAGAAGTGTGAACTAATTAAAAACGTACGTGTATAGCGAAAAAAGATAGTTTGTTGCAAAACAACCATTCCGAGATCGAGGATCTACCCACAGTGATCACTTAATTCGTTCCGTACAGCACCACATGATGATTGCGAAGCATCGTGGGAGTGTACATCACTTGACGCATTTCTACAGATAGTTCCCTCATTTGTAGCGCGTCGGAAAATCGGCACGTGTACCGGCGTCGACTTTTTCTAGAATTATTGGGTGTCCAGCGCGGATCTCAAAGTTTCCAATTAGATCGTGTCATTGAACGGATGTCAAACTTCTGGCAACCAGATGTAGCTTCTTGGTCTATTAATTAATAAATTATATTTTTTTCCGAAAATCCCAGTTCATGGATGTCGTAAAACTGCGCTGTCAATTAATAATTTCATTAAGTAACATGTTTCCTTCTGACGATTTCCCGGACTCGATATCAACATAAAGATCATCGACCTCTCGTGCTAGCTCAGCATAAAACGCACCTAATGTAAGGCAAACTGACTTACGGCTTAATCGAGTTGAACAACTTAATTGGTGCAGTGCCTGTGGTTGCGCTATATCACCCATCAAATGGACCATTTCATCTCTGAAGTTATGAGTTTGTATTTACAAGCGGGCGGGTGATTCTGAGTTTCATTTGCAGCGCGCTATTACTGCAGTTATGGCGATCGTTAGTTGAATCACCATCATCTACCACATTTCGAACATTCGAAGGAAGTCGGGGTACAATTAGCAATTGAGAGGATATTTCGTCGCGGCAAGCCGAATCGAGGTAAAGGGTGCAATCGATACAAATGGCACACAAGAAAAAATATTTTTTCTTTATTTCTAATTTCATCGGATTTTTCATTGAAAATTTACTGTCGCACAACATATTTACTTTATTTAATTCCAAGATTTTTTTCAACCACTAATCCAACTAATTTGGTGACCTGTAATTTGTCCCAATATAAGTTCGTTATTGTCTTTCGCATACCACACTACCATTCAAAATTTTCCACCGAAATACACATTTTTGCCTTTCTCATATAGAAAGGTTATGCAATCACTCTGAAAAACGTCAACCTAATCCCGGCCCGGAGGGCCGAGTGTCATATCCCATTCGATTCAGTTCGTCGAGATCGGAAAAAGTCTGTATGTGTGTGTGTATGTATGTATGTGTGTGTATGTGTGTGTATGTATGTATGTGCGTATGTGTCAAATAATGTCACTCATTTTTCTCAGAGATGGCTGGATCGATTTGCCCAAACTTAGACTCAAATGAAAGGTGCAACCTTCCCATCAGCTGCTATTGAATTTTGGATCGATCGGAATTCTGGTTCCGGAATTACGGGTTTCAGAGTGCGGCCACACAGAAATTTCTCATATAAACTATAGGAAAATTGAAAAATTGAATTTTTATTTTTGATGCTAAATGTGTTCAAGGTGCATGAAACGTCGAGATTTGATGCAAACTCGAAAAAAATTAGACGACGATTCACTTTTTTGGATTTTGGCACATTTTTGCCTTTCTCATATAGAAAGGTTATGCAATCGCTCTGAAAAACGTCAACCTAATTTTTTTTCGACTCGCATAAGGTTTCTGGATTTTAACAGGGGCGTAGTTGATGGTTTACGGAGAGGGGTCACATCCCCCCCCCCTCTACTGTTCACTCCCCTCCTTTAAAAATCTCCTTAAATCACCCCTCAGACCACCACCCCATCCAGCCCTCATACCCCTACCTTTCAACCCCATCATCTTTAAACCACCACTATATCACAAAGCATACCAATTTAAGCTGGGGAGTCGTTTGTTCATGGGACTTTCGCCCTCCTCACATACCCACCCCCGCATGACAAAATGAGTTAGCAAGCAGATAACATTGATCTAATGCTGATTACGCTAATGGAGTATGATATTTTTTTGTTTCAAGTGTTTCACCGTCGACAAGTAGCTCATCAAGTTCGTGGCTGGCATGCCATTGTGCATAAGTGCAAAGTGTACTAAGAATGTAATGGACATTTCCACAATTATGTGGAACATAAAAAGCCTCCGTGCCATAGTTTAGAGAAATGAGAAAGGCACAATTGCACCGCTAGGTGGATTAAAACAGGTTTTTTTACTCAATTTTAAACAGCTAGAAGTTTCCGCAATAAAAAATGCTGGAATATCAGCAATTCAAATTTATGTACTAGGGTCGCTAGAATATTTCAAAAGGATTTAAATTACTGAAAATTTAGCAAAATTTGGCTGACATTCAACGGTAAAAAATTTGGTATTTTTACCCATTTCAACTTTGCAAGAACTGATCGAAATAAGAATAAAATAAACGAGAGCAACTATGCATACAACAATGCACGAATCTAATCCTTACGCTATTTCTGAAACTTTTTTTTGAAGAACAGGATTAAATTTTCAATTCGCATCAAAATATTTGGCAAACTACGCCCGCTTCAGTCATTTCAATAATTTCATTGGCAATGACAATAATACTAGAGAAAATTTTCAATAGGACGTAAGTAACAATGAGAGATCCTCTTTGGGGTCTCTTCTGTTCATTATTCGGCCATTTCAACATTTACTACTCTACTCTTGGCATAATATTCTAGTAAAAACCGTCGGCTTTCGATATGTACTGGAAAATTAGTGCAAAGTGTTGTAATGACGTCGTAATAAACGAAAGAGAAAGTAAACAAAGAGAGGCTCTCAATGTTACTTACGTCCTATTGAAAATTTTCTCTAGAATAGATTCATTGTGATTGTTTCCAATCCGAAAAGTTTCATTTTCGTTTATTTGTTTAATCAATTGTTTATAACAACGTGGAAAACAAGTATTGTGGACCTCTTTTTATAGTTTATAGCCGGACTTTGGCACGCGTGGATTTCGAACAAAGGCATGAACGCGTAAACAGGTTGGATTGCCGCCAACCATCATGGACTAAAATGGCTGTTTCAGCCTATGCGGCATTTTCAATCCACAATGGATGGAAGCGCGGCTACTAAGCGGCACAAACATTTATTCAGCGAATAATTTAGACACAATATGCACTGTCGTCAATCGATTGTAACTAATGTAGGCTATTATTTATTGCAGAAAGTTTTTTTAAAATTCTGACATTTTGAATTTTGTTGAATTCAAAGCAATGACATACTTCCACTGAATTTCAAAATAGTTGATCAACAATGTCAAATCAATAAACTGTTTGGAAATTCAGTGGAAATATGTCACTGCTTTGAATGCTAATCGATGCCCATCGCTTTGAATTCAAAGCTAATGACTAAATAAATGATTACGACGTTTGTTTGCGGCCAACATTGCCAATAGTCATTCGTTTGCGAGCGCTCGATCGAGACACAAGTGTTTTGTCCGTTCAGTGTATGGCGACAAAGAATAGTACTAATCCGCATTCAAGGTTATCTTGCGCATTCTCTGCCTCTCGAGGTTTTGGACTTTTTTCTTCTTTTGTGCGTGCATTAACCGTTAGGCCGCATTCCTCAGCCTTTTGTTTGCATAGTGAGGATTGAACAATAGCCAGCTATATAAGCTGGACTGGTGCGTCGTGGGAAACAAATATACAGATAATTGAAATCTAACTTTTTGCCTTTCTCATATAGAAAGGTTATGCAATCACTCTGAAAAACGTCAACCTAATCCCGGCCCGGAGGGCCGAGTGTCATATCCCATTCGACTCAGTTCGTCGAGATCGGAAAAAGTCTGTATGTGTGTGTATGTGTGTGTATGTGTGTGTGTATGTATGTGCGTATGTGTCAAATAATGTCACTCATTTTTCTCAGAGATGGCTAGACCGATTTGCCCAAACTTAGTCTCAAATGAAAGGTGCAACCTTCCCATCGGCTGCTATTGAATTTAGGATCGATCGGAATTTTGGTTCCGGAATTACGGGTTTCAGAGTGCGGCCACACAGAAATTTCTCATAAAAACTATAGGAAAAATTAAAAATAGAATTTTTATTTTTGATGCTAAATGTATTCAAGGTGCATAAAACGTCGAGATTTGATGCAAACACGAAAAAAATTTGACGAAGATTCACTTTTTTGGATTTTGCACATTTTTGCCTTTCTCATATAGAAAGGTTATGCAATCACTCTGAAAAACGTCAACCTAATCCCGGCCAAATTTTTTTTTCGACTCGCATAAGGTTTCTGGATTTTAACAGGGGCGTAGTTGATGGTTTACGGAGAGGGGTTACACCCCCCTCTACTGTTCACTCCCCTCCTTTAAAAATCTCCTTAAATCACTCCTCAGACCACCACCTCATACCCCTCCCTTTCAACCCCATCATCTTTAAACCACCACTATATTACAAAGCATACCAATTTAAGCTGGGGAGTCGTTCGTTCATGGGACTTTCGCCCTCCTCACATACCCACCCCCGCATGACAAAATGAGTTAGCAAGCAGATAACATTGATCTAATGCTGATTAGGCTAATGGAGTATGATATTTTTTTTTGTTTCAAGTGTTTCACCGTCGACACGTAGCTCATCAAGTTCGTGGCTGGCATGCCATTGTGTATAAGTGCAAAGTGTACTAAGAATGTAATGGACATTTCCACAATTATGTTGAACATAAAAAGCCTCCGTGCCATAGTTTAGAGAAATGAGAAAGGCACAATTGCACCGCTAGGTGAATTAAAACAGGTTTTTAACACATTTACAGCTTATTTCCGTCTGCGCGGGTGCTGACCCCGTGCGTTGACGGTGTCGATGGCTCCCTCCCTGGACGGCCAAATGGAAGTCGAATCGAGGTCCGCTCAGACAGGGTCAGGGTCGTGTTGACTACTTAAAAGCAGGCAAACGATATTGCTTGCTGTGAGCACTTTACGCGGGATTATAACGTGTATATTCCAGCTGTAAAAGTACAGTCTGAAGGCGTTGTCACCGACGAGAGTTTGACATGCGAGGATCTGCTGCAGTACGGGGTTGGATGCTTTAGAGACCGTTTACCCCAGTCGGTGAAAAACTTGATTGAAAGCGTTTGCATTCAGTAGTAGTTGCGGGAGATGGTTCAAAAACGTACCCCCAATCAAACTCTTATTGGGTGACCTTCGCTGGTACCGCTTTGTCGAACTATATCCTCTTGCACAACGTTCGTCTGCCTTTCCTGTCCTAAATTTCCTTGTAAAAGCCAGAAGGTGTCCCTTGACAGGGCTCCGAAAGTGACATCTCTTGGAAGTGTTGCAACCAAACCGAAGCAGGTAGCTCCTGGTCTCCGAGGATTAAACTCAGAGAAGGAGTTCCCAGCACTTCCCGGAACATCAGAAACCTCAAGTGTTTCTCTGTCTCAGTTCGAGAATAATCGCGGCACTGGAATTATCAAGCTCTCGGACATTGTGGACTGGATAATAAAAACTTTCAATAACTGATCCTATTAAAAGTTTATTGTTAGCGCTTCTACCTACACAGAAAAAAAATATTAAGCATAAACATAAACATATTTGCAGCATGGATATAAATGTAAAATTAAGTTCCACCACAAATACACACAACTTGTCGTGCTTTCTTCAACGAATTTTATTATAATTTTACACGTTGATTGAAGATTACAGTTTCATTAAACGGGATACCAATGCGCTTTAATGTATTTTATTCCTGTAAAACAAATGACATGTAATATTACACGAACGAAAGTGTAAAATCATATGCTTTTTGATGCTCCCATTGAGTGCATCGAATTCAACCTAATTTTCAATCAAATTTTTGATTCAAGCTATGTATGTTTACACTCGTATTGATTTACATGTCGTTTAAATTTCATTATTCTTTGGTGTGTACAATAAGAACATTTTTAAAGCAGTTGACTGCTAAATGGCCCCTCCTTTCAGCGGCTAACACTTCGAACGAGGTCACGGATTTGATCGTTACCGTTAGCGAAATCCTCTTAGAGCAACAGCGCCTGCCCGTTCAGCGAGCTTTTTTCGCGACTTCTGGAGGATTAAAAAAGAAATCAACGCAAAATTTCCGATAACGTTAAAGTTACATTCATCGATGTGCGTTGACGATGAACGATGAAATCAACGCAAAAATCAACGCCATTAAATTCAACGGAAAAAATATCGAATCAACGATAACGATAACGTTGAATCCATCGGATTAACAACCCTGGTCTTGTCAGAGTTTTTATCCCGAGCAAATTCTCATGGGTGGAAAAACCCTATGGCTTCTTGAATACACTACAAATATGGTCCGTGCCAAATTCCACAAGCCCTAAAAACCACAAAAGGGTTTCGAAAACCCATAAATATGCCACCATATAGTTATTATAAGCATGGAAGTATTAGGAGCTTTTTCGTTTGCTCGGGTAGTCAGTCCGATTTCCGCTATCTTCCTTTAAAAAGGCAAAAATGCCTCTTTTTCTGCTCTGCGATCAACGCCAATTATGTGGATGTCGCTCGCGAATCCAAGAAGCATATGAGATTTCGTGCTAATGTTCCATTCTTTTTGTCCGTCAGATCTTCGTATCGCTATGTTGAACAATATGTTAGAGAGTGCATCGCCCTGCTTCATTCTATATAACGTCACGAACGATTCGGAGGTCTCTCCGGCAATTTTAACGCTTGATTTGGGCCTCCCCAACATCGTACGGTTCAGCTTAATCAGCTTTGTCGGAAATCCATGTTCAAGTATGATCTCCACAGTGCGTTTTGTTTCACTAAATCTTGCGCTTTCCCGCCTTGAAACCCACAAACAGTTGTGGTAAATCAGCTAGTGTATTCTAGAAATTTATCCAGAATTTGTCGCAGGATAAATATCTGATCCGTCGTTTGAAAACCCGCTATAGTATTCGCCGACGAAGAATTCAGCCCCAGACATTTTTCCAAAATTACGTTTAATTTCGAGATTACTAAACATTTATGAATATATGAACATTATGAAAATGAATAAAAATTAATTTCTGACTTCGTCCAACCCGACATTTTCAATGTTAAAACGAATTCAAACTAAATATTGATCGATTACATTTTGACTATTCCACCTTTGAACACTAGTCCCGCGGCTTATTTCAGCCTGATTTCTCCTATGAATAACCGCCACACCGAGGAAGGGTGGGAAAACGAATTATTTTCCATCGTGTGTGAAAGTTCAGTACTCACACCGCAATAGAAACGGTGATCATTTAATCGGTAGACCTTTCTCCGAAAAAAACACAAGCAGTCTAGCTCGATCGCGAAAAGAATGATGTAAGATTTAAATTTTGAGTCACTTCGTCAAGGGGCGTAAGTTGAAAATCGGTGTTAATAAGGAAAATGAACTAATTGAAAATAAAATTTGAATTCCTATTCTTTATTATGCTAGTTTTAGTTTCTTTATCATTGAGATACTTTGAAAGCCACCTAGGACAATTGCAAAAGACAGCACACGAGATCCAGTAAACATCAGTGACACGCAAGAATATGTTGGAACAGTTGCAGATATTAATCATTCTCTCGTGCAGTACGAAAATAAATCTGGCGCTTCTGGTGAGACCAGTTCACATGGTAGCGTGTCGCCTGATATGTATGGAATGGAGGTGATAGGTTCGATAACCGCTTCCATTCTCAACTGGTAGCTATGTAGATCTTAAAAATAAACAGTTTCGATAATCCATGGTTATTTTCCATCTGGAGGTGTAAACACTAAAGAAAGGGAAATTAAAAACGTGCTAATCGTATCGGCTACGATTCGTAATTATTAATACGAGGTTTAGACGGGTTTGAAAGTCACGTGCCAAATGGCGATATATGTACACTCTGTTCTCAGAGGTGTCATGTTTTTCTGCTTGTATCAAAGTTAGCTAGTTGCATCAACGAATATGATTTTCCATGCATGCGGGATATTGCGTTCCCGACACAACAAATCTCTCCAGGGACAAATTAATCGACTGATAGTTGTGTAAATATTTTGAATAGTGCCACAGTTGAGGAAGATTAAATTATTTTCGAAGCACGTATTAATATCCTCGATTCACGAGCTTACAGCAACGATTCGTACAAATCGCAGTACAACATGACCCGAAATGCTAAGCGACGGTTCACTTGTTGAGTCAAGGACACCGGTTACTGTCTACAACAGGAATATTCTAAATACACAAAACTCCGGACGTCAATCGTATGACGTACAGACGCCTTAAGTCAGGAAACGTCGATTCTAGGGCAACTGTCAATTCGTGAGCAGACACATTTACTCGCATGGCTCATAGGGATGCGTCGTTTGAAATCAATACTTAGCCTGTCATTCAGACGTTCTGAAACGCAAGGAAGTCGCCAACCAAGTGCCAAGAAAATAGTTTAAATTCCGAAGCAAATTTCTTGGAAAACGACACAAATGTTGTCTAGAAAACATAAGCTGTTGACCCTGTTCGTGTAGAACAAAAATGTGGTAATCATCAACTCAATCAAACGAAACACAATCGTACTAATCAAATCGCTATCCTATCCGGTAAACTCTTGAATGAGGTTAGGTGTTTATTTTTAGCCAATCTTTGCCAAAACCGTTTCAAATGCGTCCCGTCCCGATCGTTTTGGGTAACTTTTGCAAGCATACGTGTCAAAAATAATTCGACGCGAAACATTTTCCAACGAACTGAATCACTAATTTATGACTAATAGTACGTCGACCATAACGCATACATTTTCATTAGATTGTGCAATGACTTTTTGCATATATCGCACCGGTAAAGTAAATCCGAACATTTCAAAAACATGAATGAATCTAGCATTATATAATATCTTGAGAGGAAAAGTGCTCGGTTGCGTTTCCCCTTGAAAAAACGGCTCATTTCCTCTCAATGGCAGTAAGGCATATGCTTCAGGTTGAGATTAAAATAATATTTTGCACCTTTCTTGCAGTGCGCGGACTTGACTAATACACTCTGCTCTCTGTTCGAATGAGTTGACAGAAAATGAAAAATGGCCTTGGAAATCATTCACGTTGTCGACAAAACATCACGCTAAGATTTCAAAAATGTAAATAAATGCCAAGGTCGAAAAAAACAGTTATCAATGAACTTTAGTGTGTTTTCGGACACTTCGAAACAATATTTACCTATAGCTGGTAGAACCGTATAGACATTGCGTGACACAGATACAAATTAAAGGATTCCCCGAGCAAAAAGATCATGTACAATAGAGCATCGCAATTTTTTTTTTGCTCATATTGTGACAAATGTTAAAGTAAGATCAGGTGCAAAATTTCACATCATTTGGACAATTCTAGACCCCCGCCCACTTCGCTTAAAGTTTTTGAAATTGGTACTATGGGAAAATATGGAGTAAAAATATATTAAACGCTAAACTTTTGAAGTAGCACTCAGAAAATTACAATTCATACCTCTTTTTCAAGGAAATAATCGTAGTATTTGAATGGAGATATTTCTGTTTCTCGAAAAATACGGAAAAGCATGGTACAGGGTCATGACACATGACCACATGAGAAAAGTATCATCCCTGGAAAAAAGAAGGTTGAGGTATTAGGACATTTAATGAAAAAATGTGATTTGTAGAGTTAATGTCAAAAATTTTGATGTTTCAAATTTTACCGGTAACGAATCCATTTTTATTTCGTTCCTAAGGATTTTCCACGTTCAACAAGGTGCATTTTATTAAAATTGAGTGCAAAATAATAGATAAATATGCACGAGAAAATGATAAAATTCAATATGAATGACAAAAGGCCCTATAACCCCAACTTCGCGTATTCGGACATAAAGATTCCGTTAGATTTCTGAGATTTTTTCACAGTAAAAAAAAACTATAAAATATGTATAATTTGCATCACGGAGCAGAAAAATTCTTAAAAATATGGGATTTTGGGGACAAGCTACCCTACTTTCCCGTATTTTTTTAGAAACGACTATTTCCCCATTTAAATACTACCATGGTAATATTAAATTGAAATGCATTGATTGCAGAATTCGTTAAAATCGGGATATGGTGTGTGATCGTACTCATCGCCCTGTCATTCCGGAACCGGAAGTCGGATCCATTAGAAATTCAATAGCAGGGTACGACGTTGTACCTTTAATTTAAGACTAAGTTTGTGAAAATTGGTTCAGCCATCTCTGAGAAAAATGAGTGACATTTTTGGTCACATAAATACACAGGGGCACATACACACACTTACATACACACAGACATTTTCCTTAGTCGACGAACGGAATCGAATGGTATATGACACTAAGCCCTCCAGGCATCGGTTAGAAAGACGATTTTCAGAGCAATTGCAATACATTTCTATTAATAAAAGCAAAAAGGTCCAAAATCAGCCAAATCCCAAAAAGCCCCTCCGCTAAATTGAGGAATTTGACGGTATTGCAAACATCATCAAGTATATTGCGTGCATCAGTGGTACAGAACCTCTGACAGACAATTGCCTCAAGATGGTTATTGCAATACACCGCGATGTTGGCGCCTCAAGAAGACCGAGAGGGCTTATGGGTTTTTTTATGTTTTGTATTTTTTCATACTCTGTTCCAACCCTAACTAACGCTCAACCATTAGCCTGTTCGCGCTAGCGGGTCGTCGTGGATGGCTTTTTGCAAACATTGTTTGTTTTGGGTGTGTTTGCAAACATTGTTCAACGGCTTAATGGCAGCGTTTGTGGACATGGCTCACAGTGGGGGTCAATGTGTGTCGATTTTGTAATAATTGTAGTTTTAGTACTAGTGTACAATTGTGTAGGTGCTAGCCGTATGTCTATCTGTGTATGTGTTCGTCTGAGAATTTGTGAAAGCTTTGTCAGGAATGGATTCAGAACTGGCGTATATGATAGAATAGTGAGTTTTCCTTCCTAGGATTCATTGGTCATTTTTTTCGCTGTTCAATTTGTGCATTCGATTCGATTCATTCGGGTTGGATATATTAAGGAAAGATTATTTAACCGTTAATAATCCTGTCCCGGTCAGCATAACATGAAAAATTCTAATATATTTCAATTGTTATTACTCGTAAATAAGTATCATTTGCTGGAATTTAGACCAGTGGCGTAGTAAGAAAAAATTTCGGGGGGGAAATGAATATTTCCTGTACATATATCAAAAAATGTACAAAAACATTCTGAGCAGGAAAAAAATGTACAAAAACCAACAATTCAGGGAACGGGTTTGGGTAGTCACCCGACCCGCTAATACAACTAATCTTGCACGGAACCTAATTCCTACCTAGCATTACCTTATGGCATTACTTCGGGAAGAGATTTTTTTATGTGCACAGCATACACTCCTATCCAACTGGTTCTTTCAGTAGGGTTACAGCACCCATTCTCGACACAATAGCAGTTTTCGACCATCTGCACAACGTGGCAATTTCTGTATGGTAGTAGGAAAGCTAGCTGTGGGTTAGACTTAGTGCTGAACAATCTGGGCGGCAAACATCAGACTGTTTAATTTACTGAGCCCTTCAGTTCCCTTGTGCCATTGAGCTTCTGACTGGTTCGCGAACTACTCGGTCTAGTCCCCGACGATGGATCTAGCCTACTCCGACGAAGAGTTCCCCGGCGAGAGAAGTTCGAAAGCGAGCCAACCAGCCAAGTGCTGAGGTCAGGTCGGTGATTCCGGTAGAGTAGGGCGTCCGGTTTGCTGGAGCTGCGGCGCGACTGATGGTGTCTCGTCGCGGTCTACGCAGTCTAGTTCCCGGCGGTGAATCTGACTGTACGCTGAGGGAGAGTTCCCCGGCGAAAGAAATTTTCCCGATACCGATTCTTATGCTTAGCAAGTCAATGCCATATGCATTATGTTATACCCCTTCCTAATGAAAAACATTTGGGTAACAAACTATTTTTTCTTCACTAAGGAAAAAATTGTTTAAAATCAAAATTGCGCGTTAAGGGCAAACTTTTCTTTTCGAGAGTTGTCCTACTGGTGCTGTAGAGCTAGGTTCTCGGAAGGGCTCTCCGTCAGAATCACACACTACAGTTGCAGACGAGACAGGCAATGGCGCCCACTAAAACACTGCTTTAGGCCAACTGCAGCGGGATGTGATTCTGCACGTGACATTCATCATACGGTTCAGGTATGTGCGGGCGTAGGGACTTCGCTATCGCATGTATCATCGCGAAAGGCTCGAATATTTGTACGTTAACTTGTTCGACCGCGTGTGCGTTTGTATGTCGCGTGTGCTAACGTGTATGTAACTTCGCGTGTATAAATTCTATTTTATAACAGTGAGTCTTTTGTGTACTCGCATGTTTTTGGATGATTGCGCGTGGACCTTGAATCTGATACTTAATTTTCTGTGTACAGCTCTGGTTCTAGAAGAAAGTGAGTTCTTCCATATCATTAGAGTTCCCGATCATGTCACCATGGAACGTGCTGCCTAGTGGGTATGAACACTATTTTTGAATTGTCGAACTGAATGTCTTGCCTAAGTTGCTAGGACGGAGGGTAAAGATTTCCGGAATTGATCAACTCATGATCGCACGAACACGGACGTTTGTGGGTTCGCGTTTAAGGCCACGTTTTTAAGTTTGTAAGTACAAAAACATTCACCTTATTACCGGGATGTAATCAAGTTTCCGCGTTTGCGGGCGTAGGTGTATGTATATGATCGCGAAAGGCTTAAGCGTTCGTATGTTAACGTGTTTGTCGTGTGTATGTGACTTGGCTTGTATAAATTCGATTTTGTAATTGTGTGAATTGTGTGGTCATTTTACATATTCACGTGTTTTCTTAGATGGTCACGCGGACCGTCATTCTGATATTTCGTTTTCGGTGTACCGATCACATTCTGGCAGGGAGTGAGTCACCCCATATCACTAGAGTTCCCGGTCATGCCGCCATGCAATGTGTTGTCTAGTGTACATGAGCGTCATTTTTATTGGTTAAACTGAAGGTATGACGCTAGGCTGCTAGGATCGAGGGTAGAGACTTCCGAACGGGACCTATTCATGATCGGGCGAGCGATGGGTTAATGCTTGAGACTGCATTTGTAAATTTATAAATGCTACAACATTCACTTAATTATCCGGTTGTTTTAATTTTGGAAAGATCGCAAGTGTGAGTATGTGTGGATGATTGCGATTGCATGTTCGTATTGTAACCATGTTTGTGTTATCGCGAAGGCCACGAGCGCTTGTAAACGTATACGAGAGAGATTGCGAGATTAAGCGTTTGGAATGGAAGAGAATATGCGATTTATTGTGTTAGTGAGAGCTAATATGAATCTGATTTAAGATATAGTTATAAAAAGGAAAAATAAGTCAAGCAAAGATAGATGGAGTTTGAACACAAATATAGATTATTTTTAGCTTTCATGGATAACGTTAAGGTAGAGTAAATTGATCTATGATGCGGGAAATATAAAGATTTTCTATACAATAGTATAGTGAAAAAATATATTAGCTACAGAGAGAAATAGATATTACATGTATCTAAACTACTTTTAGGTGTTTGATGATGTGGTTCGCGTGGATTGGATTTCTAGTCTAGTCTAGTCTACACATACACAGCCAATACATGTAGGGATCCTGGAAAACTGCAGACGTTCGTCCACAATTTTTCTTGTCATTATTCATGTTTGTGGCACATATTGAATATGACACAAGCATTAAAGCGGCCAGGCCAACTGTGCAGCGTACAAAATAAAGATGATTCAACATTATACGGCAATCAAATTATTCATTCAATTAATAATTGTGGTTCGCGTGGATTGGATTTCTTCAAAAACTACGTGTTTCAATTTATTATGTTGAGTTAGTTGAGCATTAACCTTCCGGCAGTCGCACTAGTGCATTAAGTGCACGCTGCTCTGAACATCTAGCGAAATCGTCTTGTAACTGCGGCTGCTCGTTCAGTGAGTCATTTGCGCGACTTCCGGAGGGTTAACTAGAGACTGAATAGTGTGTTTAGTGTGAAAGAGTTTCCATCCATAAGAGATTGTCGTCCCTGTTTCTAGAAACAGCGAATCCAATTCGTTATAGACGAGTGTTACTCGCCATTTTCACGAGCCAGAGCGACAGAACGAGACAGAAGAGATAAAAACACCCACCTTCAATCTGATCATCTCTTACAAATGACAGTCCATTGATCCGAATCGAATGAATCGGTCACTATGCACAAGATGAAATGAGTCTTCGATTAGCTAAACCAATATGTCCTTTCATTCGAAAGTAGAAACATCCATGCCAGCCGTCCACTTAAACACTCGATCTAATGATTATTAGTCATGAGTAAGCTGACCAACTCTGGAGAAAAAATCCGTACACCATTCCGCAACGAAGCGCGATCGTTCATCATGGTCAGGCACACAGTCTGCGAGGTGTACGGATTTTTTCGTTAAAGTTGGTCAGCTTAGTGATGAGAATCAGACGGCCCTATTCTGCGCGGCGTGTGACGTGAGACGACTAATATCACCTCACTTTACGTGACTTTTCTCACCCTATTCTGAGAGTCGACTCGGGTGATGTGAGATTCCCCATTGTGGGTAAATGGGTGTCTCACGTCACCCGAAGTGACTCTTCAGAATTGGGTGAGAAAAGTCACTTAGAGTGAGATGAGATTAGTCGTCTCACGTCACACGCCGCGCAGAATAGGGCCGAGAGATCAAAGAACCAGCACTCGCTCAGTCTCCCACTCTTATCCACCACCCAAGAGCACGCGCTTAGGCTCATCATCGAAGCCCAGGGACATTTGCGCGTTAAGGGCAACCTATAACTGAATTAGTTCTGGAATTTGCGTTTCGAATTCGTCTCATCAGAATCCGACACTAACTTAGTGACAGGACTAACCCAATTTTTTCTTCACTAAGAAGAAATGTAGCATAGGGCATCTTGTATTGACTTGCTAACTCATACCAAATGGTTCGATTTCACTAATTCTCATCAGCTTAAAAATATACTCCTTCTCTTGCGGGACATCACGCTTAACTAAGGGTTAGCTCAGGAACACAAATAATGTCTCCATTTTTGTAGCTAGCATCAATCCGGCGCTAGCTTAGTCCTGTCACTAATTCTGTGTCGGATTCTGATGAAACCAAGTCGAAACGCGAATTCCATAACAAATTTATAATTTTTATCAAGTCCCATGATAAATTCATGAAAAACCTGACTTAAGTGTTTGTTTTGAACTATCAAAGCAGATAAACGTTCAGATTACACGAACACTTTTCACCGCCGTAACGAAAACATTCAAAAACACATATATGTCGCCAGACAGGGCACAACACTGAATAGAGCGGAATGTGTAAACATAAATACAAAACAATTCACAAACTTTACATAACAAATGTTTCTTATACAAATTAGTCTAATCAGATAATATCCTAAACAGGTTGTTTTCTGTAAATTGCAATCATACACGGAAACGCTCGCAATCGCATAGCAACTAAATTACTAGTCGTATTTCTGAAATCGATTAGTTAAAATTTGGTACAACTAAACGATTGTTGATTTTTCTAAACTGTCATTTTTGTTTTAGCATCAAAACGAAAATTGGCAGAAACAACTAATTTTCTAGTTGAAAAAAAATATGCTGTCAGTCAGTCAACACTCAAACTCTTCAATTCCAACGCATATATTTAGTTGGATCAACTGAAGTCATTGTTGATTCAAATCGGCTTTGAATTGAAATTCAAAGTAATTTCAGTTGATTCAACTATGTGAATGATACATTTAGTTAGATCAACTAGAGTAATTGTTGAAACAAAAAACCTGTTTATTTAAATTCAAAGCAACTTTAGTTGTTTCAACAGTGTAATTAATAAATTTAGCTGGATCAACTAAAACCATTTCTGCTTGTGGATTGAAATTTAGAGTGACTTTAGTTGATTCAAATAAAATTATATTACCTCAACTAAAATTATTTCTGGCTGACACGCACACACCCGCATGCGAATACATATCTACGTTCGCACACGGGAGTGTGTGTAGTGTAGATTTTTGATTTTGGAGTATTTCTCAAGAAAATCAAATTCGCAAATCGTATACTATAATACTATTGTAATATTACCGTTATGTGAGTTACATTTTTATAAATACAACAATATGTTCACCGGTATCACTGGTATTCGATCGTTATTGCATGACCAAAGCTCTGGATTATGAAGACTGTGTAGTACAATAATGAAGTGTTATTTCTTCGAAGATACTTGATGATACCAAACCTTTGCTGCTTCCGTTCGTATGTTCGTTTTTCATCTATTAAAAATATATAAATCATTATTACAACAAAGACGACAGGCAATACAAAGGGTCTTAAAACGGAAAAACTATTCAAATTAAAATCCTTGACTTGATATACAGTTTTGTATTTATAGATTTTCGCAACCAATAAAAAAATTACAAACTAAACAGAGGTGGCTACATATATGTGGGTGTGTAGTCTAGCTTATTGGGATATTGCGGACGTCATGGGTGATTGACGAGCGTTCGCCGATGATTTCGAACAATGTTTGCCTTATGTTGGATCTGGTATAGTATTGCTAGGATGCCCTGCTTTCACGCAGGATGTCAATGTAAAAAGTTGGGTTGAATATAGAAGACAAGCCTATTTTGGTAATACATTTACATAATTGTATTGTGTTGAGATATTTTACGTCTGAAACGTATACACATACATGGTGACGACGACCAGTCTAAACACTAAATTGAATGCCACATACCTAGGCTTGTTGATTGCCGTTTGACTATTCTATCTCCAAAACTAATTGTCTTCAAAGCTACGAAGCAATGGTAAAAGCTATCGAAGTAAGGCACTCTCGTATTTGGAGATGACCAAATACGAGAGTGCCTTGTCAGTTGTGACGAAAACCGAAAACAGTATTCCGATGAACAGCATCAGATTCATTACTGCAACATGACCAAACCAAGCTAGATACGGACCATGGCGTAGACCATGCAAAACACTTCGTCACCGACCGTAGCAGGTGTCGTGTGACCTTACACGATCATGGCCAATACCACTATGGTAGTGTATTGTTGTGTTACACCAGAAATCTTCCACTGGGGGTTTATTTTTCGTTTCAGTAATCCGATCATGTTGTAGTCCTCCAAAAAGCACCAGCTATCGTAAAGGTACTCACAAATTTATCTCAACCGGATCTTCCACAACGAACAAACTGTAACAGTCCGGATGGAAAATTTTATGGTTACAGATGTGGGTTCACTATATTATACTGATATACCGTGTTGGTGGTAGAAACTGTTGTTTCTGTACCGCCGAGTTGTAAGTAATCGAACACAAATTGAAGATAAAAGGCTTGTGATCAGAGCTGATGCAACAATCAAGTGCTCTTAACAGCATTTTGTAACCAAGGCAAAGAACTAGAATTAAAACAAAACCATATAACACAACGATTTAAATGATGACTAGAATTAAAATTATAATACCGAAGATTTGAAAACGAAATTTGTTCCTAAAATTAATCAAAATATTTGGAACTGTCAGAAGTTTTAAGCGACCCATGTAGCAGATGGTGGGCAACTATATCGTTAATGCTGTTTACATTCAGATGGCGCTAACAATTTTAATTTGTTTGCGTGGATGTTGTTGGTTCGAATCAAAGCTCGTCGAATGTAAACAAAAGGTTTGTTACACGGAAGTTGCTCCGGAGCAAACAGAGTGACTTACGTGTACTGGAACAAACCTATTAGGTTTGTTCCAGTACACGGAAGTCACTCTGCTGCGTTTGCTAATTTAAAAAAAATATAACGTACTTTTAGTAGTCTTAAAACTATTTGTTTGATTTGATCTGAAAAATTAAGAAATATTGGTTACAATATAGTTGCACCTTCCTTATAAAGGGTTAAATTGACTAACCTTTGAACAATTCTCTGTGAAATGATGCTTTAGTCGCCTTATAAATTTTAAATGAAATAAAAATAAATTTTAAGATAGAGCAACATTTCAATTGCTAATTGTAAATATAAATATACATCGATACTACAATGAAGAGTACATTGACCGATAAACGATCGAAGACGTTAGATGAAGAATGTGGAGAACCCATGCAGCATTTTCGACTGTTGTTGCACTATACACAGCCAATATGGAGAGAAAGATGGAAACATTTGACACTTTTGAGTGTATTAGTATTATACTTGCAAAATTAAGCATGGCGACCGGGGCCCTTGAAGTAAACATCAACATCCGAACGAGCATCCTGATTCTTTAGTGCACGATGAAAAGTGAGAAAAAGCCGAGCTTCACTTCGGATCTATCGGTTAGAACACTTATGGACTTTTTTTACCTCGAAAAAAACCGATTAAATTAACTATGACCGAACCGAAACAAAACATGGCAACAGAAGGGGCCACTATGTCAACTGTTTTCCTTTTCCTCATATCCTCTTGTTTTTTCGGCTTCATCATAGAAAAATGACAACTCCACTCACATACAGAAAAAAATGTGTACACCTGTATACATCTTGATACACAGCGCATCAATTTCGCTCATCATGGGCCCCTTTGGTTCGAATCAAAACTCGTCGAAATGTCAATTGACAACCCGTATAAATCAATACCATTCCAGAAAGCTTTGAAACCAATTCTAAACGGTTCATACAATACTAGCCATATTGTGAATACTATTGATATATTCCATCATTATAATTTTACAATTAAACAGCATGCTCATTTTAGATACCATTTCCAATATTTTTCATGTATCTTATATTGAATATTTGTATACTAGGTTGCACTTTTGTGCTAGCGGTTAATACTGCTGGTGGTCTTTATTATTTCTATATCTGCTCCATAAACCTGTAGTTTAACATGATCAAAAATTCTCGTCTTGCAATATTAGGGCGATAGCTCAATTGGATAAAGCGTCAATCCAATTAGTGTCAACGAAGTTTTCTTCAGAAGATGGCGTGTAACAAAATAAAACTTCATAAATCAATAGAATTGAAATATGAAAAAAGGAAGAGATTTTTGTCTCCACCTAATATTTTATGCATCGCTAACTGTAAAATATGCATAAACTGTAAACTGTTCTTGAATGGTATGTTGTTAAAATGTAAATGGAAAAAGCGTATAACAACCCGTTGTTTATATGGTCGAGTATGAAAAAACGATAATGGTTATGTTCGATTTTATATCAGGCAATGGCTAATCTATTGTTGAACAAACCATATTGAAAATGGTTTTTAAACGTTTGATGCAATGGTTGGCATATGGTACACATTTATGCGGTAATAGGTTCATCCAGAGCGTTCATTTGGGTTTTCATTTTACTAGCGTTGCCAATTATATTTTGATTCCAGCACCGCATGTGGCTACGCCACATCGCTTTTTACGCATACTGTCGTACGGCTTACTCAAACATAGATGTTTGAGTAAGCCGCACAAAGAAGTATTTGATTGAAAAATCTGGCCAAAGCTAAATAAATATTTGTTTACAGCAGAAATTATTATTCAACTAAAATTGTACATAGCATCAAAGATTTAGTATAATTTGTAAGTTTATATTCATATACAAATGCAACAAAAGCTTTTTGGCCAATAAAAATACCCTTTTCTATTATGTTAAAAATGTATTTTCACATATTGTATTTCCAAAGCTTTGGTGTACAGCAATTTTTATTATTGAGGATTTCGGTTGATAGCAAGATTTGCTTGCTTCCGACGGCGAGTCGGCAGCCATCTCACCCGGTGGATACTCAGCGGCTTTTTGATGCTTCGGTTCCTAGGCCTCGGTTATGTGGCTAAGCCGCATCGTACTCGTACACCTTATACAGAGGTTTCGGAAGGGGGGATTGCCTATATACATGGGACAATTATGCGTAGAACGGCAGTCCAGCTCTCTGTTGAACTCCGACGATTTCGCCACCTGGGCGCCAGTTTGACGCTGCACGCAGAACTTTATTTAGTCATCGATACCATACTTTTCTATCTGCCTCTCGTTTCTTCTGCTGTAAATTTTATTCATTAGACATATTCGGTATATCCACTCATTGAATGCTTACTTGAAGTATATGCTAGAAAATGCATAAAAATCACAGCTGAATAAAAGAGACGGGAATAGAAAATATGCTAACTCTGCATATTTTTATTTCTCAGTGTACGAAATGAACCATAGGTTTGTTCCAGTACCAGGAGAAACTGGAAGTACTCCGGAGAAAAACTTTCCTGTACTCTATTCTTCTCTTTTTCCTTTTTGTGGTAGCAACCCGGAATAAAAAGGAGCAAGTATGTTTTGCTCCTGTTTACTCCAGAGTGACTTACGTGTACTGGAACAAACCTATTAGGTAAAATTATAATGATGGAATATATCAATAGTATTCACAATATGGCTAGTATTGTATGAACCGTTTAGAATTGGTTTCAAAGCTTTCTGGAATGGTATTGATTTATACGGGTTGTCAATTGACATTTCGACGAGTTTTGATTCGAACCAAAGGGGCCCATAATGAGCGAAATTGATGCGCTGTGTATCAAGATGTATACAGGTGTACACATTTTTTTCTGTATGTGAGTGGAGTTGTCATTTTTCTATGATGAAGCCGAAAAAACAAGAGGATATGAGGAAAAGGAAAACAGTTGACATAGTGGCCCCTTCTGTTGCCATGTTTTGTTTCGGTTCGGTCATAGTTAATTTAATCGGTTTTTTTCGAGGTAAAAAAAGTCCATAAGTGTTCTAACCGATAGATCCGAAGTGAAGCTCGGCTTTTTCTCACTTTTCATCGTGCGCTAAAGAATCAGGATGCTCGTTCGGATGTTGATGTTTACTTCAAGGGCCCCGGCCGCCATGCTTAATTTTGCAAATATAATACTAATACACTCAAAAGTGTCAAATGTTTCCATCTTTCTCTCCATATTGGCTGTGTATAGTGCAACAACAGTCGAAAATGCTGCATGGGTTCTCCACATTCTTCATCTAACGTCTTCGATCGTTTATCGGTCAATGTACTCTTCATTGTAGTATCGATGTATATTTATATTTACAATTAGCAATTGAAATGTTGCTCTATCTTAAAATTTATTTTTATTTCATTTAAAATTTATAAGGCGACTAAAGCATCATTTCACAGAGAATTGTTCAAAGGTTAGTCAATTTAACCCTTTATAAGGAAGGTGCAACTATATTGTAACCAATATTTCTTAATTTTTCAGATCAAATCAAACAAATAGTTTTAAGACTACTAAAAGTACGTTATATTTTTTTTAAATTAGCAAACGCAGAGTCACTTTTCTAGAACATTTTGTGTGTTAAACGGACATTTTTCAAGGTAAGAGAAAAAACCCGAGGATATATATATATATATATATATATATATATATATATATATATATATATATATATATATATATATATATATATATATATATATATATATATATATATATATATATATATATATATATATATATATATATATATATATATATATATATATATATATATATATATATATATATATATATATATATATATATATATATATATATATATATATATATATATATATATATATATATATATATATATATATATATATATATATATATATATATATATATATATATATATATATATATATATTGGAAGATACGTTTGTTGGAATCGCCTATCCATGGATTTACTTGTAAACTATAAAGCAAAACGTTTGGTTGTTGGGTACTGCTGCTTCGAAATGTTTTCGTTCATCTAAGGCAGTGCTTATGTTGTCATCAATGTTTTAATGTATCTAAAGCACTGTATTTGCACCGTCGTTTGATGGTCTCCAAACTAGTGGTAATTATATTCACACGGTTGTTTTTACGCTCCTAAGGCAGTGCTATTGCCACCACGATTAATGAATATTTAGCAAAAAATATGTTCGTATTTTAAACCATGTAAATTTTTACGGACCTGTAAAGGGTTAATGCGTATTATCTGTTCCTGTTGTGAATCGAATGTATTTCTTTGCAGGTCCAAAATTTTTGATTTTCTTCTTATGTTTGTATAATTGTATAACCGCGATTGCTTCGTAGTACATTTATGTATCAGGTTAATGAAATATCTATCCAAAGTAAATAACAGCCTTTAAGCTAAATCGAAGAAGGTAATAAAGCTTTTAAAACTAAAAAGTGATATTAGTAAAATTTGAAAGAATTCTAGTTAAACTAGAAGTGAAATTTCGCTCACTGTTCCTGTGGTCATCGCAGATGTGGCAAGATTTATTATTTAAAAACAGTTAATTCGTTGTTAATAATTCATCATATTGGAAGCAAATACTTTCCAAATAAAGTTTTAGCTCTTTGATGTACTTTCCTCTATAATATTTGCTATCAGTTTTGTTTTTATTGGAAGCAGATATTCTAGAAAATATCAGATACTGAAACTTTAACACGCTATCTTCACCATTACTAGAGCGTCTTTTAGAAATTCAACTAAGAATAGATTATTTATATGAATACAAATATTGAAGCATTGTACAAAGAACTGAAAGGCGAGTTTAATCTCTTGTTTGATGTTTTGGGATATCTTCTGATTTTGAATATTCATTGTGGTCAGGGTGGAAGAGTAACGGGACGATTATTTTTTGTTCATGATACGTGTAAAGCATAATTGGGCTTCACTCTATTTAATTTTCAAGCACAGCGAGAATGCTCTATATACATAAGCTCCTATAACTTTGATTGTAAACTGAATTTATGTATTTCTATTACTCGAAAATAGAATTGACTACTTGCACTCGTGATTGATAATAGTATTGATTCAGAATAACAATCTCTTGCAATTGGTAGAATTTTTCATATATCATCATAAAAGTATTTGATGAAATGTGTATAGCACTGTTTGGTTACTATCATGTTAAACTGCGTGGATACCCCTGCTTTGACAGTTTCGATCTAAGAAATTGCACTTACTTTAAACACTGGCTACTAAAATTATGAACTGATATTTAATATCACATCGTTTTATATTTTTCTAAAAACAAATACCTCAAACCACACACCAGTAACACAAATTTATTTTGAAAAAAAAATGTTTCTCTGACTTTAACAAAGAACTACTATTTTCAGCGCTGGTTTTGGTTAAAACTCCGTCAGAGGGACTTGTTTTTCGACGTGCTGGATCTTTTTGAACAACGCAATCAAAATCAGCCTCCAAATTCTCAATTTTAACTGAATACATTGTTCTTAGAACAAATTTCGCTATTGGTTTTTATCTTGTTCGTCCTGGATTCCACGCAACTTAATTTTTCTCTTAAAATCAAGAATCATTTTTAGAAAACTATGAATTGAATAACAAATAAATTATTTGATATTTTTTCAGTATTCTTGTTAATTTCATCTTTTCGAAAACAGAAACAGGAATTAGCCGCAGGGCTTTTTTCTATTTTTTCCGGATTGATCAAACAAATATCCAAACTCACCTCTGAAATACAGCTGTTTATATTAAAAGAAAGATCTGTTTGAATCACTTAAATGTTATACGTCTATTGAATTCAATTTAATTCGGGGAAGTAATTTCCACATTTTTACTTTCAAAAGACAAATATTGTGAGCTAGCTGAAGTGTCGTTTTCAACTAATACATTCGTTGAGTGTGCATTGAAATTTTTGTTTTCTCTTTTGCTGTCTTTATTCGCAGACAACTGACAGCTATCAGAAACAACAATATTTTTTAGCAAATTAGTAATTGAAATATCAACAAACACGTCCGTTGTATCAGCTATTTTTGGTTAAATCAGCTAAAACGAAAATCAACAATTGCAATATTGTAATTTTGCGATTGACGGGTTCTCCGTGTAGTTGTTGGCTGATGCTACGTAAACTAGAACCCGAAATGAACCAGCGGGCAAGGTCCCTTGGAAACCAAAATAAATCATCGAACCGAAATCTAATTAATGCACTTCATTAGCGATGACTTACAACATACGGGAAAAGCGACGAGCCACATCCGAAACTTGTTGAACGTTGCGTCAGTTTAATGATCCCGCGCTCTAATTGCAAACTAATTACCTTCTGTTTCGGTGTCTGTCTGTCACATGTATCGCAGATGTACGATATTTTGGTTGTAAACAAAAATTACGATGCCGAAGGACCCGACTCGATCTCGGTACGGGTGGGGGATCTGGTCGAAGTACTGGAAATGGGCGATTCGACAGCGAACAGTGCAGCTAAGTGAGTATCCGTCTATCCGGTCGTATGAGGGTTTCTTTTTTATGAACTAACACATTCTGTACACATCATTTACGCGGCAACATAGAAAGCCAAAGCTAGATCCACAACTGAACGTAGGCAAAACCGAACGCCTGCTGGACAGTTCCCTCTCGAAGCACAAACTGGCCGTCAAACCGAAAAAGAATCATCACAGCTCGCACAGGAGAAGTGTCAGTCCACAGCCACCACAGTATCAGCCAAAACCAAATGAAAAGTGAGTCCGTTCTTCGTTGAATCCATTCGAAAATGTATACTAACCTAACACAACAAAGACAGTAATACTTATAAGGGTCATAGCTGCCCTGCGTCCCCATTGCGAAAAATCCGTTGATGGAGGCGCAAATAGATTGTAACATTCTTGAATTATATACCGCCATTACATGAACAAGCAACTACAAAACAATTTCAATTAATTAAATAAATTCAAATCTGCTCTTTTCGTGCTAAGCCTCCCACATACGTTTCTAATTATTTCCATTATTTTTTTTTTAATTTCCAAAGGTGGAAAGTACGAATTTTCGACGGGGATGACAATGCCAAAGCAGGCTGGGTTCCGGTATCGGTGCTGGACATTATGCACACCGATCAAGCCGTGTTCGGTGAGAAAGCCAACGATGCCGCATATCGCAGAGAGTAAGTAAAAGTTCTGAAAAATATAGTCTAATATTAATTACAACACTTAACTCTTACCACTTCAACAGAGCTGTCGTTCGAGAGCTGATTGAAACTGAAGAAGAGTTCGGCAGGGATCTGCGACAGGTCGTCGAACGTTACATCAAATACATCGACAACCCGGACAACAAAATCCCGCGGCAGATTCGCGATCACAAGGACGATATCTTCAACAACTTTAAACAGATCGCTGATTTTCATAACACGTAAGCATCTATGAATCATCAAAGATGACGGGAATTGGTACTAAATGTTTTTTTCCGGGGATCGATTGGGTGATATCCAACGATTTCCACTAAGCCATGATGACCGAAACGAAGTCAGGTCGTTTATTCGGTCAATTTATTCTCGCTCGTCGACGTCGTTTGGCAAGTGTCATTAATAAACGCTATTTACACTGTTTTCTTCCATTTTCCCCCCTCCCTTTCCCGTACAGAGTACTGATCGAGGGTGTTAAGTACAATGCCAACAATCCAAAAATGATTGGCAAAACGTTCCTGCGGTTGGAGCGCGACTTCGACAAGCACGTTCGGTACTGCCGCGATGCGCCGGTCACGCAGGAGTTTCTGGCCAACAACGATTTCGTGCGGGACTTTTTTATGGTAAGTCATTCAAATACTTTTATCCAAAAGCTTAGTGCAACGGGGAAAGCTTCGCCGACACTGGATAGTGGTGCCCTCTCGGTTTGAGAATGCAAAAAACAGAATTAAATCATTTTAGGTTGTTGGAACGGGAAAATATTGCAAATCAGTAGTACGCATGCTCGTAGGAAATTCAACAGTGATTCTTCGGCTGTTGCTGGGATTTGATCATAGATTAAGTAGTGTCTGGTATTACTTTGGGTTCCATCGATCAATGATGTGAAGAAAACAATCTCAGACGTTATGAAAACAGGACCGTGAACAAAAACCATATGTTTTAAAACTATGTTCAAATTTTCTACAGTAACTTCTGCATAACCTTTTATTCGAAGAAATATTTATTTTTGTTTCGTGAACTTCACTCACGGCTTCCGCTATGTCATTTCCAAATCGTTTTTTGGTACGTGAACTAGTTTACAACTTTATGAACATTATTCATAATCGTAAGGTTGACTCGTGATTTTATTCATACGTTTGTGAATATTATTTACGGTCTAACTATACGACGTGAACTGATTCATGTCTTATTACATCTTTATCCCGATCTGGTTTTTGTGGTTGTGAATAAGTACACATCTTCGAAACAGTCTGAATATTTTTTCATGAACTATTTCACGAAACTCGGAATATTATTATAATATCCTTTCATACATTGTGAACTAATTCATAAGTTCTGCCTAATAAGAGCGACCGAAAATAAAAGTCGCAACGACAGAACATGCTTCGTAAAACCCGT
Source organism: Topomyia yanbarensis (assembly GCF_030247195.1). NCBI lineage: Eukaryota > Metazoa > Arthropoda > Insecta > Diptera > Culicidae > Topomyia > Topomyia yanbarensis. The sequence continues at coordinate 363,932,958 of NC_080672.1, forward strand.
TTCAAATATATTAGAATATAAAAACCAGATATAAACTTCGTGCATAAATATCGGACTGGGACATTCCTTCGTAAGAGTCGAGTAAAAAACCTTCAGTAAAAAACCCGAAAAAAATACATCCGATTGTTACCAAGTAGTTTTTGTTAGCCGACTTGAACATTAAGATATACGGATGCTCCTACGAATGATTTATTTATTTTCAAACGATTTTTATACTGGAGGTTCATCCTTGCCGAATTGTACGGATGAGAACTTTTTCAAGCTATTATTATGTTGACAGATTTCTGTCCGATTTTTTTGCTTGAAGTTTATTTCAGATTTTATTATATTTATTATTTTATTATATTTATTATGTTTGAAACCTCTATCCTTGCGACTTATATTTTCTGTCGCATATATATAAGTCACGTTTTACCATTCATACTCATGAGGTATTTCACAAAAACAAAATTCGTATCCGCTCTCATGATGTAATTCATAAAATACGCACTTTTGTGCACGATACTAATATTTTCATGTGAAAAATTTCACAGAGCACAGGATTCTATCCATGGTTTTCGTGAACTAATTCATGATTCCCAGCTTTTATGGTGGTGGGGGAGATGCAAAAGCGTGTGATTGGATGCTGGCCGGTCAGTGACAGAATGTGCAGGTTGAGGATCAAGGGTCGGTTCTTCAACATCAGCATAATTAACGTGCATAGTCCCCACCTCGGATGTAGCGATGACGACAAGGACGAACTCTACGCACAGCTGGAGCATGAATACGATCGCTGGCCAAGACATGATGTCAAGATCGTCATCGGTGACCTTAATGCTCAGGTGGGCCAGGAGGTGGAATACAGACCGGTAATTGGAAGGTTCAGCGCCCACCAGCAGACGAACGAGAACGGCCTAAGACTAATCGTTTTCGCCACCTCCAAGAACAAGGCCTTAAGGAGCACCTTCTTCCAGTACCGCCTCCTGCACCTATACACCTGGAGATCACCGCAACAAACAGAGACGCAAATTGATCATGTTCTGATTGAAGGACGATACTTCTCGGACATTATCGACGTAAAGACCTATCGGGGCGCTAACATCGACTCGGACCACTCTCTGGTGAAGGTTAAATTGCGTCCAAAACTATCCGTAGTGAACAGTGTAAGATACCGGCGCCCACCGCGGTATAACCTGGACCGACTGAGGGAAACCAACGCACAGTGGGACCAATCCAAAAAAGGTGGGACAAAACCTATTTGAAGCCTTAGATGTCATTTTAGAGCCAGCATTTCTTCGTAGGATATGTTCACAATATTATTCTGCAACTTTTTAAGTAGAATATTTTGTTGTTGGACTAAAGTAGAGTACCCGAGCAAAAAAAAATTTTTTCAAAAATTTTTTTTAGAGGGTCGATGTCTTCGACAAAGTTGTAGAATATTATGTTTTGAATTACTTCTTTTAAGATACCACAGACATCAGACCTCAAATTTGAGGCAAAATTGTTGTTTTTTGAAAATATGATCAAAAAATCAGTTTTTCGATATTTCCATGCTAAAAACCATAATTGATTAATTTAATATGTTCTACAAACTTGCAGGTAACACTAAAATACAACTTTTTGTTGAAGGAACTAATAACCTAAAATCAATATTTTGGCTTCTAAAACTATTTTTCATATAAATTTACTCTATTTTCATAAAAGATTTACGTTTTTAGGTGCACTTTTGTGCAGCCAAACTTTGGCTATTCCGATACTCTATTATTCGTAGAATAAAATTAATACTACGTAGAAACAGGATATAGTTGGACGCGTTGTTTGGGTGACCATTCATGTACGACGGTTTATAACATAAAATGTGCTTATATTATTTTTTATTTATATACATTAGTAGCTATGAACAAAATCTTATATTTGGCACGCACTTACAAGCATGTAGAACATATTGAGTTGATGAATTAAGATTACAATATGGAAAAGTGAAAAAATAATATAAATTTTGAATTTAAACTGCCAAAGAACAACGATTTCGGATTAAAAAATAAATCTACAGTATGTATAAGGTATTTTTAATAAAAATGTTCGAAATTGAATATTATACAACTTTGCTGAAGTCCTCAACCATCTAAAAAAATAGAAATGATTCAATTATATTGTGAATATTTTTCCACACACTTAGGTTCTATAATATCTAAGGCTTCAAATAGATATTATTCTACTTTCATGAATTTGTAGAACTAATCATATTGGTTAAACTAAAGTAGAAATCCCGAACTAAATCAATCAAATTTTGTTTAAATGATTGAGGTCTTCAGCAAAGTTGTCAAATATTGTATTTGGAACAATTCTGTTGAAAATACAATTTATTTATTTTTTGAGCCGAAATCGTTGTTCTTTGGCAGTTTAAATTCAAAATTTATATTATTTTTTCACTTTTTCATATTGTAATCTTAATTCATCAACTCAATATGTTATATATGCTTGTAAGTGCGTACAAAATGTAAGATTTTGTTAATAGCTATAAATGTATATAAATTAAAAATAATATAAGCACATTTTATGTTATAAACCGTCGTACATGAATGGTCACCAAAACAACGCGTCCAACTATATCCTGTTTCTATGTAGTATTAATTTTATTCTACGAATTCTACGAGTTTGGCTGCACAAAAGTGCACATAAAAACATAAATCTTTGATGAAAATAGAGTAAATTTATATGAAAAATAGTTTTAGAAGCCAAAATATTGATTTTAGGTTATTAGTTCCTTCAACAAAAAGTTGTATTTTAGTGTTACCTGCAAGTTTGTAGAACATATTAAATTAATCAATTAAGGTTTTTAGCACGGAAGTATCGAAAAACTGATTTTTTGATAATATTTTCAAAAAACAACAATTTTGCCTCAAATTTGAGGTCTGATGTCTGTGGTATCTTAGAAGAAGTTATTCAAAACATAATATTCTACAACTTTGTCGAAGACATCGACCCTCTAAAAAATTTTTTGAAAAATATTTTTGCTCGGGTACTCTACTTTAGTCCACCAACAAAATATTCTACTTACAAAGTTGAAGAATAATATTGTGAACATATCCTACGAAGAAATGCTGGCTCTAAAATGACATCTAAGGCCTCAAATAGGTTTTGTCCCACCTTTTTTGGATTGGTCCCACTGTGCAACGTAGCGACAACGTACACGCAGCAACTTGAAGCAGCGCTGTCACCGGACTGCGGAGAGCGTCCTGGGATGCGTGCAGAGGAGTCGACGGAACGATTGGTTCGATGGCGAGTGCCAGGAGATATTGGACGAGAAGAATGCAGCACGCGCAACGATATTGCTTCAAGCCACTCGTCAGAACGTGGAGTCATATCAACGGAAGCGAAAACAGCAGACTCGTCTTTTTCAGGACAAAAAGCGCCGCCTGGAACAGTCTGAGAGAGAGGAGATGGAGCTGCTGTATCGCTCTCAGGAAACGCGGCCGTTCTTCAAGAAGCTGAATGACGGTTTTGTGCCGAGGGCCGAAATGTGTAGAGACAAGGAAGGTGGCATCTTGACGGACGAACGTGAGGTGGTCGAAAGGTGGGGGCAGTACTACAATGAACATCTGAATGGTGCGCAGGCGGACAATCGGGCGTTGGAGGAGGATTATGCCAGTGTCGCAGCCGACGGGGATGTACCGGCGCCCACTATGAATGAGGTTAACGAGGCTATTCAACAGCTCAAGAACAACAAGGCAGCTGGTAAGGATGGTCTAGGAGCGGAACTCTTCAAGGTGGGTCCGGAAAAACTGACGGAATGCATGCACCGAATAATCGAAAGAATCTGGAACAGAGAACAGCTACCGGAGGAGCGGAAGGAAGGGATCATCACCCCGATATACAAGAAAGGCAAATTGGACTGTGAAAACTACAGAGCGATCACAGTGACAAATGCCGCTTACAAAGTGCTATCCCAGATTCTGTTCCGGCGCCTATCACCGCTGGTAAATAGATTTGTCGGGAGTTATCAGGCCGGTTTCACCAACGGCAGATCAACAAACGACCAAATCTTTACTATACGGCAAATCCTCCAAAAATGCCGTGCATACCAGGTCCCGATACATCACTTGTTCATCGACTTTAAAGCCGCATATGATAAGGTGGACCATGTGGAGCAAGGAAAATGATGGACGAGAACGGCTTCCCTGGGAAGCTGACAAGACTACGATGGATGGTGTAAGGTGTTGTGTCAAAATTTCGGGCGGCCTCTCGGGTCCGTTTGAAACACGCAGGGGATTAAGACAAGGCGATGGGTTGTCCTGCCTGCTGATGAATATAGCGCTGGAAGGTGTAATGCGAAGAGCAGGGTTCAACATACGGGGCACGACTTACACGAGGTCCGGACAGTTCGTGTACTTCGCTGACGACGTGGACATAATCGGTAGAAACAAGGAGACGGTAGCAGATCTGTATACCCGACTGAAGCGCGAAGCAGCACGAGTAGGACTGAAGATAAATGTGTACGAAGTACCTGCTGGCTGGCGGAAACGATCGCGATAGGGAACGCTTGGGCAGTAGTATTACGATCGACGACGACGAGTTCGAGGTGGTTGACGAGTTCATCTATATAGGCTCATTGGTGACTGCGGACAACAACACCAGCCGGGAGATCAGAAGGCGTATTATCTCTGGAAGCCGTGTTTACTATTAGCTCCACAAAACTTAAAGATCCAGGAAGCTTCACCACCGCACGAAATGCGCCATGTACAATACACTGATTAGACCGGTGGTTCTCTACGGGCACGAAACGTGGACAATGCTCGAGGACGATCTGCTAGCACTCGAAGTCTTCGAGAGAAGGGTTCTGAGAACGATCTTCGGTGGTGTGCATGAGAATAGCGTGTGGAGGAGAAGGATGAACCACGAACTTGCGCGACTCTATGGTGAGCCAAGTATACGGAAAGTAGCTCAAGCTGGAAGGGTACGGTGGGCGGGGCATGTTGTGAGGATGCCGGACAACAACCCCACCAAGTTGGTTTTCACCTCCAACCCGGCAGGTACAAGACGGAGAGGAGCGCAGCGTTCCCGGTGGCTGGACCAAGTGGAGCAGAACTTGGCGAGTATCGGGCACCTGAGAGGTTGGAGACAAGCAGCAACTGACCGCAGCAGCAAGTGACGTGGCGGAATATTGTGGAACAGATTAAATCATAATAATATGATGTAGAATCAGGAAATAATAATAAAAGTAACGATAAACCATTGTGACACAGTTCACAAAATCGCAATAATAAATATGATGAATAGAATAAAAGGAATAAAAAAATAGATGGAAACAATAATATAAATAAAACAAATTAAATAAATAAAACGAATTAAATATATGAAAAGAATAAAATAAAAAAAATGAATAATGTGGATAAAATAAACAAAATCAATAAAATGAATAGAATAGATAGAATAAACTAAATGAATGCATATAATAAATTAAATGAATAAAACTGGTAAAACTAAAAAAGAAGAAAAAAATAAAAAGAGTAAATTGAACTACAAGATTAAAATACACAATTAAAAGATATTAAACAGGTTACAAAGTTGATAGAATAAAATAAATTGTGTCCCATTTATAATTTGGATAAAATTAATAAAATGAATACTGAAAGTGTATTCTGGTTATTAAAAAATAGAAACTAAATAAAATTTATGAACTAGAAAAAAAGAATAAAAACCATAAATTGAAAAAAGTGAATAAAAAAGTTATATGAGTAAAATCCATGATCAGAATAAATCCAAAGACTGAAACTAACAAAATAGAACAAATGAACCTACATGAATAACAAGAATGTCGAATAAAGTAAATGAATAAAATGAAATGATCATATATTTAACCCTTTGCGACGCGATTTTTTCATTGTTAATACTGTTATTCTTTTACGTATGCGGGGTCGCTGATTCTGATTCTGACGTCGAAAAATGTAAAATTCAAAATGGCGGTTCCAATATGGCGACTGTGCTTGGCTAAATTTGTAGGCTCCATCTCGATTTTTTTATTTCGATTATAGAGGTTTTAAACTTAAGGTCATTCGCCTCTTCGAGTTAGAAAAATTTCTAACCCTATGTGCGGGGTCGGGACTCGTACCCAGGTGCGCTGCGTACAAGGTAATCGATTTACCAACTACGCTACGCCCAGCGTAATCAGCGATCTCAAAAACCACATAATCTATTTTTATGCTAGTTGAGAAATTATCCCTGTCTCTCAGAATCTTTGTTAGACCAACAATAATAAACTCCACTTGGATATTTTTTTCGAAAAAAAACTGACCTACAAAAAATTCTGCAAAAGAATTATTATTTAGTTCAATGTTTGAAATACTTGCAAAAAAAATTAGATCTCTAGGACTTTTAGTTCAGACACAGCCGAATTTATTGTAAAAAACGAGATTTTCGAATTTTAATTGTTTGTAACTAATAAGTAATTAACAAATTCACATAATTTTTTTATGCTAGTTGTACTTCTTACATCCCTAAGAGTTGACTAAAAGAAATAATTCGTATTTATATGTCAACGCTAATTAGAAATCTAACAAAAACTTAGGAGAAGTAGGTGGGACGTATACGTTCCATTGCATCGCAAAGAATTAAAAATAACTTTAATTAAAATTAAAGTATTCAAAATGAATAAAACAAACGAATCCATGAAATGAATAAACTGTTCAAAATGAGTATGGATGAACAAAATTGATCATTCATTAGTTTGCCGAACTCACGCGGCACCCAACTAGAGATGGAATGAACACAGTTGTTCGAATAAAACCTTGAATAAAATGAATAAATTATGGAAAATCAATAATATAAATAAAATTGAAAACTTAATACGACAAAACATGAAAAAAAGTTACCAAATTAGTAAAATGAATAGAATGATAAAACAAATTAATAAGATATATAAAGCTCATTGAATGAAAAAGTAAAGAACAGTTAAAAGTCATAAAGTAAATAAAAACAAATAGAATGAATACAATGGACAAAGTGAATAAAATGAATGAAATGAATAAAAATAAATAAAATGATACACAGAATAAAATGAATGAAACGAATCAAATAAAAAAATCAATCAAATGGATAAAATGAATCAAATAAATTAAATGAATAATATGGATGAAATTAATAACATCAATTAAATTAATAGATTGAATGAAATAAATGAAATGAATAAAAATAAAAATAAAATAGATAGAATAATTCATTTCATATGGATTACATGATTAAATGAAAAATTAAACAATATTCAAAAAGTTAGAAAAATAATATAATAAATTAATTTGTGTTAAATTGATAATTTGATCGAATAAATTGATTAACTGAAAAAATTGAAAGATTATGAAAATGAAGTAGCTAGATAAAATTTATGAACTGGAAACAACAAATATAATGTACCAAATGAAAATAGTAAAATTTGTATGAATGATAAAAATAAGCTGCAGAAACTGATGAGAATGAATTTAAAAAAATATAAAATGGATAAAATCAACTTAAATAAACAAAATGAATCTAAAGAATACTGGATGACATGAATGACCCTACCAGACATTTGTGTGTAACGCTATGTATTTTTTTGCGTGAACTAGTTTTATGGAAAGACAAGTAGTTTCACGAATACGAGGTTTATCATTCATGTTTTCGGGAGCTTGGTCACGAAATTTTCGAGCATTTACGAATAGCTGGTTCTGAGATATGTCTCGGGAAGCAAACACAGAAGCTCTGGTTTGCTGATGAGAAAACGGAATAGAAGTAGGTGGTGCCAGATCATGTAGCCATCTTCCATATAAATGGGGATCTTGATGTTAGCGTTGTCAGACACAACTACGTGTTTTAAGTTGTCATCAAAAATTAAGTTTTTCACCGAGATTAATTCATTGAACGTCACCTGCTACCATTACTGACATGGTTGAACTGGATAAACGCGACTTCCGAAAGCCTCAGCTCCATTTTCAGCTTTAGTAAATGATCGCCATCGCAGATGCTCGGTTTTATACGAAAAGGCTGATTGTCAAAAGACATAGGATTTGGCCGGAGCACCAATTCTTCCTTTTTCGACATACTCATGTCGATAAACCATCAGAATGCCAATTTAGCAGGAATGTATTTTTTTTACTAAAACTAAACAACTTAACCTTATCATGCCTTCGTACTTTATGAGCCTCTATCAGGGCTTAAAATTCTCATATACTTTCAATGAACGATTAAGCCCACTGGCTTCACCTTCGTCTTTTTGCTGCCTACTTTCATTACTATATACATACAAAGCCAAATAAAAAGACACAGCCGGCTTCTTGTTTCGATTCTATGAAAGTGAGTGGCAGAAGTAGCGACTTTCGTTTTCCTATGACAATACGAAAATTCAATCTCGTTTTAATTATAAATCAGCAATTTTGATACTCATTTTAATTTTCAAGAAATGAAATTATGGCAATGTACGTCATAGAACTGCAACTAGATCGCGGCAACAACGGAAAATATACACACCAATAGTGCTTCAGTCGTCCAATATCATCGCTAGCTCCTATATCTACGAAATTGAACAATGACAAGCAAATATCGTCAATAGTGTATTTTCGTTCGCCCAGCACTAGGTTCAATATCGAAGGGACTAATGTCGCTCTCAATCTCGAAGTGTGCGGAGGAAATAATGAAATTGAATTTGCACGTATTCTTTGTCCTAGACCGTTGTCTCATTTTCGTTTTCGCAAAGTAATGGTGCTTTAGAGAGTAGCATCGCTCTCTCGTCATTTTCGCCTGATTTTGGTTAACAAAAAAAAAACATTTTTCGACTCTGGCCTTTACATTTTGTTTAAACAGCAGTCAGGATGGTTCTAATTTTACAAAGATCAAAGAACGAACTTCTTAATCATTCCACATAAAAACATACTACCTTCAGTGAAGTTGTAGAACGACTAATTTGAGAAAAGTTTGCAGACATGAGGTATATAAGCTCCATTTTTCATACATAACAAAATATTGTTTGTTTTTATAGTAGCCTTTCAACTTTATGCTAGTTCATCTACGAACAAACATTAATTTTTAAAACTTATGAAAATTTGTAGTGTTTCAGACATGTTAAGTATTTGACTATGGATGTTACGTTCCCGACGGCACTTTGTTTGTTTTGGAAACTCTCCATATGGAATGGAAAAATCTGCCATCTGTAGTTTTATCATTTATGGCGAAAAGAATATTAGCATTAAATTGAATAATATGGAAGGAAATTATTGTAGAAGCAGCAATATTTGTATATTCATTGGATGAATAATAATTTTTATCATTCTTCATATCATGAGCTGTTCTTCAAGAAAAACCTATTTTAATCCACCTAGCGGTGCAATTGTGCCTTTCTCAATCATGAATCACGAGAATGTGTGCGTTGTTTATATTCATTAAAAGCTTTTAAATGCATATATTACATTTTATTATTGTACATCACATGACAACTATATACAGGAAAATAAATCATTAATTGAGTTCTAAAATTTTGAAAAAGAAAAAACAGCCACGGTAATATTGAACTGAAAAAAAGGTGCGAAATCGGCAAAGTCCCAAAAAGTCGATTTTTATAAAAAAAATTTTTTTCGAGATAACATAAAATCTCGACGTTTCACGCATTTTAAAGATGTTTGGCATCAAAAATACGAATTCGATTTTTGAAATTTCATGGGGTCCCCCCTTTGAAAAAAAAATTAGAGTTCCGGCTTATATGGGAATTTCATGTGTGACCGGACCGTTCAGTCTATATTTCCGGAACCATACAAGCGATCCGTGCGAAATTTTACAGACATCTGTGGGGATAATATAGCTATCATTTGGGACTAAGTTTGTGAAAATCGGTTCAACCATTTCCGAGAAACTGATATGAGTTTGCTAGTTATGAAAGATGGCCGCTTTTCCCGGGCACTTCCGGAACCGTCTATGGTGGTCAATGTAGTCAACGAAAGTTTGTTTGGCCGTCGGTGACCTAGAACTGCAAAGTTAAGTTATTTGAGAGACATTTTAGCGAAATTTTTACCTTTTTTGCTTCCATCGGGGTATCGGTTTGAATCACAATTTGCTATGTGATCGCACGCCACAACCCGTAACTCCGGAACCGGAAGTCGGTTGGGGATAAAATTTAATAGCCATTTACGGGGACGCAACATCTTTCATTTGAGACTAAGTTTGGTTGATTCGGTCTAGCCACCTCCGAGAAACCGATGTGACTGTTAGTCTGAATTTGGATACTTCCGCCGGGGCTTCCGGAACCGATGATGGTGGCCAATGTGACCAAAGAGACTTTGAATGGCTGTTAATGACCTAGTACTACAAATCGAAGCAGTTGTGGTCACATTTTGGAAAAAATTTCACCATTATACATTCATTGCAGAATTTCTTAAAATCGACGTTTTCTGCGTGATCGTACTCATCACCCTGTAATTCCGGAACCGGAAGTCGGATCCATTAGAAATTCAATAGCAGCCTATGGGAACGTTGCACCTTTCATTTGGGACTAAGTTTGTAAAAATCGGTTCATCCATCTCTGAGAAAAGTGAGTGAGATTGTGTTCGCGTACACACACACAGACGCACATACACACACACATACATACACACACACATACATACACACACACAGACATTTGCCGAACTCGACGAACTGAATCGAATGGTATATGTCACTCGGCCCTCCGGGCCTCCGTTAAAAAGTCGGTTTTCAGAGCAATTGCAATACCTTTCTATTGAGAAAGGCAAAAAGGATCCCAATTGCGCTAACTGACATTTATTTCAATGTCTACTCCCAGAACGCGAGCCGTATGATTTACAAGCAAATAAGTATAAGAAATATGCATTATGACTGGTATAATGGATATAAATCTTTATTGCTCCGGGACAAAAATGCATTATGCTGCTATTACATCGTAGAAACTTACACAATCCCAATTGGAAATGTATTGATGAATTCAACGTTAGCAAAGTAATATTTCAATAAATATTCTCAAACTACACCCGTACATGTTAAATCAAACCAGAAATAAGTCCATTCATCCAAGACCTTGCGAATGGCATCAATAAAAAAAAAACATTTCACTCAAACCAATGCAAGCTAACATGAAAAGTAAATCTATTGTTCGTAGACGTCTGTTTAAATCTAGCCTGAACTGACAACTTTATTTCGCACAAAATAAATCTGGTTCTAAACAAACCATCTAACAAATAGAGCAGGCCAAAATCACTGAATGCAAGAAAAATTTTCACGCGAATTTCCCAAACCTCTCATACGCTCATTTTTTACGGTCACTCGCGAGAGGATTGAGTTGCGCCGTTAGCGACAGGATTAAGTTACATTTTTTTTGGGCGCCAAGACACTTATAGGTCTGGTACAATACGATGCTGCGTCAATCTATACTATATAAAATAAGTTTATGACCACATATTTGAATTGTGCATTTTTAAAAAATCTTTTTACCCAAACTTTTAACGACCATGCTCTAGATAAAGTTTCCGAAACTGCGTTCACATACAAAGCAAAAAGCGCCCGAAACAGCTGTCATCTAACCCGCATAATCCGGAAATGACCACCAGTCTCGCGATGAAGCAAGAAGTTTGTCTCATCCGTGTGGTTATTTGACTATTCACCAGACTTTCCTCGTCTGTGAAATTGATGCTTGTGCGCTGTTCTATTCCTGTGTTACTTTGAACACATCTTTTCGGTTATCTCATCACGCGTTGTTGGATCGTCAAAAAAATTTCTTCATTATATCATCATTATGCGAGAACAGCTGGGCGACGACAGTTTACATAGGAAATTCGAGATCATTGTTTTTATTGCTGTTACGATTTACTGTTATGGTCAGATATTCGGTTACATATTGGCAGACTGCAATTCAGAACTTTAAACTAAATATTATAAACAAATAATTTATTTAAATTATAATCCATCCAAGGTTTATGCGTGAAAAAACACTTTTGTTGCAATTTTTTAGAAATTTGGGTGAAACGAATCGATTACAACTTTTGTACATTATAATGTATCATTTCTATAACTTTCTGTAATTTTTCGTTTACGTTCTGCACTGCGCGACTTCTGGAATTAATTCAAAAGTACACATAACTACTAATGAAAGTACTGCTTTATTCTAGTTTCGGTATTTCGATGAATAAATTTAATGTTTATCAAACCTGTCCATTTTTCTATGCAGTACGGTAGAAAGGTAAAATGTAGTTGAAAATTGCTGTCATTGCACTCAAAAAAAATCTCATCTTATTCAATACAATACAATACATCACACTCACCATGTATTCTTGCAAAAATAATGAAAATGTGTAATTTCCCATTTGATTTCATTGACCATTCCGCCAACGAGCACAAGCATATAGACTCAACCCGACCCCGATGGGTGGTCTAATTTTAACAATCTCTGCTGTAGCAAAGCCATGTTTTCCTCTGATTTGCGTGCATGTGATGACGGTACATTCGAAATAACTGAAGAAATTTTTGTTGCAAACGCAAATTGTATAATTTTTGTGAATGTTTTCAATTTGTCTCCGTTTCATTTTCGTTAGTCCATCGCATATATTTTGAATATTTTATGCGACAATAAAGATATACTTTAATGAATGGGAGTGGCAAATTACCACGTTTCTCATAACATCGTGCAAATAAATAAGTGGGGAAATTTGAATGTGTTCTACGGAGCACACGTCGTGTTTATTTCTCGTTTGAGTACATTCGAAATTAGTATCTGTTATTTCCACAATCTATGAAAATACTCAAAAAATAAAGTCATATATCAAACGTTATTCGGGAATGTATGTCTTGTCATGTCGTCTCATCATTTTTCCGTTGAGAAGGAAAAGTGAAAAGAAATAAGAGATATCAAGAAAAGGCACACATATACAATCATAACACAAAACAGTCAACAGCCTGCATACTTTATACCCACACGGAAAAAAATGTTCCTAAAATCGTGAATAAAATGCCATGAATTCTGGAACAAACACGTTTTTACGTTACCAAAACATATCATGAACAAAAATCATGTGTTTTATAATTATGTTCAAGTTCCAATCAGTCACGCCTACACAACGCTTTTATACGTGGAGATATTTGTTTTTGTTTTGTGAACTTCAGTCACGGTTTCCGCTGTCGTTACTGCATCGATTTTCTATGCGTGAAACTAGTTCATAATGAACATTATTCATAAAACGAAAGGTTGATTCGTGATTTTATTAATAGATTTAGAAACATTACTCAGATCCGATTATACGACTTGAACTGATTCATAATCAATTACATCTTGAACATGATCTCGTTTTCTTTGTTGTGAATTAGTTCACAAAGTCAACACATATTTCCTGGTGAACTATTTTACGAAACTTGGAATATTATTCATGAATCCTTTCAGTCATCGTGAACCAGTTGATGATCCCTAATATATTAGTCACGATTCAATATCCGTGCACGTGAAATAGTTCACAAAACCATAAAATGTTATTCATGTATTCGTGAACTGGTTCATGCATCCTAGTATAATATTCAAGGCTAATATTATTCAAGCATTAGTGAACTGGTTCATGACTCCTGGTGCATGACTCACGATCTATCTTGAGTGCATATGATATTTAGAAGATTATGAACAAGAAGAAGTTTGTGACAATTTGTTACATGGGGGGAGGGGGAGTCAATTTTTGCGTTATGTAATTTATGAATGGTCCCTTAGGGCATCGCAAAAACACTCATTTTTGAAAACTCAAAGGTCCCCCCTTCATATTGTGACAAATATCAAAGTAAGCTCAGATGCCGAATTTCACATCATTTGGACAATATTAGACCCCCGACCACTTCGCTTGAAGTTTCTAAATTGGAACTATGGAAAAATATGAAGGAAAAATATATTAAATTCCATAACTTTTGAAGTAGCACTCAGAAAATTACAATTCACACCTCGTTTTAAAGAAAATAACCTTATAGAATTGAATAGAGACATTTCGGTTTCCGGAAAATGTGGAAAAGTACGGTTCTGGGTCATTTTATCCCCTAACTCACCTATTTTTAATAAACATTCTACTCTATGCGTGCTGTTCTGCGAAAGCACATAGTCTTTTGTCCGCAGTACAGTACAGTACATTTAATCAATGTTAAAAAATGTCAAGTGAGTTTTTTCGTACGTAATTAATGCTGAACATGAGTATTTTGTTGATTTTTTGATATTTTTGGTTTTGAAACAAATACGAGAGGGCATTGCAAATTTTTTTTTTTGAATTCTCGAAGACCCCCCCTCTCATTTTGTGACAAATGTGAAAGTAAGCTCAGATGCCAAATTTCACATCATTTGGACAATTTTAGACCCCCGCCCACTTCGCTTGAAATTTTTTGAAATTGGTACTATGGGAAAATAAATAGGAAAAATACATTAAATGCTATAACTTTTGAAGTAGCAATCAGAAAATTACATTTTATACTTCTTTTGAAAGGAAATAATCATAGTATTTGAATTGATATATTTTTGTTTCTAGGAAAATACGGAAAAGTGGGGTACTGGGTCATTTTGGACCCAAAATCCTATATTTTTAATGAATGTTTTTCTAATGTGAAAAAATTTCAGAAATCGAACGGAACCTTTTTGACCTTAGTCCGAATACGAGAAGTTGGGGTTATAGGACTTTTTGTAATTCATATTAAATTTTATTAATTTCTCATGCATATATCTTTATTATTCTTCAATTAATTTTCATAAAATGTAACTTATTCTGTAAAATTCTGAGGAAAAAAACAAAAATAAAAACGTTAGAGATAAAATTTAGAAACATCAAACTTTTTGATATTTACTTTACAAATCACATTTTTTTCATTACTTGTTCTAATACCTCAACTTCCTCTATTTTTTCAGAAATGAAACTTTTCTCATGTGATCCCTAAGCATATTTTACACTAAAAGTAGTAACTTAAATAAGAATTGTATTGTTAAATGGAGTTAATATGTGCGATTTTATGATAAAAATGTGAAATCGACACTATATGTCAGATAATTTGATGTTTCTGAATTTTACCGGTAACGAATCTATTTTTGTTATAATCCTAAGGATTTTCCATGTTCAACAAGGTATAGTTTATTAAAATTGAGTGAAGAATAATAGAGATATATTCACGAGAAAATGATGAAGTTTAATATGAATGACAAAAGGCAATTTAACCCCAACTTCTCGTATTCGGACAAAAGTCAAAAAGGCTCCGATCGATTTTTGAGATTTTTTACATTAGAAAAACTACAAAATATGTATGATTTGCATAACGGAGCAGAAATATCATTAAAATAGGGGATTTTGGGGCCAGAATGACCCAGTACCCCACTTTCCCGTATTTTCTTAGAAACAAAAATATCTCCATTCAAATACTAAATGATGTGAAATTTGGCATCTGAGCTTGCTTTGACATTTGTCATAATATGAGAGGTGGGGCCTTCGAGAATTCAAAAAAAAATTTTTTTTGGCAATGCCCTAGGGCATCAACATGATACATACGCTAGGAGGAACGATAGATCAGGCGTTTGGGGGTACTGTAGGTCATTACTTTAATGTAAATTTGAATTATTTTAACAGAAAAATTGTGCGAAATTTTGTGTAAATATCGCCAAAACGAAGAGAAGAGGACATATAAACCACAATTGTATCTGTTCACGATGGCGCCAGTATTCGATCAGCCTCTAAACAATTCAAGGTTCCGTTCGAAACATTACGTGCTCGTGTGAAATACAAATACAAATACAAAAAACAAGATCGAAAAAATATTCCGAAGCGCAAACGTGATCCTTGCACAGCTAAGTAACCACGTGAGCCGTAATGAACAACTTCAATTCCACACTCTGGCGACGACGAGGACACCGAAGAAGTCATTCGGAAGTGTAAAGTGTCAACATTTGCTTCCACGGTTACATGATTTTTCACATCATTTGCCACTACTTCATTTTCTTACCTAAATGAAGTCAATGGATTGCATTTATTATTTGTGTTATTAATTTTTAAATAATCTGCAGTATTCATACGCTTCAAATGAAAGTTGAACCGCTAATTTTCTAGGCGCGAACATCGTTTTATTTAACCCCGAGTATAGTGACCTATCGTTCCTCCAGATATTAAAAACATCGATGTACCTTCGCCTTATTGAATTTATCTCGAAAAATATTTAGCATGGCATAAAATACTTATTACCAAAACGTTGCCAGATATATAACCATTCCAACGAGTACACCATTGCACGAGCTCGCCAAAGAAAACTAGCATACTTGACCCCACTCTACTCCACATATTTTGCAGTTTTTATAATGTAAAAAAATCTCAGTAATCGAATGGTATCTTTGCGACCTGAGTTAGAATACGAGAACTGGGGGTTTTAGTACATTTTGTTACTGATATTCAATTTTAATCATTTACTCGTGCATATGTCTTTAGTATTCCTCAATCAATTTTCATTAAATTCGATTGCCTTGTACGCAGCGCACCTGGGTTCAAGTCCCGACCCCGCACATAGCATTAGAAATTTTTCATAAGAGATTTTTCAAACCCGAAGAGGCGAATGACCTTAAGGTTAAAATATCTATAATCAAAAAAAAACGTAGAAAATTCTCAGGAGACGAATTTCTCGCCATCTCGAACAAATGTTGGCAGCACCCTCCCAGATTTTATTGAAACTTTCTGTACATGAGAACTTTGTCACAAAGAGCCACTTTGCATACTTTGTTTTTCCAAAAATGATCTAGACTGTCTTTTGAAAAGGGTCAAATTTTTTTTACCAATTTTGTTCAAAGTCTAAAAATGACAAATCCTACCAAAAATGTTGTAGGATGGATTTTTACAAAATTAGTCAAATTTTTGAATAAAAATATTGAAAAAAACCTTCATCGACTCCTACACTGAAAAAAGTCGATTAAAAATTTAAAGTCGATTTAAAAAAACCCCCATCTTTGATTCGGATGAAATTTTGTTCCAAGATCGGTAATTATGTTCCCTATAGGACAGATTTTCACAAAATTAGTCAAATTTTTGAATAAAAATATTGAAAAAAAATCTTCATCGACTCCTACACTGCAAAAATTCGATTTGATTTTAAAAATTTAAAGTCGATTTACAAAAAAACCCATTTTTGATTTGGATGAAATTTTGTTCCAAGATCGGTAATTATGTTCCATACCTACAGTCAAAAATTCAAATTGGGCACTTTCAAGAAAAAAAGGTTTAAAATAAACTTTTCCTTGACCAAACTGAATTTTTATTCAGTGTATTTTTATCGAAAACTGAACCAATGAAAGTCACAATCACTTCACAATCTAATTTCCCAACTGCTAGTTGTCTGTACTATAAAACTAAGGCCTTGAAGCAGTCTGGAGTCTGAACTCTTGCTTTAGTACTTTGGGTTAAGTACTTCGGGCTCTGGATTCTGGTCTCAGAGCTATGGACTCTGGCCACAGTAATTTGGATTGAGGAATCTGGATTCAGGATTCTCGACTCTGTTCTCCGCACTTTGAACTCTGGACTCGCAGTCTTAATTCTGGATTCTGAGCTCTCGCCTCGAGATTCTGTGCTATGGACACTAGGGTGGGACAAAAATTAGATTCCAGCTCCGAGCAACTTTTTAGGTACCATTTGGGTCCTAGAACAACTGTGGAAATTCTTAGCTCGATCGGTGAAACTATATTTTTGCGCCCGCTGTTTAAAGTTTACATGGGATTTTGTATGGGAAAATGAACTTTTACAAAATAATTTCTCCAGGAGTCGCCCATTACTTCTTAAAAATAAATCGTTACGTGGCTTTTATAGGAAATTTAACAAAGAAACAAAGTCTCAAAAACCACGAAACGATCTGACGCTTGAGAAAAAAGTTATTAAGCAGAAACCGATTGATGCTCTGACGATTGATAAAATATTCATTTTTTCTAGTACCACTGCTGTTGGTTGTCCAATTATACGCAATTTTGTTTTAATCCTCTCTTAATGTGTCTAAATCGTTTATCTATAGTATTTGGCCACTTCGAAAGGTTTTGAGGAATAAATTGAGGCTTCTTTTGTACATAATAAGAAAAAGTTAAAATTTTTGTATATAATTAGATCGTCAAAAGCAGTGATGCTATGAAAAGTGAAATTTTCATCAATATTCAGGGCATCAATCGGTTTTTGCTTAATAACTTTTTCCACAAGTATCAGATCGTTTTGCAGTCTTCTAGACTTTGTTTCCTTGGCAAATTTCCTATAAAAATCAGACATCTACTTATTTTTAGGAGATAACGGGCGACTCTTGGAAGAATTAATTTACAAAAGACAATTTCCCCATACGAAATCCCATGTAAACTTTAAACAGTGAGCGCAAAAATATAGTTTCACCGATAGAGCTAAAAATTTGCAGAGTAGTTCAGGGAGCTAAATGGAACCCAAAAAGTTACTCGGAGCCAAATTTTATTTTTTTCATATAACCATGTCCCACTCTAGTGGACACTGGACTGTAGACTATGGTGTCTGCGCTATGGGCTCTGGGTCTTGGTTCTGGACTTTGGACTCTGAACTGTGGACTCTTGACTCTAAACTCTGGACTATGCACTCGGAACTCTGGATTCTGGACTCCTGACTCTGGGCTGTCTTATCAAGACTCTGGGTTCTGGTCGCTGTGTTATGGAATCTAAGCTCTGGATTATCGAATCTGAACTCTGGATTCTGGACCCTGACCTCTGGAATCTGGACTCTAAACTTTTGTGTCACTATTTTGGGTTAGGGGCTCTGGACTTTGGGCTCTGAGCTCTGGATTATGTGCTGAGGACTCTGGGCTTAGTATTTTGGTATAAGAACTCTAGACTCTGGTTTCTGAACTCTGCACTCTGCACTCGGAACTCTGGATTCTGGTCTCAGAGCTCTGTCTTCGAAACTCCGGGTTCTGATTGCTGTGCTATGGACTCTGGACTCTGAATTCTCGATACTGAACTCTGGATTCTGGTATCTAGACTCGCCACAGTATTTTGGGTTGAGGACTCACGATTCTGGATTCTGGCCTCTCTCCTCGAGACGCTGTGCTATGGAATTTGGAGTATGGGTTATCTAATCGGGATTCTGGGTTTTAGTTTCTAGGCTCCCTGAATAAAAATACACTGAAAAAAAGTAGTTTGGACAAGGAAAAGTTTTTTTTTCAAATCGCTTTTTTTTCCTTAAAAGTGCCCAACTTGAAGTTTTGACGGCAGAGGGAACATAATTACCTATCTTGCAACAAAATTTCATCCAAATCAGAGAAGGGGTTTTTTTGTAAATCGACTTTAAACTTTTAAAATCGATTTTTTTCAGTGTAGAAGTCGATGAAGAATTTTTTCAATATTTTTATTCAAAAATTCGACTAATTTTGTAAAAATCACTCCTACAACATTTTTTGTAGGATTTGTCATTTTTAGACTATAGCCATTTGAAAAAAATTGGTAAAGTTTGACCCTTTTCAAAAGACAGTCTTGATTATTTTTGGAAAAACAAAGTATGCAAAATGGCTTTTCGTGACAAAGTCTTCATGTACAGAAAGTTTCAATAAAATCTGGGAGGGTGCTGCCAACTCGGAATACGATTTAGCACGAAATTCGTCAGGAGCAAAATGGAAATAAATTTTACCCGGGAAAATTCAGAATTGTCAGATTTTTTGACATTTAGACCAGAAACCACATTTTTGCATCAATTGCCATAATACCCCAACTTTCCGTATTTTTACTGAAATGAAACAGGAACCATGTGATTCTTGAGCGCTTTTTACACTAGAAATAGTTAATTAAATAATAATTGATTGTTAAATGGAGATGATATGTACCATTTAATAAAAAAAAGTGGGATCGAGACTAACTGTCAAAAAATCTAATGTGGCGGACTTTTACCGATAGCAAATCTACTTCTATTTTATTCCAGAGAATTTTTCATGCAATTTGTCAGCCGAAAGCATATTTTTCTTATAGAATATAAATTATGAACGTCTTTTCAAATCAAAATTTAATGAAATTTCTTCTTTTATCATTCACTTCGATTTAGCTGGACTGCGCACTACAATAGTACACCAAACATTTGATCAAGCGGATTTATTTTTAATCCCGAACAACTCATTGTATCTGTCTCCAGGTTCGGGTCAAATGGTCGGAAAAAGTCTTTCAACAACAATTTTCATAGCGACAAAGGATTGTATTCTACTTTTTCATGTCATCAGTCTATCAGAAACGAAACACTTCGTCCCCGGACTATTTGTTAATAACACAGGTTCTACTTAACACGCACTAAACATAAACCCAAGAGACCACCCACTCCAAACCCTCGATCGAATAAAGATTAATGACCACCATCCTTCCAAAAACCAACCAAAACAAGTCGGGTACTGATATGTACGTCCATACCAAAACCAAACGCGCCAGGCGTCCATCGGGCGGTCACTTCCCTATCTGGTAACTCACCACCACCCAACGGATCCCGTTCCGAGCATTTTGCCAGCTGCTCTCTCTCGCATTCAAGCCGAGTCTCTCGATCTCATTCTCGTGGGTTCCGCACGGTGGTCACTCCAAGCGGACGCACGCTACCGACGGTCACAGCCAAGCTGGGAATGTAATTTTAGAATCCGTCCGCGATCTTGGCGTTTGGCTGTTAGTCGTTGCTCATAGTTTCAACTGGCAAGATCGCGCGGAAAAGCAACTATATCTCCATTGGAGTGATCCCGTCACGTCCCAAGCATTCACCGCCCAAGTGGAAGAAGTGAGTGTCAGTGTGTTCGAGGGGCATTTTCTTTTTTTTTGCGGGGAGTGATTTTTGTTCGATTTTCGAGGAATTTTGAAATTTGGTGATCGTGAAGTTTCGACCGATTTAAGTGCAAAGATTTATTGGTTTTCAAATATTCCAAACACCACCGAGATATTCCATCCATTAGTTGGGGATTGCTGAAATTATTTGACAACCAGCGTGGAAATAGATTGTCACAAGTGTTGCCTTCTGGCCAGCTAGTGTTATATAATCAGCCAGTGGAAATTGTGCAAGAAGTGTTGTATGTGATACTAAGAGAATCATTTTGCTTTCGTCCATCGCAGATTTTCAACTTGATCCGGTTTGAGGAGCCGCACATAAAACAGGGTGGAGGTGATTCCAAGACAAGCTAGAAACAGCTAGAGGTTAGCTATAAATTTAAACGACACGGTTTTAAGATTTCATTGACTGACTAACTCCCGCGAAAATTCTTCGCAAGACCGGATGTTGGCCGAAGGATTTCGTAACGGACGGCAAAAATATCCTTTAGCGCCAATAAATCTTGCACGAGTTATTGCAACGGGCCTTCACATTTAGTCCAGCATCGTCATTGACTCCCACGAAATCGTGCACTAACAAATTTCCACTTCAGTGTAGCTCCGGTCCGGCGTTGAGCAAACCACGATTGGTTAAAAATCTCAGCTCATCACTTGTTCACAAACACCAGTGGTTTTATATTTATAACAATCTCGAAATTAAGTCTGTTTTTTCGCAAATTTGAAACCTGCTCCGAATGTGTAGCTCAAACTCAGCCATGATCTACTCATTGCGTTCAAGGACACTAACACAAGTGATAGTGCCGATGTTTCGCCGGATCGAAAGATCAATGAATGTGCCGGGATGTTTGTTTACCAAACAATCGGGGGTGGGGAGGTTGTTTACACCTGAATTCTCTGTCCCGGTAGATATCACCTTTGGGGCGCGCAATTCGTTGTAAAACTTAACCTAATTGGCGCTGATCAAGATCGTACTGAAAACAGGTGGGCTTTTGGAAGCAAATGTTGTTTTCAACCGCACATCTGCACCAAAATTCCTGGAGCTTGTCCAAAAAATGCGGATCCAATTTCAGGTTGACCGCCAGCAAGGTTTGTTCGTGTTTGACTTCTGGCTCGACTGGTGCACAAAGCCTACGCCGGAAATGGTACTTGTTTAACGGTACAATTTCTATTTTAGTATAACGATAATGCTAAATCAGTTTCAGTTAGTACAGTCTGCTGAATATCCAGCCGATTAATCGGTCGATTGCTGCACTAAGTTTTATGAGAATGTAACATTGGCTAACGTGACAAACAATTAAGTATGGAACCTATTGTATACTGTATTCTATTCTAACATCCAGTAATGAAAACCATCCTGAAAAACACAGCAGTTCTTCTTTAGCGTTTTACATTTCTTATAAGAGAAATGTATAGAATGCGCTCAAACTTTCAAGATGTTTTCCGAGGCCCGGAGGGCCGAGTCTTATATACCAATCGACTCAGCTCGACGAGTTGGGACAATGTCTGTGTGTATGACGGACAAACTCTCATTCGTGTTTCTCAGCAATGGCTGTACCAATCTTATCCAAACCAGTTGCAAATGAAAGGCCTCATACCCAGACAGAACCCTATTAATTTGTTTTTGATTCTGATGTTTGGTTCTTGAGGTATGGATGTTTGAATGTCCAAAAAAGGCACCTTTTGCAGTTTTTTTGAAATTACTGTCGAATTTGTCAACATAGATAAACAATTCATACATCTTCAGACAGCTTATACGAATACCTTTTGAACGAACTATAGTTTATTGAAATCGAACTATTAGTGAAGGAGATATTTAACATTAAATACGGAGGCCGGATTCTTGCCGTTTCCCAATATCCAGAAATAAGACAAAAACATGAAATTGACTATTACCGCCAAAACGGCTGAGTTGAGGTTAATAGCAACTTCAAAGAAGTTATTGGATTTAATATGCTCTTTCTTTCGACATTATGTTTTCACTGATTATTCCTCCTATAAGTGAGATATTTTCATTAATTATTTTTTAAGTGACTATAATGAGATGATATCTTCTGCAAATTTATAGCTTTTTCTTTTGCGAACAACATTGCTGAAGACACCAAGTGTCTATTCTGTATTCTTTAAAAGTTATACCATGTTATTCATCGTTCAATATAGTAGTGATCCATTTTAATATACCAGCCGAATTTTATTTTTAAAAAACGGAAAAGAATATCAGGACATATTTTGTACTTCATTTTCTACCTACCACTGTTTGAATTATGCACCAAACAATTTCAAGTTGTCCAATTGTGTTTTGATCACTTATCACGTTGCAAACTTTCATTAGCCAGTACCTTCTGACAGCTAACAGCTAACTTTTCTAACTTTTGACCCTTTGATCGATCTAGAACATATCTCGGAAAAAGGTAAACGAAATAAATGTCTTCAAGTAAGTGGAAACACAGTCATTATAAACTCGTCCACAAGAAACTTCTGCGAATACTGTCTACTTGAGGATATCTTTTTCTATTGCATCGAACTACAACAACTACACCATTTTTGGTAGTTTGTTAAAAGAATAATTTCACGCTTTCTTTCAAAATTTGTCGAACTTTCTCCAATTCGTTCATTTATTTGGGTAGTTTATGTTAAAAAAGTGTCCTAAATTAATAGATACAATTAAGGGGGTAGATTGCTTTGGGAGACAAAAAAGAGGCTTGTTTTCGTGATTTTTTGATAGGGAAAGAAACGTCCTAACTTTTTGAAAATTCATGTATGCTTGTACACACATTTGGGAAGTTAAAATAAAAATTTCGTTGGAAACGTTCACAATAAGGCGGAGTAAAGGAATTTTTCCTTACTGGAAAAGTGCAGCTGGTAGTTATGGTTGAAACCAATGAAACAACAAAATTTTCAATTTACATAAGTATACCTTCTGTTTGATTTTTTTTTACCCGTTTTTGTGCGTTATTCTAGAAATTACATTTTTGACATGAATTTTTGATGCTGACGTACCACATAAATGATTAAAATGTTTGGTAGAATCTTAAAAAAATTACATGTATTATTGTTTATCGTTTTATTTATCGCCATAAGTAAGAAAAATCGATTTTTTCGATCTAGTCAGTGATCTACCAAATCGGGTTTTTAGAATTTTGGGGAAAAACCCAAGTTGGGTTTTTTGCAATTTTTTGATATTTTAGTAATTGAACATTAATGTATTGTTATCCAAACATTTTTATTTCATTTATGAAATTTTTGTCATAAAGTTTTGCATGTATATAAAAATTCTGAATGGTTTTCCTCGATTGAATCATTGTTATAGCGGTGATCCAACATTTCTTTACAAATATTGGGGTTAAATTAGTGATAAAACTTTTCAACACGTTTTGAGCTAAGTCGACTGCGTTTCTTACTGTGAATCCACCTATACGTACTAAACATTTTTTCTACTGTTGCTGATGTAGTTCATGCCGAAAGAATCCGGATTGCGATTTGTGAGAGTTCTGATTATGGTTCATACTACTGACGAATGCCAAGGCCACTCGCTTTCTGCATATTACTCACTTTTACTCTTCACCGAACTAAATAGGTATTTTCTAAATTTTGTGTGAATACCTACCTCATTTCGCTAAAAGTATAGCGACCCATACAATGAGTAACAATGACTATTGTTCCCACTATTATATGAAACAAGTTGGAATATGGAATGGACCGAAATTGAAGTCGCAGGAACAGAAAATGCTCCGTAAAATCCGTTATAAATATATTAGAATGTGAAAATTGGATTTAAACTTCAAGTTTCAAAATCGGACAGGAGCTTTTCGATTAAGTCCTACAGCATAAAAACTGTAAAAAAGTATTTCCGGTTCTTACAAAGGACTTTTCATTATCCGACTTTTAAAATAAAAACCCGGAAAGATGGAATTTTTCCCAGCGGTACATCACTGCTAGTATAGCAATTCGCAGGTCACCTCGTTAAGGGTTTAAATATGTAGCGGATCGACAAAGATTAGAAAATTGCAATATTTTCTCTAAACAAGGTTGCAAAATTTTATTAATTTTATTAATTAAGGGATCCAAAACTATTTTTCCTTGAAAATGGTGGGGTCAAGAAACATGAAAAACCTTTTCCATAAAGATAGGTGCTGCCATCGCCGTGCTAGAAGCTGCTCAAGTTTTACCTGCCAATGCTTCTTCCAATTTTCCTAGAATTTTTACAATAGTCCAATTACTTGGAAAATGTAGTCGAAGATGGTCTAAATCGATAGGTTTTATCAGTTTTGAATCATATTACAAAATAACAAAAATCCATCAAAATTTTATTTTTCATCGTCAAAGTAAACTGTCCCTGGCAGCACTGCTTAAATACGTTATTGTCCACAAACAATATGGGGATGAATGGGTTAAGGGGTTACACCACTGTAAAGCACGAAATCATAGGTATATTTCGGAAATTTTACTTGAGGCAATGTAAAGATGAATCGAGATTCCGTTTTGATGCACAAAAACTAAAAGTGTCAAGTGTTTTAAACACAAGATTGCGGCTGAACAACATTTTCCCACAGACTAGTTCTTCTGGACCCATTACCGAAAATCTATCTTCCGTAATTTTTAATCTATAGCCAAAAACAAATTAAATTCCCAACGCGGCTGAGAACTAAGCACTGAAATTTCAGCTCTTGATATCTTGAAACTTTACTTCGATATCGATTTTTTTTAAATGACTTCCCAGTAGTATCTTTGATCTGAATTATTATCCCTAATCCTAATGCCAAAGAACAAATAAAAAACTCTCGAAACCCGTTAGGGAAAATCAGTATCATTACTGGAATTTTCTTTTTCACGAAACTTTTCGAAAACCTTTACATAATCTTATTAGGAACAGTTATTTAAGAAGCTTTTGCAATATTGTGTAGGAAAAGCTGAACATTTATGAATTTTCTCTATCTGCAACATATAAACCCTTAAGTATACCAATTAATTTAGGATACCCTTTTAACATAAATTATTGCACGAATGGTAATCAAGTTTTTTCTAAAATAACTTTCTATTGTGAGCGTCACAAACTCAAGCTTTGGATAAAATGTAAATTTTATCGTTTATAAACAATAGAATAGATTTATCATAAACAGTAAAATCATAATAATTTAATTTAAAATTAAATAGAAAAAGCCTAAAATATGTTAATACCTTAAACACATGGAACCTTCATGTCTTCAACAAAGTGGTTAGTAATAGCACTCCCCAAAATTTTGCTGAAGGCGTTAAGTTCAACACCCCCCCTCCCATGATCGTTTTGAATTTCTTTTAAAAATTTATTATCTTCCTGTTCAGGAAAATAAATATACTGCAAACCGTTTGGACACATAAAATGTCATTTGAGTTCGGTCACTTTAGAAACAAGTTAATGAAGAAACCAAGGACGAAACTTTGCGATGGTGGCTGGAAAGGGATGTATGTTAAGTTGGACGGCTTCTCTGAAGGATCGGTTAACGTATTGACAAGCTTCGATATTAGCAAAAGTAGTGAGTAGACAGCAGATGTCGGTCAGAGGGCTAGCAACGGCAGTTAAGGAGGAAAAATACGAAGTTGAAGAAAATCGGGATATCGTTGTCTAGAATTTTTTTCCGCCGATGATTATTCCGTTAGAGTGGCAGCGAAATGGATCACGAAAATTGGCATCGGTATAGGGTGAAATACTGCCGCCAAGAAGTTTTCAGCACCAGCTAGCAGATAAATAGGAACGACTAGCACCAAGAAGGATAAGAAACCCGGCGAAGGTGGTTGTAAACAGATGTAAATCCTTATGGTCGACACCCCCGGACCGGTTCATGTCTCAACAGGGTACGATATTTGCAGCAGACCTGAGCTGGTGAGATATATCGCGAAGGTTTGACAGCAAATAAGGAAAAGTAGCTATGAATAAAAACATGACGATTCCAACAAAACAAAATAAGCAAGAACACAATCCTTACTAAAGCAGTATTAATGGTTGCCCCGGATGGATGAGGATTACGAGATACAAGAGGTTTAAGTTTAGTCGGTTGGCTTAACGACTACTACAAACCAATCCGAATCCACCACGAGCTAGCATTCAACGCACAGTGGTCGGAAATGCCAAAAACGTCACTAGAGGCCAAATTATTGAATATATTCATAGGGTATCTTTAGAGGAATTGTTCGTAAGAATATTCTCCACAACCTGATAAAAATTAAATTGAGGCATGGTTTACTATGATTGAAATAGAAAAATTAACATTTTTACTGACGATGTAGAAAGTTGATGTCTTCGACAAAGTTTTAGGAATGCTCGTAATGAAGAATTATGTTGAACAACTTGAGCTTATAGGACTTAATGTTATCGATTTTTAAAATGTTTTCTAAGGTAAATCCCTTAAATTTAGTTATTTAATATAGCTTTTTTCGCTGTGACTCTTTTCGTGCAAACGATGTTCCAGACAAATGTTGAGGTATTAACACCGCATAATATTGTTGAAGACTACATGTAAAAATTAAATTATTGTTGAAGACTGCATGTAAAAATATTGTTGAACACTGCATATAAAATTTTTACCTGAAATCGGCGGCGCCGCGCACATCTCTTGTAAAAATACTCATTCGTTTTAGAGCTATTGAAGAATTTTGATTTTTTAACACCAACTTCAACTGCGTATAAGAGAGAAAGATGCAAACCAAAATGGACGAGCAGGCACTATTATCAATGTCCGGATTACGCATAATAAAGGTAAGAAGGTTTTAAGCTCATTTTGTAATGTTTTTACTTGGGTATTTTTACTTACAGTCTTCAACAATATTATGTGGTTTTAATGCCTCCATATTTGTCTAGAGCACGGTTTGCACGAAAAGTCACAGTGGAAAAAGTTATTAAAAAAACTAAATTTAAGGGTGTTGCCATAGAAAACGCTTTACAAATCGATAACATTAAATCCTACAAGTTCAACTAGTTCAACAAAATTCTTTATTATGAGCATTTCTAAAACTTTGTCGAAGACACCAACTTTCTACCTCGTCAGTATAAAAACTTCATTTTTTTAATTTGATCGTCGTAAGCCATGCCAAATTTTAATTTTTATCAGGTTGTGGGGAATATTCTTACGTGCAATTCACAGGGTATCCCTGTGAATATATTCGATGGTTTGGCCTCTAGTGAATTAAGTTCGCGTTTTTGGGGTTTCCGACCACTATGCAGTGGTGTCTTTTGATGACTTCTTCTCGATAATAAACATTTACCCAATTTGTTGAGCAGAGTCGTTTGGTTCACAAGACTAGGTTCAGGCCTCTGAAAAAATATTCAAAGTTTGAGGGTTTCTGTACGTTTCTTTTAAAATAAACGTTAAAAAATCAACCCCCCTCCCCTTGAGAATTTTCTGCGCGCGGGCCTGTTTGGATTTAATGTCTAACTTGTAATAATTTTGGTACTAATTTACATACATCATACATGGGCCCAAGTTGATACTAATTACTGACGAAATAAATTCTAAATACAAAAGTACAAACCGTCGTTTAAATACAGTCTTGAAGAAAAAAATTACTGATCCAAAACAAAAATTAGAACAATAATTTCGCTCAAAGGAAAATATAAAAAAAAGAATTTTTAATAAAAAAGCTATTCAGCAACTTAAAACACGCATTACTTTGGGGAATGATGATGATTATCAAGAAAATAATTAAAACAAGAAAATAACAAAAAAAACCTGTTTTAATCCACCTAGTGGTGCAATTGTGCCTTTCTTATTTGTCCAAACTACGATTCCATGGCTGGTTATGTTCAATACAATGATGGAAACGTATTTTACATATTCAGTACGATTTGCAAATACAAACAATGGATCAACAGCCAAGATCTGTCGACACTGAAACATCGCTTGAAACCAGCGGCGGATCAAGGAGGAAGATCCGGGGGTCCGGGCCCTGTCGAAAATTTTCAATTTGTTAGTAAATTTAAACTAGTTTTATTTTTAAAGTAGCAACCCCTTATTGCATACTCCTACCTAAGCTGGAATTAGGTAGACGATTTTTAGAGCAATTGCATAACCTTTCTTTATGACAAAGGCAAAAATGTGCCAAAATCCAAAAAAGTCAATTTACGCAAAGAAATTTTTTTTTCGATGTTTCATCAAATCTCAACGTTTTATGCATTTTAATGTCATTTGGCATCAAAAATGCAAATTAGATCTTGAAATTTTCCCTTACTCCCCCCTTTGAGAATTTTTCATTTCAGTTTATATGGAAATTTGCAATATGGTCGCACTCTTCAACCCGTAACTCCGGAACCGCAAGTCCAATCAATAAAAAATTCAATAGCAGCCGATGAGAAGGTTGTACCTTTCATTTGAGTGTTTATACAAATCGGTCCAGCCAGCTCTGAGAAACAGAGGTGACATTTTTTCCACATGCACACATACATACATACATACACCCACAGACATTTTCCGATCTCGACGAACTGAGTCGAATGGCATATGACACTCGGCCCTCCGGGCCGGGAATAAGTTGACGATTTTTAGAGTGATTGCATAACCTTTCTATATGAGAAAGGTAAAAAACAAACTGAAACTGTTCTTCATTATTATTTAGGTAAATGATTAAATAGACATAATCGAAGTAGCCAAATTTTCTTTTTCCATGTTATGAGTAGAATTATTAGCGTGTTATGAGTAGAATTATACATTGTTTGTTTTTTTTTTATAATATTTGTAAACTATCCTTGAAGCAATATATTAAAACAGATCATATATTTTAAGTTATACTTCAAACTTTACGTATGAGCATCTCAAAAATAAAAAGCATATTTCTATAAAGATATTTCCAGTCGGACAGAATGTATAAACAATGTCGATTATAACAAAAGAGTGCACACATCGTATTAACGCTATTTTAAAATGCCAACACAGATCGCTGTGGACGATAGAACCCATTCGGTTGAGGGTCAACTGACGTAAACATCTTTCGATCTCAAAACGAAGGGGTATGGCTTAAATATAACTACGTTAAGATGAGGACCAAGTTCAAGTTGGGATGTTCTGTCGAAAAAAAGAAAGATATTTCAAATGAATACACAAGGCGCCACATGAAAAATTGTTTACACTAAGCAGAATTCTTTACATCATCAAAACATCATTAATGTGTCAATGAGTTTCGTTATACATACCAGCATGATTTGAATTGGATTCGACGCATTTATGAACATGTCATTGAAAAGGCGAAGCACCTCGCGTCTCCATCAAATGTATTTACAAGAAGACGCTTTGTTCCTAGATATTTTCATACCAGCTCGTCAGTCGGATTTAAATGATCAGTAAACAGTAAAAGTTTCAATGCAACATGCATTGAAACTACTTGTTGCATTGAAACTATCACAGTATGACGATCAATTGAACAGACCATAAAACTAACACATATTACAAAACTTGGAACATGTCAATCGGGTAACCTATCTGCAATCACGAACCGAACAATTTAATACAAATAAACATCTCATAACATCCAACAACTCCCTCGCCACCGTCTCCGTTATTGTCAGCACGTAAAATAAGCTAAACATTTTCGAACATCAGACTCCCGTGGAGAGCAAAACATCTAGTCCATTCCAACATCACCAGCCCCACCGATCTCTCTAATCGCCCGTCTGCCATGCCACCCCCCCCCCCCCCCCCCCGCTGAATGCGAGCACGAAAACTACAAATCATCTTCAACCAACGCACATCTCGCGCAAATGTGGGTGGCTTTTTCCGCAGTGAACTTGGGTGAATTCCAGTTATTTTTATTTCGGTCGTAGGTCCCTACTGCTGCAGCGGCAGCCGCAGTTTGACATGGCGCGCCAACATTTTTTTCACACTCTACCCCTCCGGTTGCAGGTTCGATTTGGAGGGCGACTGTCACACTTGACCCTCAACTTGTACTGAGCGTGCCGACCGGCTGTTAGGGACTTGTCATTGATTGATGAGGGTTGATAGTTGACCTAGTTCTACAGAGACTAATTTGCAGGTGTTTTAGCGAGAAGGGCGTTTTAATTTTTTGTATAGTGGGTCACTACACACAGTGCTGGAAATTTTTACAGTTTTCATAGGTGAATTTAAAAAATAAACTCGGCGTTATTCTAGTGACGTTATTGAAAAGCCAGATATCAAGTTTATTGCGCACAAACGAAATATTTTGTGCAAACTGCCGGTTTCGGCACGGTGGATCTGCAAGAAAACATTTCCTTTGAATTTAAAGTTCGTTCGGTGTTTTATTGACGCTCGCAATTTTGAGCCAACCACACGATGCAAGGAAAAGAAGCCAAATCTGCGTACGCACAGTCGATGTCCGAGTTGCGAGCGTGTGCTTCTTCACTATATTGCCGAAGATCTAAATTTAACCGGCATGCTAAACAGCAAAATATTGACACGATTGGTTGCACTATGGCAGTTTTTTTTGTTTCCGGATAATATATTTCAGATTAAACAGATGAAATTTGTTTATTTAAACTTCTATTTTTTTCATTTCCACAGGAACTCTCCCTGAACCTCAACGACGATAAGAGTCTATCAGAACACCTTAAGCTACCGATCCAACGTATCAACGACTATAAACTATTATTCAAGGTAAGTAGCTATGCAAAAATGATCCGCTATCGGAAGTACAGAATCACCCACCACCGCTGGAATTTATTTCACGGAAACGCCTAAAATTCTACACACCAAAGGATACAGCTACACGATAAATCTATAAAAACGCTATGTTACAACATGCATAACACATCATTTTGAGCGATTGCAAGTTTCATATTTATAAATATATGTATATACGCAATTGGATACACCCACGTTCACGTTCACACAGTTAAACGAACAAAACTCATAGAATGAGTAGCACAGAAAATGTTTTCCAGAAAATTAAGTTGCAGCGTTTCGGATTCTCCTCATCAGTAACTAGCAACATCTTGGTGCCAGTTAGATGATATAGCTAAACTAGCACCAAAGTTAGCACTAGTGAGACGCTAAACCCTTAATCCAAAATATCACACGTTTGGCATGAACTAGGCAACTGGCAGGTTCCGAGTGATGTCTCGGAAGACAAGCAGAGAAACTCTGGATTGCTGACGAAAATGCCGAATCCGAAACAGTTTTTGGCGTAGTGGTTCGCTAACTAAAAATCTGGTTTGGATTCCGCGTTCTCATCCAAAACTTTTGTGCTTGTCTTTCAAGACATCACTCGGGACCTGCCAGTTGCTTAGTTTATGCAAGACGTATAACATTTTGAATTAAGCACTATGATATTTTTCTCCCACAAGGGGAAAAAAATTGGTAAACACCAGAATTACTCCCTAGGACGAAAATTTTGGTGAAACCACTCTTTGTACGTGAAGGGCACAAATCCTAACTAAATAAATTAAGGATTTAGCGTTCTAATTTTGGTGCTACTTTAGATTTATCATCTAACTGGCACCAAGATGGTGACAGTTACTGATGAGGCGAATACGAAACGCTAAAAACAAATTTTAAGATAGGTATTGTGTTCTCCTGCACAAAAAAAAACATTTTTTTGCATAGTTTTCTCGAGTTATATGAATACTATGAGTATGAAATTCGAAGGTCTGTGGAAGACGCTCGATATTTTAGGCAAAGCAGCCATATTATACTCTAGTATAGCACTGCTCTCTCCAATTGATGGATTCAGAGGTTACCCTTAGAAAATACCACTACAGCCAGATCCGTTTTTACACAATAATATAATTGTTTGTCCTCATGTCATAACTATGGGCCTGAGCTATTTCGCCGAAGCGCCGATAACGCCACCATTTCCCCGTGGTCGTCTCGTCGAATAGGTCGTTTGACCTAATGTCGTACTTGGAATGTTCTGACCTATGTCAAGATCGATTTGAGGCAGATTCCCAGACAAAAGTTATATCTGGTCTCCCGCAAATTCAAGTTTATTTTCGCTCATAAATGCGCCCGGAAACTGATGATCTGGTAAGGAATTTGTAGCTGCAGACTCAAAACCAAGCTTTCATCACCAACAAAACGATGGACTGGAAGCCGTATAAACAAGAATGCTGAAGAAATGTATATCATTAAGGCTTACAAAGGTTCTGTTCTGGCCAGATTTGACAAGCTGCCACTACATCCGGCAGGTACTACACACGGAAAAAACTCGTATTCATGAAACTGTTTGTGTATCCAAAAAACTAGTTCTCCCCGATATATACGAGGCGTTACATTCGAATGTTTGGTTGGATCACTGTTGTTTTTTCCCTGGGCATGTTTAATTTTTGTTATGATTCTTGTTCATAATTTTGGAAAACACAGTCGACAGACACGATATTCATGATTTCAGGAGCTCGATTTTCGTGATTTATCATCACGTTACCGTGCTGTTTTATTCATGAGTTTCCCGTCGGAATTTTATGTCAGACTAGC
This sequence comes from Topomyia yanbarensis, assembly GCF_030247195.1. Lineage (NCBI taxonomy): Eukaryota > Metazoa > Arthropoda > Insecta > Diptera > Culicidae > Topomyia > Topomyia yanbarensis. The sequence goes on from NC_080672.1 coordinate 363,966,135, forward strand.
GAGGTTTATGTTCATGATTTCAGGATCTGAGTCACTATTTTCATAATTTCTATTCCGGTTATTGTAATATTTTAGTCATGAGTAGAGTGATTCATGTTCATGATTGCAGGATATTAGTCACGATTTTTGATATTTTAATCACGATTAGTGTGATTAACGTTCATAATTTTAGGAATTTTGTCATGTTTTTCAAAATTTCTATTCACGTTGTCGTGATATTTTAGTCGCGAGTTGAGATTTATGTTTATTTATGTTCATAATTTCAGGATCTTAACCGCGATTTTTAATATCTTTGTCACGAGTTGTGTAATTTATGATCATGATTTCAGAATCTTAGTACCGATTTTTTGTAATTTCTGTTCACGTTATCGTGATATTCTATTCTAGAGCTTACTTTCGAATTTAACACTTGGAGTAATGTGATTCACGATCATAATATCTGCAGTTTTACCATGGTATTCGTAATTTCTCTTCACCTTATCGCGATCTGTTATTTTTTGGTTGGCTCAGCAATTTGTGGGGCTCAGCACAATTTTCGTTTCCACCCCAGACATCACACTGAACCTTATCAGATGAATAATGATGGTCGAGGTGCTAAGTTTTCTTATATCGACTGCTCGTACTTATTACTGGTCGCAAGCAGCTAGGTATTTCATGAAAAAGTGCATGGAACGAAAATTTTGTGAAAAGGTCCACGTAAAAATTTCATTACCATGTTGCATGAAACTGAAATTGATTCTAAATATCAATATTAATTCGTCAAAAGGGTAAAAGTGTTTTTGTAAACAAACTTGTTTCGTTCATTAGTCTGCTGCAGAGTGGAATTTCATGAAAAATATGCGTTAATATAAATTTTTACCCTTCGTAGAAGTAATTTCAATTGTTTTCTGCTTCGAAATTATAGTAAATTAAGAGAAACCATCAAATTAAAAGCTTGTTTACAAATCTTATTCGCCCTTTTGCAAATTTAATGTGGATATCACAAGCACGCAAAATATATCGTGAGTCATTAACCAGTTCACGAATACATGAATAAGGTTTCATGATTTTGTGAACTATTTCACGAGTACTGATATTGGATCGTGACCAATATATTAGGAATTATGAATTAGTTCACGAGGATTGAATTGATTCATGATTAAAATTTCGTTTCGAGTTTCGTTAAGTTGTTTACGAGAAAATATCCAGAATGTTTTGATTTTGTGAACTGATGTTCCTAAATCTATGAATAACATCATGAGTCGACCTTTGATTTTATTAATAACGTTTGTAAAGTTGTGAACTAGTTCACTTGCAGAAAATCGATTTGGTAATGACGTGACGGAGACCATAACTGAAGTTTACAAACCAAAAAGAAATATTTCCACTAATAAAAGCATTGTGCGGGTGCTGCTGAAGGGAAAAAAGGAACATAACTATAAAACACATGAGAATCATGGTTCTGTTTTCGTAATTTTTTTTCGACATAACTTCGAAAGATCGAGAAGATTGTGTGAAATTTTCAAAATGGAACTCGAAGTATTTTACGAGATATTTCCACTACAACGGCCTATCACTGGGCGTTTAGTGTAAAATTGCCTTGTTTTAAGTTTATAGTTGTAATATCTTGCAAAGTATTTTGATGTCCACTCCCAAATTTTTACACAATCTTTTTAACATGATTGTTAATATTTGAAGAAAATCCAGATTTCAAGAAAATCAATTTGTTTCTAAAATTGCTCATTTGAAAACACAACTTTTTTATTTAATATTTTTTTCCATATATCGCATCAGTTTTTTTATATTTCAATTATAGAGGTTTTAACCTTAAGGTCATTCGCCTCTTCAGGTTAGAAAAATCTCATAGGAAAAATTTCTAACCCTATGTGCGAGGTCGGGACTCGAACCCAGGTGCGCTGCGTACAAGGCAATCGATTTACCAATACGCTACGCCCACTCCCCTATCGCATCAGTTATCTGTGATTGAAAAATGTTCAATTTTGTAAATTTCAAAAGTTCAAAAACTAATAACTTTTAAAAAATATCATACCAAACAAAAAATTCGTGTCAATTATTTTTAACTAAAGAATGCAACAAAATTTTTTGGAAGGGATCAAAATTTTGGTTATAAATCTGACGTGGAATGACCTATATGTACTTGCAAGAAAGTTGGTAAATATATCTCACCTTAAGGGGGATTAATTATTAAAATAACAACACCATATGAAAGGACTTTAAATGTCGACAAATTTCACCGCAGACGCCATTGACTCAAATTTAACGATTTAGACGTAATTAATAGATCGCACGATTTTGGCAATAAAACACTGTGCATGGGTGTGCAGGATCAATTTCCTCTTCTCGCATTCCATACAGGACACTTTTTTTTAGTACTGTAAGTATCGAAACGAAATTTTCACAACCGAAATACGTGCAGTTTCCAAACAGATCTTTTTCAAAACATTCCAAATCCGACCACTAGAGGCTCTGCTACAAAATAAATAAAGTGCATGAAAGTGAAGAAGAATCATTGGTATGCTGTTCAGGGATCTAAGATTTCATTATGATTTCATTGCAATCCACACCACTACCATATCCTTCGGTTACTTATTCGATCCAACTAACGAAACAAACTCGCATCAAGCGTTGAATTCTCAAAATATTGGAATCGTGTGATCGCATGTGAAGACACATATCGCAATGTAATCCACCTAGTAATAAAGAAATAGTTTTCATTGATATTTATTTTTTACTCTTTGCATCAAATTTGTATCGAAAGTAATCGTATTGCTGTATTCAAAACATTTAGTGTTTTTTCCTTATTTTGAAATATTGTAACATCACAATAATTATCAAATGCCATATCTATATGAATGCAAAATTTCGACCAATAGGATATTTATTATTCCCTTTTTCGCACTAATTATCAACTACCATTACTACGAAACACGCAACTGAAAAAAACTCTGTTCATAAATTCATGAAAAATTATTATTTCGTAAAAAAAAAATTTATGAAAATCGTAACCAAGCTCCCGAAATCGTGAACAATAATCCTCGTATTCATGAAATTATTTATGTTTCCATAAAACTGGTTCATGCCAAAAAAATACAAGTACATGGCGTCCAAAAGGGAGTCACCCACAATTCGTACGTCCTTTCCTTATCTTTCGTACCATATTAGTTTAAAATTCAAGCGGTGTCTATGATGAAGTTGTTCTATCAAGTACCGGAATTTCGGAAACCCACTTGCACTGTAATAATTTGTTAATCATTTCCATTTATCGATCGAAACGAAACATTTTTGGGGCTGTTAAAAAGAATGTGACGCAATTGTGCTTACTATTTCGAGACAAGTATTGTAATAGAAAAGCTGATACCTGATTGAATATGCCTTAGTATAATTGAAAATTATCGAGTTTAAATCTGTGATAATATAAGCAACGAAACTATAACTATGTATTAGAAAGAATAAAATTCCGAGATAACAGTTTTGTCAAACTTCTAGTGAATACAATAAAACATGACAATTAAAGATCGTCGGGTTCGGATTTTCCAATTTTGAAAAGCTCGAGTTTCGGTTCCACAATTTATGGGTTCGGGTATAAACAGAAAAAAATATTTTGCAATTTTAAATTTATTTTCATGCACATATTTGGAGCATGAATATAAATGTAAAATTAAGTTCCACCACAAATACACACAACTTCTCGTGCTTTCTTCAACGAATTTTATTATAGCTTTACACGTTGGTTGAAAATTACAGCTTCATTAAACAGGATATCTATGCATTGTACTGTATGTTTAATCCTATATTGCTGCAAAACAAATGACATGTAATATCACACGAATGAAAGTGTAAAATTATATGCTTTTCGATGCACCCATTGAGTGCATCGAATCCAGCTTAATCAATTTTTTTGATTCAAGCTTTGTATGTTTTCATTCATATTGGTTGTGTGCACTATTTTTAAATTTCCGGGGTCGGGTTATATTTTCAATATCCTGGAGTCTTTCTTATTTGAAATTTGCGGGTTCGGGTCGAGTTCAAGTTCGAAGAAAACGAAACATGATCATCTTTAATGACGATGAACTGACAAAATTATTGTGGTGCACATTCTATTGAAAATTGAACGATACTATTGAAAGAGGAATTAATCAAAAGATTTTAAAGTAAATAATAAATAAGTTCTAATAAGATGAATATTTTTCACTCAGTCCAAATAATGCATATTCCCCCCGCATATTCCACCCATCTCTTTCTAATCACTGAGCAAACAGTTTTCACTGTTGTTTGCAGACGATTTAAAAATAAATATTTTGACTAAAAGTGCTGACTGAGAAAGCCACATATATCTGCTCACAAAACATGTGAAAATTTATAAAATAGTAATATGAAGGTTGTTGAATAACTACGGAATATGAACGAAAATAATCTAATAAGATTTGCAAGTATGAATAATCAAGACCGTATACAAATTAACTAATAGACTACCGTCCCTAAATTCTTTAAAATAATGCAAGAGCCATTTGTGATAGAATAAAAATTTAGTCACACTTCTAGGAGGAATAAATCGGATTTTTACAATCCGAACAGTGCTAACATGTCGCCCACCTGGCAATACGGAAAATTTATTATTTCAAAATTTAACGTTGTTAATTGTTCCCAGAAGACCATTTTCTGTATTTCCAAGAATGGACGACATTCGGGATAAGGAGCGTATCCTTTGCTAAATTTCTTATTCTGCGGTCTGGTTACGATGTTACTGAGCATAACATTCGGAATAATTTTCTATCCAGCAAAATATCTTTCCGCAAAAAGACAATCGGCGAATTAACCTTTAGTGAAACAGCATTTGGCAAAATGAGAACGAAAAAACCTGTTTTAAGCCACATAGTGGTGCAATTGTGCTTTCTGACTTGTCCAAACTACGATTATATGGCTAGTTATGTTCAATACAATGATGGAAATGCATATTACATATTCAGTACGATTTGCACATACATAAAATTGATCGACAGCCACGATCTTGAGATACTATGTGTCGACACTGAAACATCGCTTGAAACTAGCGGCGGATCAAGGACGAAGATTCGGTGAGGTCCGCAACCTGCCGAAAATTTTCAACTTGTTAACCCTCCGGAAGTCGCGCTTTTGACCCACTGAACGTGCCACTGGTGCCCTAAGACGATTTCGTTAGATTTTCAGAGCAGCGTGCACTCAGTGCACTAGCGCGACTGCCGGAAGGTTAAGAAATTTTAAACTAGTTTTAATTTTAAACCCTCACTACGCACTCGTACCTAAGCCTTTAGATGCGAATTTGCTGTGTGGCTGCCCTCTTCAACCCGTAACTCCGGAACCGGAAGTCCAATCAAAAAAAATAAATAGCAGCCAATGGGAAGGTTGCACCCAAGGATGCAAAATGCCTACCTTTTCTGCGGCTGTGATTTTTCTCCCTACATTCTCGTTTCTCTTTCGTCGCTGCTGTCGTTCGCTATTGCAGGACGCCCAGCGCTGTACGGCAGTCTGTAAGCAAAGCAGTAACATGACAAAGAAATACTGCCCCCAGTACAGCCACCAGACGCGAGCGGTACAGCTTCTCTTTCCTTATTTTACACTTTTTAATATTTTTGATCTATTAAATATTTTCAATCACTAATGACAAAAATAAATGCGGTTCGTTTGCGCCACGACCGGCATCAACGCTTTCGTGTGCGGGCCTCTCCCTTTGACTACGCAGAGAAAAGTGTACAAAGCGAGAGAACAAACTTTACTACGCTACACTCTCACCGAGCAGTCGGAGTACAGCAGCAAAACAAAAATGTATTCTACTGCTCTACGGGAAAATGTACTCGGTTTGGCTACCGTTCTGGCAAGAGCTGTAGTGATGCGTCGCTGTAGCGGGCTGTACGGCTTGTGCAAATGTAAATATACCAAAAAAATGTAGTTTACCAGTACCTTTGGCATCCCTGGTTGCACCTTTCATTTGAGACTAAGTTTGTGCAAATCGGTCCGGCCATCTCTGAGAAACAGAGGTGACATTTTTTCCACATACATACATACACACAGACATTTTCCGATCTCGACGAACTGAGCCGAATGGCATATGACACTCGGCACTCCGGGCTGGGATTAGGTTAACGATTTTTAGAGTGATTACAAAACCTTTCTATATTGATAAAGCAATGCTGTTTTAATCCTTTTAAAAAAATCTGGAGGCAATAAACCTTATGCGTTTTGGACACTGAATCGACGGGAAAAATTCTATTGCAAGAAAACTCGATAGTTGTTTTGTTTACATCAGCAATTGTCTTCCCAGAAATCCCACAAATAAATTAAATGTCTGAAGTGCGGATTAAAAGTTCTCAAAATTAAGGCTATGCAATTTTAACATTTTTTATGGCGCATATTGTAGTTAATACGAAATTCCACAAACGAAAAGACAAATCGAGCCAAACTTAGAAGAAGAAAAAAGTTTGCTGGTTTTTTAAAACGTAATATACGTGGGTGTGGCTGATTCATTAGAAAAAAATAATGAATACAAAACATCGTAAACACACCTGAGAGAATGCCGCTGAATGCCATCATATGCTATTTTTAAGAGAATTCTTTAAATAATCTTCAGTGTTGTGACTCACGGCGAATAGAAATAGAAACATTTAAAGCAGAAAGATAAACGTATATATTTATTTATTAAACAGACGAAATTGATGGCAATGTGCACTTAGAAAATTTCTTCCATAGCTGTATGATCTTTATTGCGATTGAGGTCAAGCAAGCATTACAACTGACGTAAATTCGTTTTGCCGTAGAATCACGAATCACGAAAATGCCACAAATGTATAGAAACTATTCCATTTATCGTACTCAGACTGACACATGTTGCTTTAGATTCCGGACCATGTCCTTTTTGGTGTTAAAACATAGTCAATGTCGAAGCGGCCAGTGATAAAAAAATTGTCTGCCCATAAACCACGTTTCATTTCAATACAAATTGGTTTTTTCCTACTTGAGCAGAGCTGATTTTCATGTGTAATAAACAGACGTCTCATTTGCCATGGTTGCTAAAAATAGGTTACACTGTTTACAATACGACCCCTGCAGCAACAAAAGCCGCCCGACGTTGCAATACATACGTCACGACGACGGCGGCAGCGGCAGGATCCCAGTTGTGGTTAAAGATATTTTTAACCTCTTCTGCATCGAGAGTAGGACTGGTACGATGACAATGTTATGAAATGGATTATGAAATCTACTCAACTTCATTCACGCACGCAGGGAAACTGCACCGAGGATGGTGCAGAACAGGTGTTTCTCGGACGTTACGTGCTACTCGGAAATCATACACCCAAAACCAACCCGGTGAGAATCACTAGAGTAAATTAAACTATACTTGCGTACACTAGATTGACTTTTGGTTATATGGAAAAAAATTAAAATATTTCTAATTAGCGAGCACAGCTCTTTAGAGTTTCTTCTGCGGTCTCAAATGACTGTGAAAATGTTGGAAGCGATTGGTTGCTCCAAGTCGTTGCGCATCGCGTTTCAAAGTAGTATGGGGAAAGTCCCTTTTTGCACCTCCGTTCATTCAAAACGTCATTTTACTACAACTGGAAAACCAACCAACTAAATGTATAGTCCAGAATGTTGTTAACAACTTTTCTGCTAGGATTTTTATGAAAATGTCATTGCGATTCTGAAAAAAATGATTGCAGAAAATCATTATTTCTGTCAACACTGCCAATGTTCCGCCAACACCAACATCTCAATCTCTGAACATGTTCATCGAATACACTAGGTATCTTCTAAGGAAATATTCATAATGATACACGGAATCTCGTAAACGTAGTTGAACAATATAATATCCTATTAAATTCACCTAACAGCTAGATCTAATCATTTTGACATTATCCATTACATGTATGTGTGCTTTATTACCATTTTATTTGACATGACTCAACGCGTTAGTATCGCTGAGCCGTGGGTATTTTATATATTTACAACATCCATGCACGATATAGAAATATTTGCTGTCCAAATGTTATGCGCGCTTTTTACTATTGCGCATGGAGAAGCTTTTCCGTCACGAGGAACCATTTGCAGTGTCATCTGCTGTTAATTGGTGAACTCGGCAACTTGACTCGATGTATCTCCCTGAAGCGAGTTGCTTCCGAGACTAGCTATCGTCTGTGTGGGGTGACCACTGGGGTACGCCTCCGTCGACCCGTTCCCCTGTTTAACGGCTCAAGTTTTTTCACGAGAATCCCTCCATAAGGTTGACCGCAGCTCTTCGAATTCCTGCGTTTTTGCTATTCCGCCCATGCATTACTCTTATGGGAAGATGGGGCAAAACGCACCCCCTAAGGAAATATATTTTTTTAATATATTATTTTCTATTTGATTATATTGTTTTGTTTGCATTACATTTCTAATTTAGTACATTGGGTGTTCAGCCACAAGTGGTGACTTTTGATTCCTATTGTTTACATGATTCAGTTAATTATTATTAAGTTACAATATGCTTTCGCAGTTAAGTATTTTTTTCAGTAGGATGTTTTAAACCTACTTGTCATCCTAAGGAAATATGATCTTAACTCAGCTATATAACATTAATTTCACAGTCTACTTTCTACTTCTGCGGCAGTCAGACGTACAATCGAGCCAAGTGAACAACAGGCCTCTCGATCTAGTGTGCATTGTCTCGAGAACAAAGGAAACATCGGATTATTCTTGTCATCATGAGTAAAGTTGACGAAAAAGCTCTACTCCGACCCAACGCTGCGGTCGTTGACTTTAAATTTTGTTTAAAACCGAGTTTTAGTGAAGTGGAATACCTTCTGAAGATAAAAATGCAACTTAGACTTACGGAAGTGTTGTACCTTCAGTATCATCATCTTCGCAGTGCAGTGTTAATATCATTCAACATGTTAGCACAAGCCGAGCGTTTCGTTTTGAAGAACAATTTAAAACACGTGGTTGAAAGTGACAACGTTGGAATTAAGATTCCCGTATATATTGAGAATGATTATATAGATGTAAGGTTATATGACCTATCGTCTCGTACCCCTCCTGAGCCAATTGCAAAATGCATGTCGCAATACGGAGAAGTAGAATCCGTTACACCTGATACTTGGAGAAACTTCTTCCCGGGTACTCCTAACGGCGTTTTTGTAATGAGGATGCGGGTTGATACCCTCCTACTTGACAATAAAACTCAAAACTCACGGAACTACAATTATGCAAACTACGCTGTGCACCCATGAGGGGCAAACTCCTACGTGCAAGTATTGTAATCAGACAGCTCATCATGGGCAACCTTGCGCGGAAGATGCAGAGGAAGACACATCTCAGCCGATTGCCAACTCATCTATGGCAAACCAACCCAAAACAGAGTTTTCAATACCAATGCCTGAACCACAAACGGTGGCCAAATTTGTGGCAGCAGTTGTACAGACCATAATGACAACCACAAAAGAAGCATCCAGTACCGCAAAATCAACTGTAAGCAACATTGGCAAGGATAACAATAACAGTGACGGATTCACGCTGGTCAGCAATAAGAGCAAGAAACAGGGAAAAACATCTGATCGCGGACACCAAGCCGGCTTCGACCTGGACGTGAATAACAAAAAGAATTAAATGACCCCCCAGATGCAGATTGCCAGCAAACCCCGCGAAAGAAGGTCTCCGCTCGCAATAAAAAGTTGCGCGCACGAGATCCAGTATTATAATAATATATGTTTATATTTTTATTTTTACATTTGTAAACATATAAAAGATCCACGGCTCCGTTAAGCTACCGCTATGAGCCGTGTCAAATAAACGAATTATAAAAAAAATATAACATTAATTGGGAGAATTTAATTAATGATATCGTTTAGCCAACATTTTCCTCTGTAATCACAATCATAACGCTTTGCAAAATATTCAATAACATGAAAATAATTCAATTCTTCAAAATCATTAAAAATTACCTTTTGAAAAATAAGCGGGGCAGAACGATCCTGTGCTGGGGCAAAATGCGCCACAATAACGGGACATAATGCACTACAACAACGGGGCAGAATGCACCGCAATAACGGGCAAAATGCTCGGCGAACAAGCAAGTAGTTTTGTTTTCTGATGGGATTTCACAAAAGTGTGCCATTAAATAGCCTCACGTTATGCAATTAGTAAGTTTTCAGAACGATTTTTCTGTTTTCGATTAAAAAACCAGCAAAATCAAAGAATCACATTTTGCCCCCGATGGAGTAAAGATATAAATTTAGCAAAAAGTTGATTATTTAATAGATTTTTCATATGTAGTGCGACAGAATAATGAACAACGGTATAAATAGAACTGGAATGCTCTGACATAATAGTAAAACAGCATTAATAAGAGCTGAAAATTCTTGTTGCCAAGGCCACAATAATTACATGAGAAGAGCACGTTATTGTTTTTTTGTTTATTTCTCGAGCTATTGATGTACGGTTATCAAACTTTGACAGTGTATCTTTAATCTGTCGGACTTCCGACTGCTGTTACCCTTTTCTAGAAATTTTCAGCTGTTTTCGATATAAACAAGGGGTGCATTTTGCCCCGATACCTAGTTTTCGTGTCAAGCTCGATGATCTTCGCCCAAAGAGCTTCTGGGCGAGTTATCAATACTCTGTCTATCCGCTCTGTGTTATTCATCATCGATCAGTAATACGTTATGGTCATATGTTCACTATTGTGAGAATCCTCTATAGCCTATAGCCTCTGTGTCTGCGCTGCGCTCCGATTGTGCGCAGATACGTACCTGGTTATCCAGTCGACTACTACTAAGCTGACCGTGTTTCCTTACTTCGCACAGTGGGGCCGGGCCGGCCAAAACCTCCAAAATTTGTTGTCGATTTTCACACCTTTTATATTTTTTTTCTAAACGTACATTACCTAAAGCTGTATTCGCCAAATTTTGGAGTCAATCGATTGAAAAATATAAGTGCTACATTTTTTTTAACCGTGCAAGGTCTTGAAAATCTGTAAGAATTTGAGTGACAAAAAGTTTTTGTTCATTCTAATTCATCTCGCTTTAATAGGTACTACAACGTTAATTTAACAACACATATAGGCGTTTGTAATAGAAAATCATCTCAGAAATTCAATGGTGTACACTCAAGTTTTTTTTTACGCGGTTTTTTTTTGCGCGGTATTTTTTACGCGGTTTTTTTTACGCGGATTTTGAAATTTACGCGGTTTTCATTTACGCGGATTTTGAAATTTACGCGGTATCCATCAGTGAGGTTCCCTTTATCGCGGATTCTTAAATTTAAGTGGTCTTCATTTACGCGGATTTTGAAATTTACGCGGTTTTCATTTACGGGGTTTTTGAAATTTACGCGGTTTTCATTTACGCGGATTTTGAAATTTACGCGGTTTTCATTTACGCGGATTTTGAAATTTACGCGGTTTTCATTTACGCGGATTTTGAAATTTACGCGGTTTTCATTTACGCGGTTTTCATTTACGCGGCTCGTATCCCCCGCGTAAAAAAAAACCTGAGTGTATTTCGATTTGAGAAATAATGAGTATTTAAAAAGTTACCAATAAAATCATTATACATATGTTTTTTAATGCGGACTTAGGGACCATTCATAAATTACGTAACGCTTTTAGGGGGGAGGGGGTACGACAAGTTGTGACAAGTTGTGACATAGGGGGGAGGGTGTGTTAACTAGATCGTTACGTAACATGTTTTCATCGAAGAAAAAAATTTTTTTTCTTGGAATTTGTTACGTAACAGGGGAGGGGGGATGGAAAAATTTGTGACAATTTGTTACATAGGGGGAGGGGGGTCAATTTTGGGCAATTTTTGCGTTACGTAATTTATGAATGGTCCCTTATTTACATTCAGAGTGTCATCACTTTATCGGTAAAAGCGTGTTGAAGGATCTCATCTAGTACAACTGACGTAGAATTTTATCTAGTTTTCAAAAATCGTAGTGCCTTCTTGCGCCGAAGGTTGATATTTGGACATTTGTAAAATTAGTTTTTTCATGGAGACGCATGGTATTTTTTGATTTCATGAAGTTTTGGATTATTATTCACCGGTGGATTTCTTTTCTGAACACTGCTTGTAAATTCAGGGTTTGGGGCGATTTCCTTGATACAAATATAAGTATGCCTTAACCGTCTTGTAACTATGACTCTTGTTTCTACATTTTCACAGTTATCTGCAGTATAGAAAAATTCAAATAAATACAAACCAACGAGGAAAAACTAACTGCAACTATTATTATATCTTTCCATGAATCCTATCTCTTTGGTAGGTATTGGTCGTTAGCTTTACTGGTGACCGATGTAAAGTAAACACGTGAGTGTGAGAAGTGTTCTTTTTTACCCAATTTTTAGTTATTGGCCAGTAATGCAACATTTATTTTCAAGTGCAAACTCCCTATTGAATCTATCACAATCAACAATCAAATTCAAAATCTCCCTCAATAATTCGCTTCCAAATTGGTGAGAAATTCATGCAAAAACGCTCACGCCTCTATTTCAAAGCATACACATACAGTGCAAATTATAGGAAGGAAAACTAGAAGTGGCAGGGTCATTAGAACAGGCTTAATATCGTGCGGGCTTAATTTTTGCCTTCTGATAATGAGGGTCGAGCTTAGGCAGAATAACTACGATTCACCCGAGTTCACTATCATGTGTCCTTGATAAAGGTATCTTTACCGTGACAACCGGCAAAAATTAAGCCACGCAAGATCACCACCGAAAACCTGTCGACGATTAGCATCAATCTGAATGATGATTGCTGCTGTTCATCTCTGTATGCCTTTTGCATGCCGGGATAGATTTTTATTAGACTATTGTCACTGTTCTTACAGTCGTGGCGGGTTTGCTACATTGTGTAAGGCAATGGCTGTGTCTACAGCGGCTACCCACCGCTGCCGATGGATTCCCATCAGTTTCTTTTTCTTTTTTCCTTTTTTTTTTTTTTTTATTTCGACTATGTTAGTCACATTTTCTTTTTTACGTTTTAACGACATTCAATTAGCTAGAGATTACTGGGTAGGGAAAGTTATGAAACTTAGAGCCATAGTACTCAAGTGAGAGCAAGGATGTGAAGTAAACAGATCGGAAAACTAGAAGTGGCAGGGTCATTAGAACAGGCTTAATATCGTGCGGGCTTAATTTTTGCCTTCTGATAATGAGGGTCGAGCTTAGGCAGAATAACTACGAATCACCCGAGTTCACTATCATGTGTCCTTGATAAAGGTAGACGTATCTATCTTTACCGTGACAACCGGCAAAATAGATACGTCTACCTTTATCAAGGACACATGATAGTGAACTCGGGTGATTCGTAGTTATTCTGCCTAAGCTCGACCCTCATTATCAGAAGGCAAAAATTAAGCCCGCACGATATTAAGCCTGTTCTAATGACCCTGCCACTTCTAGTTTTCCGATCTGTTTACTTCACATCCTTGCTCTCACTTGAGTACTATGGCTCTAAGTTTCATAACTTTCCCTACCCAGTAATCTCTAGCTAATTGAATGTCGTTAAAACGTAAAAAATATAATAAAAGGAATATGGTAAAAATGCTCAGCATGTTTTCGTACGCAAAACCAAGTCAGTACCCACAAGGAGAGATATTCATATTATCATTGGAATTGAAAATCAATGGAAAAGTATTGAGTGGCTTAGCTGCAGTATGCATCGTATGAGCAAGTGTAAATAGAGCATAGTAGAGCATGATTTGAGATCTTCATCCAAATCAAATAAACCTGTCATCTTTTAATAGCTTTGGCGATAACTATAAATAAATAAACCAATAAAAATTTAAGGCATTCTATGAAACACCTTAAGACATGCTATCTTTTATAACTATTCTAAACGCATACGTTTGTAAATAAGTAAAAAGAGCTATGAAGGGATTATTTTTTCTACGATGGTATTCAGATTGGACTGAAGATCTACAAACAAATTTATAAATTTACATAATTTTTTATTCAACAGATTTCGATATTTGGAACCACCCTATCTAACTCGTTACTAAGGACTACCCAAGGAAATCAAAATGTTTCTGTTCACTTATGAAGTATCTGTTTTGAGAAGTTAATAAAATTCACTTTCGCGAAATTCAAAAAAAAACTTTTAGTACCACCCTAGGCTGTCTAATTTTCATTTTAGCGTCCTAATTTTTTAAAAAAATCGAGTTCAGCACACCAAAATTACCCTTAGATGATATTTTCAGACATTTTAAACTACTTTTGAGGTTTTGTCCAGCTTTTGTATGGAGTGGATCCTTTGTGCCACGGTATCCACGGGATTCAGCTTTCCTATGTCGGTGACAATAGAGGTAGGGTAAACAGGTCTAATACGCCCCCCTTAAGCAAAAATAGCTATATTTCGCCATTCGACGCTATGATCTTCTCACTAACTACTCTAATTTATTGTTATATTAGTTAGAAATTAGTACCCGTTTCATTTTTTATTAAAAACATCTTGATACAAGTAAAATTAAACATTTTTCAAAGATGCCTTAATTCTAGTTTTTTCTTTCACCCAGGGCAAAATGCCCCCGGTGAAAGTGTAAAATGCCCCACAACAAGAGGACGGTATGCCCCACAGCAATCGGTGAGTACGCCCCACAACAATGGGTGGGGCGTTTTGGCCGGTGATGAGCTGTTGTGAATACATGAATAATTCTACACACACACATAGTTTTAAGCCAAACTATAAACTAAGATAGTAACTATAACATTCTAGTAAGCTACTTGAAATAGTTCTATCGAATCCGACTATTTCTAATTGGTTGTAATGCTATTGGAAGAAGTGGAAGCTTACATAAAAGTAGCTCTTTTGAAACTTTTGTGTATATTGTTGTTATTCAACATATTAAAAAATACCAAACTAACTTAGTACGTTGATTTCATGAAACGATACTGTTATCAGTCATTTTCACTTTTTAGATAATTCAGGAATCCTGGGAATCGAAGAGGGGCATATAGCCCCGGTGGGGCATATTATACCCTTTTACCCTATATTTGGAACGGTTTGGTGTAATCCAGCGCCGTACGATGGGTATGTATCCTGGAGGGTTAGTGTCTTCAGCAAGGTGTCTTGAATGAAAATCAACTTTATGTTGACAACTTTGGTTTTAATCTAGATAAGTAAAAGATGTTCTAAATCAATTCTATCTTATGACAGAGACGTCCTACTAAAAATCTTCTTCAGCAACGTTGTTTGTTTTGACATTTTTGGCGCATGCACAAAAGGCACTTGAACTGCATTATTTATGTAGGTGACATGACATTGTAGAAAAAATGCATGAAGGATTTTTTTTAACATTTTTAAATGTAAAAATAACTAGAAAAAATTGTTTTAATTCTAAATATTCGAAAATATAGGGGAACCCGTGCCTATTCGGACCTACCTAAGAAAGTCGCCCTTTTAGGTGGATAGATGTGAAAGAATTTATCGGTGAAAGGTCCTGATTGTTAGTTTGAAACCTCAGCTATAGGTACCATACAAGTTTATTCGTATCACTTCATGGCAGCGCTAGGCGACGATTTACAAAACTCTACATTTTTCCATCCTTTTACAATGTAGGGGTAATACGGACCTCCCTACGGGGTAATTCAGACCATTAATTTTTTTTGCAATGGAATTATGTTTACCTATGAAATATTTATTGGAGAAACTCCTATAATCTGGTTAGTCACAGCTGTCGATTGGCGCATCATGTACACTGAAGTTTTTTTTTATGCGGGGGATACGGATGCGAGGGATATGTCCATATAAAAAACCGCATAACTTTGAAAAACCGCATAACCTTGAAAATCCGCATTAAAAAACCGCATAAAAAACTGCATAATTTTGAAAATCCGCATAAAAAAACACAAGGTGTGAAATATTTTTCAATATTAAGAACCATACCCTTGTAACAATTAAAGTTTTATAGTACTCCTGGAGCCTTCCTTAAAACTTAGATAGCACTTATAGTGTGCTATAAAACTAGAAATACTACTTGGGTAGTACTCAAGGAAGAGCAAGGATTTGAAGTAAGAAAGTTTAGAAAAGCGTGGAGTAGGGTCATATGAGCAAGCTTAGAGTTTCCCGGCTACTTAACTCTTTTTCTTCTAAAACACAGGAGTCAGGATCTTTTGGCATTAAAAGCGAATCACCTGAGTCACTTAATGACTTATGCTGTCGGAACCGTGACTCCCCGGAATCGCAAGACTGACCTCGGCACCTAACCGACCAGCATCGAGATAACGATTTCGAGAGAAATTTCAACGTCGGGAAATTTCTCCGTCGGAGTAGACTAGGTCCACCGCCGGGGACTAGTTCGAGTAGATCGGGAAGTAGCTTCGACAGATGCTCGCCGGGGCGCCTGTCAACTGGAAGTCACCCTCCACCCAGAATCGCAGGACCGACCTCGGCATCTACCCGGGTAGCATCGGTTTCGGAAGATCTTCCACTGCCGGGGAACTCTTCATCGGAGTAGAAAAGATCCACCGTCGGAGACTATTCCGAGTAGTCCGTAGCGAATCGCCGGCTTGAATCATCAGGGCATCAGTGAACCGGACGCTATCCTCCACCGGGAATCGCTGGACTGACCTCGGCATTCTGCCGGATTGCATCTAAGGAAGAATAATGTGTCCGTCACCGGTTGCTCCACCGTCGGGGACTACGCCGAGTAGCACCGAACGCGACAAACCGCCAGAGTCGTTGGGGAACCAATGGAACCGGAAGCCACCCTCCAACCGGAATCGCCGGATCGATCACGGCATCCAACTGGTCAACGTAGAGAGGAAGGCATGTAGAATATCATGCCGTGCAGGACTGATATGGCGGTTACGAGACAAGCGAAATCTAGCACGACCAGCTAGATCTGGAATCAAGTGAAGTGCATTAGCACGCCTCCCCCCGAAGTAGTCATTTCAAATGGAATCCGGGGGATCAGGCAAATGTCGGACTTCTCGGAGGAGTTTAGAGGAACAGGGTTCAGAGTTATCTTCTAAAACAGTCTAGTATGGTCTAATTACTGAACGTGTGCCGGGTCGGCGTAAAAGCTTTACCACCACGTAAAAAAAATACACGCTCAGTGACTTTTTTTCTCGCCGAACTGAGTCCAATGGTATAAGAGATTCGGCTCTGCGGACCTCGGTTAAAAAGTCGAAATTCGATAGGTTTTATTATGAGAAAGGTAAAGAGGTATTCAGTCATTTTCTGTTTTTATTTTCACTGCATCAAGAATGCTTCTCATATCCTTAACCCAAAGACTAGTACTTTATAATCTAAAATAAAAATATGAACATTTTATGTCTTTTGTTTAAGTATTGAATTGCATTCACGAGGATCTATATTTCAATAAAAGTCGCTTCAGGTGATGCCCTAAAAATTAAAAGTAAGCTGCATAAAAAGAATCGCATAACATTGAAAATCCGCATAAAAAAACCCTATAACTTTGAAAATTTCGCATAAAAAACCGCATAACTTTGAAAACTCGCATAAAAAACCGCATAAAAACAGCATAAAAAAGACTTCAGTGTATTTACTTTTCTATGGTGTGTGCAATCGTGTACGTAACCACAAGCCGCTGAACGGTGGTTGATGGAATAGGGGGTCCGAATAGCCCCGTACGCTCATCTCGCACAAAAGTGGTGAGCGTCTTGAAAGTATCTGCGATTTCACCCCAACAAAAATCATGCCATAAAATAAGAGCCTCAAGCTTTCCAAAACACTTACCTGTTCTTTTTTTTCACTTCTATTTGCTACTATAATTACGGTTTTACCTTTATGATAATTGTTGTATTGAAGATGGCAAAAAAAAGAAACTAGTTGTATCTGACTTCTAAAAACCCAAAGAATTAGACTCAGCTGTGAAAATCAATGTTTTATAATAGCGGTTCCACGAATTTGCTCAAAAATTTTAATAACTTACGAAACGGCTACTGAAAAATGGGGTAATATGATAATAAAATTGAACTTTTGAACGTCCTAAAGAGATTGTACCTCACAAGAATCGTTCTCTATTTTTAAGCCAACCAAACTTACAAAAGTGTTATTTTGAACTTGAACCTGAGCATCTAGTCACGTTTTGTGTTAACTCCTTGCAAAGTAATCGATTTTCGACAATTTTTATCCCTCCTGAGCATGGGGTCTGCTAGAGCTCGGAGCCTAGCTCAGTTTATCCATTCGTAAAAACAGTACTTCCTTGGCTAGAGGAATCTTCTCCGATCGCGACTAAGGAAGCAGCAGTGTATGATACGACGCGCTCAGAGTTCTACATTGAATTAATTTCATCCAAAATTTCAAAAAATTATACATTTATAGCAATTTAAAAGTGATGCAATTTGATTCCGTACACCCTTTATGTGCGCGAGATACATGCGTAACAGTTTTCAAATTATAAGTTTGTTCAAAATTGCGAGAGGGTAACTACCCACTCGAATATTTTCAAGTGGGCAGTATTACACATACTGCGCAGGTCATCAACCGGCTCCGGCTATGCATTTATCTCGTCGAGAGGCTTATACCGAACCCTTAAGTTTGTGCAACGCCAACATAGATGATGCAAGAGGTGCAACTCACTCTGATGCAACGGGTTCATCTCCAACACACTCTGATCATAATACTCAGGCAATGTACGCAAGAGATTTCTAAACAAATATTTAGCTTTTTTGGTTCGACTTTTTGGTGGTATCGAACGGGGAAAATTGGTCGAAATGGCGATGTTGGTGATGCAATTATGTTGAAAAACATTTCACTAGAAGCACGATTCGAACAATCCGGAGTCCCAAGGGTTGCAGGATCGAGCCCTGCCTCTGGGGGGATTTTTCACATATTATGTTAAAAGAAAGATAGTCTTAAGAAATTTCTGTTTTGGGTGTATCCATTGCAATGTATTTTTTGTAAGCTAATGTTTACAGCATTTGAAACTTAAATAGATTTATCAATTTGATTCACTTAAAAAAACATTTGTGTTCGAACAAACTATCGGATACTGTTGACGTTTTATCCGCAGGCTCCGAAATCGCAAAACACACACAAAACCAATTTCTAACAAGCAGACACATACACAGATCACGCCCAACACACAGGCCTCAACTAGATTTATCGAGCAGACCGGATCATTAAAAAAACGTAGTATTGAACGCGGAACATAAACAAATAAAAACTTAACTCATTATTCTTGCCTTTGTTCGCAGGAGCTTCTGAAATATTCCACCGCACTTGGCGAAAATGTCACCGATCTCCAGAAGGCCCTAGAGTTGATGCTCTCGGTGCCTAGTCGTGCGATCAACAACAAATACTTGGATAGTATCGAAGGTTTCCGTGGCAACCTACAGAAGCTAGGCCGGGTGCTCGCTCACGAGTACTTTGGAGTGAAGGAAAAGGACGGTAAAATCAAGGAGCGCTATCTTTTCCTGTTCAAATCGCGCATTCTTATCACCAAAGCGAAACGCTTGTCAGACGAAAAATCGATCTTCCTACTCAAGGAGATCGTCAAACTACCCGACGCACAGATCAAGGAAATCGATTTCCGTGTCTTTGAGATACAGCAAAAAGGAACCGATACCGTACATCTGATCGCATACTCCGAGGAAGCTAAGCAACGCTGGACCTACGAGATCGAGGAATACGCCAAAAACGCAGTTGCGCTTCAGGAGCACACCAACGACGATTTGCGAATTGATCCAACCCAGACCAACATCGACGACAGCATCATCAAGCTACCGCAACGAGTGGAAGCACACAAAAGTGACGAAAACATCAAACCATCGGATTTCGCCGATAGCTACGTAGTGTTCAAGCATAAAGCACATCGCGAGGAAACTCAATCGGTGCAAAAGACTGCAAGTCAGGAAGTTGTTACAGCCGAAGAGGAAGAGGAGAAATCTGCTAGTGTTCAGGAACGTCTCGCGGCGTTTGAAGTGAAAAAATCCTCTAAGAAGCTTGACATTTCTGCTAGTAAACAGGAGACCGTCCACCAAAAACAGGTCGAGCAGGTAGTTAAGCAGACCAGTACGAAAGTTCAAGAAAACAAAGCTGCTTCCGTGCAGGTGCAAAGTACATCGGTTAATCAGGAATCAAAGGTTGTAAGCCAATCGAAGACCCAAGAATCGAAAAGCACAGCAGTTAAGCGTCAACAGGAGTCACAGTTAGAGTCTCAAGCTAAAGTTCAAGTACAGGAAGCTAAAGCGACCGTCAAACGACAGCAAGAGATTCAGCTAGCGACGCAGACAAAAGTTCAAGTAGTTGAAACGAAAACTGCAGTATCTACGCAAGAAGCTGTAGCAAGCGTAAAGCAATCCTCATCTAATCAGCAACAGCAAAAAGTCCAAGAGACCCAAGCTGTTGTCCAAGAGCAAAAATCTACCTCTAAAATCGCCCAGATTGAGTCGAAATACGCTTCGTTGAAGAAGAAGCAAGAACAGACATCGGTAACCGATATAGTAAGCGAAACTGTTCAGGCCACTACCACTACTGCAAAGCAGGAATCCGTCCCAAGTTCCCCGATCGACGCCGATTCTAAGATCAAGCAGATTGAATCGAAGTACGCTGCTCTCAAGCAGAAACAACTAGAGCAGAAATCCGACGAAGTGGACGCCAAATTTCAAATTGTAGAAAGCAAGTTTGCAGCCCTCAAGCAAAAACAACTGCAACATCAACAAAAGCATCAGCAACAATCGCAGCAAATTGAAGCAGCTGAACCTCCGTCAAAGTTACAGCAGATTGAGTCGAAATATAAAAAGCTAGAACAACACTCGGTTGAATCCTCATCGCAGGAAACTGTGACAGTAGCTGTTGTTCAGGAACAACAGCAAGAACTATCTAAGCCACTTTCGAAGTTAGAACAACTTGAATCCAAGTACGGCAAACACAAGAAACCTCAACCAGAACCCGAAGAAACCACTTCAGTATCTGAGGCGGAGCCATCGAAACCACCTTCCGTCGAAGCCGCTCCGCAGAGTTCCGAGCAGCTAACAAAGATCCAGCAAATTGAATCAAAGTACGCGGCCCTTAAACAGAAACAACAACAGTCGCAACACCAGGAACACTCGGTTCAAGAGGTTCAAGTGATTGAAACAAAAACTATCTCCGACCAGCACGAACAACAGTCGTCATCAAAGCTAGCGCAGATCGAAGCCAAGCTCACAGCTCGCCGGCAATCGTTCCAGAAGGAACAAGAAAGCGCAGAGGAAGTCAGTAAAGTACAAGAATCTAAACTTCCGATCGCCGTAAAAACAGTTGAGAAGAAAGAAGAGAAACAGTTTACAGTGAAGAAGGTTGAAGCTGTTAAGCTTCCAGAAATACCGAAGAAGTTAGACGATAAACCGGAAGAGAAGAAGGCTGAGCCGGAACTTGGAAAAGGCAAGGTTGACAAGAAAGATCGCCCTAAGCTAAAAATTCCTGCACCCGAAAAGAGCGCTGATTCTGCTCTCGAAGGACCCAAATCGAAGCCAGTAGAGTCTCCGAAGACTCCAGTTAAGACTGTCACTAGTCCAAAGTCGCCTGAAAAGAAGGTTGAATCGGTGAACGTTAGCGAAAGTCGAAAGGAGGAACCTCCAAAGAAAGTTGAAACTCGAAAAACACCAATCAAACCAGTAGAGCCGATCAGGACTCCAGAATCACCGAAGACACCAACGAAATTGGTAGAACAACCTCCTAAAACACCGACGCCGGTTGTGTCAGATAGTCCGAAACCACCAGAGAAGAAGGTTGATTCGGTGAGGAATTCGAATATTCCGAAAACACCAACAAAATCGGTCGAACAGAAGGTCGAAGCACCAAAAACTCCAACAAAACCAGTCGAACAGAAGCTTGAAGCACCTAAAACACCAACAAAATCAGCCGAACAGAAGGTCGACGCACATAAAACTCCAACAAAACCGGTCGAACAGAAGGTCGAATCACCTAAAACATCAACAAAATCGGTCGAACAGACAGTCGAAGCACCTAAAACACCAACAAAACTAGTGAAGAAGGTTGAGCCGATCAAGACTCCAGAACCACCAAAGACACCAACCAGTCCGGTGGAACAGCAGAACGAGCCTCCTAAAACACCGACGAAACTAATTTCAGATAGTTCGAAACCCTTGGTGAAAAAGGCAGAACCAGCTCCGACTAAAGCTCCCGACAGCCCAAAACCAACTCTCGATAAGCCCGTAAAAACTTTAGATAGTCCGAAGCCTACAGTCACAGGTCCCACAAAGACCCCGGATAGCCCGAAGAGCCCCACGAAGGCGCCGGAAAGTCCAAAGATAGTTGAGAAGAAACTACCCGAAAGTGCGAAGCCACAGCCAGAAAGTTTAAAATCCTCACCAAAGGCTACGAAAACTTTGACCAAAGCTCCAGAGAGCCCAGAACCGGTCAACAAAAAGCTACCGGAGAAGAAACCAGAACTAGAGAAAACTTTGCCACCCAAAAGGGTACAAAGTGCTACATCTGAAATCAGCGAGAAGAAGCCCAAGGAACCGGAGAAGAAATCTTTCGAAGCCAAGAAGATCAATTCAGTTAAGTTACCAGAACTACCAACTAAGACCAGAGGTAAGTTTTCCCTATTTGTTGACTCGGCGGGTTGCTTCACAACCCGTAATACGGTCACCTTTGCTGCGATCATTTGTACATATAAACTGCTTTTACATTCCACTGTATTTGATCATTATTGCAGCAGATTCCGCTAGTGTAACAGGTTACGATACTCTAGTAGCGGTTGACGAACCCGTTTCTTCCCTAGAAAGTCTAGTAGAGCAGAAATCTAGGGAGGAGATACTTAAGCGTAAACTTGACGAAATCTATATCAGAGAACGAGCCGCACTTGTGGAAGCGAAACGCACTCGACAAGCCGAAGAGGAAGAAATCAGAAGAAAATTTGAGCTGAAAAGCAAGCAGGAAATCCAACAGATCAAGGAGACCGCATCTGAACTGCTCGAGCAAATTAAGGCTACTAAGGAGTCCGTTCAGTGCGTACTAGGTGACGGCGACAAACCGGCGGCTGCTTCTAGGTTACCCAAGGTCACACAGGCAGCGGACAATAATTCCGATTCCCAAAATCAGCGAAGAAGATCGTCGCAAGGCGGGAGTAGACGGGCGTCAGGCCAACAAGAAGAAGAATCTGGTGGAGATTCTGGTGAAGGAGTAGAGGATAATCAGGAAGGATCAGGAGAAGATAGTGGAGGAAAAAGAACTCCACCACCACTTCAACTACCGACGTTCTTTGATCCACCGCCTCCACCAGTTTATCAGGCTACCATTGAAGTATTCATCAAGAAGGAACGTCCACCACCGCCACCTCCACCGAAGATAACCAGGAAGCTAGTGGTCAACACAGACGAGTTAGACCGAAAGACGCAACTGTTCTTCGAAGGTCACATAGAACTCCCCGATCCAGACTTTTCAACAGCAGCCGCTCACCGTAAAGTGAAAGGTATTAAACATCTTTTCGGTAAGACCGGTGAGACTGTTCGTTACGCCGAAGATACCATCCAGAAAGCCGAACAGGGTGAATTTGAAAGTATTATCATCCCTGAAGAGGAGAATCTCAAACCCAAGGAACCGGTTTACGAGTATCAATACACCGTAGAAGATCCGATAACTGGGGAAATCATTTGCACAGCCGATCCTAACCTCGAACATATCGAGAAAAGACGCAAAATGGATGAACAATATTCTTCCAAACACTCCACACACCGATACTCCTCGCGCAAGAATCGAACCCTAGAAGGTACAGTCTCAGTAGTGTTGACATGTGCTGCCTGTTGTCTATATATCTATATATCTGTTAACTCGCACTATGTAGCACGGCAAATCTAGGCCAATAAATGCACCAATCCGAATCGGCACTACGATGGCAGTTAACAGCATGTTCATATCTGTAGTTGTTGTAATCGTCTAAGTAAACATAATTCAGTTTTATTTGCGGCTCATCGGGAACTTCGGTTTTTATGGTTTCTTGCATCCAACTGGATTTACCGATCTAAGAGTTTCCGTGAAACTGTTTTGTTCTTTAACCACCAATTGACACCAATATTTTTTCACAGCGCAAAAGCTTTCTACCATTCAGTGTTTTTATCATTCCCTATTCACCAGTGTGTACTTTCCAACCGTAATACTAATCTGATTCCTTTCGAACCAAACTTAATCCCCTCTGGAACAAACCAAAAATGAACGGACGTTTAGCGCAACTCGAGGAACTAGCAGATTTCCAATCCAAGCACGAAGAGAAGATGTCGGCGACTCGAACTGACGTACTGCGGGTGCCAACCAACATAAGACCCCGCTTTTTGAAGGCAATTCATGCCCTAAGCGTCGAGCGTAAGTTGTCGTTTTGTTAGCGTTTAGTCATACACTCATCATTCCGTTTAAATGGAAGTGTGTCGTCGATCATTTTCATTTGAAATCGCAGTTTGCTGTCTACAACAAACCATGTCAATCGACACGAGAGATTCGTACACAAACATCAAAAACAATCATGAAAACAAAACGCTTTCAGCAGGCTTATTGGAGTCCATTGTCCGCTTAAAATTCATGTCCAAATTAAGTTACCAGAAAACAGCTTCCGTAGATATTAAACTAGCTTTTAGAAAACGCTTCAATTTCTCAATGTAGACTGACCAAGTAATTAATGATTTTACTGTAGTCCAAACCAAACTGTATCCGTAAGGCTTTGGACTAATAATCTTCAGTGGAAAGTTCCCTCTCAAAACTACCCTGAAAAAGTACCTAAAACGAAGTCAACCGAAACGTTGTTACCTCACAAACACCTTACTACGTCGGCACCTATAACCGTGCACACTACTTTTCCGTATTTCCGAAGTAAGTTCACGATCAAAACCTAACCGATTTCCCCCCTTCCTGCCCCCAAACAGCCGGCGAGAATGCAAGTTTCTCTTGTCAGCTAGATGAACGCTCGAACGTTCAGTGGCTTAAGGACAACAAGCCACTGGACGATAAGCTTGCGGATCGCATCAACATGCGCGAAACCGATGATCTTACGTACTCACTGGACATTCAACACTGTCGCGAAGAGGACACCGGTACCTACACGGCCCGCGCCATCAATGGAACCGAGAATTCCTCCTGTACGGCGCAGTTGATCGTGGAGAAACGTGAGTAGAACTGTCTATGTCCAAGTCATAAATTCAAATGCAACTTTTACACCGACTCCTTAAATTAGTTACCGCCGAACAGAGGAAAGCCTTAGCAGAAACAAATGCCCCGGTGTTCATCGTCAAACTGAAGGACACGGAAGTCGTTGAAAAGACCTATCTCACCTTCATGGTTAAGGTTAAGGGTGATCCTAAGCCAAAGATTCGATTGTAAGTA
This sequence comes from Topomyia yanbarensis, assembly GCF_030247195.1. Classification (NCBI taxonomy): domain Eukaryota; kingdom Metazoa; phylum Arthropoda; class Insecta; order Diptera; family Culicidae; genus Topomyia; species Topomyia yanbarensis. Next base: position 363,991,424 of record NC_080672.1, read on the forward strand.
GTCGCAGTTGCTAAGAACGCTATCCACTGAACCGGTTTTTTTGTGATTTCATTTCAGCTGCAAAGACGATCGCGAGATTACAGACACCGACAAGCGTATGAAGGTCGTTCGCGACCGTGAGGACAGTGGATACTACGAGTTGATTATTCCCGAGGTACACAAGGGCGACTGTGGTGTCTACTCGTGTACGATCTACAACAAGTTCGGTAGCACGAAAACCGAAGCGCAACTGCTAGTGACCGACCAGCGAGAGCTATTCAATGAGCTGGACACTCTCGAAGACAAAAGCAAATTCGTTTGGAGAAAGAACGGTGTTCCCTTCGATCCTGAGGAGCGTTTCAAGGTGCTGATGGCTGAAGATTCCGACTCATTGGCGCTTGTCTTCCAGCACGTGAAACCAGAGGATGCTGGACTCTACACTTGTGTTGCCGCTACCGCTTCCGGCAATATCCAGTGTAGTGCTGAACTGACGGTTCAGGGACAGGTCAACCAATTGATGCAGGAGCCAACCAAGCCGCACTTGATTGTAGAATCGAAGGACGCACTGGCGCGAATTGGCGGTAAAGCTTTGCTAGAGATGAAAGTCCACGGCTATCCGAAGCCGGAGCTCGTCTGGCGTCACGAAGGCACCATTATCGAACCGGGTGATCGCTTCAAGTTCCTCTACGAGGATGCTGAGTCTGTATCGCTGGTCATCAGGGACGTACAGCCCTCAGACGCCGGTGCCTACTCAATCGTTGCGCAGAACGAACTTGGCGAAGACTCCACCTTTATCAACCTGATCGTCAAGTGTCCACCGAAAATCGTGAAACCACATGACATGTCCGCTATGGTCGGCGAGCACTATAAGATGTCCATTGAGGTTGACGCCATTCCGGAAGCTACCGTTCAGTTCTACCGCAATGGCAAGCTGATCAAGGAGAATGATCGCATCAAGTTCTTGACTGCCGAAAATTATCACATTATTAAATTGAGCCCAGCTGCAACGGAAGATGCCGGTAACTATTCGGTAAGTATCTCTCTACTGTCAGGTTTTCTACTGCACCAAGAATTATTCGTTGATACCGGATTTCGGTTTATTGGGGCTGTCACCGATTTTTTCGTCCGTGTCGACAGGTAGTATTATGCTTTCTTTGGCGAAGTTATCGGGATTTTCGGGCCCACCATTAAGAGCCATTGGATACCCAATTAATTGAAAACTACGCCACCAGGAGTGCTATAATGCAGGAGTTTGTCATAAGTGTGATTATCGATTAATGTGACCAAAGTGCAATCGCAAGAGGCGCTTTGTTTTGAAAGGTTGAATCGTCGAAAAGGTTATCCAAAAAGTCAAGGGCTTCTGGATGGTAGAAAATGTAAGTCGGAAGTAATTCACGAAGCGCTTTATTTAAAGATACAGAGTATATAGAGGGGTGATATTTATAGCAAAATTTTAGATTAGAGTGCTGGTGAGCATACAATTTTCCTGTACAGAGTATATGGGACCATTCATAAATTACGTAACGCAAGAATTGCCCAAAATTGACTCCCCTCTCCCCCCATGTAACAAATTGTCACAAATTTCTCCATCCCCCCTCCCCTATTACGTAACAAATTCCCAGAAAAATTTTTTTTTCTTCGGTGAAAACATGTTACGTAACGATATAGCTAACTCCCCCTCCCCCTATGTCACAACATGTCACAACTTGTTGTACCCCCTCCCCCCCTAAAAGCGTTACGTAATTTATGAATGGTCCCTATAGTGATCAATTACAAAAATCTGATAATTTAATAAGATTGTGTTGTCGGCAATGATCAAACCTTTCTCAAGGAATCGAAATGTTGGTATTCTCTTGTTGGTAAGCTCCTGCTAAACGCATAGCTGTTCAAGTCTCTGCTTTCGATTCATAAAGCCACTCGCCGCACGAACCCTGTTTGGATCAATCGATTTCAACTGGGCCAAAATCTCTTGATTTTGTTTTGATTATAGAGGTTTTAAGCATAGGGTCATTCACTTTTTTCGGTTTAAATTAAATTTTTTTTAGAAATATCTCTAACCATATGTGTGGGGTTGGGAATTGAACCCAGGTGAAATGCGTACAGGGCAATTGATTTACCAACTACGCTATGTCCGTCTCTAATTAGATTTTAAACTAAGTTTCAGTAACTGCATCCATTTTGAATATCAGCTTTAAGGTTTGTTTTTTGCGATCGTTCTGCCTTTATAATATAACCTAATTACGGCCCGGAGAGCTGAGTGTCGTCTCGACTCAGTTCGTTGAGATAGGAAAATGTCTGTGTGTATGTATTCTTTTATTGGCACTGTGTGGGACTCACGACTCACGTTCGTGCCCAACAACTAAACACTACTTACACTTTAAGCCCGTCTTCCCCACGGAACTACGCCAAGATATTACTTCGTGGTGGAGGGGGTTGCTTTCGTCGCACCTCTTTCTTCTGCTCTATCTCGGAGCGTCACTTGCTCCATGAATTGGCTCGACCTTTGAGCTTTGATTTAACTCTTGACTCATCTCTTGCTTCTTGTCTCCATCTATTACTTCGCCGTTTATCTCTCGTCCCCGTGAGCCGTTTAGGTGCTGATACCTTGAGCCATTTAGCTCATGTTTCCGTGAGTCATTCAACTCCCGGCTTTATCAAGATCTACTTGGATAGTCCCCAACGGTGAACTCACCCGACTCCGACCGATAGTCCCCCAACGGAGGAATTACTCCCGACACCGATACCCGCATCCTTGAGCCATTTAGCTCCCAGCTTTATCGAGATCAACTCGGATATTATCCTACTCCGACTGATAGTTCCCCAGCAGCGGAATTTCTCTCGGTACCATTGTTTATTTCGTGAGCCAATTAACTCCTCTTTTCGTCATGATTCTGTCGGGTTGTCCTCCGCGGCGAACCTACCCTACCGTGAATTCCCCGGTGGTAAATTGCTCCCGATACCGATGTTCGTTTCCATGAACCATTAAGCTCCCCCCTTCGTCCCGATCTACTCGATCTAGTGCCTGGCGGTGGACCTAGCCTAGTCAAAGGGGCAGCCAGTAGATGCCGAGGTCTGTCTAACGTTTCTGGGTGGAGCGTAGCTTCCAATTCACTGGCGCTTGAACGACCCATTACTAGCTGTTTGACGCGGTCTACTCGCTCTAATCCCCGACGGTGGATCTAGCCTACTCACGAGCTATCCGGTAGGGTGTCGAGATCGCTTTGTGGTTTCAATGTGGTTTTCTTACCGATGGCGATACTTTTTTGTGCCTGCGCCACATCCTCCTGCAGCTCGAAGAGTATACTCGTAACCACTCTGTTGACAGCGTCCCAGATATGCTCGTCGTGGTACATCTCTTCGACGATATTGTCCACTTTTATACCAGGCATACCCCTTCGGACTTCTTCTAACCTAGGGCATTTGAAGACCACGTGTTCTAATGTCTCTTGCCCGTTTACACAATCCGGGCAAAGGCGTGACGAAGCGTGTCCAAACCGATGCAGGTACTTTTGGAAGCATCCAAGCCCGGACAAAAACAGCGTCAAATTCACCTCTCTATGCGTCCTATGCATCCAAGCAGACACATTTGGGATGAGTCGGTAGGTCCACCTTCCTTTCTCCACGTTGTTCCACTCTTGCTGCCACTTAGCCAACGAGTCCACTGGGACCAGTCTCCTTGCATTACGTGCATTTTACCGCTGGTAGCATTCAATGTCCTCAGCCAGAGTGATGCAGATGGGAATCATCCCGGTAATTACGCATACCGCCTCCGACGCTCGTACGCACTCACCACACGTTCTATACGCACTCGCGACGCGAACAGCCATTAGGCGAAACGTGCTTGTCAACTTCATCCGGTTCCGCTTTAAGTTCAGCGCAGCAGCTCAGGCCGATACGCCATACCTCAGTATTGGGGATGAGACACCCGCCAAGAGACGTCTCGTGCTGCCTCTTGTGCTGGATTGTCACCCGATGCTGATCACGACAATAAAAAGTCACATTTTCACACGAAAAGTTATTGGCACTCACACAACATCTCCAGATAAAAACAACGCGTTATTTCGCCGGATAAATAAAACCGCCGGAGAATGAACGATTGAGTTTATCACGGTGTCCTCTTTGCGCTCACTGTCTTGCTGTCGCTATTCCAAAACACGAAAAAACAAGCCTATCGCACTTGTTTCGCGCTTTTCTTGGAAAATAAGTTTATATTTTGACGATTTTACTGATTGCCACGAAATTAAAATATTATCACCTTCTCCGGTGAGAAGGAAAAAATCAAATAAATTTTATCCGAAAAATTACTCTCACGCCATTTGTGGAGACGAAGAATTTTGCGAATCATCTTATCTCGAAAAAGTTGGACATCGGATAAGCTTCTTCTCACGTGAGTGAGTGAGAATTACAATGCCTGCAGTAATGTGGTATACCCAGGTACCTTTAGAGTCTAACTATACCCCGAAATAGTTGAATGTTAAAGCCTGAGCAATAGTTTGACCTATTCATTATAGCCTAAGTCAGCTGGTTCACGCTTCCTTGGCAATAACTTACGACCAGCTCAGTTTTCTTCGTGAAGAATTGGATACCCAGCTGGAAGGCCCAAGTAGACGAATTGTCCAAGGTATCTTGCAATGGTCCTTGCAAATCGACAGCAGGAATAGCGTGCAGGATTTTACAAGGCATTCGTTAATGTCATTCACGTAAAAATTGTAAAAAAGGGAGTCTACACATGAGCCCAGGGGAAGGCCCATGTAGCTAATTCGTGATGTCGATAAATCACCATGCGAATTTCAAACAACACATTTAGCAAAAAATTGTTCAAAATCGGTGAAAGACCATGCTGGTGCAGCTTCTCAGAAAGACAGTTGATAGAAACTGTATCAATCAGCCCCCTTAATATACAATTGATGCCATATGCTGTTTGTTAGTATATACTTTTTGGGAGCAACGCAAAATAATCGTTTGTCTCTTTGCCTTTGCGAAAGCCAAATTGTTTATCTAACAGTAACCCATTTACTTCGACCGAATTGTCAAGGCGGATCATTTTCTCGCACAACTTCCGGATAAAGGACGGCATTGTAATCGGTCGATACGAGTTGTGGTCGGAGGCTGGTTTTCCTGATTTTTGGATTGCCGTGAAAGTCATCTTCACTTGCCTCCAGTCATGAGGGACAATTACACTCAAGAATTTTATTAAATAAATTCAACAAGCGTCTCTTGGCAGAATCTGGCAGGTTCTTCGCTTTGTTTCGTTCGCGGTATCGGAGGGAAACGCGACGTGATGTCTGCTGTGCCGGGGCGAAATCCGGACAAATCTTCTTGGCGAAATAGAATATCCAACGGTTTCAATATTCCACGCTCTCGTTAGTACTGTATCGTTTTCGCATAGGTCGGGCCGTGCCCCAAAGAGTGCTCATCGATGTTTCTCTAGTTAGTCCGTCAACGAACCGGCGCCAGTAACCACGTTTCTTGGCTTTCATCAAACTCTTCATTCGCGTTTCCAACGTCGCGTACTGTCGATAGCTAGCGGGTAACACGTCGTCCCGGAAAGTATTATACGTCGCGGCCTTCTCCGCATCCACGTCTCTTTGTCCCACCACGGATTGGGAGAATGCTTTTGAATATTCACGCCGGGTACTAAGTGTAAGCTTGATTCAAGCCAGTCAAAAACCTGTACTCTTGCTCCGTAGAAAGTTCTTGATGCTGTTGGATATCGCGAGAGCATAGCTCTTCCAATTGGTATTTCGTGTGAGGTCATACGAAATATTGATTGATTCCAGTGGCCTTGAGGCGTTATTGATTGAGACTGCGATCGGCACCGTGGGGTCAGGGATAAGATTATCTCCTTGTTGGGCTTTAGCGATAGCTTGGACATGAAATAATCAGCGGTCTTACACCTTCACAACTCGCGTTCCTTCACCGTGGCAATGTCTGAATACAAGTTCATGCACTTCTCTTCCTTCACGTTCTCATCTAGAACTTCAACATCTGTAACCAGGTTTACCGCATTGCTCTCAAACTCTCACCACAAAAATCGCTGGCTATGTTGAACTGCCCAGTCAACACCGTTTTGTAAGTAGTTTTTATCATCGGATAAGGATGCTTGTGGCACTTATTGATAGACGAAGATTGACCTTGATGCAGCCAATGTTGTTCATATCGATATTTTCCGGCCGTCGAGTTTTGGGGCCAATTATACGTCCCCTTCATTGTACAGTGGTCCAGAAACTGAGTCGGAGCCTTCCGTTAATATCCTAAGTTACGGTAAAGATGGTCGTGGTCCGCAATGGTGGCTCTCAGGCCAAGTTCTTGCTTGGACTGGAACAATTGTTATTCCCAAACATTGTTCCTCAAGTAATCTGTGTGAGAATGAGAGTCATCAGTCGGCAATCTACGAAGTATACCGTACATACTTACGCAACGCAACGCATGAAGCCTTCTGGCTCGTCCTTTGCCTCGCCAGACTGGTCTCTGCCCTCCGTGGCCACTATCCCATTACTCTTCTTTTGTCCAGCTGGAGAGTTCAAGGTAGATGAAGTGCATGACATAAAGTGCTCCGCAGCTCTCCGCGCAATCCTTCTCTTCTTCTTCGTTGCAATCTTCTTTAAACTCATGTTGTTGTTTTATCGCTTTATCCCTACGAATTGCTAGGGAAATAAAGTTAACCTGTTGAAAGCTCCGCTTGACAGGGTAAGGGGGAAAAATACTGTGCTCGGCTGGTTATTGGTCATCGCTTCCAATCCCAGTCAATGCTTGCCGTAAGGCTAGGGTTCGAAGTGTTGAGCCCCGGATCCTCCCCTAACATTCATCCTTCGGCACCAGTCACGTCATACTTTCGATTCTGTTCAGAAATTTAACAATGTTTGTTATGATACCCATATCCCATATTATTTCGGTACTACCTCAGATGACTGATAGCACCCAGTCCACGTTGGTCTAAGTCTAAATGACTTAGGCTCACGTGAAAGTCTGAGATGGGAGTGAGTTATTTCACTATTTTGACGATCTCGGGTAGCCGTTAATATTCAGCGGAACTAAATGATCGAATATTTGAGATAGAACTTTATCTACCATATATTGAAGGCTTGTAAGCTTCGAGTTCTGAAATAAGCTGCTCGCTGTCGGAGAACGCTGATCTTTTGAAGAATATTTCCGAGGATACCACTCTTCTAAATTACCATGATCGTGAGATATAGAATTAGTGATATTTCACACGCTCACTAGCGCCGCCTGATGGATATATTCCAAATAAATCTGTATGTATTATGAATGACATTGGTCTCCTCGAGAACTTTTCCGAAAACACCATCTTCCTAAATTATCAGACTTTTTATATGGCCCATAATATACTAAAGTGCAGAAGGATTGTACGCTCACTAGCGCCGCATAGTGAAAATATCCGGAACAAATCTATTATCACCGGATAGCCCATAACCCACCGAGTGACTTTGCTGAAGACAGAACGCCTCTTTTTTACCATTTTTTGTTAACGATCTATTGAGTCAATTTGTCAACTGTTGTTACGGCATTTAATTAGCAAGGGACTGGAAGGTGAAGTATATTTTTCAATATTAAGAGTTATAGTACTCAAGGGAAAGCAAGGAGTTGAAGGAAGAAAGTTTAGAAAAGCGTGGAAAGGGTCATATGAGCAAGCTTGGAGTTTACCTACGACTTAACCCTTTGTCCGCTACCGCAGGAGTCAGGATCTTTTGGCATTATAAATGCGAATCAGCTGAGTCAACGGCATGTCCGAACAAGCGTAAAGTAATTTGTTACTTCATGCTATCGGCCTTTGTGCATTTACGATGAACGTCTGGCATTATAGTAAATCTATTCATACCAACACTGGTGGTGTAGTTCTCAAGTAATTCAATATCCAACGGCTTAAATGGAAGGATCAATCAAACACTACAATTTTACCGAAGTAAGTACAGCGCTACATGGTGGCATGGACGAAATAATCAGCCGAAATACCTTAGCTATTGAATTCCTTATTACCGGATTTCCTTTTAACGTTTATCGTGCAGTAGGAGAATCGACTGTATCAATTTCTGTTCGAACATTAATTACACGAGTTCATTCCCACAGATCATCGCCACTAACGAAATCAGTCAGGCTACCGAGTTCTGGGAGTTCACCATCAACTCACCACCGCGTGTCACCCATAAGCTGAACGCGGAGAGCATCGTCAACGAGAAGGAAGACATCGAACTCTACATCAAGGCCGACAGCAATCCGCCTCCGATCGTTCGCTGGTACAAGGACGGCAGGGAAATCTTCGCCGACGGTAAAAGAATCATCATAACCGAAGAGGATGGTCGATTCACGCTGAAGATTCACGCCGCGAACCGGGACGATACGGCCAAATACACTGCCGATGTTATCAACGACTACGGCACGATAACGGAGCGCTGTCAGGTGAACGTTAACACCGACTCGAAGGTTCGTGAACCGCTGAATGCCATCACGTGCAAGGAAGGCGATACCAACATAATGCTGGCGGTGAAAGCTGATGGTTACCCCAGACCGACCGTACAGTGGTATATCGACGGCGTTGAGATAACGGAGTCTCGTAACGAGTTCCGAGTGGCGGAAGAAGGCCTTTACTATAAATTGTTCATTAAGGAAGCTAAAGCTGAACTGCAGGGTATCTACAAGGCTAAATTCACGAATGTGTACGGTTCGGATGAGTGCAGCGCCAAAACAACGGTTCAGTGTACTCCTAAGCTTCGTAAGCCTCTTACCGATACAGAGGTGGACGAAAACACCACGCTGACTCTGGAGGTCGAAATCTATGCGGAGCCTGAACCGGAAATTACCTGGTATAAGAACGGGCAACCGGTGCAAACCGATGCGAGGCTGACGATTAAGCGGGATTCGCAGCGCGTCGAAAACTACACTCTTGCGCTGACGATGGTTCGCGGTGCGGACTCCGGAGACTACGAAGTGCGTGCCGTTAACTCAATGGGAACGATTACCAGCAAGTCGAGGGTCGTTGTGCAAAGTGAGTATTATGGTTCTATGATGCAAATTGTTTTCTTTTTTATTTTAGTGGATAGTTTTTTTTTTCAATGGTGCGGCAGCGATTATGTGTGTTGTCTGTTGACAAGCGAACATCGTGTTTTGTCAATAACCACCGCTATGTTTATATGGAATTTGACTCAATGTCGATTTTTTTTTGTTGAAACAATGTGATAATATCTTTTTATACATGTATTGCGTTTATTAAAATCATGCGCTTAATGTTATTGTCATTCAGCCGTATGTATAGAGCAAACAGAGGAGAAGATCAACGAAGAGTTGTATGAAACTGAAACGGTCAAGATCGAAGAGCAGATACTCGAACAAACCTCGGAGATGGCTCCGAAGGAGGGAAGTCCTGTCAGTCGTGAACAGTCGCCAGTTCTGATTGATACGCAAGAACTGACTACAGAGATTACAATAGCTGAAACGGTAGAAACCGAGCAAGTTTCGGTCAAGATTGAAGATCAGATACTCGAACAAATCTCGGAGATGGCTCCGAATGAGGAAAGTCCTGTCAGTTGTGAACAATCGTCAGCTAAGATTGATAGGCGAGAGCTGGCTACAGAGACTACAATAGTTGAAACGGTAGAAATTGAGCATGTTTCGATCAAGATCGAGGAGCAGATACTCGAGCAAATCTCGGAGAATAAGGAAAGTCCTGTCAGTCGTGAACAGTCGCCAGTTCTAGTTGATAGGCAAGAACTGGTTACAGAGATTGCAATAGCTGAAATCAAGCAAGTTACGATCAAGATTGAAGAGCAGATACTCGAACAAATCTCGGAGATGGTTCCAAATGAGGAAAGTCTTGTACCTGAACAGTCGTCAGTTACGATTGAACTTGCTACAGAGATTGCAATACCTGAAACGGCAGAAATCGGGCAAGTTTCGGTCAAGATCGAAGAGCCGATACTCGAACAAATCTCGGAGATGGCTCCTAATGAGGAAAGTCCTGTACGTGAACAGTCGTCAGTTACGACTGATAGCCGAGAGCTGGCTACAGAGATTGCAATAGCTGAAACGGTAGAAATCGGGCAAGTTTCGGTCAAGATCGAAGACCAGATACTCGAACAAATCTCGGAGATGGCTTCGAATGAGGAAAGTCCTGTCAGTCGTGAACAGTCGTCAGTTCTGACTGATAGGCGAGAACTGGCTACAGAGACTACAATAACTGAAACGGTAGAAATCGAGCAAGTTTCGATTCCCCTACCGGTTCAAGAGATTGAAGTAATCCTAGCCAACACAGTATCGCCAGCTGAAGTGTCCAAAGAACCGGGTAATCAGAACTCTTTGAAAACGCTTTTCGGGCACCAAGTTCACTGTAAATTTCACCCTTTGAATTCCATTAGACCCCGTAGGTAGTGTGCAAGCAGTGTTCAACCAGAATTCCACCAAGTCGTTTGATGCGAAACGTCCGTGTACATATTTTCCCACAATAGATTTAAGTTCTTTTATTATAAACCGTTGTAATGAATGTCTGTTTATATACATGCTCAACACATACCCATCGCTATCAACATACACGCCATACACATCTTGTGGATTGTCGAAACCATGCCTGTATGTATTAAAACAACGTTACCATTCGCGAAAACATGGTTTGGTTTGCTCGGTACTCCTCACCGGATACAGAGGCCCTTGAATCGAGCCCCGGTGAGAATGCCGAAGCACACCGCATGTTCAGCGAGTGTACCAAAATCGGCCAGAACGGGGAGACCATCATGATCTCGGTACATACCGAAGAAAGCCATGCCGCCATCGTAACAGGTAATTCTCGTTGGTTGCTACACCTCACCGTGAACGCATACCTCCACTTTCACTGAATCCCCAATGCATACGACTCCCACTCTCGACCCTACAGTCATTCATTCCCAACTCCCTCTTTTACAATCACACACACACATGCATTCCACTCACCCGCACTCTCAACAGGCCCAGAAGCATCCCACTCAATCCATCAGATGCGCGCCACCACCATCATATTCGAGGAAGACAGTGGATCCCCGTTGGAAGCACCTCAGCGAATCATCTACCCTAATAAACCGCACGCTTCGGCCTTACACGTGGAAGAAATCGACAGTATCACCTTCCAGTCGCCGGAAGAAACCGCCAAGTACCACAATCTGTCGGTCAACGAATCTTTCGGTACGCGGTTGATTATTGAAGAACTAGAATCTGACAACGAGGCAACAAATACTACCGGCAAGTACTCCCGCGGAGTCTCCATCACTTCCGCATCAGATGACGAACTGCTTTCGGCTCAGTCTAGCCGATTAGAACCAGAAGAATCCGAATTGCAACGATTCGAGTCGACTACTAAGATAACTCAATTGTTGAATGATGTAGAAACATCTAGCCGAGCCGAGTCAGCCATGGGACTGGAGAAACAACAGCTGGAAGAACTTGATACTGATAAGACGAAGAAGGTTCACTTCCAAGATGATAAAACAGAAGAAGCGAAGAAAGCTCGAATGCTGGAGAAACAAGACTCCACTACGGAAAACGTCGAAATCGACGAGAGGTGCACTAAAGTTAGCAATGACGCAGTAACTTCGAAAACGGGCAAACTCCTAGAAAAATCATGCTCGGAAGAAGTTACGACTCCGGAAGGACCTAGACCTGTTGAGCTCTCAGAAATCAGCGATACAGAAGGTTTCAAAAAGATACTCACAAAAGAGTCTGCAGACTCCAAAACAATCGACGATGAAGTACAGGCACACTTGAAGGATGTTAACGGCTTAGACGCACTAAAGGCTCGAACGTTGCAGAAGGAAGCAGCTGAAGAAGTCAGTCAGAATGAGTTCAATGTGCAAGATTCATCATCAACTGATGCGACCGCCAAAAGAAGTCTTTCGAAACAGGAAACAAAGGAGGAAGAAATGGAAACATCGACCAAACTCAAGAAATTGGAAGCTGAAAGTCCGACGCGTCCAGAAGGTAGTACAAAAGTGGACACTCTATCACTTCTCCTAGTGCACTCATACTTACATTTCAAACAATTCTTGGAACACAGAAAACACACAAACACAATTCGTTACCAACAATTGGCAGCATGCTATCACTGATTGATTTGCACACACGTGACTAACGCTTGCCGCAGTTTCAGCTGAGCTAACCCTACTGGTCTAAATCTCGCTTCCTGTCCGCGTTGAATCCGGTACAGCATCGATTGGTAAGTGCTGGGTATCTATTTAGGTTGTCTCCTCTGTAAATACAGTCCTGTATGAACGAAACGTTTCGTAGCGAGTAGTATAGTGTCTATCGCTACTTCTGCTGATACAGTTGCCGAACAGAAGTAGTCTACGGTGTTCAAAACGAATGGAAACCTAGATTAGTCTTGTTTACATATATACGCACCTACTGTAGTGGCTAGCTACCACTTACCTATTTCCAGCAACCAAAAAATTAAAAAAAATCTGTACATAGTGTCTCTAAACATTGTAAATATCTACTTAGTTTCCGACTAACAAGTGACGTCATTGTCTATACGGTGACCCTAATACAAAACATTCATCATTTAGCCTCGCCGGAGATATTCAAGACCGATATTGCTGATGTCACGACGTTCGACTCCCTTCCACTGACCTGGTTCGTGGAAGCAGATGGCATCCCGAGACCGACCGTCACCTGGTACCTCAACGGAGTCGAGGTCAAATCAAGTGACCGTATTCGAATCAGCGATTCTGGGGTATGTTTAACAAATAGTACAAAACTACGAATTGTAACTAATCCATCAAATGTTTCAGACTACCTACAAGATCGAGAATCGAGACGTCAAGGAAGCTGACGCCGGCGAGTGGAAAGCTGTAGTGAAGAATCGCATAGGAGAAAAGACGCTACCGTGTAACCTCACGGTTATTCGTAAGTAAACCGTTCAAAACATTGGTATTGAATGATCTAACACCGTTCAATCCCAACAGCTTGCAAGGAATATCGCCGGCCGAAGATCAGCAAGGGTCTGGAGAACATCAGCGTTAACAAAAACGAACCGATTACTATGACCGTAACGCTAACAGCCGATCCGGAACCGGAAATCAGTTGGATCCAGAATGGAATCGAAGTACATGCTGACAATTTCGTGCAAATGAAGACCGAAATCAAGGAGCTAGAGTACAACCTCAAGGAGATCACCTACACGTTCTACATCGCGGAAGCTCGTCATTACGACACGGGAGATTACACGTTCCGTGCGAAGAACAAATACGACATCAACGAGTCCAACGGACGTTTGGATGTGTTGTTGAAGCCGGAAATCGAGAATTTCACCGACATCACGGTAATGCCGTTTACACAGGGTGTCTTTCAGGTACTGGTCAAGGCTAACCCCAAACCGAAAGTTACCTGGACCAAGGACGGTATCAATCTGTGCAATGTCGACAACTGCGATGTAATTGCTGATGTTGAGAAGGAGATCTACACCTTGCTAGTTGAATCGTGCGCCCTGGCTGAACACGGTACCTACACACTGACCGCCGTCAACAGTTTCGGAGAAACGGTGGCCGCAGCTAAACTCAATGTTCACAGTAAGTTACCCCAAATAAGGTACAGTTCAGAACGGTAATAACCTTCTTTTTTCGCAGCTGAGAAGCCAAAGTTCAATGTCGAACCGCAAAGCATGAATGTTCACGATTGGGCCGACGTTTACAACAAGGTCGTAGTCGTGGGCGTTCCACGTCCATCCATTCAATGGTTGCGTAATGGTACTCCGTTGAATCTGGAAGAAATCGATGAGGAAACGGGTGAAGCGAAGGTCAAAGTGGTTACATCCGGTGATACCGAGGTGACCAGCGAGTTGTTCATCACCCACTTCGGACCGGAATGGCAGGGAGATGTAAGTATGGACTTCCGGTAGAATACATGCGGTCTCCAGAAAGGTACTAACATTTACATTAAGAGACGATCTAACCATATCTGGTAATGGAGATATAAAAGGTATCAGGAATTGAATGTTTTGTGCAGATGGTCGCAAATTTTATTTACATTTTCGACCAAACAATGTGCTTGATGTCGTAATAATCTGTAATAGCAGCACTCCATATTGAAATGCGAAAGGATTTTATTTCACGTATACTGCCGTTCTACGCATATAATTCCCATGTATATAAGGATTCCCATGGACACGGCCATTCATTTATTACGCCTATTATTGACAGAATATAATTGTTGAACATCTTTGAAAAATATCGGTTTTTTGCGGCAATTTCCAAAGTTTTCGTTAACAGTTTTGTTATAATACAATAACGTAGTAATTCTCAATTTGGATGTACAATACATCTAAGCGTTCAATGCGTGGACATCGTTTCAAAATTACAAATGTGTTATGTCTCTAACTCTTGCATTGTACCGAATAGATTGAATTCGGAATGGAATGAATTTAATTCTTTCTTGGTGAATTTGCTTGTCTTAGAATGGTTGCATATTGGAATTGGTCGAAGTTATGTCCTTTGATTTTTCAGTTCTATGCGAAATCTGGCATTGACTGATTGCCTAGAGAAATCGGAGGAACGTACCATATGTTGAGTCTGCGATAGACACTAGCAGGTCTACCGTGATGGCAAGTGTCATCCTGAGGAGTACGATCGGCAACGATTCTGTCCACTTATTATTCTGGTGGAATACTATTCTTCATTTGAAACGGCTCATTGCGATAACCTAACGGAGCCGCGGGTATTCAATATATTTAAGATATGTAAAAAAATAAAAAAAAAACTAATATTATTGAGAGTCGCTCGGATCTTGTGCACATAGATCTGTTTGGCATGGAGGGCCTTTTTTCACGAGAGGGAAACTTTTGTCAAATGTAACGGAATCTACTTTTCCGACTTACGACTTGTATTCTGCAATTGGTTGACGAGAGACAGAGGTCCTGTAGTCTTACCTCTATATTGTCATTTTCCATATATACAAGGATCTTAATTTCGACGCTGTCACTTTCATCCACGTGTTTAAGTTGTTAAGTTCTGCAAAACAAATATTGCTGCTTAGTCTAACATGTTAAATGATATCAGCGTTGCATTGCGCAGGTGATGATATTGAATATAGGCAACTTCCGTAAGCCAAAGCGCCATTTTCACTTTTAGACAATATTTCGCCTTGCGCAGACTCGGCCATCACAAAGCTTGAAGTCAACAAATACGCAGTTGGGTCGGAGCATTGCTTTTTCGTCTTCTTCATTCATGACGGCAGGAATAAATACAATGTTACTTTTAATCTTGTGACTGAGCACACTAAGATCTATTAGTTGTCGTTCAATTTGATCGTTTGTAGCTTTGACTTGGCAGAAGTAATGCTACTAGTGTCTTCCTAAATGTTTAAAAGCAAAGATCAAGCAGCGGCGCACAGCAATCAAAGCCAAAAAATCTCCACCCGCGCAAAATCACCGGAAATCGAATACGCATCCCCAGAAATACCGAAATCCGACGGCATCCTAGGAATGAGACCCAGAAAATCTCCGAGCCAAGTCCGGAAATTCAATCCAATCCAATCCAATCCCAAATTGCACACCCGCCGAAGTACAAAAAACATCAAGAGTTTCAAACCCAAGTCCCATCCTGGCCTAAAGACCTAAACTCCAAAAAGTCGCCAACTACAAAAAATATCTCTTTCAAACGACACCGGAGCCCGACACCCCACACTTTTTAAAGAATTCGACCTCCAATACCTTAAAGAAACCCGAATATGTTAGCGATCTCCCCCGTTAACTTTTTTTAATCTCTTCCAGCGTCTCGCCTGTTATCGTTAGAACGACGTCATCCGCGAATTTGGCTAGCTTTAGCGTTAGAACGCCATTAGTCATTAAGTTCGAGCATGAAGCACTGAGGCACTCCAGCCGTGTCCTTCATCAACTTCTGCCCCGAAACTGCAGCGTAGAATGTCTCCCGAAACCGTTATTCTTACTTCGATGCTGTCCAGTAGTGTACCGAGATCTGTTCAGCGATTCCGGGTGGATTACGTCCGGTTCACTAGTACCTCGACGATTCAAACCGGCGATTCGCTACAAACTACTCGGAATAGTCCCCGACGGCGGATCTTTCCTACAAGGAATAGTTCCCCGCCAGTGGAAGATCTTCCGAAACCGAGACTACCCGGACAGATGCCGCGGTCGGTCTTGCGATTTTGGGTGGAGGATGACTTCTATTTAACCTTCCAGCAGTCGCGCTAGTGCACTGAGTGCACGCTGCTCTGAAAATCTAGCGAAATCGTCTTAGGGTAGCAGCAGCTGCTCGTTCAGTGGACCATAAGCGCGACTTCCGGAGGGTTAACAGACGCCCCGACAATCATTTGCCGGTACTACTTCACGATCTACTCGAACTAGTCCCTGGCGGTGGGTCTAGTTTTCTACGAAGAAGAAATTTCCTGACGTCAAAAGTTCTCTCGAAACCATTATCTCGATGCTGGTCAGTTAGGTGTCGAGGTCAGTTCTGTGATTCCGAGTGGAGGATAACTTCCGGTTCTCTGGTGCCCGGATGACCTATCGTCAACGGTACGTGCGCTCAGTCTAGTCCCGGCGGCGTATCTAGCCTACTGCAGTCGCGCCCGCTGGTCTCTTTTATCTTGTCCAGTGCCAAGGTCAGTCGGACGATTTCGGTTGAAGTGTGACTTTCGGTTGATCGGTGCCTCGGCGACCCGAAGCCCCGTACTGCTACGTTGCTGGTTGTTGTTCCTCTTGTCCTCTTCGTTGCAACGCTGACATGATCTGAACGACTGTTCTGTTCACCGCATCGCATTTTTCTTCATCCGCACACATTCTTTTGACAACATAGTTCATGTTGACGTGCTCGAATCGCGGATATTCGATGACCACATGCTCAGGCGCCATCACGTGGCCGAACCCGTTCGGATACAGCTATCACGTAGGCTGCCTCTGACGCGATAGTTCGATACGCGCCAGACACCCGCATAACCATCAGCCTGAACGTGCTCCTCCATAAGAGTTTTTTCCGATCCAGACGAACAAAGTGGAATTCGTGGAAGTTGAAATTCAAATGGATCACATCATAAATCATGGTCATGGTCAGTAGAATCTTAAAGGAATCGATTTTCGGGAGTACACTACTGCTAATTACAGTACTGTGCAGTACAAGACTGTGTATCTATCTGAAAAGGGGCGTTTTGCAACTTGCTTCGGTTTTAAGGTTCCATTGGATTTATTAGACGTAGAAAGCGCACTCTTAGAGGGGGACACCTTGACGGCCTGTCGAGCCAATCTATGAGAGGAAAGATTTCTCCTCTTCCTAAATGCCCCCGAGCTAAAAAAAAAAATTCCCTCTTGTGGATCATGCAAGGATTTATATTCAACGCAAGCCAAAAGAGCATAGGAATTTTCGGTAAGGACAGGTGGCGAGGCATGGTTTAATATTTGTGTTCATGACCCGCAGTACGAACAGACGAACTTGGTTCAGGTGGACCTAATTAGTAAGAGAATGCCAACTGAGGCGAGTCTGTTGGAGAGTATGTTGTTGTACTTTCCTAAATTTTTATTAGCAAGCAAGTGCATAAATCTTAACCTGTTGAGGTGGGGGCTCTTTGAAGCTGTCACTTAAACAGGTCTTTGCACGTCGCATCTCATTTGAACACAACGCCATCAATTTCCACAGCATTAGCAGGTATATAAACGCTTTAGTTTGCGTAAACGCTCACAGCAAGCAATGTGATGGAAAATCACATGGTCGAGGTCATTTACTATAACACTTACCTCATTTTCTTGGACACGTGCTACCTGTGTTACGGCCCAGTAGTTAAATAGCCAAGCCCCGCGAAAATTCCACTAAATTCAGGGGTTTCTGATAAGCTGAAAAAGATTTCTTTGGATTGGAGGGAACGGATAATTACGAAATATTCCATTTTATAAATCCATTTCAACCTTTCCCTCAGTACTCCTGTCTGGCTTCGAGCATCGGCGGAGAAACGGAAGCGAAGTTCATGATACTGGTGAAAAATGAACAACCCGTATTCGGCAAGGGCCTTGACCGAACCATGGATTTGGAGGAAGACGATCGTCTCGAGCTGTCCTGTATCGTTGACGGTAGTCCACTGCCCAAGATGACCTGGTACAAGGATGGCAATGAAATCACCCCGGATAATCAGTAATTTGAGCAAAAATAATGAAGAGATATTTGGAAACTAATCGATATCTTATGTTTGCAGTGTCAAGATCACCCACGGACATGATGGTCGCTGCCGGTTGATTATCGAAAAGGTCGATCCAGGGGACAGTGGCTGCTACAAACTGGTTCTATCGAACAAGAGTGGTGACGTTGCTACCCAGAGCTCGGTCGCGGTTACACGTAAGCTACGTTTTGCATGTCGTAAAAAACCATTCCTAAACATTGTATTTCCCAACAGCCAAGCAAAGATATCCGGTATTCATTCGACCGTTGCAAGATCAAAAAGTTGTCATCGGAGAAACTCTCCACGTGGAAGGTAAAATCGCAGGCTTCCCAATGCCGGAGGTCAGATGGTTCAAGGATGGCGTTCCGATCCATCAAACCCGAGCGATCAACTTCATCAACGAACCGAACGGAATCGTTGGATTTATCATCGATCGCGCCACTCCAGAGGATGCCGGCATCCACACTTGCGAAGTGGTGAATGCCGTCGGAAAAGCGTCATCCGCATCAATCGCCGAGATTATTCCGAAATCTAAGAAACCACAGTTTGTCAACGAACCAATGAACATGAGCATTGTTGAGGGATTCCCGATCAAGATGAACGTTAAAGTAGTCGGCTTTCCAGCGCCTTCGATCAATTGGTTACATAATGGAACCCAAATCGCGGGTGATCGATTCCAGATCACTTCGGCAAGCGAAGGTTGTTCCACGTTAACCATCGAAAAATCGATAGCGGCAGATGGCGGGGAATACAAGGTGATTACTTCAAACGAAAACGGCGACACGGCATGTGCAGCCACGGTAACAGTCCTTCCAGTGACGGATACCTCAACCGGTGAAGAACCACCGAGCTTCCTGGGAGGAATTCGCGATATTACAGCAGACGAAGGTAAAGAACTCACCTTCAGTGCTCGTTTCATAGGTAATCCCGCACCGGAGGTTATCTGGACGAAGGACGGCGAACCACTTCAGCCAACTGGTCGTGTTACCGTCACTTGTGATGGTAAAAGCGTTGGACTAACGGTATCACCGGCTGACATGACCGATTCAGGCGAATATGCGTGTCTAATGGCTAACCCTCTGGGTGAAACTGAAACCAAGGCTTCCGCTATCGTTCGTAAAGTGTACCAGAAACCAAACTTTGTGTACCGCTTCCCGGATGTTCAGCAACTGCCTGGACTGGAAGCCAAGTTCCCCGCTAAGTTGGTCGGTATTCCACGTCCGACTGTTCAGTGGTATAAGAATGAGACACCTATTGACCCGAACGATCGCTACAGAATGAAATACGAGGGTGAACACTGTTGTTTGTATATTAAAGAATGTGTTGAATCCGATACCGGGCTGTATTCTTGTGTCGCAACTAATCGCGAAGGCACCAGCACCGTAGAGGCCAAACTGGATGTTGTATCTCAACTGACCAAAGGCGATGAACCTACTCCAGCATACTTTATGAAGAAGCCGGTCGACATTAGAGTGCTCGAAGGTATGAAGGCTAAGTTTACGGCCTGCGTAGATGGATTCCCTCTACCTACAGTTGAGTGGATACGCGATGGACATCGTTTGGTACCGAGTGAGAAATACAGAATTGAGTCTGATATCAATGGCCTCGCTCGTCTCATCATCGATGACGTTCAGGAGGAAGATCTTGGACGATATACTTGCAAAATTAGTAACAATTTGGCCGAAGTTTTAGCTCACGCAAATCTTCACTTTGAACCATTGGATGCTTGTCCAAGGCGTCGTTATGGAAAGAGTAAGGACAAAAATTACCTACATACTTCTCCGTATCCGCTTATGGACAAACCAATAATTTCCAAACTATCCGACCGTCGACTGACATTGTCCTGGAAGCCATCGATGACTACAATCCCACGACATCCCATCACCTATCAGATGGAGATGATGGAACTACCCGACGGCGATTGGTACACCGCTCGATCCGGAATCCGTAGTTGCTCGTGTGAAGTACGCAACCTGGAACCGTTCCGTGAGTACAAGTTCCGCATTCGCGTCGAAAACAAGTATGGAGTCAGTGAACCGAGTCCCTACGTGCAAACCTATAGACAGAAATTGGAGCCTAGTGCGCCAGTATTCTATCCATATCTTGGACCGGGACGCGATTTTCGACCAGATACTTCACCGCTGTATCCGCGTAACTTCGACGTCGAGCGTGCATCACACCACGATCAACGTGAGGGAATACCACCGGAATTCCTACGCCAAGAATTCCCCGTCCAGTACGGCACCAAAAACCACAACGTTAGTCTGTTCTGGTTCGTGTACGGTTATCCGAAGCCAACAATGACCTACTACTTCAACGATCAGAAAATTGAAGCTGGCGGTCGTTATTGCTTCAGTTATACCAGAAACGGGCAGGCAACACTGTTCATCAACCGCATGAGCGAACGTGACGTGGGAGTGTACGAAGCAGTGGCTACCAACGAACATGGTAGCGTAAGGCAACGAGTCTGCTTGGAACTGGGCGAGTTTCCACGATTTTTACAGCGCCCGGAAGAAGTGTTCATCATGGGACGCCGGTCGGGCCGTGTAGAGGCAAAGATTACCGGGGTGCCTTTCCCTGATGTGAAATGGTACAAGGACTGGCAACCGATCACAGAATCGACACGACTTAAGGTATGATCATTGACTTCTGTTGTAGAATTGGTTATGAAATTTGATTGCTTTTCAGATGATCTTTTACGAGCCTGACACTTGGGTTCTACTGATCACCGATGCGATCAAAAAAGACGAAGGCTTGTACTCGCTGAGTGCTCGTAACGTCATTGGATCCATTAGTTCTTCGGTAATGGTGCATGTTGAGGATAACGAGGACGATTACGTGTACAATGCCCATCACCGAACTCCCTATGTTCGAGCTAGGAATAAGGTTTGTGATGACTTTTACGACATCGGTGATGAGCTTGGAAGAGGTACCCAGGGTATTACTTACCATGCTGTTGAACGTGCCAGCGGACGTAATTTCGCCGCCAAAATTATGCACGGCAGTCCGGACTTACGGCCGTTCATGTTCAATGAAGTGGACATCATGAATATTTTAAATCACAGGAAGTTGATTCGTCTCCACGATTCGTTCGATATTAGCAAGTCATTAACGCTGATCCTGGAACTTGCCTCAGGTGGGGAGCTGGTTCGCGACAATCTGCTGGTCCACGACTACTACACAGAGCGTCAGATCGCTATCTACGTGTACCAAATCTTGCTGGGGTTGGAACATATGCACACCCGTGGAATTGGTCACATGGGTCTTACGATCAAGGATCTTCTAATAGCTCACCCCGGAAGCGACAACCTGAAGATCTGTGACTTTGGATTGTCGCGTCGTATTGAAGATGATAAGCTGTACACGTTGGACTACGGAATGCCCGAGTTTGTGGCACCGGAAGTGATCAACCGTCGTGGTGTTGGTTTAGGTCAAGATATGTGGAGCGTCGGCATTATCACGTACATCCTGCTGGGAGGAATCAGCCCATTCCTGGGTCGTAATGATCGCGAGACCCTCACCAGAATAAGAGACGGAAAGTGGACGTTTATTGGCAGTGTTTGGGAGTTTATCTCCACTGAGGCACGTGACTTCATCACCAAGCTGTTGGTATATGAAGACGAACGCCGCATGACCATCAAGGAAGCCCTGAACCATTCATGGTTCGACGTTATTTACAAGCGAACTTTCGAAGAGTACCAGATCGGTACGGATCGTCTGCGGCGATACTATTACCACTACAGAGATTGGTACACCAACGCATCTTGTCGCACCTGGTACCGTCGCCGTCCATTGATGAGCTGCTTCGACCATCCTTCGAAGATGATCTACCCATCCGGAATAATCTTTACCCCTGAAGGCACACCACCACCGGTCACCGTCGATGATATCCCGCACAAGCGCAGGAAGTGGGACGAATACGTGTCTAAGGATATTCATCCAGACTATGAAACAGCGTCGTTCAAATCCGAAAGTCATTACCAGTACGGACCGGATACATATCTGCTACAACTACGCGACACCAACTTCCCTTGTCGTCTGCGTGAATACATGAAGATCGCCAAGCATCGTTCGCCTAGTTTACTCAGCGAGAGTAATTATGATTCAAGCGTAAGTAGAGTGACATGGTTTTAAGTGACGGATATTTAAGAAGTATCTTTACAGCTTCCAATCATTCGCGAACGTCGTCGTTTCACCGATATTATGGACGAGGAAATCGACGATGAGCGTAGAAGCCGTATCAGTCGCTATGGTACCGATGACAGTATAACTATCAGTCGTCGGCTTCGCACCGAGGTTGGAACCCGGTTGGGTTCGTACGCTGAAGCCGAAGCATTAATCGAAGTCAAACGTGAAGGACATCCGCCGTTCTTCCGCGAGAAACCGCCGACGATCGCAATCCGTGAGGGCGAACCAAATCAGATAATTTGCTACGCCGTTGGTGACCCGAAACCATCGGTAACCTGGTTCCACAATGATATGGTTGTTACCGACAGTACTCGCATCAAGGTGCTGGATGACGTTGATGGTCGTTCCGTACTTCAGTTCCATCCAGCATCGCATAGCGATTGTGGTATATACAAAGTTGTTGCGAGTAACAGGATCGCCAAGACCGTTGCCCGTTGCCGGGTGGTGATCGCCATTATTCCAGATGCCCCGGATTGCCCAGATGCCGTGGCAGCCAGTGACACCGAAGTTTTGCTACGTTGGAAACAGCCGAGAAGCGACGGCAACTCACCGGTTATCTGCTATAGCTTAGAAATGAAACAACATGGAAAAGTGGATTGGGTAGATGTAGCCAGCAATATTGATCATGAATTCTACTTGGTGCACAGTTTGACACCGAACACTGGTTACCAGTTCCGATTGGCTGCTTACAACCGAATCGGATGGAGCGATCGTGGCGTTGCCACGAAGATGGTGAATACCCTGGAAGTCGGTGCTCCAAAGATTCAAATCACTAGAGCCATGAAGCAGCTACAGCAGTTGACTGAATCGGGTCAGCAAACTGCACCAGAAGAACGATCAGGCCGTCTGGACTATAGCTACGAGAAAACTCCGCTGAAATGGAGCATCGAGGGCAACTACAACGAGAAGTTTAGTTTTATGTCGGAGATCTCGCGAGGACGTCATTCGATTGTTGTAAAAGGATTGGAAAAAGCAACCGATAGGATCGTCGTAGCCAAGATCTTCGAGCTAGGAGATGAACGCGTAGCGGATGCGGCGGAACGTGAGTACGAGATGCTACGTACGCTGCGACATGAACGTATCGCTTGTCTACTGGCTGCCTTTAAACCGAAAAACACTTCGATAGCAGCTCTGGTACTGGAAAAGCTGCAGGGTGCCGACGTTCTAACCTATCTCAGCAGTCGTTCAGAGTACAGCGAACAAATTGTAGCGACCATCATTAGCCAGATCCTGGATGGTCTGCAATACCTGCATTGGCGTGGAATCTGTCATCTAGATCTGCAACCGGACAACATTGTCATGTCTTCAGTCCGACAGGTTCAGATTAAGCTGGTTGACTTCGGAGCGGCGCAACCCGTTTCCAAGCTCGGTAACAATGTCCCCAATTTAGGCTGGTTGGATTTCACCTGTAAGTAGTATGGTTTTGTATTTACCAGATCAAGTTATTAAAATATTTCTCCTCAAAATGACCGCAGCTCCCGAAGTGCTGAATGGTGAAACCGCTTACCCACAAACCGACATTTGGTCGGTTGGTTGTCTTGCATATCTTTTCCTATCGGCCACCAGTCCGTTCCGCGGAGGAGACGAAGCCGAAACCCGAGCCAACATCAGTTTTGTTCGCTACCGTTTCGAATATCTCTTCAAGGAAGTCACCCAGGAGGCAACACGCTTCCTCATGCTGACGTTCAAGCGAGCTCCAACGTAAGTATTTACTAAAGCTATTTCACGCAAGCATATACGAATCGATTGGTTTTTTTTTATTCAGTAAACGTCCATCGGTCGAGGAATGCTTCGAGCACCGATGGCTCGTCCACACCGACTTCATGACCAAGAAACGTGAACGAGCGATCTTCCCTGGTAGCCGTCTGAAGGTAACTTGAAACTATTTGTCTTTGTAGCATTGAGTAATCTCCCCCGATGAATATTATAGGACTTTTCCGAACACTACCACACGATGAAAACGAACGAGGCCACCAAGTCGGAGACTATCTCTAGCATCGGTGGTCAATCCCCTAGGCAGCTGCTCAGGTCCAACAGCATCCAGGAGGAGCTGTTGACCACCTTCTAAGCACTTCCACTGTAGTGCACTTTTTTCGTTACGTTTCTATCGCCTTTAAAAACCTTCAATTATTTATTTATTTATTTACTGTTCATACTAATATTTCTTGCTTCAATTTTCGCTAGCTTTGTACATAATAATAAAGAAAAAAAACTTATTTTTGTATAGAAAACAGTCAACCGAAAGTTTATATTTTGATATATGTGATAACCGAGTCGAAAACAATTTTTATATGATCTTTTAACCGAAACTATAACCACAAATACGTTACACATCCCTGAAGAAACGACTCGGACCATATATACTGTCTCTCTATCTCGCTCTATATTGTGTAGTACGCTAAGGAAAACAGGTAGAATCGCGCCTAAGCATATGTAACTGTTAGAAGAACTATATAATAAAATATTTGTTCTTGTAGTAAAACCTCAAAACCATAATATCGAAGTACGGAGCCAGTAGGCACCGCTTGGAAACCGGAAAATTACGTGTAAAATTTTGTTGAATTTAGTTCGGTTTTAGACGTTTAAATAATCAACCCACTTGGAAGCTTTGGAAAAAATATGGTAACCTATATTTTCGTTCTGGTTATTTTGCCTTCCTCAACGGGGAATGGCTATTTGCGATATTTTTTTTTATTTTAATAAATAGTTGTGCTTATTCATCGTTGTCTGATTATGATGACATCTTTCCTAGCTTGAAAACCAGTTGACAGGCTCGAAATTTCAATTTTACCTCATAATCGATTAACAACATACACAAATAAAATCTAGCCCACTAATGCGCACAAGCTACTGGTCAACCTCACCGGCTATATCTGGCTCCAGTATCTGGTCATTTAAATAGCATCCTTAACAATTTTCCACCCTTCTTCAGTTTAGTTTGATGATTTCAGATTGGCTGTATTCCAGACACTTTGGAGGGTTCATACCTTTCTCACTTATGTCTATGTCATTATCGCGGTACCACTGTTACACATCCTTACTGCGGTGGCAAAATATTGCTAAAACTTGACTGTCTGTTCATATTGTTGGTTGTGATGCATATCCGAGTCGTGCGACCACAACTGCAGATTCCCAATCTTATGGCAAAAATCACTTCTTGGATTCGTGATCCCAGCAAACATAAAACATCTTCCATTCTTTTAAGTCAAATTTGACATACGTTTTATCATTCATCCATTGAATATGGTCCTGAACATATAGTTTTCAGACCGTAATGTGTTGTTTTACGGACCAGTGCGTTCGCTCAATAGCCCGATTCTTGAAGTACCTCCAAATTCCTGGATTTACTTTGAAAGCCCTCATAACGTCCTAACGCACTTTCTGGTCCACTGTACAACTTCGACGCCTTGATGGCACCTCCCGGGAAACAGACAAACGTTCCGTGAAACGTTTCAGCACTGCACATATGGTGATTTGGACAATTGTTTTTAAAGATGGACGTTGATTTTTCGAAAATGCTTAAATATCGTGAAAGTTTGAAAAATTATTGAATGTTCAGAAACAAAATTAGTCTAACAGATGCCTTTTATAATTCCTTTTATGATAAGTCAATGAAGTCCAAGTTTGAGAATACAAAATGCACTTTTAAAGTGGAATAAATGTTCGAAAACTTTTCTAGCGGTCAAGAAATTTCGAAAACATCAACTGTTGAGTTTTAACAACTTCGATGAAGGTTTCCAACATAAAAAAGCGCATATTTTGATGTAACAATTTTAGTGGTTAAATTTCCTGGAAGTGATTATGGAGAATTAACTCTTCAAAAATAGTAAGAGATTTGGTGTCTTCAGCTAAGTTGTTGATTATGTAATTTTTAACAACTATGCAGTATCGAAATATAAAATGATATTTAAGAGTTTTTCTTAAAGCCAGTGCTTTTCAATAATTTTGTTGCCCAAACTTTTGTCTTTTTTTCCTTCTGCTCCCAAAAAATCTTTTTTATTTTGTTTCGTAGTGCTACAGTAATTTCAGAATAACTTGTTTTAAAGGTTTTCTTTCACAAATAATTTCGATATTCTGTATACACGGAGTATTCATTAGACCGGCAACAATTTTGACTTTTTTCGGAACACTCTTAAATCAAACGGTAATTGGCATCACATATCGTTTATCAAATATGGACTTTTTCCGAAAACTCTAATTCACTCACAAGAGTTAGGCAAATTAGGGAAAAATAGGCAATAGAAACAATAAATTCAGTACAAAATGCCAGTGTCATCTTGTATATCCCAAAATATTGCTATAAGGTGCTTAAGGTGTGAGGATCAATATTTCCGAAAACTGCAAATTGATCCGAGTTTACAGCAAAAAGATATTATCGTATAAAATTATGTGTTGCCTCTCTTTCTCGCACATGCTCAGAATAGGCAATTTAAAAAAAAAACTGTTGGTCTTCAAAGTTAAATAACTTTGTTGGGGACCCTCCAATCAATATGCAATCTTCAACAAAGCTGTTCGTTATAAAATAAGGTACGCGACCGTAAGTTTTGAGGTATGCAGAATTACTGTGGATTTTTTTATTGGATTTTAAGTTTTTGTTTTCGAGATTCCATATAAACCATAGAAACTTGAAATCTCTTGTGGGTGAACTAGAGTTATCGAAAAAAACTCATATTTAGCATATGATCTGTGCATCCAATTACCATTTGGATTAGCAGTGTTCCGAAAAAAAGTCAAAATTGTTACCGGTCTAGTATTCATGTTTCCAACAAAATTAGTTATGAAATGTCTTCAACTAAGTTTTTTTTCATTTTGATTATAAGACTTTAAAATGTCAAAAGGTAATCTACCAAAAAAACCTCATTGCTCAGCAAGCCTTAGAAAGGCAATGACGTTGTATTAAACATTTTGCTGCGATCCTAAATTTTTTCTTTATTTCAGAGTGAAATCTAAAGAAAATCTGCAGAAGGTTTCAACAAAGAGGAGATTATCCTACCAGGACCAATACGGAAGAGTTCCGAGAAGAGGAGTGAAGCAAGGAAATATATCCTGAACAGGTCAAGACGAGCGGTATACGAGGACTGTAGCTTCTAAAAAGGGACACTATCAACGGATAAGTATCTTTTTATTGTTTAATTTTTGTTTTAGAAATTTATTTTATTTTAAATATTTTCTATACTACGTTTCCTGTAGTCTTCTACATTTTGGTCACTTTATTTTGACTTAGTTTCTCAATTTCATCATGGATGTTGTTGATCCTGATTCAATTGAGCTGATCGACACTCCAGAAAATTTGAACGATTTTGTTAAAAAATTACAAAATCGTATAATCCTTTGTCTGCAAAAGGACCTTATACTGTTTATATAAGAAAAAAGAGAAACCTATAAATGTACTTATCATTTCATCCAAAATTTATAAGAAATTTAAATCTGTTAAAGAGATTAAAAACATTTCTTTAAATGAATTAAGAGTTGTATTTTCTGAATGCATCGATGCGAACTCCTTAGTATCTTCCAAACTCTTTTCGGAATTTATATCCCTTCAGATCTTTTATAAATTGATGGTGTTATATTTGATGAATTTATTGAATCTCTTGATATTATCAATCATGGTTCTGGGGTATTTAAAAATAGTATTTTTTTCTGTTCAGGTACTTCATAGTGAACGACTATATAAAAAAATTATTAAAAAATTAAAATTAGTTCTAAATTTATTACATCTAATGCTATTCGTGTCACTTTTTCTGGATCTGCACTTCCAGATTTTTTATACGTAAATAATGTAATATTTCGGGTTCGTATTTACACTCCCAAAGTAATGCATTGTGATCATTGCCAACTTTTCGGCCACACTGAAATTTTTTTTCTAATAAATTAAAATGTGGAAAATGTGGTGAAAATCATAATACTTCTTCTTGTAATTCTTCTGACGAAAAATGTATTCTCAATTGAAAGAATGCTCTGCTTATATTAATTGCAAAACTAAATTACACCAAAAGGCATTGCAAAAAGTAAAATGTCATATGCTGCATAACTTAAATCTTCTTCCTTAATTCCTCCAATTCTATTCAGTGTGTTGGAGTAACAATTAAAATAAACAATTCAAAATTCTCTATCTTATCAATTTATATTCCTACAAATAACAGTTTCTCTTCTTCGGAATTTAAAAGTATTCTTACTACTGTTTCAGAACCATATTTCATACTAGGTGATTTCAATGCTCATAGTTTTTCTTGGTGATGTGACAGGGAGGATGGCAGAGGTATCATTCTTTTGGATATCATTGATGAATTGCATTTATCAATTTTAAATAATGGTTCCCCAACCAGAATTGCTGCATTTGAACTGTTCTTGGGAAACTGTAGAAGATTTACATGGTAGTGTTTATTTACCAATATTATTAAATTATCGATATACATCTAACTTAAACCACTCTGTTTAACATATTATGTTCGATCCAACTAAACATATTGATTGGACTAAATTTTCTGCTCTAGTTTCTTCTTCATTAGAAAATTTTGATTATTCATTAGATCCTCTCAATAATTATGAATTGTTTTGCGATATTTCATTTCAAAATTTATTGCAATCTCAAACTAAACAAAATTCAAGCTGTAATAATAAGAGAAAAACGTCCAACATTTTGGTGGGATTCTCTTTTAAATTCTAAATCAGCAGCCTTCAAACAATTTAAATCGTCAGGATTAATTCGTGATTATTTAATCTACTGAAAATTAGAAGCTATGTTTAAACACCTATGGAAGAGTGTGATGAACCTTCTGTATAAGATTCCTCATTTTATTCAAACGATCACCGGGTAAAATCAGCACCGACACGATAGAAACCACGAAAAAAATCGTCGCGTGATTGAATATTATTAAGAAATATAAGCAGTGCTCCTTATAGCCGGCTTTCCGGAGTTCAAGTTGCTTATTTTGCTAATCGTATTAATACAACAATTGAAAAATTTCCCACATTCTCGGCAGCCGGCTGCCCAGAGCAATTATTACATGATAACGCCACTGGCACACTTACTAACAACTCTCCCATTCCCGTGATACATGTGGAGATGCAGAGGATTCCTCGGTCTCTAGTAGCAACATGTATCGGACTAACATTCCTTCCTTTCCCAGAAGATCTGCATTCGGACGTGGCCGGCGTCGGTATTGATCAGCATGCAGGGATCAGAATAGATTGTACAATGTGGCTCATCATGTTATTCCCAAGCATGTTGTTCCAATGAACACTTTGCAACCTAATTTGGTTCTGGTCAATAACGGAGTAGCAACTACGGGCGATCTCTTATGCTTATGCTTATGCTTATGAAAATTAGAAGCTATGTTTAAACGTACAACTAAATTTAAAAAACGTCGAAATTTTGTGAAATTTTGTTCAAAATTTTGATAAAAATTCTTCAATGACCACACTATGATCTACTGCCAGGAGGCTACGTAATTGTAATTTTTCTACAACCTCTAACTCAGAATATTCCAAAGATTGGATAGAGCTGTTTGCATCAAAAATTTGTCCTGATTATGTTCCATCCACTAATAAAATATTTACTCAATCATTCTCTAGTCCTTTTCCTCATTTAGGTACTATTTCATTGCAAGAATTCAACTATGCTTTATCTACCTGCAGTAATAATTCTCCTGGTTTAGATAAAATAAAGTTTATTGTTCTTGCCAACTTACCAGATGATGGAAAAATTTAGTAAATTTGTTTAATATTTTTATAACACAAAACATTTTACCTATTGAGTGGCGCGAAATTAAGGGAGTAAGCATTCTTTAACCTGGTAGGGATCCATATTTAGTTGATAGTAAACGTCCCATAAGTCTGCTTTCTTGTATACGTAAATTACTAGAAAGGATTATCTTAAATCGTTTAGAAATATGGACCGAAAACGAAAAGTTATTATCAGATTCTCAATATGGTTTCAGAAAAGATAGAAGTATAAGGGATTGTACTGCCCTTTTAGCATCCCAAATTCAACTTTGTTTCAATAACAAAGAAGACCTGGCAGCTACATTTTTGGATATTACAGGAGCCTATGATTCAATATTGATTAATAATCTATCACAAAAAATGTTTGAATTAGGAATTGCTGTTATAATTGTTAATTTTCTTAATAATCTTTTCTCTTTCAAAATTATGCACTTTTATTTAAATGATTCGATTAAACTGTCTCGATATAGTTATTTTGGTTTACCTCAAGGATCATGTTTGAGCCCCTTTTTATATAATATTTACACTAGTGATATAACCAAAACTATACCCAACGGATGCATATTTTTTTAAGGTACTTTCAGTTGTAGGAAAAGATAGGTCCGTCATTCAACATTTTATTAGAATAGATTAGAGAAATGGTCTCTTGATAATGGATTTACATTTTCGGTTTTTAATGCTCAATATGTTATTTTTTCACGCAAACGTACCATTTCAAATTTCCATCTATATCTCTATC
The DNA here is from genome assembly GCF_030247195.1 of Topomyia yanbarensis. Lineage (NCBI taxonomy): Eukaryota > Metazoa > Arthropoda > Insecta > Diptera > Culicidae > Topomyia > Topomyia yanbarensis. The sequence continues at coordinate 364,022,187 of NC_080672.1, forward strand.
ATCAGGACATCATGCAGGTTTATGAATATAAATATTTAGGTATTTGGTTTGATAGTAAACTTACCTGGAAAAAAACATATTGATTACCTTCTTAAAACTTGTAATAAAAGAATTAATTTCATGAGAAGCATCATTGGCACGTGGTGGGGTGCTTCTCCTCTTGATTTGATAATACTTTATAAATTCACTATTTTATCAGTTTTAGAATATGGTTGCTACACTTTTGGTTCAGCTGCAAACTCACATCTTTTGAAGTTAGAGAAAATTCATAATCGATGTATAAGAATATGTCTAGGTTTAATGCAATCTACACACATTAAATCACTTGAGATTATTTCTTCTATTCTTCCTCTTAAACTTAGATTTCTTGAACTGAATTGTAGGTTTTAACTCAATGTTTATCTACTGCTCATCCCCAAGTTTCTATTCTTAATTCATTATATGAAATCAATCCTACTAGTAGAATTCTAATGCCTTTCATATCGTGTAGTACAGAAGAAATAGTTGAATCTCCATCTTACTTTTATTATTCATTTGATATTAATGTTCATTGTACAAAACCAATAATAGGCACATCTTTGGTAACGCAACTTTCCAATATTCCTTCAATTTATCATTCTCAATTTGCTGCAACCTTTTTAAATCAGAAAATTAGTAATATTAACGAAAAAAATATTTATTTCACAGATGGATCACAGATTTGCGTTGCGTTGCGAAGCACGGTGCTATTCGTAGATTGCATACTAACGATTATCATGTTGCCTATAGGTAGCTCAACTCATCTTGCTTGTGAGATAAATGATAAATGGAATGGAAGATTGATGAAAAATCGGGATTTGGAATTTATAATTCACATATCAATTTTTTTTCGTCTGCGCTCTCCATGTTCAATTTTTATTGCAGAATTAATAGCTTTATATTTTAAATATTCAGTTATTAAAAAATTAGTTCCACAATCTTATTACATTTGTTCTGATAGTCTTAGTTCTCTGTTAGCTCTTAATTCTATAAATTTCAATAGCAAAACACATCACTTTATATGGTTGATTCGAGATCTTATTAACAAAATGAACTCAGAAGGTTTCTCAATAACATTTATTTGGGTTCCATCACATTGTGAAATACATGGAAATGAACAATCAGATAGGTTGGCTAAAATAGGAGCATCAAGAGGTATTTTTATGATCGTGGAATTCATGGTAACGAATACTTTCCATTAATTCGCCATTAAATTAGTATACTTTGGCAACAAGCATAGGATACTAGTGAGTTGGGACGTATGTGTCTTTCTATTTTACCAAAAGTTAAATGTAAACCTTAGTTTTATAGACTAAATGTTGGAAGGTTATTTATTCAAACATTTTCTCGTATTATATCAAATCACTATTCATGTAAAAGCCATTTTTACCGCTTTAAAATAATCGATTCTATTTTATGTGAATGTTTAGAATCCTATGAAGATATTGATCATATCATTTTACATTGTCCTCGATTTTCTGAAATAAGACTGTATCTTTTTTCTGCCCTTTAAGAGATTCGTGTAATCGAGATATGGAAATTTAACTCAAAGCTAGAAGTCTCGATAGCTCCACAAGATAAGCTTCGGCCTTTTTCCCTCTCACTGTTTCACATTCGGCTTCTTGCCCTTCGATCTAACGCTCATTCGACCTTATGTCCATTCGGCCTAATATCCATTCGGCCTAATATCCATTCTTCCTAATGTTCATCCGAGCGAATGTCCTTCGGCCTAATGGGCGGACGCCTGTTTATCGCATGCGTTTGTTTTATCGGAAGAAAAGAGCAGGGGAAACGCAACATAAAACGCAAAGTCCTAGCCGGAAGTCGGGTAGCTTGGTAAAGGAGGGATATTGCATCATTTAATGAACGATTTTCGAGAGCGACGGTTGCAAAAATTTTGTGGGCTGATATTTAATTGCGTTCAGCAAGGATACGACAGCAATATTCCCTAAAATTCAGAGCGTCGATCCCGGCCAGCAATAAAACAACATAAATCGCACACAAGGCATATCATTCTTCCGCTATATGTTGTGGTCGATCGAGGTTTTTATTCTTTATATTTATGCTTAGGGTCTTAAAAATGTTAACCTAATTTTTTAAAAAGATCGAAGCAGTATAAGCAAAGTTAAAGCGTTTTTCATCCTGCACTCTTGCGGAGCGTAGTTTTTACTTGAAACCTTAAACGCGAATATCTCGAAATCATGTTTTTCCAAAACCTGTTTTAATCCACATAGGGACCATTCATAAATTACGTAACGCAAAACTTGTCCTACCCCCAATTCCCCAACTGTAACAAATTGTCACAAATTGCTTTAAATTCTTTTTAAAAATTTCCTGCGTTGCGTTGCGTTGTGACGATAATTTTTTCGCATTGTACACTGACTTCATCATGTATGACTGCTGATTATCTAATAAGGGACGATCCATAAATGACAGCAAACAGACAGATAGACGGGAAGTGTTGATGCTCCACCTACTTAACGGAAAGACGACAATTCCTCAGACTCTTCCATAGGTGTCGCGGAGTTGGTGGTTTGGAAGGGTATAAGGTCTAGGATTTGCTCCAAGCAAGCGATGCGACCTGTAAAGAATATTTTATTATGTAGTTGTTTAGTTAGTCTTCGAGTACACGATCACTCGAAAAAGAAAAGATCTTGTTTAGTTTTTGGTTCTTTTTAAACTCTGGGCAGCCGGCTACCGAGAGTATCCTATGTTTCCTAATCAAAAGCAATTTGAACTCCACACAGCCGACCGTGGGAGTATTGCATAGAAAAGCTAATCTTATCTGCGTAATGGGCCGGAACACTATCTATTGTAACAGTATTTAGACAGTATTCGCTATTTCTTCTCTACGGTATATTTATTTGGTTGAAAACTACCGAGTGATAACACGTTATACAGACGAAAAGTTATGATAGCGCGAGATGTTATAAATCAAGGTATGTATTTCCTGTTTTACGTATCGGATGATTTGTAAAATAAATTAAATTCGTTTAAAAAAATTTCTTCAGTACAAACATGTTACGTAACGTTCTACCTCACTCCCCCTCCTCCACATGTCACAATTTGTCTGGTTTGTACGGCTCACCTGGAGGGTACGAAGGGCCAATGTTAGCGACAGCAACATTGACAGACAGCTCTGCTTAGTACGGGGCACCTCTTGGCAAATGAGGAAAAAAGACTGGTTCGGAGTATAAACTATATTTGCTTCTACTTCGACCACGTGTACAATTTTTAATGAAAATTTTCTTGCACTCTTCGGAAAACGCCTCCTGCGATTAAGTCCGCTATACAGCAAATCTTAGCTATATTTTTTTTAAATTCTCATGGTATACTAACTTCTAACATCCTCCGGGGCAGCTACGGATTTTGGCATTAGTAGAATGATTTTTGTTACCGATCTAGTGTATACAGATTTGAAGTACGAATAACAACAGTTCGGATCTTTTTGCCAACAACATACTCATGGTAGTTTCGATTGTCTAGCCATTTTTGTCGTCTCAATAGCTCAGGACGGTATAAAAAATCCACCTTCTCCAAATGTTTATACGCAGCTCTATAGTCCAAATCTCGTTCCTCACAATCATGATCGTATTGCATGAAATTGTTTCGCCCCAGCAACAACATATTCGGTGTTAGCGGCTCAAGATCTTGCGGATTGTCCGATATAGGTACTAAAGGGCGGTTGTTGATGGTGTTCATAACTTCACATAGTACTGTTCGTAGCACAAGATCAGTTGGATGTCGTTCTTTCAACATTGTACCAAGGGCGGATTTCATTGAACGAACGAATCGTTCCCAGCATCCGCCGAAATGGGAAGCTCCTGAAGGTATAAATGACCACTCCACACCTCGGACGCTCAATGTTTCCTCGATTTGCTGTTGATCAAGCTGCTTAGTCAACCGTTTCAATTCTTGATCGGCCCCAGTGAAGTTTCTACCATTATCTGTGTTGATCTTTTGGGTACACCACGTCATGAAACATCTTATAGCCATAGAGTTCTATGCAAATGATTTCACTCACACTATTTGGGGCTTTGTTTTCCTCCAGCTGTCATATGTTAAACTGTCAGTCAATTTAAGCGATTGAAATCGCTTTCCTAAAGTATTTATAATGGTGTTTAAATGCTCTGTGTCACTGTGAAACTTATTCTGGAGACTACAATACCGGTTGGGTTGGATCCACCACGCAAATAATCCGGCCGAAAAGCTTTTTTTCGATTTGTTTTCCTCCACCTATCAAAAATTATGAGAGGTGGAGGAAAACAAATCATTGAACACACTAATACTGTTACAGATTGTCAAGTACTCTATAATGCAGCTGTTTGTGTCCAGGCACAGTACTATTTCTAAATACACTTCTCGACTCGTCATGCAGGTGAATAACACGATCCAGCGTTTTTCCAGGCGACGTTCAACTTTAATGGTTAACGTACCAAAATAGTCAATTCCAGTGTGAGTGAAAGGGTGAACAAACGGTGTCGTACGAATCTTTGGTAAATCTCCCATCTGCGGTACGGTCGGTTTTGCACGAAGTTCACGACATGTTATACATACATGAGCGTACTTACCAGTGTTCGGATTTTTAATATGCGATACCACAACCTCAAATTACCCACGACAGTATCCACTCCTTGGTGACAGTTTGCGATGTGATACATCCGTTCAAGCAAATTTGTAAATTCATGATTGTCTGGTAGTATTACAGGGTTATTCGTCGTTGGTTATTCATTCCAAAAGGATGCCCATCATCCTGGATGCGTCTCTGCATTCTAATAATGTCATCGGAGCTCGCCCGGGGACAACTTGACAGATAGTGCTTGTTTCATATATGTACCACCGATTTGATGGTGGCGCTAGTATGCCTTTTCTGTACGACTACCACGAACAACGACACGAAAAAGTTTCAAGAGAAAAGCGTGTTTCGTTACGTGTGTTATGAACGCCGTCAATGCGGCTAGAACAACATTTGGAAAAAGCGTATTCCAAAATGTGGATAAAGAAAAATATTATTAGAGAATAAATTTATCCCTGATTGGAAACCGTCAGCAAAGTTACATAAATCTTATTATAGATTTAGCTGGAAGGTGTTGTTTTTAGCAACCGGCTCTCTTCCTTCCTAAAAATGTTTTGGTATTCTTGTTGTGTGAAGTTTGTAATCGGTAAATCATTGGTGTTATAAATGAAATATAAATGAAAAACTTTTTGGCCAATGAAAGTAAATCACCAAGCTTAACAATTCGTGAACCTGCGACATCTTGTTTCAAGTTCATTAAGAACGTCAAGAATTCTAGCATTTTGATTGGGAGAATAAACAATATATGTAGGATTTTCTACACATTTAGCAAAATTGGTTTTGAATAAAATTTGTGGTTTTTTACCAGAATTCTGGCATCAAACCAGTAGTGCTCGGTTTCAGCAAGAATGCTGCCAGGAATGTACAATTTTGTTCGACTTCAGCCAGAGTTTTGTTCGACTTTTGCAATAATTCTGTCCGGAAGATGTTGCGATGGTTTTGGTATGGATCCCTTCAGAATTATTCTGGCATTTTCCTCGGCTCTACCGGAGGATTTCATGCCTTAGGAGATGTTGATTAGTTTCGGAAGATTTTCGGAAATTCCAATATAAGTGGTAGTGGCTTGATTTTGAAAGTCATCTTCTTGTATTTCCGAAAATCGATTTGTTTTCTTTCGGATTTTTAAAATTCCAAATGGAATCTATGTTTCTGTTTAAGTATGGGGGAATAAGGACAGTTTCTAATGTGAACAGCGAAATAAATTTGATGAAAGAAATGCTTAAATTGATTATTTTTTAGATATGGAAAATAGTAAATGGGATGCGCCTTTTTCAAATTTTGCTCCATTCGAGCCGCCATGACATCACCAAATCACCACAAAATTTGCTTATGAGTTCAATATATGGGAGCTGTCAAGTTGTCCCCGGGCTGTCGGAGCTGAATGGTGAAAGTGAAAACAAACGGCTGAACTTTTTCACAAAACCTTTAGCACAAAGAACAGATATCCATGATCGAACAAAAATATTTAAAAAAACCTGTTTTAATCCACCTAGCGGTGCAATTGTGCCTTTCTCATTTCTCTAAACTATGGCACGGAGGCTTTTTATGTTCAACATAATTGTGGAAATGTCCATTACATTCTTAGTACACTTTGCACTTATACACAATGGCATGCCAGCAACGAACTTGATGAGCTACGTGTCGACGGTGAAACACTTGAAACAAAAAAATATCATACTCCATTAGCCTAATCAGCATTAGATCAATGTTATCTGCTTGCTAACTCATTTTGTCATGTGGGGATGGGTATGTGAGGAGGGCGAAAGTCCCATGAACGAACGACTCCCCAGCTTAAATTGGTATGCTTTGTAATATAGTGGTGGTTTAAAGATGATGGGGTTGCAAGGGAGGGGTATGAGGTGGTGGTCTGAGGGGTGATTTAAGGAGATTTTTAAAGGAGGGGAGTGAACAGTAGAGGGGGGGGGGTGTAACCCCTCTCCGTAAACCATCAACTACGCCCCTGTTAAAATCCAGAAACCTTACGCGAGTCGAAAAAAAAATTTGACCGGGATTAGGTTGACGTTTTTCAGAGTGATTGCATAACCTTTCTATATGAGAAAGGCAAAAATGTGCAAAATCCAAAAAAGTGAATCTTCGTCAAATTTTTTTCGTGTTTGCATCAAATCTCGACGTTTTATGCACCTTGAATACATTTAGCATCAAAAATAAAAATTCTATTTTTAATTTTTCCTATAGTTTTTATGAGAAATTTCTGTGTGGCTGCACTCTGAAACCCGTAATTCCGGAACCAGAATTCCGATCGATCCAAAATTCAATAGCAGCCGATGGGAAGGTTGCACCTTTCATTTGAGACTAAGTTTGGGCAAATCGGTCCAGCCATCTCTGAGAAAAATGAGTGACATTATTTGACACATACGCACATACATACACACACATACACAACACATACACACACATACACACACATACACACACACATACATACACACATACAGACTTTTTCCGATCTCGACGAACAGAGTCGAATGGGATATGACACTCGGCCCTCCGGGCCGGGATTAGGTTGACGTTTTTCAGAGTGATTGCATAACCTTTCTATATGAGAAAGGCAAAACGTGTGTAAACATTTGAATTAATATACGATAAACACTAGCGCCGTCACACCACCCTATCCCAATTATCCGTCAAATCCATTCCGGAACCGGTTCGAAATCTTGAATGGATTCGGTATGGAATCTTGCTCAAAGAAAACACCCGATTCCGACTCTATCGGTTGATGCATTTGAGCTGGAATTCATACTGGAAGTCCGAACCGGTTCCGGACTAGTTTGATTGGGTAGAGGAAATACCGCTGTCAATTCAGCCACAAAAAAACATGACGACAGCAGCGCACCTGGTTTGGATATCCCAAATACTGTACGAAACAGTTAGAGATTGTACACAAGTTGAATGCTGAAGCCTTTAGTTTCTAGACACCGTCGTTCTTCTGCAAAACATTCCATCTGCACCTTATTGTACCAAGCATTTTTAGCATGGGTCATGTCGTGAACGTCTATGTTGAATGTTTCAGGCTTTTCTTTTTTAGGAACGGCTAGCATTTTTTTCATTTTCAGGTAATACGCAGTCGCTCGAATCAGTCTGTTGTAATCGGAAAACCTTTTGATGTCGGGAAGTTGGAGGTCAATCGTTTTAGCAATCCTGTAGCATAAACCTTCATCACGGATACAGACGAGCTCGTCGTGAAAATTGTTGGATTCTTCCGAAGTCAAATCTACCACGTCGTGAGCTGGCCAACACTTACGTTCTTGAGCTAGTAATTCGGGGCCTTTCAACCAGCTATATTGGCGAATTTCGAACATTTTGTTCCTAAATCAGCAACATTAAGATACGACGGAATCCAGTGTCACATTGCCGTATGATCCAACGTAGGCAGTCAGTTTCTCCGTTAGCCAACCAAGACAAATTTTCGAGTCAGTCCAAAAATGAATTGAGGTATCACTGTAATCACTGTGAAGTCGATGTAACTGTTATTTCTGAATTTGGATGTTTCCGCCGGGGCTTCCGGAACCGTCGATGGTGGTCAATGTGACTTTGAATCACTGTTAGTGACCCAGAACTGCAAATCCAAGCAGTTATGGTCACATTTTGGAAAAATTCACATTTTAACATTCATCACCGTATATATGTTGAAATCGGGATTTGTTGCGTGTTCGTACTCATCACCCTGTAATTCCAGATCCGGAAGTCAATTAGAAATTCAATAGGCAGCCAATGGAAACGTTGTACCTTTCATATGCGACCAATTATATAAAAATTTGGTAAAGAATTCGTTGAGGGATAGGGATGACATTAACTTAGGTACTTGGCAAGGGAAGCATCAAAAACCGTCATAGATGGCTAATGTGGTCAAAGCGACTTCGATGGATCATTAATGATCTGGACACGCAAATCCAAATAATATTGCTCACATTTTAATATGTATTGCATCATTTGGACATCATGGTGGAACCAGTTTACATGGGATTTTGCTGTGTGATCGTACTCCTCCACCCGTAACTCTGGAACCGGATGTCAATTCAATAAAAAAATCAATAGCGATGAGAAAGTTGTACCTTTCATTTGAGATTAGTTTTGTTAGTGCGAGATTGAGGTTAAATCGGGATGAATTTTTGCCAAATGAGGTTAAATCAGATGGAGAATCGTAAACATCGCGTCTACATATATGCCTATACACATTACTGTGTTGGTGTCCTAGACGTCAAATAAGTCAATTTTAGAACGTTTCCTTACATATGATCTCAAATCCAAAGTCTGAGCAAATTATTTGGTTTCTGTACTGGAAGATTCATATTTCGTTTTAATTTCTTTATTTTTAAAATCCTTGAACATGTGCGTATTTAAAAACGGACATTCTTTTACCTTGTCAATACACACTCAGCCTTAGGAAAGTTGATGAGACGCTACGTCGTTTTCAGGGATGTATTTTGAGGGGGTGTTGAATATCACTCAAAGTATGCTACGCCATTTATGGATGTTGCCTTATGCTAAATCAAATCACTGCCATCGATTTGCCAAAATAAATGTCGTTTCGTAAGATAATCTTAAGACTCGCATACATCCTTCGTATGGGTAAAACATAGGATATTCTTATAAAATTCACTACATGTTTTCCTGGGTGTAGAATTGTTAGTAGAATGTGCCTGCATGAGCGATCATACGACCACATAACATAGAACAACAATTATCGAGAAGACGAAATGATCGAAGAGCACTTTAAGGTCTTGCCCGGTCAAACCATTCGGAATTTGATTCGGAATCCTGAATGGAGTCAGTATGGATTCCAACTCAAATGCAACAACCGATTGAGTCGGAATCGGTTTATTTATTTATTTATTTATCACGCACATCAACAGGCCGTAATCGGCCCCAATGATGGAAACTACATCTAAAAAATTGCAGGAATCGATTTCTCAATGATATTCGAGACAAATGAAAGTCGAACAAGTGCGATACACGATTGAAGAGGCGTTGTAGTCCCGTGATAGCGGCATTAGCTGTTTGAATAGTTCGTCGAAACGGCACTCTCAGAAGAACGTTTCCGCGTAACGTTCTGGACCTTGCTTGGATGTTAACTCGCTCTAGTAAATCTGGAGAATCGATGCGTCCTGACAGAAGATCAGAGATGAATAAGGCTCTTGCAGTTTCTCTACGACGCTGGAGAGTATCGAGCTGGATGAGTTGACACCGACTCTCGTAGCTTGGTAGACGAACAGGATCGCGCCAAGGCAGGCGTCGAAGAGCATACCGTATAAATTTTCGTTGAACGCCTTCAATTCGATCGCTGCTGTTCATGTAATTCGGGTTCCAGACCGCCGAACAATACTCCAGCGTAGAGCGCACTAAAGAGCAGTATAGGCTTTTGAGACAGTAAATGTCTGTAAAGGATTTAGCCGTACGGAAAATGAAGCCCAGGCTTCGCGATGCTTTACCAACAACATACGAAATGTGATTCTTAAATGTAAGTTTCGAATCTAACAGCACTCCAAGATCCTTAACGCAGCTCACCCGGGAAACAAGAGCTCCAGACAAGTTATATTCAAACTCAATGGGATCTTTTTTTCTGGTGAACGATATCACAGAACATTTCGCCGGATTCAGAATCATTCGGTTGTTTTCACACCATCTGCTGAAAGTGTCGAATTGCTGCTGCAAATATTGTGCGTCCGATCGGCTCCTAATTCTGTTGAAAATTTTTAGATCATCTGCATACGACAACCGTGGTCCTTTCAGCTGATAGTTTACATCGTTGAAATAGAGAGTGAATATTAATGGTCCGAGATGACTTCCTTGCGGAATACCAGTGGTTGCGGAGAACAGTTTGGAGTATGCATCACCTATGTTCACACTGAGTTGACGGCCAACGAGATAGGATTGAAACCATCGCAGGAGTGATCCACTGAAGCCAAGTTTTTCCAATTTAGCGACTGCGATATCGTGATTGATTTTGTCGAAAGCTGCAGATAAGTCAGTATATATAACATCAGTTTGTTGATTCGCATCAAACCCTTCGGACACAAAAGAGGTTAGAGATAGTAGATTCGTCGACGTAGATCGATTCGGCATGAATCCGTGTTGGTCTTTAGAAATATATTCCTTACAGTGAAAAAACACTGACTCCACCACGACTAACTCAAAGAGCTTGGAAATGGCACAGAGCGCAGATATTCCTCGATAATTGTCAATGTTTCTCTTATCACCTTTTTTGTGGACAGGAAAGATGAAAGCTGCTTTCCACAATTGAGGAAAAATCGCGGTTGTCAGTGACATTTTGAATAGTTGACAGAGAGGTTCCACCAAACCAGATATACACTTTTTCAAAAACACAGCAGGGACACCATCTGGCCCAGGAGATGACGATGCTTTAAGCTTGGATGCTGCTGATACAATATCCGAGTGCTCCACATGAATCTCACTCACTGACCGTTCGAGTTGGGCCACGCCGCTAGCTGCAACGTCAATCTGCTGCGAGGACAGAGTCTCACTGACGAACACACTCGCAAATTTAGAGGCGAACAATTTGCATATGGCTTGTGAATCATGCCCAACTTCACCATTCAAGAACATTGTAGAAGGTAAGCCGGTTTCTTTCCGCTGCTCATTGACGTATCTCCAAAACGATTTAGGATCCGACTTAAGCTTACGTTGCATTTTTCGTTGGTAGTTTGAAAAACAAAAACTGTTCAGTTTTTTAAAATCGTTATTGAGCCTTACATAATAAGCTCTAAGTGACAAGGTACGGCGTTTGGTAAACTTTCGTAATGCTGCTCTTTTCGCAGTTTTTAGCTGACGTAGCTCGGCTGTCTGCCAGGGGGATTGATCACTTCGTTGATTACACTTTGGGACATGACGGCCGATAAGGTAGCTCATTATATGGCAGAACGTTTCAGCGGCGGAGTTCACATCATCCTTGCTTAGCACAGAATCCCAGTTAATACTTTGTAAAATATTCAAAATGCTGCTATAGTCGGCCCGCTTATAATTGTAACACACGGTGGGCGCGTGGCTCGAAAACTTCATAGGCGGTACGTCCTGGAGTGTAAGATGTAGAGGCGGATGGTGGCGAACATACTTTACTAGCGGGGTGAGGGCGGTGGAAATATACGGCGATTGATCTCTGGCATTGACGAAGCATAGATCTAAAATCCGGTCGTTCTCGTTCGTGGTGCTGTTGATCTGCTGAAGTGTAGCCGTGCTATAGCCATCCAGAAGAGTGATGCTGCCAGGATGAAAAACAGATTCGTCTGGGTCGGGTTGTAGAAATCCGTTATGAACGGAACGCCACTTTATTGTAGAAAGGTTGAAATCGCCGATAATCATGATTTCGTCAGTGAGTTGCGCCATCGCGGAAACAGAAGTCAATGATTCAGAATGAGAATCAACTAGTGCAGAGTCGCGAATTTTATCGGGAGGGAAATAAACCACACATATATATAATGTTCGATTTCCCAATTTTATCGCTGCCCATACTTGTTCGATGCTGCTCCAAGCGTCATTTGTTATATGTTGAACTTTTAATCCACGACGCACAGCGAGCAAAACACCGCCACCGGAGGATTTGTTGCTGTTGAGAGGGCTACGATCACATCTGAGAACCTCGTAGTCAGAGCAAATCACCTGGCTGGATAGAGTCTGCTCATTTAGCCATGTTTCTGTCAATGCGATGATGTCGTAACAGCAGTCCGAGGTAGCTAGACGATAGGTATTTGCACAGGAATTCATGCCTCCCACATTTTGATAGTATAAGTGGATGGACGACGATTATAGGCACGGAAGGCTGACCGGCACTCCTCGATTCATTCGTCTGGAATGTACACCGGGGCGATTGGAATGACTGCTAACAGCGGAAGGAGCGGGTGAACTGCATGAATTGGTAACACTCGTGATGGAAGTTGGAGTGCTCCTCAGGAGGTTTCCAGCTGACGGCTGACAGCGATGACTCATTAATTGACAGTCGGAAGCATTCGAGCTAGAACAAACAGTTCCATCAGGAAAAACGGTTGATTCATCAACATAATTTTGAAAATACTTGCCAAAGAGGGCAATTTGGAAGTCCCCCTCTCCATTCCCAGACACAGGGCCGGGACGACTGAAGATACTGCTGACTGCAAGGGGCACGACTGTGCTGGGAGGATTGGGGGATTCCATATTGCTTTCTACGGTGCGTCCCGGTTGCCGTTGATCAACAGGCGAATTGTCGGTGCGTGGTCTAAAATAACTGCTATTTGCGATGAATTTATCCCAGTCGAGGTGTTTTCCGAAACCCAAGCTTCCCGTCATTATTACGTTCTTGCCGAAAGTCGATGAACTCGCGGAAATACATCCCATCCGGCCAGGTATCGGCATTGAGAGCCATTTCACGAAGTTGAGGGTCAACACCAATTTTGAAAGAAATGAAATTAAGCCCGCTCAAATTTGCGTCTTTTTTCACTAACTTCTTCACTTCGACCGGATCGTCCGTTGAGAGGCACTCCTTAACCATAGCACCAACCTCAGCTTCGGAAACGGTGGTAGCAATTCGTGACAAGTAAATCCAGCATTTACTAGTAGCGGGTTGAACAGTGATTGTGGGTACCTTTGCTACATCACCCTTTTTCTTGCCACACGTTAGACTAGGGACATCGGATTTAGAAGGAAATTTATCATCCTCCGTCTCGCGAGCACGTTTGGCTCCAGCTCTATTTGGAACAGGCCATGATATGGGAGTTGCAGGCAATGTCGTTGCGGATTCCACTGATTTTCTGGTTTTCTCCATTTCAGCCTTTAATGCTTCAAGCGCTGTTTTATGTGTGTCGGTCAGCTGTGTGTCGCTCAATGCTGTAAAAGCTGCGTTCACTGCGGAGGATTTCATCAAATCCACACAGCTGTCGCAAAGCCAGAATATATTCGCTGAGTCGTTAATCATGTCCAATTTTGGACGAGTGAGCGTTGAACACGATAGATGTTCACGGTTGTTGCATTTGAATTGGAATCCATACTGACTCCATTCAGAAATCCGAACCGGTTCCGGAATGAGTTTAACTGGGTGGTATCCGAATACGAGATCTTATTATCATTTACGGAACATAAAATTCTCTGATCAACTATTCATTTTCACGGTAATTTTTGACGCCTTAATCCGTCCACACCCTCTCATACTGATAGCGCACCCAGTCGCCGCCGGTCTAGGGACCAAATGTCATATATACAGACTCTGTTGGAGGCATGATATAGGAAACTTTAGGAAACTAATTTACCGTTTGGTGACCTTTCTACTCGTGTGCAAATCAAATTACAAATTTAAATGCATTAAAACAAGCTCCTTGCCTTCAAGATTCTCCTTTTTCTCTGATACTTGTAACCATAAGGTTAATTGAGTTTGGAATAATTTTCGTCTAAAGACCAGGACTTCGAATACATTTTAGTGCACTGAGAACTTTGTTTTACTTTTAATATATCACTACAATATATAAAACAATCACTTAAAACAACAAAAACATGTCATACGTAACCAAGACATAAATTTTGACCAGTAGTTTGTCCAGTACGAATAAAATAGGGAAAGAAGTGCCGAAAGCAAACATTAAACATGAAAAGGTTGCTGTGCCACAACCTGCCTGCAAGATTTTAAAGCACAATAACTAATAGTGGATCGACCTCCATACTATCCATTAGCCAATTAGTACAAAAGCTAACGACATATAAGGACTTACAGGTTAAATAAATAGGCCTAACGATTAATACTCTGTGTGTGATCAAATGTCCTGTGTAACGATACCGACTAACGCGATTGGACGCCCCGTTGAGACTAGTAGCTGCTTAGTGCCTGATTTCTCTCCACCCACTATATATCCAATCTAAGGGTTAACTAACAAATTCGTACGATATATGTGATATATGATTGGTATTTGTGAAGTAGGTTTTTCGCTGCTCCGTTTTGACAGCTAGGATTTGGAAAATTTGAACACTCCTTTGCGCAAACTTTTGTTTTCCGGCTAAAATTGAGTAAAGTAGAAACATGTTTTAATAAATTACTACACTCTAAAATATCATAGAACAAATATTTTAAGCCATCGATTAATGAACTATTAAGCAAACGTTTAATAACAAATACACATTCAGCAGTTTATCTGTTTAAACCTTTAAACCAAGGAAGATATCAAAGTGCTTCCAGCGATCATTTGACCTAGTGCCAGACTAGCAATGCATCTATTCGATGGTAAGCCATCAGAGAGCCAGACAAAACGTAGAATTCAGGAAGCCAAAGAGTTGCCCAAATACGTGGACTTTAGTTTGCACAACCAAGGCTCACAATAATATCGCAAAAAAAATCCTATATACAGTGTCGGGCAAAACAATAAGACCATTGGGGTATTGAAATTCATTTTTTTCAAACCAACATAATTGTTACGATTATGATGCCATCTAACGGCGGGCACTGATTCAAATGTATCAATGAGCTCTACTGACTTTGTATAGCGCCAATAGTAATGTGATGCAATCAGAAATAAAAGGTTTGTTCCAGTACCAGGAGAAGCTCGATGTTCCTAGGAGTAAACATAGAGAGAATCGCTCCTGTCTCCTCTTCCTTCTTTTTCTTCTTCTGGTAGCAAACCGGAGTAAAAAGGAGCAAGATTTTTGTAATTGAAATTCAACTTACAAGAAACATCGCTGCATTAAAAGCCTAATTTCAGCGATGTTTAAAAAACAAAGTTAAAGATCTCATATACGGAAAAGAAACGGATTTTAACAAAGCTGCTGGTCGAACAATGAGCGAAAAATTAAAGAAAAATTGATTGGCTACTCAATATTTAAGGAAATAAACAAAACGATGAATTTCGCATTTGTTATTGGCTGGTCGTATTATTTTATCCAACACTATATGCTGCTTCATGGACAAAAAAAAGCAAAAGCGATAGAATCCTTTTATTTTCGACTATAAATAGCAGTACCTTACTCCTAGCTCTCTATAGAAGTATACGTATAGTGCACACATACGCATTGTCCAACAATCGTTGAAGTCGGACAGCGAGAATCAAGAAGAAATTTGTAAAGTAAACCGTAAAACGAGCGTAAAGTACTACAGAAAAAAATACTCACAGCGTGACGATTGCCGAAAAGCATTTTTGCTTTGTCCTCCTCCTGTGGCGAAGGCTGCTCATCAACTAGTGCCTTCTTTAGCTTCAACTTCTGCTTGATGGCCTGTTATTGAGAGAAACACTCGGATAAGTCTGCTATGACTATGAAAACCTTCCAAATTACCTGCGACAGCAGTACCCTCCGACTATCAGATTTCATCGCCAACAGCAAATCCAGCCAGGTCCACGTTACATTGTGATACTCCAGTGTCGGAATCAACAGCGACAGGTCCGTGATGTCCTCAATGTTCTTTTCCTTGTTACCCTTATAGCTAACCCTGACAGGCACCTCCGGTATTTTTATATAGATGAACAGTTTGTTCTTCTCTGCCCGCTCCTTCATTTTTTCCACATCGTCCTGAATTTTGACGTAGAAATTGCTATCCTTCGAGCTCTTCTTTCCTTTCGCAGCTGCCGCTTTCTTGGAGGAACTTTTGGTCGATGAAGTCGAGCTGGAACTGGCACCATCCTCCAGCTCATCGTTACCCTCAGTTTCCAAAGCGTCCCGATCCGGAAAGCAGAATTTCAACATTGTGTTGTAAAACTTTTTCGAAATAGCGATCGTTATCGGAACCACGTTGATCTCAAAGTGTTCCTTTACGGATATTCCTCCAACAGGAGGTTTTTCGCGGCAAAACACACGCAACACTCGTTTGTGGTCCACAGGCATGTCCCGCTGTATTTCGGTCGGGCAGAGTACTTCCTTATAGCTATCTCTTGGGATTAGGTTGTTAATACGAATATAGCCGAGTTCTAGTAGATGATCAACGGAATCATCACTTTTGGAATTTTTAGTGTACAGAAAATTGCTCAGAATAAGATCAGCAATACCGATTTGTCCATCCGCTTCGGTCAACCGCCACTGAGCATGTTTGAAGCAGATTTCATTTGCTCGTACGATTGTTACAGGCTTGTCCTTTCGAATGGTGGCTAGCCGATTTGAAGCCGATAGCTGAGTTTCGTTGTAACAGGATAGCATCATATCCAATTCGTCACTTTTATTGGAAAGCATTTCCTTATATTCACGAATCATTTTTTGCACCTCGTCGTACTCGATTCGCAGCTCATCGCTATCACCGTCTTCGAGGCGAGCTTTAGTAAGGAAATGAATATCCTTTTCCAGGCAACGAATGCGAGACATGAGACCACGGATTTCGGTTTGCATGTGCTGAATAGGACGCTTCTGATCTTCCACGCTATACAGTTGCAATTGAAATCGCATTCTGGCAAGTCGCTCCGAGGCTTCTTTCCTCTGCGGCTCCACGTACAGAAGCAGATTGTTTACAATATCCAGAATCATAGCGTACTGGAGTGAATTGGTACAGACATCCAAATCGTGATGCATCAGAGTGAATGCATCCACCGGTTCGTCTTGATTTTCCCATGGACTTAAACTTTCTTCCACCGGAGGTGGTGGAACTTCACTGATCGTTCCAGGATCTATACTAGTGTCCCCGTAGCTGACGTAGAAGAACTCACACTTACACCTGGACACGATCCGCTGCAGTTGGATAGGCGATTTTCCCCCTCTGTAGCTATCCCCAGAAACACCAACGGTTTCAGAAACTACTCCACCTACACTCTGACCACTTCCGACCAGATGAGGCAAATCCGGAAACTCATTTATCACAGTTGCATCCTTATCCTTCTCCTGAATATTGTCCACCGTCAGCCACATGATTTCTGCCATTTCTCTCGTATCTCCATCCTCCTCGCTTACCGTGGCGTAGTACTGCATACATTCCAACGAACCGACCCACGTCGTTTTCGATACGATCGTATGATCCCTCCAAACAGGTCGATGTACTCGCTGCAAAATCTCCGCTTTGGCTGCACTCAAAATCACATACCCGGACGTTTCACATCCTTTCAACAGCACCTGCGAGTTCACCAGCGAAATAAACCAATTATAGTGCAACACATCCCCGTCCTGACAGGCCTGCAAACCCTTCAACTGCTGCTGTCTAGTTTGAGCCGACAGATCATCACTGAAAACCACCGATTTGTGATCTGCCTCCGAAATCAACTGTTGCAACATAATCAATCCATCGGCGGTATCCTGTCGCTTACTGAGATGTCCCTGACTGCTTCGTCCACCCCCACTGTCCGAATGGTGCTGCGAGGGCGTACCCTTGCTATCCTGGTTGTTCCTAGATTTGAGCGGAGTTTTATTGCCTTCCTTCCGGAAGCACTTCAACGCTTCGGTCGAGAGATTATTCTTCAATCGTTGACTCTTCATAAAGGAATCGAACAGGGCGAACGCAACATCCCGATTGTCTTTGGTCCAGGCTCCCTTCAGGTCGTACACCACCAGCTTGTGGGTAGGTGTGTCCTTTTCTCGTTCGTTACCGTTGACGAAGTGAGCTTCCCGTCCGTAGGATACTCGAGCGACACTTAGGAAGTAGTACCTGAAAGCAGAGATGAATTGAGGTTTGAATTAATTTAATTTACTAGTATTTTTTTACTACTGTGTGATCAAATTGGTTAAGAAGATCTGGTCTTAACTTGATAGCTCATGTATTAAAATTGATTACCTTGGATTGTATAAAAAAAACATTCGTTTCGAGATGCGCAACATAACCCCAGATCTGTGTATCGTCCATAACGGACCAGTGATTTATCTCCCAGCTATGTCGCAATCTTCCCGGACATTTCACGTGATGACACTACTATACTCCGACTGAGAGTTCCCCGGTGGCTGAATTTCTCTCGATATCGACGTTTGTTTCCGTGAGGTACTTAGCTCACAGTTTTGTGCAGATCTACTCAATCTAGTCCCCAGCGGTGAAACTAGCCTATACAATGGTCAAACTTGTAAGTCCAACTGGTCCAACCGAGGTCTGTCTGGCGACACTGGTTACAACATGCTGATTCCGAGCGAAGCGTTGAGCTCAGCACATTAGCACCTCGGCGATCCGAATCCAGTGCAGCGACGTGAACTACTCAAACTAATCTCCGGCGATGAATCTAGCCTACTCGACGGGGCGACTGGCGAGTCCATCTTCCATCCTCCGCGTTATCACAATCAAGCTGCCCTTGGCATCGATTCTGCACTTGCTACCCTCCTCATACCTCTCGATCCCCATCTGATATTTAATAAAACTCTATATCCCAACCATGAGGAAATACTGATAGGGATCATCCCTTCGATGACCCTCCCACAATATGGTTCTGCACGCGCTCGCGTGTCTTGCATTGACTTGCATTTTGTTCGACGATGCTTCTTTAACTTCCCATATTGTGCTTTTAATCGCCTTCCTTGAGAGTTTGAGAGTATCCAACAGGCATATGGACCTGACTGAGCTGGATGTTCTTGTGCTTTCGCTGGTTTGGACAGTAACCAATTTCTATCTACCCATTTTTTTGGAAGCAGTCTTCTGTCCTGAATGTGTCCGAGAACGCCAGGATTGCATCCGGACTGGAAGCTTTCTTCACTGTTAAGCCCTTTGCCACTGCCAGAAGCACGATATCATCTATCTCGTTGTCCGGTATCGCGTGGCACGTCGTTGAATCATGCTTCGAGAAAAGAACACACCCAGGTGCTTCAGCGCAAGCACAGATAGAATTGAGTGTCCGCAGACGCTGATCACGATACGCAGGATTTTTTTCAGTTGCTGACCAGTACTACCTACGTCACTTGGTGAACCAGCTGCAACTTGACATCAGCCATCCAGGTTTCCACGATGCCTATTGTCTCTGACCTTACCATCTCCACTTCCTCGAGGGTCTCGCCGGTTATCGTTAGGAAAACATCATCTGCAAATCCGACAATTTCGACTCCTCTCCACTCCGACAGCTCCAGTGTCAACACTACGTTGTACGTTCTACATACCAGAGCGGGCGGCCCACTGTGAGGGCCCTGAGGCACCCCCGCCGTGACCCTAATCGACCTACCCCCCTTTATTCGTCTCATAGACCAGTATTCGGTTCGGAAAGTAACTTTCCAGAGACTTGCACAAATAGTCCGGGTCCCCCATTCTGTGCAGCGCTACGGCGATAGCCATCCAGCTGGCACTGCTGAGCGCGTTTTTAATGTCGATCGTCACCACGGCACAGTAGCGATTATCCCTTCTCTTTTGCTTCAATTATTTCTCCGCACTCGCAATGACTGTGCGGACCACTGTCGAGATCCCTTTCCGGAATTCGGACAGCCTCTGCGATAGTCCGTTCTCACTTTCAGCGTAGGTCGTCAGCCTGTTGAAGAAGACTCTTTCCGGAAGTTTGCCAAGAGTATTCAACAGGCATATAGGCCGATACGATGCTGGATCTCGTGATGGTTTCCCTGGTTTTGGCAGCAACACAAGCTTCTGGATCTTCCATTTATCCGGGAAGTAGCCTTAGTCCATGCATTTCTGTAGAACCATCCTGAACCTGTCCAGAAACGCCAGGATCGCGGTCTTCAGTGCCACGTTGGGGATACCGCCCAGACCGGGAGCTTTCTTCGCTTTCAGCTCTTTTGCCACTATAAGGAACTCGTCGTTGGAGACTCGATTGTCACCGGAATTTCCACCGCCTGCATCAACATGCGGTGTAGGCGGTCGTGCTTCAGGAAAAGACCCTCCACAATAATTTTCAGTTTGTCAGGGTCAAGGGTCCACCTTGATCTTGGCAATCACGACACAGTAACCGTTGCCGCAGGGGTTAGCGTCTACTTCTCAGCACAGCTCCTTGTCGCAAGTGGACTTACAAAGCAGTATCTCACATTTAAAAACGGCCCTAGTCGCCCGGAATGTCACCTTACCTTACTTTCTTCTCTGACTGCCTCAGATCTTCCTCTTTGAACGCTTCTTCTTGATTTTACAGGTAACACGGAGGATGCAGAACCTTTCGTTGCAGCAATACGCCGGTAGTTCATCGGCATTGTTACGTCACACGCGCTCGCTCAGCTCATTGGTATTCAGAATTGTAGCGATGCTGTCAACACGAAGTACTTCCACAAAAGGTCCTTATCGAAGGTGCTAATCCGCTCGCCAGTCCGCACTCCCGCGTTATTGCGCTACCAGGCCAACCAATAGTGTAGCAGATCGCCTGGTGGTCGCTATGTGTGTACTGCTCACGAACTCGTCAAGTCGTGTTATCCATGAGCGACGCACTGCAGAATGTTACGTCGATGATGGATTCCTGACCGTCTTTACGGAATGTGCTAGCGGAACCATCATTGCACAGCCTTACATCCAGATTCTACAGGGCTTCCAACAAGCTGAAACCTCTTCCGTTGGTCAGCCTGCTACTCCACTGTAAGGCGCAAGCGGTTAAATCTCCTCCTATAACCACCGCAGCTCTAACGAGTCGGTTAGTGCGTCCAACATTCGATTGTACTGCTCTGGTGTCCACGGTGAGGGAGCAAAACATACGAATACGCCGTCAATCCTGGCGATCACGAAGCCTTCGTGTGTGCCATCCACCACTTCCTGGACACTTGGGCTGCCGCCATCCCTACACTATCCACCACGCAATTACCGTTATCGGGAGGAACACGATACGGCTCTGCAATAATTGAAACGTCGCGCTTCGTTTCTGGTGTCAACTGCCACAAAGGTCTTCTACGGTTCGCTATCCACTTCCTCTTTGTCGACCTTTTCGCTGTCCTTCACTGACCGTCTTGAATTTCTTCGGTTCCTCCTCCTCTCCTGATGTTTCACCTATTCTTCACGGAACGGGACTATCGGTCACGCTTCGGTGTCTTATAGGCTTCTGTTTTCGCTACCTCCGTGGTCTTCAGTGCTTTTTCGGCATTTTAAGCTCTCTACAGTAACGCTATCTGCTCGTATTTTGCGGCCCTGATCTGTCCGTGCACGTTGCCCTTGTTTTTAACGAACTCGTAGAGCTCTTCGATTTTTCCTTCTCTCCTGGTTTTCTTTTTTTTTATCGAAGGGGAATCTTCAAAAGAGATCACAACCGACTTGGCCGTGGTATTGTCGGATTCTTACTGCATCTTTTTTCCAGCAAGCCTAACGACTAAACCTCATCCTCTTGTATCTCCGTCTATTCTTTCTCCCGAAACCACCATTGGATATTACAATCTCAACTGGTGCTCCGACAGAATTAATATTACTGTCATCAGCTATCCTTAAGGCTGTTGCCCCCTTTCCTTAGGCGGAGCCCTTTGGCTTCCGTTGAGTCATCACGCTATCCAACCTTTGCTGGGTAACCGGTCGACCCCAGGACCATCGCCAACGTCGGAGCCCGTCGTTGGCGACGATCCCGATTTAGAGATGACGAAATATGACTGGCATCCCTTCGCAATCACCCTCGCAGGATTTTTAACCAACGTAAACCTACTTGTTAGTTATGCTAACTTAGTGTTCGTTTCTTCGCTGCGCTGGAACTCCGACCGAATTAGTGTCATTGCCATTAGCTCCAAACTGCTCTTGGACCCCTCTGCATCCGTTGCGCACCTTGAGTCAGATTGCTATCCAAGCCTCGCTGAGTAGCAGGGCGACCCCGGAACCGTCGCCAACTTCGGAACCAAATCGAAATGTGAACCGATCCGGAGAAACCGAAAACTTGACCGCATCCCTTCACAGCAATCCTCGTAGCATTTGCACCGACTTAAAACTACCAATTCACGTTTGCTAACTTCCTGCTCGTTTCTTCGCTATCTATTCGGTTAGTGTGGCTGTCAGTAGCTCCCAGCTTTCCTTTAGCCCGTTGCCCCCTCTGTATACGTTGAGCACATACGACTGTCGCTGGAAACAATCGGGACGTGAAGCGATCTGGAGGAGCCAAGACCTGGCTCGCGTCCCTTCACGTCCACACTCGTAGGGTTTATAACCAACTTGAACCATTCGCCCATATCTTGCTAGTTGGTGTTGTCAGCTTGGTGTTCTATTCGTTACTTTCGTTAAAGTTCCGACAGTATTAGTGTCACTACTCAGCTGACGGCATTCCAAGTGCCCTCATCTCGATACATCTCTGCCACAATATTCTCTACGTTAAGCGAAGGCATCTCGAACAGCTGCGAATGTATGACGTACGAGGACCACATTTCCTAGTCATTTATGGACTCCGGACAAAAGGGTGACACAGCTTGTCTGAACCGATGTCCGCTTATAGAATTCGTTATCTTATATTAGGATGATGCCGATAGGAATCATTCCAGCGATAACGCAGACTGCTTCTGATGAGATAGTCCTATACGCACTGGTAACTCGCATGGCCACGAGCCTGAACGTACTACTCAACTTTACTCGATTCGACTGTGTCTCCAGCGCTGCAACCCACACCGGGCCTCCGTTCCTCAGTATCGACGGGGTACGCTAGCCATAAGTCGCCTCTTTCTTCTGCTTGGCCCGGCGTTGTTCGGCATGATTCTGGTTAAAGCGTATGTAGCTTTGGTCGCCTTCTTGCAGGCATAGTCGTCATGAGTGTTGAAGTTCAGTCGGTCATCGATCATTACGCCCAACTGTTTCAACGCCCGCTTCGAAACTATGAGGTGCTCCCCCAACAGTGATTTCTGCTCGCCGCAGCTCTTTGCAGTTGCTGACAAGCAGCTCCTCCGTTTTGTGGTGGGCTATCTGCAACTTCATTCCTTGCATCCAGTTTTCAATCCTGTCCATCGCCAACATTTCCACCTCTTCCGGTATCTCTCCTAGTACCGTTAGTACAATGTCGTCCGCGAACCCAACGAACTCTACGCCCCTAGGCTGCTTAAGTGTCAGCACACCGTTATATGTCCCGTTCCAAAGCATTGGACCCAGGATAAAGCCTTGTGGGAGTCCTGCCGTAAACCTAATCGTTCTCATAGGTCAGGACCCGGTGGAAATAACTCCTTAGAATTCGACACCGGTAGCTAGAGGTCCTCATTTTGTGCAGAGATTCCGCAGTAGCTTCCCAGCTAGCGTTTTTACGTCCATCGTTATCACGGCACAGTATCGATTTCCTCTGTCCGAATGGCGTCCACCACAGACTTGCCTTTCCGGAATCCGAACTAGTTTTTCGACAACCCGTTATCTATACGACGATGAATCCTCAGGGAACTTACCTGGTTTAGGCAGTAGCACTAAATTCTGTATCTTCCATTTGCCAGGGCAGTGGCACTCATCTAGAAGCTTTTGAAACACTTTTCTGAACATATCCGGGAGCGTCTGGATAGCCGCTCTCAATGCGATGTTGGGGTTTTCATCTGGTCCGGGCGCTTTCTTCACCTTCGAATCCTTCACTAGTGCGACGTGTTCCTCGTTGGAGACGTGTATCACTTCGGCATTTTCCCGCTCTACCACGTCTTACGATATAATCGGCCCGATCATTGCACCGTACTCCGGAAAGAGCCCTTCTACGATAACCTTCGGTCTAGCAGGGCACATTTCCAGAGGCGTCATGGGCCCTCTGATCTTCGCCATCGTCACACGGTATGCGACACCCTAGGGGTTGGCGTTGGCATCCTGGCCCAACTCTATAAACAAATCGATTTTCTTCGCTTTATCTCACATTTCAATGCTGCCCTTGCGGCGCGGAACCCTATATTACGCTTCTCTGTCTCTGGGAGTATCTTCAGACTCTAAGGGTGCTTACATAGTGGCCGCGAAAAGCTGAGCAGGCGCTTGTACTGACAGTATGATGCGAGATGCGAGAAACCTGCTCGCAGCATATCAAATGGAGCCTGTCAGAGTAAAAGCAGGCAGTCGGCGCCGATCCGCTCCACTTTCACTCTGACATCCTTCCTTTGGTTTGCAGTAAGCAGGTTTCTCGCATCTCGCACTCTAATGTCAGTTCCAGCCCCAGCTCAGCTTATCGCCGCCACTCTGTAAGCACCCTAAGGCAGCTTGCACGAGGGGTTCCTCAGTCCACCAGTACGCTGGACGCCGTCTGTCCCTTGGCTCTAATTTTCTTGGCATTGTGGTGTAACATGTTCAAGCGTTCCTGTTAACTCTGTAACCCGTCAGGGTAACAATTCAGCACTGGGTGGAAATATACGTATTTGTGAGTAGAGTGTATTTGTTGACATGTAAAATTAGGTTCCCCGCTGTTCTGTACCGTTCACTTTGTCATGTAAATTTTGTTCATTTTCGCGTATGTGAACGGTTTTGTTCGTGCAGCTAGGTTAGATAATTTTTGTTTTATGTTTGTGAATAAGTAGCATAGGAATTAGATAGGCCACCGCTCTCTTTTTGATGAAAAATGTGTGCTGATAATGCTACGGATCGGCGGTGACAGCTATGCGGCGAGGCGGTTGGTGTTTGTTTTGGTCGAATGCGAACGGCGGCCATCGTGATATGATATAAAGCGACGAGCCACGGAAGTGATCTGACGTCCAGAAGATTGTTTTTTTGGGACAGTTTCCCGCCACCGTAACAAAAAGTTTAGTGCGCGTGTGCGACGTCGAAAGTGCCGGCTCGTGGTTCGGGCGCGTAAGTATGTGGTGTTGGGTCGCCGAAGAAGGGAAGCTAATTGCGAAGGAACCACTCGCTTCCCCCGGTTAACCACAAAGGACCCAGTGATACCACGCCGCCCTCACTGTGGAGGATCAGCCGAACTAGCATTGCTCTCCTCCACAGTTAATCGCAAAGGAGGACGAAGCAGGTAGGACAACGGATCCACCTGAGGTAGTTTACTGCGGTATCTACCAGGGTCATTCACGGGGAGTGAGCGGACCCGGCGATTAGTCGCCCTGTCGCTAGGGAGGTTCCAACAAAGGAGCAAAGCTGACCTCCCTAGCTAATTGTTAAGGACCGCTGCCGGAGCAGCCAACGTAAACAAGGAGAACTCGGCCGTTGCTGTCCCGGCCGGTCGGACGCACAAGTGACTCACCAACAGCAGCAGCAGTGAAGTGGAGAAAATATAAAGTCGATAAATTTAACTTATTTGTTTTTCCCTTTTTGTTTGTTGTGTAACGAAAATCCGAAATTCCGGTACAGGCACCTAGGCCGCCCTGAAAAGAAGGGTACGCCGGGCAAACAAGAACCCGAGTAGTGGGCAAACCGCTACTTACAACTCTTCCGCGTTCATATTATAGGAGTCGCACGCAACCTGAAGTGCTCCCAGAAAGAGATCGTTGTTAAATGTGTAAGTAGCGGTTTGCCCACTACTTGGGTTCTGATTGCCTGGCGGATCCTTATCAGAGCGGCCTTGGTGTTTCTACCGAAATTTCGGATTTTCGTATGTAAACAAATAAAAATTTAACTTTACCGTTTATTCTTCCACTGCTGGTCGTTTCTCAAATGCGCTGCTGCTGGCGCGACCGGCCGGGACAACAACGGCCGCGTTCTCCTGTCGGTGTCGTTAGCTGCTATTTTAGCGGTCCTTGGCCTCTTGCTCACCGCAAGCGATCCCGAAAGTCACCGCAGTGCACTTCCCAGGGGGAACCTTTGTTCACCCTGCTTCGTTCTCCTTGACGATTAACTATGGAGGAGAGCTAGGCTCGTTCGACTGATCCTCCACAGTGAGAACGGTCGGTGTTTTGATTCCTTCGCGTTTAGCCGGGGAAGCGAGAGCACTCCTTAGCGATTAGCTTTCACCTTATGGCGAATCAACCGGCACGTTCGACGGTATAACTAGAGGTCGAACGCGCGCACTTCGCCTCACTGGCACTAGAGGCTGGAAAATGTCCCAAAAAAGGAATGATTATTTTGGGCGTCTGTTCACTGCCGTGGTTCGTCACTCTCTAACCTCTATGGCCGCCTTCCAGCTCGTCAAAAAAACACCAACCGCACCGCCGCATAGCTGTCAACGCCGAAACACAGCATAATCAGCACATTTTTCACGGCAAGAGGAGAGTGGTAACCTATTTAAACCATATGTTAATCATACCATCATCATTCCCAGTGCTAAATTGTTACCCTGACGGGTTTCAAATGATTGTACCTTCCACTTCCGCTCGTGAGTTCTTGCCCTCTGTAACTGACCAAAACTGTTCTTGCCCTCTGTAGCTGACCAAAACTGCGCCGGATTGCCAGGTGATTACTATGCGTGCAGTCTTCGCAAACTCTCCAGTTCATGTTTACCACTAATGACGGGTCATAAAGGGCAACGTCGATGATGGATTCCCGGCTATTTCTGCGGAAAGTTGTGCCGGTGGCCTCAACATTCAGTTTGGCTAGAGCTTCCAACAGGCCTTACCCTCTTGTTTTGGTATGTCTGCTTTTCCACTTCACCGCCCAAGCGCAAAATCTCCTCGGATGACTACCGGTCTTCATCCGGCCAACTCTCCAGTAACCACGTCTAGCATCCGATGGAACTACTCTACCGTCCATCTAGAGAGTGCGTAGCAGCTACATATAACGATCCCATTAATTTTGGCAATCACGAAACCTTCATATGAGTTTGAAACCACTTTCTGGATGGGTTATCTGCCCATCACATGAATTGTAGCCGCCCAGTTACGGTTGACAAGGTAGATTGATGTAGTCTCTTGAAAAGTATCCCTTCTCCCCACATTTTCTGGACAGATCATATCTGTCCGGGGCGTTACAATTTCTAACCTGGTGACCATGCATTTGAAGCGTCTCTTCATTTGTTTCGAAAGTCTAGGGACAGCCTCCAGTGAACACACTGACCACCAAACCATTATTCGACCTTTTTCCAACAATTTATTAGCTACGGTCATGGAAATCCATATCGCTCCTCTCGGTTTGTCATCATCTATCCGACCGCCTTCGGAAGCTCAGCTAGATCCGGTGCTAGGAATCGGTTCGTCGGCTGCGCGCGTCTTAGGCATATTCTTTCATCGTCTACAGCTTTGCTATGTTGATATTTGTCATAATGTTGATTCTACCTCAAACTCGCGAAATCCCATCTGCACATGTCGACTTGTGGCAGATGGCTTTTGCGCAAACGATTCATTCTGTCATAGAATTGCCGTGTGTCATTAAAGCGGTATAGCTGCTCCATCGCCTCGTTATCAAGATCTTCTTGTAAACTCTTTCTTCGTCGCAATTCTGAGCAGCTGTGTTGCGCTGTCTCCAGTTGCTGTTCGACAACATGATCGTCTCGTAGCTGCTAGATGTTGAGCATCGGTGTCCATGTTCAACGATTGTTCTACACCATTGACAGAT
Source organism: Topomyia yanbarensis (assembly GCF_030247195.1). Classification (NCBI taxonomy): domain Eukaryota; kingdom Metazoa; phylum Arthropoda; class Insecta; order Diptera; family Culicidae; genus Topomyia; species Topomyia yanbarensis. Next base: position 364,049,909 of record NC_080672.1, read on the forward strand.
GTAGGCGCATGTAGAACAAGTAGTTATCCGAATCAATATTCGCATTGCGGTAACTGTTAACATTTGTGATGCAGGAGAAGAAATTGATTGGAATATGGTCAATTTGGCTTGCAATCTCTCGTTCAGGTGATATCCAGCTGGCCTTTGTGCATTGACAATCCGTCAATCTGAAGATTTATGTTATCGATAAGAAGACAGGGTTACAAATAATGCATAATATGCTTTTTCTCATCCACGGGTCTCGCTTCGTGTGGGTAGTGCATCAGTAAAAATCAGAGCATCAGTACCGGCCAGTTGATTTATCCGTACACGTAAGTTTCAAACCTTTTCTGTATTTAGTGTCTAGCTAGAGACCAGCGGTTAACTAATGATGAGGAGAATCCCAAACACGACAAAACTGACTTAAGAAAAAAGTGATCTATCTACAGAAACAACTTACCAAATAAATAAACAATACCCTTACTCATATCACCCCTACACAATAGAGGAAAAAATAATCCAACTCACCTGCAGATATCCCCATTAGAGTTGGAAATGCTCTCCGAGCTTCCATCCGCTCGATCACTGATCGTGGTCGTACGCAGCCAAATCTCCGCATCGTTCAGCTCGCAGTTCATATACACAATCGCCCAATCGGCCCGCGGACGATGAATCAGTCCATCATCGATCGGCGACAGGGTCAACGTATGCTCCGAACTAAACGTGATCCGCCCCCCATTCAGCTGGAAACCCCGATTCAACGCATGCGACATCCAGTAGAATATTTGAAATTTATGCAAACTCATCTGCAGATTTGCCTTCCGATAGTGCCGACTAAGTTGCTTCTTTCGAGGGCGAACATTGTTAAACACCGGACCCCGCCGGGTTGGTCGGGTTACTCCCGAAAGGATCAGTTTGAGACTTTCGAACCATCGTAGGGTGCTTCCGTAGAGAACCAAGTTCGGGACGTCCAGATCCGATAGGTTCTGTTTGATTTCGAACGATACCCACATGTTAAGATTCTGTGAACGGAACGCCCGGAAGGAATCGTGCACCTGGTTGCTGGAATACTCGGGTAGTTTGTCAGGAGCGCAGGGGATGACGGCATGATGATCGTTTGGATTAGCCAGGCAGATCCAGTTCAGTTTGAAGGTTAGTTTAAGGTTCGGGAGATGAAGAAGCCGGCAATCGTCGTAGCGAGAGGCTGTTCGCACAAACACGTTCAAATCACCTTTGAACATGATTTTGGCGTTGGTGTAGACAATGCCACAGTTGTTCCAGGTTAGTTCCATTTCTTCGGTTGTATTGTAGGGGTCCAGCGAGGCATGCAGCAGAATTGTGAACTGTTTTGCGATGATCGTTAAACGTCCGTGCATAAGCAGTCGCATTTTGTCCCAGAAGGGTAGCGGCGGACTTGGGTCCCTGGATGGAGCTGAAATTTTCTCCATCATCAAATTACATTGGGCCATTACGGGCTCCCAGCAGGGACCAAAGGCGTACGCCAAGTAATCCAATTCCCAGTCGAAATCATGGTAGAATTTGATTGAAGTCATACTCCTCTGGATTGTGTGCGTTCCGAACGGATCTCCTACTTCGATATCGACATCCCGTTTAGCTCTTCGCGGGGGTGCCATCTCAGCACCAGCCAGATAGCCGAACAAATGCATGGCCTTGACGTGGAACATCGGTTGCGGGTAGTCCCGGAGCATGAATTTCCATTCGGTGCAACTCACGTTCACCGCTCGACACCAGAGGGTCACAAACTCGATGCCCTCCTCGGGCCACGGACTTTCAGCGTCAATTTCCCGAATCATTCGGATCGCGTTCTCCGTCCCGTGGACGGAAGGGTCTGCCATTGCCAAAATCTCCAGGTCAGTCATGATCCAGGCTATTAACCTGGTTCGTGGTGGTCCCGTCTCCGATAGCTTCTTCGATCGTTGTATGTAAATCTCCGAATTCTTTTTGATCAGATTGGCGTTTAGCTCTTCCAACGTTCCTGCCGGGAGGAGCAATCGCTCCGAACAAAGCTGGGCTATTTTTTGATCGAAAAGTTCCTTCCTTTTCACGCTTTCATTGTATTCGTCCAAAAGCAGTACGTAGTTATCACGGAGTTTCACCTCAAACGGATCATCACTCATCTCCATTAGGAACTCTTTTATTTGAATGAACATATCGCTTGGTAGCGGCGAGTCCTGGGTAAAAGCTTTCTTCTTATACCCATGAACCACCTTCAGCCACTTGTAGATCGAGACGAACTCATTCACTATAGCACCGTAAAAGTCGTGATCGTAGGGAAATATAATTCTCACTACGCCAATCGTGGTTGCCCAAACCCTATTGCTGGACTGCTTAAATCTCTCGTAGTGCTTCCGCTCCGATCTCAGCACATTCATCTCCGCCAGCTGATGGCTATCAACATCTTTGAACGTGAAGATATGCTGATCATCAATGTTGATGAAAATATTTTCAAACGAAACAAACCACAAATCCTTCCGGCTGACATACAAATTCTCACTGAAGATCTGCATCGAGTGACGATCGCTGATCTTGATCGCAAATTCCGCATTTCCTTCCGCATACAAATCGATGATCCACGATCGCTTGACTCCGGAGGAACTTTCCGGCACTGGCTTCACTGGCAGCTCCAACGGCGGTTGAGCCATTTCCTTTGTCTTTAGTGCATCCTTCAGTTCATTGATCTCCCCGAACAACGTGACAACGTGCAAGTGAAGATTCGTATTCCACATAGCCCCGGTGTCCTCCAGGAAATGAATCGCCAGCTTCGGATGATGCTGATGTTCCGTGTACTCCAATCGAATCGCCTTGAAATTGGCAAACATGTTTTGCATCTCTGCCGGACCAAAATCTGATCCCGATATGTTTCGGAAATCCAAAATCTCCATGTGGAAATGATCCAGTTTTAGGATGTTTACGGTCGGAGTCTTCGCCAACGATAGCTCATTCAAATTTATCAGCACACAAGTTTCGTACTTGTTGAAAAAGAAGCTAGTGACATCGGTTATCTTGGCGCCGATCAACAATCCCGGTTTCGGCCTTTTCGTTATGGTTGACGGAATGCTTTCCGATTCCTCTGATGACGAAAAGTAGTTCACTGTACGACCCGTCGCCAATCCCTTCGATCGGTATTGTTCCAAGCACTGCTTTGCCTGGACCAGATACACCGCCAACGCTGGACTGTACTCCGTTCGGAAGGTGTGAATCGTAAAGTCCAACTTTGTCGCATCCCCGTAACTGCTTAGCTTAATTAAACTGACCCCAATGTAAAACGGGCTGCCACGAATGTGACTTCTCTTCAGGCTCTGTCCGAAATCTTTACTATTCGAAACATTCCCTGTCAAAGACCACCACAAAGACTCGATCATCAGTTCGGCACTCCAGTGACGTTTTCCCAGTACTAAGTTCAAAAATCGATTTTCATACACGCCGCTTCGAGTTTCCGCACCCTGATCTAGCAACAGTTTCGTATGATTACAGCAAATGGACGAAATCTCTTGCGGCCCAAACTTGAACACCGACGTAACATTCCACAGCTCCGCACAACCGGTGATGACCACTCGCTTCAAAAACTCTTCCAGCGGTCCTCCACCACCAGTCAACCGTGCTGCAGATTTGTTCATGCTTGTCGCCAGCTTCAAACTTTTCGGATTCATCTGCCTTGCCAGTCGCTCACTGGAGAAAAAGTTCTTACTAATCCATCCGTAGATTTCCTTGTGGTGGTAAATCATTCGGAATGACTTCAACTTAGAGTACACGTTGATCAGGTCCTTCTCAAGTTTAGCATCTACGCTGAACTGTTCCATAAACAATAACTTCTCCTGCATCGTATCGATTTCCAACTGCTGCAGTTGCGTTCCGATGTAAAACATCGGCAGGCGAAATTCATCCGATAGGTTCCGATTGTTGAACTTGCCCGAAATGGTAAAAGACTGCAGCGTAGCAGAGAAGTCGTTAGAACTGTTCTCCCGAACTGCCGAAATGGTCGTATTTTCAATTTTAATGACAAAATTCTTCGGAATAATAGGAGCTATTCCGAGGTAACTTTCGGTGCCATTGCTATCCTCCTCACTGAACACGGGAACTCGCTCAAAATTAACACTATTCTGTCTCAAAAACAACTGGTGCCGCCGCTTCTGACTTTGTGCGTCCTTTATGAACTCATACAAACCGCCATGAAGAACCACCTTCGTGTTAGTCATTGCTAGTTGTAGTTTCTCCAGCGAAATTGGACCATGCGCTACCAGCACACTATCCATAGCAATTCCGAAACTAAGCTCCCCCAGACAGGCCTGATTATCACCCAGCTTTTTCTTGGTGACTGGGCAGTGACGAAGTATCTTCGCTTGAGCGTCGCATAGAGCGGCAGAAACGAGCATAGTTTTTGTGTTATGCACGATACTTCCGTCCAAATGAATCTCCTTGGCGGTAGCGTGCAGAAGCCAGCCCGGATCGTGATCATTGTTTAGCAAAGCTACCGACACATTGTTGATGTGAACGGCCATAAACTGGGCGAACTTTATGATCATCGGATGAACTTTTTTCTGACGAAAATCCAAAACGTTGCGCCCATTCGACGACGCTCCGTAGTCGCTGGATCCGTCCGTAGCTGCTCCCGGTTGCGAAGCATTCTGCTGATTCTGAAACAAGTTCGAAGCGGACGGAATCTGCCGGCGATTAATGTCCTTGTTGACCCGTATGTCTCGGATGTTGATGGACAGAAGTTTCGTTACTTCCGAGTTGAAGAAACTACTGCGAATGCAGATCTCATCGATTTGCTACAACATAAAACACATTAGATCAATATGTTTTCCTTTCAAATTGCTATAGCATCGTAATCACTCACCACCGAGAATCCACTCTTGCAAATGTTCACATCCCGCAGTGATAACGGTAAACTTATCCGACCGAAACGTATCTCAATGTTGAACTTTCGTTTTAGCACGTACCCTATGCATTGCGGAAAAAGCCTGTATGAATCATAAGAGCGAAAATTATTAGCGATAACGGGAGAACAACCGAACATCTATCAGCTGATAACAGGGCCCCAAATTTCATAGGGAATTGAGATGAAAATTTTTTTACAAACTCACCAAGTAATTCCCAGATAGAACAACACCAGTATCACCAAAAAAGAAAATAACGTAATCATGTTTCGAGCATCGTTCTCCTCTACCACCCGACGAACAAGATCGACTCGTTGCCGGAAAAGAAACTATAAAAAATGGTGTATATTCCGAAAATTTTCACTATCACGAAATCAAACGATGGAGCAATAAATAACAACACGACAGACACTGCGTGACAGTTTACAGTTGTTTCCCTTTTGCACTTTTCGACTGACGTGCTGTTAACAAACCGAATCAAAAAATCAAAAAGGAATACCAAAAAACCAAAGAGAATAGGGAAAGAGACGAAGAGTGAAAATCAGTCAAAACGGCAACACGCCCTTTATGATGATTTCAACACTAGAATTTTGGCAACCGCTTCTATAGGCAGCACTTTAAATGACTCCTATTATATTTTGAAAACAAACCGTATGTCGATCGATGGATTTGTTTATCAAACGATGTGCATTTCGAAACAAAGAGATGAAATAATTCTAAAGCTTATTTTTACTCATACATATACTCTAGAATGCACCTTACAATCACGATTGAACTAAATTCTGACGAAAATTCAAATTTCTTTTTTGATAGAAGTACAATACTTATCTCCTCCAACTCAGGCATGAGTAATGTTTATTTACATTGCACGATTGGTCTGCTCAATAAGGTATTTTTGGCTTCACACTATTCGTCTCTTTCCCTATTCTCTTTGCAAAAAACATCTGTTTTCCTGTGAAGCTGTTTGTGAAGATTTTGCTCGCAAAAAGCCGGTTTCCCCTCCAACGAGCACTCCCCAGTGAAAAGTATAGTGACAAATTGAGACAGAATTAATACATGTACACAGTAAAAAAGTGGTCCCATCTCATTCAAGTGATGCTGCTCTTGAAAAAGTTTATCATGTATTGCAGAGTTCACACCAAATCAAACTGCACAGTTTGAATGTGTGATTATTCAAAACTGTGATCAAAAGTGTAACTCCTTTGACCTGATAGATTTTTGACATTGGAAAGTGCCAGAAACAGACTTCTTACTTTTGCTATCTGCACGCAACCGTAAAATAACCTACAGAATAAGTTCTTTTAACTTAAATTTAGGTACTTTTGAGCTGTGCGTCGCTTTCGCACTTATTAGTGTTGTCAAAAACAAAACGAGAGATTCGACTCAGACGAGGTCTTTCGTTTTTTTACTTTTAAGTTGTTTGGGGTATACTCAAAATTAGGTAAATTCAACTTAAATTTAAGTAAATTAAACTCAAGGTTGAGTTATTATTTTGCCGTAGTTAAATGGAAACTACCTTCAATGTGGTTTACCTAATTTTACCTTCCTGCACGATACCACACTGAACAAAAATTATTGCAATATAGCGTATGATTTATCATATGAACGGCCTAAAAACTCGATGTTGACGATTTCGAATGGCAATCATTAAAAAAAAAATGAATTCAAGATCGAATGACTTCATATTTGAATTGGAATGAACAGGTTGTCGATTTTCAAATGATAAACATAACTGTAAAGGAATTGATTGCACTCGAAAAAGTAAACGATGGCGTTGATAATCATCATTCCAAATCACAGCAGTTCATTATTCGTATTTCATCTGTTTTCAGTGCTCGGGCTGAACCAAATGACAATCATTTGATGCGCGCAATGCGATTGGAAGAAGTTTTTCTTAGTTTTTTTTCTCTTTACTAGTAACAGCATATACTAAAACCACATCCGTTCACGAGAGCAAAAAAATATTTGTAATTTTATTAGTGTTAACGATAACCTGGTAGTGAAAACTGTTTTTCAGGTCAAGAAAAATACATCCAGTTCAAACGATTTATTTGTGCCCATTTTCGGACAATATCACTGGCATGGGGGTCTTGAGAGCATACAGGAAATCATCCGCGACGGTCTTGGAACTGCAAAAAGCAAACAACTGTGAAAGACGAGGCGAACGAAGTATTGGATAAGGTGTCTAAAAGACAAGAGGTAAAATGTTTGGTAAAGGTTTGTACACGGTCAGTTTCACGATCTGGTTAATCATTTTAGAATAGGACAGCGTTCATCGGATGCCAACTCTCTGTTAATTGGTGCCTACATCACTTGTGACGCCGAAATGGCCATTAAGTTTTGATATCCCAGTAAGAGCACAATGGAATTGGGAACTACTGGTTCCGAAATATTACGGAGGTATATGGCTTCCACAGTAGTTACGTGTGGCAACCCAAAAGTCTGGAAATTTTTCACGGGCCTGCTCGATTCTTGTTTTCAAGGCGGTCTCAGTCCCGCAATCAATACACTGAATTTTTGCACATTCGGGAGTTGCAGGATATGTCACATGCCACATGAGGAACCGACAGAGTTACAAATAATCGAAGCTCTTTGTTGACTGCTGAAAATGAACCTGTTGCGACTCGCGGTGAATAGAAAAAATATTCATTCAACTATCCATCTTATTCATTCAGTTGAATATCGTACAATATATTCATTACACTAATTATCTAGGAAAATGTTTTCAAATGTCGATAAAGCATATGAAACAACAATCATCACCGCTTACATTGTGCCAGGGCCTACTTTGATGCGTTTGATTCGTTGCTACACGGTCGCTTCGTGTAATAATCGGAGTCGAATGAAAATATGCATGGATGAATGGGCGGTTTGTTCGTTTGACATTTTCAGCTGCGTCACTGAATATTGAAAATGAATGCGGCTGAATATGATCAATTTTCATTCAATGAATTTGAATATTTTTAACTCTGGGAACCGATATGCGATCGGTTTGGTTCTATCCCGATGACCGCGCCGGCTGGACTGTTGCCGCCGCTACATACGGAACGTGCCATATGCCATATATATTTAACCCAATATATTCCGAATCACTGTCGCGAGGAGAGGGATTTAAGAAGTATAGCTCCCATGCCTCCGCATAGCTCAATGTGGTCCTGATGTTCGTGTGCCAACAAAGTAAAAGATCATGGCATGTTCGGTGATAATAGTGAGAAAAAGAAATTGCACATGTCCCTCGAACAAGAAACTAATAATGTTCAAAGACAATCCAAAATTTAGTAAAATTACACACTATACAAGACGTCCGGATTTCCAAACAAGATTTGATTGGATATTTGAAAACAGCGCATTCCCGTGGAGACCATTTTGAATAAACCTTTAGCAACTGGCGTCTCCTGCACCAACGACATATAAGTTCTTGACTTTGAAAAGCTCCGATGAATTCGAAACCAATGAAACCCTGGCCGAAGAAGTTGGTAGACCAGTGGACAAATTATACCTACAGCTATGACTCGCTAGATGTGGCCAACTTTGTATCTATTGTTCGTGAATGGAAGCAGACATGCTCCGCTAGCATATTTCCTCTATTCAAAGAGCTTGGCGTAATAGGTTCTCCGAAACGAATGTGATTAAAACGTAGTATTGATCCAATCGAACAGTAATGTTCAAATACAAGCGGCTCGTATCAATTTGTCCATTTTTACAGAAAAAGTAACAAACCGTTGAGTTCCTATATATTAATCAACTACCAAACGACAATGTCCTGGATTTATTTAAGCTTGAGAAGACGGATGTTTTTCTTATATATACGATGGTATCAAATACGACATTATCGCACAGCCATATAGTTTTAGGTGTACCTATGAATTGCCGTCTCTTATTACCAAGAGTAATTTTCAAAAAAATACTTGGTTGGAAATGAAGAAAATCCAAACTACGCTAAATCTCGACTGACTGGATGCATCCTACGGGTAGCATCTTTTTAAATTCTCGTTGAATGTGAACATATATCCTTGTACGATTTCAACAGCTAGGATCTGTGATAATTATATAGAGTATTATTGATCAATATTAATGTTTCAAAGGTTTTCTTCCATTTAATTCCACTATGTTTAATAGTGGAGTTAAATGGAAGAAAACCTTTGAAACATTACGTACATTCCACTAAGACCTCCGTTCGCGTATATATTGTGATCAATGTTGTTTCTCTTTGTTCAAAGCCGTCCATCAGGATTCTTCTAATACCACGCATCTCAATAAAATAGAGCAAATCGGATGCCACAAACTTCCGTAACTTCTTTCCGTAATATCCTAAGAGGAGAACAAACGAACTATACTGAAGGGAGCAACGGAACCGGGTATCACCTCAGACTATTTACTATTTAAACAGATTTGAACTAAAAATGTTGCATTTGTATACCATATCTAGCCAAACATTTGAAAAGAACCCATCTGTCAAACGTAAAAATAGAGGAAATTATAAAAGGAGTTTTGAATTTGTTTCAAATTCATTATAATCTTATTTAAAAAAATTGTTACTATTTTATTTCGTTTAATTGCGTTAGATATATCTTACATTTGATTAATAACCGACAACAAATAAGTGTAGCATGAGATTTAACTTTAATAAATTTAATAGAATCGCATTCAAATGAATAGCTAAAGGCCAGTCAGCAGCTGACTTCATTCAGTAACATAAATTATGCTAAATCTACAAGGTGCAGTGTCCCGACTCGATTCATTATGATTGGCAACTATACTAAGCAAAATTTGGAATGCCAAAACCTTCTTTTTATAGTACGGTAGCAAGTTTTAAGCATTTGATCTGTGTTTATGAATACGAATTTGTAAAATCTAGGCTGCGATAATATGTGAGTCCTACTTAAGGGGAATTGTTTAAATACAAACTCACCGAAAAGCAGCTATTAGATACTATTTAGAGATGTTTTCAAAAGTTTATTATAATAGCCAATAGTTTTTAAATAAACCAATTAAAATAATATTCGTTTGCATCAATTTCATCACGAAGTATATAAAAACAAATTCCTTTGAACTGATGGTCTACCTAAAACCAAAAAACTATCGACTTGCTGTTCCAGCAACTTTCATTCAATTTTTTGATGACATGCATGCGAAAAAATATTTGGAGTAGTTCGATTTTTTTATTTGCTATATAAATTAAACATGAGACTATCTGATCGAATGTGACGTTTTAGTTGTTGAAAAATAAATGATCACATTTCAAAACAGAATGATTGCTATTTCGAATTTTACAACTTTTGCTTTTATCTTTTGTATGCCTATCATTTGATGTTTGCATACAAAGACGAAAAGTTGATTGCAACAAAAATCAAATGGCAGTCATCCAAAACACAACTGCCAATTGTTAAAGGGCCAGGTCAACAAGAGTATCATTCGATTTAACGCAACGGTTTTGGTACAGTGCACGAGATTGAGTCAAAAGTACTGAATTTTAGGTAGTTTTTCGGTGGCGTGTGGAAGGTTATCATGGTTGCCAGTCTCGCTGTTTTTATAATATATATGGAAAAAGTCTCGACAAACATATGATTACGGCTTAAAAGCTAACTGTCAAAATGCTCTTTGAAAGCAAATTCTGGACAGACCATTACTGGCTAAACACAGTTCATAGCAGTTAATGAAAGAGAAAACTTTTTTCTTTTGCTTACTACCAACATCTGTGATTGGCGACTAATGGTTTATCCGGAATTTCCTTTCAAAGAGAATTTTGACAGTTGGCTTTTAAGCCGTAATCATATGTTTGTCGAGAAGTTATTTTTTGTTGATTTCCCATCATTTCATTTGGCAATCGTGAAAAAAGTGTGATAGCGAAGTGCATCAAAAATCCAACTTTCAAAGCAATAAACAATATCATCCAATACAATCATCATGGGTCAATTAGCTTAAGCTCTATAAGTTTTTTTTTAATTTTTTTTATGTAGCTGATTTTAAAGATACATAGTCGAACCAAATACATATTTGTATTTGGTCGAACTTTCTTTTCGCTTTGTTGTTCCCAAAATAAATAAAAAATATTTTACAAGCTTTAATATATTTGGAATTATGAGATCTATCGAAGAATTTTAGGGTTGTCCGATTACGATTAATCGATTAACGGCTATTGGCGATTTGCGGAAAAAAACTAAAATTAGTCATGTGACACCTTTGATTCAGCCATGAACTGGCAAAGTGATACATTTGGTTTTTCTTTTCTCACTCGCAAATGAGTCTTAGCTTCCAACAAAAGCTTTATTTTCTTCTCGGAAAAAGTTTACCAGTGCCAAAATATGAATGAAACAAGTAAGAAATTTAGTGTTATTTGAAATTATTCTGAAATTACAGCCTTTTGAAACTATTTGGCTCATACATTCCTTCAAAATGTGATCGGGATGTTATGGTGGTTAAAAAAACTCTTCATAAATAAAGTTTCAACTGGAAACCAAGACCCAATTAGTACCAATATTAAACTCCTTCATGTTTTGGACTACGTAGGAGATGTTGTTAAGTCTATCAGAGAGAAGGATCGGCTGTATATGATGCAAAGCTGACACTTTCTCATTCAATTGGCGATTCTACGTTGAAAACGTTCACAACGTTCATTTTGCCATATATTTTCTGTAAACTTTGGTAAAAAATAACTTTTAAACAACATGTCACCTTTAAATTTGTTGAGAATTGCTTACGAAAACGAAGGAAAACTATCATTTTATAAAATGATGAGTAAACATCTTGCGAAAAGGGTGCAAAACGTAGTGGTTTCTAATATCATTTGCAAAGCTACATGTGTGCGGCTCCAAAATGTAATTTGTTGGACACCGTAGTCGACTCAACATCATTTCCCCTTTCTCCTAAGTCAAGCTAAACCTTCATGAGAAGGTGTAAATTCATGAAACTCTCCGGATAACGCGAGGTAGGAATATATACGGCTAATTGGAAAGTGTCAGATTTGCATCATACACAGCCGATCCTTCTCTGATAGGCTTAACAGAATCTGCTACGTAGTCCAAAATAAGACGGAGTTTAACATTGGTACTAATTGGGTCTCGATTTCCAGTTAAAACTTTATTTATGGAAAGTATTTTTATAACCACCATAATACCCCGATTACATTTCGAAGAAATGTATGGGCCAAATAGCTTCAAATGGCTGTAATTTCAGAATAATTGCAAGCCTTTCTATTCCCGTTAAAAAAGAAACGGTGCCGAAGTATTTCAATGAAGTAATAATTTTTCAGTGAAACCTAGTTCAACGCGTTCTTTTTTGCATTGGGCTTAAAACGTCAGAAATTGAATAAGAAAGAGAGAATTCAAGAGTACTTATTCAAAAGGTCCTAAATGACATTGAGCTCGAACTGGGAAAAACGAGGCTGAAGTTTCATGGACCTAAAACAAATTCCTATTAGAGAACAAAATATGCGTTTTGATGGAACAATTCTCGACAAACATATGATTACGGCTTAAAAGCCAACTGTCAAAATTCTCTTTGAAAGGAAATGCCTAAATGACATTGAGCTCGAACTGGGAAAAACGAGGCTGAAGTTTCATGGACCTAAAACAAATTCCTATTAGAGAACAAAATATGCGTTTTGATGGAACAATTCTCGACAAACATATGATTACGGCTTAAAAGCCAACTGTCAAAATTCTCTTTGAAAGGAAATACCGGACAAACCGTTACTCGCCAATCACAGATGTTGGTAGTATAGAAAAGAGAAAAGTTTTCTCTTTCATTAACTGCTATGAACTGTGTTTAGCCAGTAATTTCCTTTCAAAGAGTATTTTGACCAGAATTTCCTTTCAAAGAGTATTTTGACAGTTGGCTCTTAAGCCGTAATCATATGTTTGTCGAGAATTATGCCAATATAGTCTAAGGCTAGGGGCAGATCACTCTAAGAATGTATAACAAATTTGCATCAAATTGAAAAAATGCATTTAATTTCCATTTTTGCATCAGCTTTGCACTGCCTCGCAAAAAAGTTTATTTAACAAACGTCCTACGCTGATCCACTTTGTTCGACGTTTTGTTAAATGTAGGGCTAATTTTTCTGTAGAGTTTTGACGTCTTACACGCAACGCAAACAACATTGCACGCAACGCAAAAACATTGCACGCAACGCAAAATACATTATGAATTTCTATTTTGATGGAAATAAATGCATTTAATTTCGCTGATTTTTAAAAATGCATCACAAGTGATCTGCCCCTAGGTCTAAGGACTATGCTCTTTAGGTAAATAATACTAAAAACATGAAATGTTTAGTGCTAATATAGTTTTTAAGCGCTTTAGAATGATGCGTCTTTTTGGAAATTATAGAACCTTTCACATAGGTCTTTTTTCGGGCCCAAGAATCATACGACGCTGCACATACGGCTTTTTTCAGCAAAGGTAGCTCTTATGACGCTCTAGAAATATTTAAGTAATAATTTTTCAGTGCATCGCGTTCTTTTTTGCATTGGGCTTAAAACGTCAGAAATTGAATAAGAAAGAGAGAATTTTCAAAATATTGTGAATGCTTGTAACAGATTTTGAAAAGTTATTTTCCTCGTTAAGAAAAATCTTAATCAGAATGATCATTATTCTGTAAAAATCAGCCCGGCAAATAGTAACACTAAACAAAGGCAGTGTTCTCTCCATGAATGCAATGGAAGCGGTTAAAAATAGTTGTCGACTGTGTTTGGATCCGACTGTAAACAAAGCTTCCGATTCTGCTTCTACCTCTGAAAACGGCAGCACCATTGAAGCAGCTCCACTCAACAAAAAATTGAGCAGTGTGTTCAATTTTACAGTGAGTTTTTTCTGTAATACATTCAGCGTGAATGCTTTATTATACATTCTTCGCCCATTTTCAGTTCGACAAAATGACCCAACTGCCGAATTATGTGTGCAAGCAGTGCTGCACGATTGTAGGAGATTTCTACCGGTTTTCGGAGATGGTACAACAAAACCAGAAATATCTGCGCTCGCTGATTGTGCCCGATAGTGAAGTGAAACTGGATCCAAGCGGCGAAGAGGATCATAGTGACAATAAGAGCGCTTTGATTCTCGAGGTGAAGATTGAACCGGAGGTGCAGGCGGAAGTAATGATCACTGAGCAGACAGAATGGGCCGAGGGAAGAACGAATTTAGATGACGATGATGATGAAGGTGACGGGGAAGATGATTGTGGTGGTGCTGATAGTGGAGATGATAGCGAAGAAGATGAAGATTGGAAACCAGGTGATCGAAATGAACCAGAGGTTAGGAAGGAAATGGCTATAGTAAAAGTTAAGCGAAAGTACACCAGAAGATCTCCGAGAAAGTCAAAGAAGGCGAAGAAAGAGTCGGGACATGATCCTTCGAAAGAATACAGAAGTAAACCGAAGAAGGAGATTGAGGAAGAAGATAAACAAATTCTAGAGTATTTCAAGTTTGCATGTGAGCTGTGCCATGAGACGACAGTAACATTTATTGAGCTAAGGAAACATTTTCGCGAAAAGCATGAACAGAAAGGGTATCATCGATGTTGCAATAAGAAACTATTCAAGAGATGCCACCTTCTGGAACACATACAAGTTCATCTGAATCCAAACCTGTACGGGTGTGACCTGTGTCCAAAAAGTTTCAGTTCCAAGGAATATCTGCAATTGCATAAGATGCAAGCGCATGCATCGGAAGTTGATCGACCGTTCAAATGTGACAAGTGTCCAAAAAGCTTCATTCAAAAAGGACAATTGTCTTCCCATATGGGCCGTCATCAGCTGTACCCGTGCACTTTGTGCGATAAAGTGCTGGCCGGAAAGGGATCACTGACCGCCCATATGGTTAACATGCACAGCGATATGGGTCGAATGATTTGCGATACCTGTGGGCGTGAGTTCAAAACAAAACCCTGCTTCGATAAGCACGTTCGCAAGCACATGGGTCTGCAGGAAGACACCAGCATCGAGTGTCATCTGTGTAACGTGATTCTGCACAATAAAGCCACCATGAAAAAGCACATGATTGCAAAGCACACTCCAACGGATGAAGTGTTTATTTGTAATGAGTGTGGCAAACAGGCACCGAATAAGTTCGCTCTGGAATCTCACAAGCGAAAGGTGCACTGCGAGGAAAAGTATCAGTGTGAGTTTTGTGAGAAACGATTCAAAAATCCAATTACACTGAAGGAGCACCGGGCGACACATACCGGTGAGATTCTGTACTCGTGCCCTTTCTGTGCGACCACTTTTAATTCGAAGGCAAACATGTATGCCCACAAAAAGAAAGCCCATCCGTACGAGTGGGCTCAGGAACGTATCAGTAAGGGACAGGCCCAGCGGCAGCAGCATCATCAGCCGTCGCAGTGAAATTGTGGTACAGCGTGCCATCCGTTTCCATAGAAGGTATTATACGTGTTAATAATAGTATATAAGTACGATTTTCGTAAAAGTAATACATAGAGTTATCGCTACGTGGAATTCTCTATTGATTTACAATATATCTTTTTCCTTTCTTGGTAGATATCGATACATTTAGCATCGGAAATATAGAAAATTGAACAGCAGAGTTGGAAAGAAAGACTCGGAAAACATCTTAAGGTGAGTGAAACATATTTTATTAATGCTGTTTCTCATCTAAAAACCCTCCCGTGGATTTCCGCTTGGCTTCCATCCACTCGTCCGGGTGCTTGTTTTTCTTGTGTGAGTACAGGTTTCCATTCGAATTTGTGGACATTCCACACACATCGCACTGGTACAGCCTTTGACCCGTGTGAGATGCTTGGTGTTCCTTTAAATTGATCCTTCGCTTGAAAGTTTTATCGCAATATTCGCACTGAAATTTCTCCTGCACGTGAACACGCCACTTGTGGGTAACCATCGATTTGCGGTTTGGGTATACTTGGTTACAAACGTCACAGGTGACCGCGGTGTTCATTCCACTGTGAACCGTACTCATATGTGATTTCATGTTACCTTTGTTAACCCAGGTATCACACATGTCACACTGGACTCTCTCTTCCCGTTGACCTAACTGGCACTTGCTGATGTGGCAATTTAGCAACGATTTGCTACGGAATCCTTTCCCACAGCTGTCGCAAATAAAATTTTCGCTAGTGATCTCATGAATGCGAGAAAGATGTTTTCTTAGTGCAGTTTTAGTCGAGAGTACTTGCTGGCAAATGTGACACTCTAACTTTACGTGAGTTTCACGGTGGTCTTTAAGTTGGGATGATTTGTAAAAGCATGCATCACATTGGTCACATCTGAATCGTTTGGATTTCTCGATGCCATGCACTCTTGCGCGATGCGTCTGGAGTATGTATTTCGTTTTGTAACTTTTTTGACATACGGTACACTGAAAGCGACTCGGATCAAGATGAACATGATTCAAGATACCGGTGACAGATTTGCGATGATCCGTAAGGGTGTGTCGCTTCAATTCTTGTAAGGATTCGAATGAGTCATGACAAGTGTCGCACTGTAATGTATTGTCCTCTTTAGTTAGACTGTCTTCATTGATTTGTTTTCGGCATCTAAGGGCCAAAGGAGTTTCATCGTCGGTTTCATCTGAATCGTCTTCGATTTTAGTTTTCAACTGTATAAACTCCACCTGTACTTCAAACGTTTTACTCTCGTTCCCATCAGAATCGCTGGATAATTTTTCTTGTTGGTTCAGTGAAGGTTCCAATTGCACAACTTCAAGCTTTGGAACAACAGCCTCTCTGGACAAGAGTTGCTGTTCGTTTTTGCGGACCATTTCCGAGAAGGTATAGAACTCGTCAATCTTAGACGTGCATTCCTCACAAATCATGTTGGGTAGATTAGGACCACTTTCCAGCTGTAAGAAAACATCACACACCCCGTTATTTTTACTCGTTATTCGGTTCATACAAAAATACTGCGGCCATTCTTACAGGAAATGTAAACAGTGTTTTTATTTTGTACCGAATGGCATCGTCACTTAGTGATATGCTTGACTTGGTATAATTTTTCAAACAAAAACGACATATTTGCTCCATAACTGAGAATCGGTGTAAGCGATCGTTTCGGCCACGGGGAACTCTGTAGAGTTCTGTTCACTTTTTTTTTTATTTACTCCAAATCGAATAATAAATCCAAAAACAATAAATCAAGCCAAACTTTTAAAAAAGGCCTAACTGTCAATGGTAAAAATTAAGAAAATTGCAGGCGGGGACAACTTGACAGCTCCCATACTGACTTATTTGACATCTAGGCCACCAACACAGTCTCAATGTTTATGGTGAAAATTTCACAGATTTTTGGAAATATTCCGATTTTTCACAGATTTTTGAAAATTTCACATATATTTTTCTTCTGTTTCAGGCATCAAAGATGGTATTTTTTTTTGACCGAAACGCAGATTTCAAAGTGGCATTCCTAATCTGGTCTACAGAAAATGAAAGAGCAGAGTTGGAAAGAAAAACTCAGAAAACGTATAGAGGTGAGTAAACCTTAATTTATTGATTTTGTGCCTCATCTAAAAACCCTCCCGTGGATTTCCGCTTGGCTTCCATCCACTCGTCCGGGTGCTTGTTTTTCTTGTGCGAGTACAGGTTTCCATTCGAATTTGTGGACATTCCACACAGATCGCACTGGTACAGCCTTTGGCCCGTGTGAGATGCTCGGTGTTCCTGTAAAGTGACCCTTCGCTTGAACTTCCTATCGCAATACTCGCACTGAAACTTTTCCTCCACGTGAACACGCCACTTGTGGGTGACCATCGATTTGCGGTTCGGATATACTTGGTGGCAAATGTCACAGGTGACCGCGGCATTTATTCCACTGTGAACCGTATCGATGTGCTTCTTTATGTTACATTTATTGACCCAGGTATCACACGTGTCACATTGAACTCTCTCTTCCCGATGGCCTAAATGGGTCCTGCTGATGTGACGATTTAGCAACGATATGTTACGGTATCCTTCCCCACAGCTGTCGCAAATAAAATTTTCTTTAGTGGTCTCATGAATGCGAGAAAGATGCTTTCTTAGTGCAGTTTTAGTCAAGTATACTTGATGGCAAATGTGACACTCTAACTTTTCGTGAATTTCACGATGATCTTTAAGTTCAGATAATTCGTGAAAGCTTGCATCACATTGGTCACACCTGAAGCGTTTAGATTTTTCGATGCCATGCACTATTGAGCAATGCCGTTCGAGTGTGTATTTAGTCTTGAAACTTTTTTG
The DNA here is from genome assembly GCF_030247195.1 of Topomyia yanbarensis. Lineage (NCBI taxonomy): Eukaryota > Metazoa > Arthropoda > Insecta > Diptera > Culicidae > Topomyia > Topomyia yanbarensis. Next base: position 364,067,972 of record NC_080672.1, read on the forward strand.
ACATATAGCACACTGAAAGCGGCTCGGATCAGAATGTTGAATATGATTCAAGATACCGTGCTTATTTCTGAGAGTGTTGATGGTGACTGATTTGCGGTGATCCGTAAGGGTGTGCCGCTTCAACTCTTGTAAGGATTTGAATGAGTCTTTGTCGCACTTTAAAGTATTGTCCTCTTTAATTAAACTGTTTGTATTGATTCGTTTTTGGCATCTAACAGCCACAGGAGTTCCATCGTCTGTTTCATCTGAATCGTCTTCGATTTTAGTTTTTAGCTGTATAAACTCCACCTGTACTTCAAACGTTTTACTCTCATTTTCCTCAGAATCACTGGATAATTTGTCTTCTTTGATCAGGGAACGGTCCAATTCCACAACTTCTACCTTTGGAACTACAGTCTCTCTGGATAAGAGTTGCTGCTCGTTGTTGCGAACCATTTCCGAGAAGGTATAGAACTCGTCGATCTTAGATGTGCATTCCTCGCAAATCATGTTGGGTAGACTAGGACCACTTTCCAGCTTTAAGAAAACATGACCATTAATTTAACTCGTTATTTGTTCATACAAAAATACTGAGGGCATTCTTACAGGAAATGTAAACAGTGTTTTTATTTTGCACTGAATAGCATCGTCACTTAGCGATATGCTTGACTTGGTATAATTTTTCAAGCAAAAACGACATATTTGCTCCATAACTGAGAATTCGACACAGATCTTTCAATAGGGCCAAAGTCGCAATGTACTCAAATGGAGAAAAATCAGTTTCAATATACGGCGATGCTTTTCTAAATGTAGTTTTTATTGTAGGTATAAATTACTTTATGACCATGTTTTTCCGGAAGCATCTTTGGTTAAACCTTATGACAATATAACAAAGAATTTAATTCCTATGTGCTTTTAGTGGGTAGAAACTAAAAAAATGCTTACGCCCAATTTGCATCCCAGTCGTGATTTCGCCCTTCAGCAACCACCATTTGCGGAAGGGCTAAACGGTGTACATAATTTTCAGAAGGGCGCGGTAAAAGGGCTAAACTGACTCTGTCTTGCTGGGTAGGGCTGGGTAAATGGGCGAGCTTGACAGTATACTTTTTAATAGGGCTCAGCAAATGGGCGCATAGAAACCCAATGTAAATGATAGGGCGCGTGCATCTTTTCTTCGAATTTCATGAAAATATCGAAATATTCGAATGTTTATGTGCAACAAGTATCGAGTAGACATGATCCTAGTAGATATTGCTTATCATTTATATAATAGAACCGCCGTTTAAAGAATTTTGTGAATAATAACCGTACGCCCGGTTCTGTCAAAAAATGTAAGTTTAGCCTTTATATTCCATATGAGAAGAAGGGCCTAAGTCGAAATCTCGAAGAAAATGCATGTTTCGCCGTTTTGTTTTCTTTAATTATAAATCGAACTAAAAACCATTTTAACTAATTTTCACCTCAATCTTGTAGTATTTTTGTCGCATAATGTCATAATAGCGAAAACGCAGTTTGTTTACATTTGCGATTTAAGCCCTAATGAAAGATCTATGTCGAATTGTTTGTTTCGTTTTGGCCACTACTAATTTTTTACTTGAAATGAGCATTTAAATTAAACAAAGTGAACTGAATCAAACAATACACGGAAATTGCTCCGGAGCAAAACTACATTGGAAAAGGGCCTAACTGCAAAATGTAAACAAATCGAATTTTCATGTTTTCCATTAACATTTTTTTTATTAAATGTTATAAAATCAAAGAATATACACTTTTAAAGTGGAATATATGTTCGACAACTTTTCTTACGGTCACATAATTTCGAAACCAACTTCGAAGGTTGGTCGTCAAATGGTGAACACTAGAAAAAACTCTAGAAAGAGAACTGCGGAGAGTCCATTTTGGATCGATTGGTTTCGCGTTTAGCTGTCAAAAAACGAATCCAATTGAACATTTCCTACACGGTTAAATAAAACAACCTGCAGAAAAGTTCTTTTAACTTACTTTTGAGTTGTGCGTCGCTTTCGCACTTATTAGTGTTGTCAAAAACAAAAAGAGAGATTCGACTCAGTCGAGGTCTTTCGTGGAGGAAGGTACTTTTGAGTTGTTTGGGGTGAACTCAAAATTAGGTAAATTCAACTTAAATTTGAGTATAAAAAACCTATCAATGAGTTGTAATTTTTGCCGTGGTTAAATGGAAACTACCTTCAACACGGTTTACTTAATTTTAAGTTCCCCCACGATACCACGAGATTGAGTCAAAGGAACTCAATTTTAGGTAGTTTTTCGTTTCCGTGTATCCTTATAACATTGGACGTGTTGCCATACAATGCCGGGGCATACGTTGCCAAAAATGCTGTTTTTCTCTCCGCAGTTCTCGTACTAGAGTTTTTCTAGTGAATACTTCCCAGTGTTCACAAGCTCCTATCTCATGCTTCCCTGCACGCTCATTAAAAATAACTCAAAAGTGAGTAGCCAGCCACTCAATTTCATAAAAAGTGCACGTAGTCAAAAAATGAGTTCTTCTATTTTACTAAGTTTTGAGTTCGTGATAAAGATGTCAAATTTGAGTAATTTTTACTCAAAGGACGAATACGGAAAATAACTATTTAGTATATCTAATAACATTAACAAACAAACTTATCACTATTTAAAACTTCACTAACCTGAATCTTATGGTGTTATGGCGATGCCCAAAAATCTATTTCGAGACCTTTTCTCGCTGTGACTCGGAACCGCTTCTACGGGCAGGAGCAACCAAAAAATTGAAGGAATGTTATTTCAAAACATCAACAAACTTGTCGAAACTTACCTTTCAGATTCTGATTGTGTCCTCCCTGATTCTTGCACTGCTAGATCGGTTTTTTTTAACATTGTGTAGTTGGCGTCCCACCATATGAACTTTAACAAAGTTTTTTTTCACCCAACAGACTGAAAATTTAGTTGTTACTCAAGAGTGGAGTTTGGTGGAGTTAGTTCAACTCAAATCGAAACTCATATTTTGACAGATCGCCCCAGTTTTTGAAATTGAGTATTAGCAACTCAAATTTTGAGTAGTTTTAAGTGAGCGTGTGTGCGTCTATTGATGACATTTATGTGGTTTTTGTTTGAGGCGAAACTGAGTCAGTTCCTAACCCCAACTGCTGTCAAAATGTATGAACTGACAGCGGTTGGGGTTAGAACCTGACTCAGTTTCAGGTTCAAGCGAAATCGCCATTAATCTGTAGGCCGACATCGACTGAGTACTACCATCTTCTGCAGTAAAAGCGAAATGATAAGGTGCGAGTGGGTATGAGCGCTATAACCTGACAGTACGGTAGTACAAAGTTTATCGCCGAACAACACAGTGCAGCACAACTGACTGTGCGTCGCGCTAACCGTGCATACGTTGCACTACCGCTTCCCCACAGACCGGGACTTAGAGAAAATTCGAAGCAGTGGAATTTGAATATAACTATCAATGTAAATAAATGTTATGATTACAGTAGGACTTTCTGGTGTTGTGTGGACTGGAAAGGTCCGAAGAAGGCGGAAAAGAGCGCCCTTTTGCTGGCCTGTGCTGGGCCAGCCAAGTTTGTTTCGTTCCGGGTGCTGTTCGTCCGCCCTGTGTTTCACTGTCTTTTCTCGGGCTTGAGTATCGACCAGATCCCGGCGTAAACAGTCACAATACACCAAATGATCGAAACGATTTATGGTATGGTACTATGTTTGTTTTGCGTCACGATTTGTCATATTGTAAAAAAAATTAAATGAATTGTGTACAGTGTAAGATTGTACTAATCGCACAGCATGGTGAAGAAATGTTTATGGTAGAATGTTTATTGTACCTTGTTATATCCAATAACAATGTAGTACCACAAAAATGGATTATAAGATCACCATTCCCCTTATAATATGCCCAAAAATTTGTTCGAGGAAATCGGCATTTTTGAATGGTAACGTTACTTAACGACCTATTCGGCAAATGGTACAAGTGGCGCTGACCATAAGTGGAATAGTCAATATGATTGCCGGTAGCGTTGGTTTATCGTTCCGCTAATGATAAGAGGAAACTTCAGTGAATGGTTTTTTAAGGTCCAAATATCATTGCGGTTATCTTACAGGAATGGTCACCAAATATGCGGGGAGTCCTTGTATACGAAATTGTATTACGCATTTAATTCAGTACTCAAATGTGAATTATAAATAGTCACTAACTCGATTTTTTTTTAATTTTAATTTTAAAAAGTCCCAACGGTGTTTAAATATTAAGTTCTCACTGTCATGATCAGATAGTTAACTTCTAAAACTCTTACTTAAATATTGAATATTTTTTGAAAATTAAACTGGTCATCATTTTTTTCAAATAATTATTTTTTTCAATTCAATTAATTTTGGTATGGGGGGGAACCTTCAAAACCCCCTCCCTGGCTACACCACTGAATGGCATTCATTCAAACATTGTGATGAATTTCATAAGATTGTTCTATGGAAACCATTATTTCTATTATGTCTTCTGCTTGGAAATGTAAGCAATTTCCATAAATGGGGTTCATTCGGGCATTTTTATGAATTTCATAAGACTGATGTCTTATAAAAATACCCGAATAGAAATGTACAGGAACAAAACCATGATTTTCACTGTGACAGTACAGTAATTCTACAATAATTTACAGTAAGTTTTAGTGTTATGCTACAATACAAAAACAATAAACTTTAACGTTTTTGCAGTAAATTTCAATGTAAAATACTTTTACAGTGAAAAAGGGGGGTAGTTATGAATCTTAACATTAAAAAAATAAATTTTTCTCCATACATTTTTTTCTCGAAAACAGTAAAATTTAATGTGAATGCACTGTATCAGCTTTTTGCTGAACAGTGAAATTTATTGTTACATGAAATTTTATTGTAAATCTACTGTGAGAACTTGGCATCGAACAATGTTGAAACAGTAATAACTATAATATTTATTGTTTTATGATTGTTTGTAGGGTAAATGCTATTGTAAAATTCTATCCGGGATAGTAAGAGATGGATTTGGAAAATTTCCCCTCCAAATCGTAAGACAAACTTATAAAATTCATTAAAAACCCATAAGTCGTTTTTCATTTTCATTTTGCAGCGTTTGGTGGGTCAATGAGAGCGCAAGTCAGTCCAAGGCCGATGATAGGAGGGGAAATGGCAGAATAGTCTATTCGGACCACCAAAACGCCATGGGAGAGGAACAGGGTGTGGGTTGGGGTAGGGTTAAGGACTTGGTGTATGCTCGACGAAATATTGCGCTGCAGAATGTGATGAAAAAGTAGATCGAACAGTACTACTGTTGGCTGTTCATAAATAAAAGTTGTTTTTTTCACTAGCTTTTTTAATCTTGTTATGAAAATAACTGTTAACGAAGGATTTCGAGTGAATTAATAATGGTCATATGGTTTCAGTTGGCTAGTGGTCAAACTAGTGGAGATTTAACCCGAGAGCGGTCCACCTAAAAAGTGACCAACCTGCGAATCATGATCATACTAATTGTGAAAATAACTTTTTTATTGATAGAGCAATATGTCTATGTAACCACAGTTTGTGGAAAAAGATAATATGGTGACGTGTATATACATGTATACATATATACACGCCGCGAATCTGGTCCGTTAGTGATGTGTTACCACTTTCAGGAGTCAGGGCGACAATTCGAGTGATTTAAGAGATAACACCTGGTGATCTCTTATAGATGATAGTCCAATGATCTTCTCCCCTCATGACTCGATCGCGGTGCCCAAGTGCCCGGTGATCATATGAATCATCGCCCGGCAGACTTAACATGTCATTCTTCCGTTCGGAAGTGGAAACCATCCATTCCTTGCCGATCACTAATAATCATGAAGTTTGAAGATCAAAAAAACTCATCACTCACTCGACTCTACACCTCTCATTCACCAATCGAGAGTGTGTAGTTGCTTATTTTTGGGCACTTCGCCACTTTATTTGACGGTTTGGTCCGCATGGATGATGGATCTTCAAAACAACTAGGCAAATTTTGAATATTTGCATTGCTGTGGGCTCAATAACTTGAAAAATCTACTTGAATATAATATGTTGTGCAAAACACATGAATAATCCAAAATAAATATAATGAACCAAAATCCCTAGGATACTGCATCGGTCTGGATCTAGTTGAATGTCGAAAACAAAATAATTCAATCTGCCAGATGTCAGGGTATCCCTTAGCTTCTATCCGCTAACTGAAGCGCGCACCGTTGGGCTACTCGATTCTAGGGACTGCCAGAATCATGGAGATCAATATACAAATCTCTAAGCATAAAGATTTCTAGACTGAGTCTCACCGTCAAGCCCACGGAATTAAAACCCATAAGTCGTTTTTAAAGTCATAAGTTGTTTTTATGGAAATTCGATGTAAATTTTGCTCGGTGCGATTGACAACTCTCTAGTTCGTTTGGAATGACATTGACAGTTAAATTGAAATTCCAAACGAAACATGGCATCTCCAAATACAAATACAAATCATATTTGTATTAGGCGTCTCTTTGTTATTCTAGTCTCTTTATGGAAAACCACACAGAAAACTTGCCTTACCTAGCAGTAGGTAATCTTAAATCTGTGCATCCTTCCTCCAACGAAAAACGAAAGAGAGGAATTTCAAATTTACCCAAAAATAAGGAGATATTCCCCAAAAGCCGACTAAATTTCATCCCATTAATTTTGAGTGAAAAAATCATTCCCTCTCCCTTGTTTTCCGGCAGTAAAATAAGGACAGCAAATTAAAATTACCTACTGGTAGGTACCGTGCAAGACCCATCTACCGATCAATTAACAGCGATTTCTACTTCCAACGCTCTTTAAAAAACAATGTTAAAAGGCATTTCAATTCGATCTTCGTTTTCAACTAGAATATTTAATCAACTATCAAGAAAAAATACGCAAATTTGTAAATGAATTGGCAGACAGTGCAAAATAGCCGAAAAGCCCAACAATTCTAGAGTGCCATTCACCGATCACAACAAGTAGTAGATATCCATTTGCCGAAAATTCTAAGTTTATAATTTTTATTACCGACAAATTAGGTCCAAACATGTGTTGCAGACTTTTTTCATTCGGTTTCGGTATAATTCACTTAGAAATATTGTCCTTACACAGTTTTATTAACAGTTTGCTTTGAGTTAAGAGAAAAATAGCGGTAAAATGGCAACGGAATTAATACAGCATTCAAATATAATTATTTGGAAAAATATGAAAAGATGAATAATGAAAGTGTATATTATATTGATGTTCTACGTACTATTTCCATATTTCACTTTATTAATAATTTCTAAATTCCGTGCAATATTCGAGTCAAAACAATTTCGCCGTCAAATTGATCGGTAAATGGAGGCCTATCGGTGGATGGGCTCTGCACGGTAATGGATTTTAAGTGTGCAATCGGGATGAAACGATCAATAAAATCAGGGCAACTAAGCCCTTTTAAAAATGGAGCCAGTCATTGACAAGCAGCTGCTCTCGATAAAGGATCATCAGAGGATAAGAAGAAGAAGAAGAGATTCAGCATCTTCGCGAATAAACATTAGAGTGACTCAGATCTAAAATCGAAATAAGGGAACATAACATTAAATAGTGCTATATTCCTGCCAATTTTTTTTTTAAATATTTTCTTAACTAATTAAATATAATGGAGCAAAAAATTTTGGACCTTTCCAGTTCCTGTCGTTTGTGTTTGACCTCCTGCGCGGAAATGTCTGTTGAATTGAACAGAGACGGATTAGTAATGCAACTAGAACTTTTGTTCAATCAATCCGTAAGTTGGACTTTAATGTACTTTAAATCGATCGTATACCCAAACAGAAGGTATTTTTTCAGTTTGAAATCAATAGCTTACTCCCAAAAATCGTATGCCATGAGTGCGTAGAGCTGGTTGACCAGATAACAAAATTTTCGAGAAAAGTTCGAAAAAATCAGGAATATTTGAATTCATTGGAGGTATCGAAAGAATGCAATGAGACTAAAAAACTTGATTCGAATGATGAACCTGCAGTGAACACAATAAGGAACCATGATGACAAATATGCCGGAGAATCTGAAAATACCCGGGACGAGAATGAATACGGTGATATTCGGCAATCGCCACGTAAAACTCGAAAGAGTCTTGCAAAATCAAAACGTAAAGTAGACCGAGGAAATCGTACCAAAGAAGATGAACTTATCCAGAAGTATTACAAATTTCAATGTGATATTTGTGCTACTGACATGGCGACCTATGCCGAATTGTTAATTCATTTTCGTGAACATCACAACACATCGGGCTACATCAAATGTTGCAACAAGAAACTTTTCAGGCGTTGTCGTCTTCTAGACCATATTTCTAAGCATCTCGATCCAGGAACCTTTCATTGTGCAATCTGCGATAGGAACTATTCGTGCAAAGACAGCCTCGAATTACACAATATGCATCAACACTTGACAGAGGATAAGAAGCCCTTCAAATGTTCAAAATGTTCGAAATCATTCGCCAAAGATTACCAATTAACCTGCCATATGGTTCTTCATGTGAAGGTGGAATGTCCCGAATGTGGCAAAATACTGTCCAACAGAATAACGCTGAAAGACCATATGTCCAAAATGCACATAGATCCTGATCAGAAACGGCTTGTTTGCGACACTTGCGGAAAGGAATTTCGTTCCAAGCAACCCTTCCAACGGCACGTGCTTCTACACAAAGGCATTGATCAAAACAGCCGTCAGCAGTGTCAGTTGTGCAAACGATGGTTTGTTAATAAGCTAGGCCTGAAACAGCATATTAAGAGCCAGCACACGGAAGCAGGGGAGAGTTTTGTATGTGGTGTCTGTGGAAAGGTGTCTCCCAACAAGTATGCACTCCAACAGCACCAACGAGTCGTGCACCCAGCGCAGCAGTATGCGTGTGAGTTCTGTGAAAAAAAGTTCAAACGGGCGATTTCGTTAAAGGAACATCGAGCTACCCACAACGGAGCACCGCTTTATTCGTGCAAGTTCTGTCCGCAGACGTTTTTTTCCAATGCAAACATGTATACACATCAGAAGAGGATGCATGCTAGTCAGTGGGAGCAGAGCAAACAGCTGAACAGCTAGTGACTAGTTCAGCTCGATTATAGGGTTGTCGCCTCCGGTGAGGCCTTCATCCGGAGATTTTTACTGACATGGGATAGATTTTTATAGAAGCTCGAGTATACGTTGAAACCAGACCTACCTGTTGAGTTTAAATAACTCGTTGATGTACCAATTGCCAAAATTGACTCACATTCACCGTTTATAGCCTTGTTTTAACAAAGCATAATGTACACCACTGTTCTGAGCTTTTCTCAGCTGTAAAATTTTTCGCGTTTCTAAACCGTTTTGATGATGTATATAGGTGTGAAACTTCAACTCCCCGGCTAACGACGAAAAAGGCAAGAAAACGGCAACGCCTGGGAAGCATGCTGCGATGTCTTCCGGAATTGTTGCTGGGCGCAAATTCAGTTATTCATCATAACAGTCGCTAAAGAAGTTGCAACAAAAGAACGAAACTTTTCTCTCTGATCAACAGTTAATGGTCGCTGCAGGTGTCGCCAGTGTTAAAGCCAAAAGAACTCGTTTTAGTTTAGTTTTGTTGTTGTTGGAGACGAACCCCTGCGACCAGTATTTAGTTATATTGTGGTATTCAGTTCAGGTAAAATTATTGGTCGCCTCACTAGAACCGGAGAAAGTAGTGTAAATATCGGAGGCCCGGAGATCGTCTCCAAAAATCGGAGTCTCCGACAACTCCAAAAACCGGAGGGTGGCAACCCTAGTTGGATACTTTCATCAAGCAAAAATAAGTCCAGAATAAAATAATGTCAACTTTTCCTTTGGAAATACAGCAACTATAACCAAAAAGTATTGTTAATATCCATAACTTCCATGTTTATATTTTCTGCATGAAGAGTACAATACCAAACTAGTAAGTCGAGGGATCTTGTGTTTCGATTTCATCTCATCGGTGTCAAGGCAGATTGACTTGGCCGTCATAGCCCGAACGAACATGTGCCATAAATTGCTTTTCATAATGCGCAAGGGGATGTTGTCTTAACCCATTTTTTCATTCTATTTAATTATTGACAAACAGAAAAACACCTAAGGAACACGTTCCATAATTTATTTACATACACATATAATAGCAAACAATTTAAACTTATTAAATTAATTACCCCACTTTTTGTTTGGGCTTGTTCGCCTCCACCGCTTTCTTTCGTTTCTCTGCCCATTCCAATGGGTGACTTTTCTTTGTGTGGGTGTACAAATTCGCATTGGAGTTCATCGTCGCCCCGCATATGTCACATGCATACAACACCTCCCCGGTGTGCGTTGTTCGATGTTCCTGAAAATCAAAGAGTACCATTGTTTCCACCTAAGGAACAAAGCTTCAGTACCCAATGTACCGTACCTTCAGATTAATCGCTCGCTTGAACTTCTTACCGCAGAACTCACACTCGAACTTCTCCTCGATGTGTACAATTCTTTTGTGACTCCAGAGCGCCCTCGAGTTCGGATACTGCTGCTTGCAGATGTCACAAATGTGCGTCTGTTCTCGTTCGTAATGCGTAAACTGCAGATGCTTCTGAAGCCCCCGTTCGCCCATCAACCACTTCTGACAGATGTGACACTGAAACTTCTGTTCCGCATCCTCCATTCCTAGGTGTCGCTTAACATGCCGTTCGAAGCATACCTTGTTCAAAAATTCCTGCCCGCAGGTATCACAAATCATTTTTCGATCCAAATCGCTGTGCCTGTTGATGATATGAACGTTCAGTGCCGCCTTGTTGGCCAGTAGCTTGCTGCACTGTGGACACTGAACCTTCTCATGGCTCGTCATGTGATTTCGAAGCAAATATTCCTTGGCGTACGACTGCTTGCAGCGATCGCATTTGAACGGTCGCTCCTGCTCGCTACCATGAGCCTTGGCCTGGTGTAGCAGAAGATACACTTTGTGCTTATAATTTTTATTGCATAGATCGCACCGAAATGCATTCGGGTTAGTATGCAGTGTAATGTGCTGGAGAAGGTGATATCGCTTGGGCAATTTTCTCTTGCAGCACCTGATATATCCGGTTCGACCGTGAATTTTTCGAAAGTGGGAAGATAAAGCGGTGAAGTTTGCTGCGGATTCTCCGCATAATTCGCACACCATGCGATAGAATTCGTTTATCAATTTATCTTCTTTCTCAAGCTGTTCTTTAGATTTGATATTGTAGCGCTTAGTTGTTTGGCGTTCTTCTTTAAGCTCCTCCTTTTCTCCACGTTTTCGCCTGGGTAGTACTTCTTTCTTGCGTTTTTTCCTAAGTCGCCTCACCGGAGGTTCATAGCATTCCACAAAAATCTCACCATCACTGTGTTCTTCGTCTTTTCCTTCGGGTTCTGATTTTGGCTCCTCAGTTCCCAAACCTAACCCTAATGAGTTATCTTCTAGTTCGGAAAGTAGTTCAACTTTCACTGATTCAAAGGCTGCTTTTGTATCGGTACTCTGTTGTTCAAGTCTTTCCTGATTGAGACGAACCTTCTCCGAGTAGTGGTAAAATTCGGCTATTATACGCGAGCAGTTTTGGCAAATGCTAGTAGGGTAACCTTCTTTGGATTCAATCTGCAAGTAAAAAGTTTTTTAGCATAACCATTTTAACATCTATTAAGATTCGAGTTGCAACCTACCGGAAAACGAAACACCCGGTTGATTTGCTCCTTCAACTGTACATTTTCGATGGAGTGCACACTGTCGGCAATAGGATCTAAACACAACCGACATCCATCCGGAACGGGTTCCATCGCAATTTGGAGTATTTAAAATGTATTTAAAAACTTTATATCTTAAAATATTTGTTTTGTAAACAAGCAAGAATCACGACATTTTAGAATACGTTTTCAAAATGTTCTAAGTGACAACCACACGCCCTGTGCCCACACTATTTGGGCGGGTTGTTTGCGAGTTAAGTCCGGTTTACAGTTCGGAAAACGTGTCACAGGATTTGGGTCCCGGTGTATTTTAAATGAAGACCGGGATTTCGAATCCCGTGGGGGAAATGAGTCTACACAAAAAATGATAGTTTTCATTCATCCGCGGGAAACATCACAAGATTTCAAAACTCTCCACACAAAAATCCGGCCGGAAACAATCCAACATATATTGTTTCCGACGAGGAAAAGTATTTTTAAGGCTTGAAATTCGATGCAAGTTTGATACTGTCACAGTTTATAGAGAACAGTTACGCAAAGAGTGAAGTCAAAAAAGTCTACCTATCGAGCACAATTGGAATCCATCTCTGACATCTTTACAGCAAAGCTGGATTCTAATTTTGCTCGGTAGGTAGACTTTTTTTGGCTTCACTCTCTGCACACTCTTTGCGTACCTTTCTACTAAGGCCTTTGGATACTGTTAGTATTTTGACGTAGGACTACGTCTTTGTTTTCGATATGGGGGTGCACTTTGCAAATTCAACAAAAATGATATGTAACGAAAAGTGGTTAGGTTTTAAACACTTATAATTCAGCCACCTCACGATAAATTTTCAAATTTTTCGCGCATATCGCCCACTGAGAAAAATCCTATGGTATCTGTGACCTGACTCTCGTGGTTGTTTTAACTATTTGCAAATATAACAGTAACGACCATGACAATGGTAATACTAAACTTCTGTATCATAATAAATACTACTAAAATCGATTGTCGCTTAACTATGCTGTTGATATTTATGACAATTTGAACATGCTCACTCCAACAATATCTATCATCAAAAGACTGACAATGGAATAGTCAGGATCACTAGTAAAATAAAAGTAAAAATGAAAATATGTACATGGTAAACATCTTTTAAATCACCAGTGTCATGGTTATAACTCCTTTTCGTTTGATTGTTCTCTGCACAATATAGTAAGAAGTCGTGAACACTAAATTTATAGTTATTATATGAATGAAAAGATTGAATTAACTACATACACCATTTATATGGACGTGAGATCTGTTGCAAATACCTTTTGCGTATAGTGATTTTCAGCTGAAAATGAGTTGTACTACTAACAACCATAAAACTAGTCAATGTTTGCGTTCAGATTCAGATTGTATTCCAACATGATGCGGCCATTGCAGTGAAAATTGTGTACACAAAACACAAACGTGTTTTTGGCGTACTTTTAATTTTTTTACGATTGCAATAAGATCTCTGTGATATTACGGTATGTCGATGGTCTCATAAGCCGAGTTCCAATCAGGAAAGATATTTAGTGGCTAAATATGAGCTTAGCACTAGCATTACAAATGGTCTGTACCAAGGTCTGTACACTAAGAATCGGCTTCTGAGTCCGAAGAAATAGAAGATAATATTCTTCAATGGATTGTAGGACTAAGTGTTTGCTTCGCTAAATACAAAATATTGTACAATGTGAGTAAATACTTTAATTTCAATTAATAACAACGTCTCAATATCAAAATTTTTGTTTCTTTTAGCTAAGCGTAAAGGCAGAAATAGAAGACTAAGATTTGGTTGCTGAAACGATTATTATTTTTAATAAAATGTGTATGTCATCAATAAACTAAGAGACCCGCGAGAAATTTCTAAAAGCTAGATTAGCTGAAACTGACTCAAATACATCTTTACCATTTATCTAATTATATTGGCGTGTCATTTTCAAAACAACGATATTAAACAAAAAATGTTAAAATCCCAATGTTGTAGTTATTTCAAACAAGCCTTGGTCAAGATGACTATGCTTATTGTTATGCCAAGCATTTCACTCATAATGGTCATTCCTCCAACAGAGTGTTCAATTTTACTATTATGCATAAGGCATGATAAAATATTCCATTCTCCTAGTTTAGTTATAACAAACAGTTCGAGGTCAAAATAACTATGCGTATTGTTATACCGAGCATCCCACTTATAATGTTCATGCTTACAATAGAATGTTCAATAATACTATTATGGTCCAAAGCTCTTGTATAGTAATCTTGAACATGGATATGGTTCAAGTGACCTGATGCTATTGTCGGTTAAAAACCACTATACTCACAAAGTCGAATTAACCTCCTCATATAGTAAATGTTACCATATAATTTTTCTTAGTGCCCCAAAATACTTCTAAGAACAGATTCCAATAGATAAACACAAAGATTTTTGATATCATGGCATTAAAAATTTAAATAATGTATAACATAGTCAAAATACCACGCATTTTCACTCAGTAGGTCGTTGCTGTTGTGCTATCTTATGACAAACGCCATTTGGGCAACGACACGACTAGACAGTTAATGCAACATGTTGAAGAAAAACTGTTCGGTTGATTTTCCGCCAGTTACCAGTATATTGACTCACCCCTCGATGCGAACAAGAAAATAAATTCTACAGCAACACTTCTTTGTTTCATTGATTTTCAGTTGCTATGTAGCAACTAAAGTAATGTTTTGTTGCTAGGAATCAACCGAAAATTCACTAGAAATAAACATTAAGAACAAATTTTCCGTTTTAATTTTTGCACCGATAGCGGAATCCGCGCAAGTTCGGCAGCCCATTATTTCAATGTTATCAAATCCCAGAGGAAATAGCTTTCTCAACAAGTGTAAGTACCAAATAAATAGAATTCGCTCATATATTTTTTCAACTTAATCGCTTTAATATCAGTGCCCGCACAGCAAATTTCAAAGAGAGTTATTTTGGTGATAAATGCCGGAAAAACAAGAAACGAGGCAAAGATCCATATGACCCCGAAAGTATTGAATAAAGACCAAAAAGTTATCATAGACAAATATGGTTAGGCCCAATCTTTCAACGCCGATAATCCGAGTTGGTACAGCAGCAGCAACTGCCAGAGGATACGGTACAAAAATCAAAGCTGGAAAAGATTAAAGATAAGAGCGTTAACTTTACGGAGAAACCGGCGATATAAAGACAACTCTGAGACATATGAACAACCAAGACGTTTCGAGTTTTGTAATGGTCACAGTGTTCCACGATCATCCTTGTTCTTCAGTGTCTTCAGTGAAACTAGGACTTTCCTAGAACCTACACCAGAAGGTTACGGATTGAAATGTCACCATGCCACCAAGACCGTCAGCTAAATTGAAATAAGGGACCTTTACACTAAAGACGCAGGATCAACGAATGTGTTGAACATTATGAGAACTTTCTTCATTGACATACTTAAACAAAAAAAATCATCAGCAAATAGCTGAAATGAAGAGATTGCAAGCCTTCGAGCTATGACTGAAAAATTGTTATCTCTCTAAAGTAGCTTGCTCGTTCCGGGATGTCCGATTTTTGAAATTAATCGATTAATCAGTAATCGAATATTTTTTACATGCTAATCGATTGGTTCGATTAATCGGTCACTATTAGTCGATTCATCGATTACCTTGATTATTTAGCAACATAAGAAAAGATTGAATAATAATTAGTACTAGTAACCGGTTTGGGTTTTTTTATTATAGTTTCCATTAATTCTGCTATGCGTGTGATACTCTGTTCAATACGATTAGTGGTGCAGGTTTACCACGTATTCTCATCGATTCAAGCAAAAGTTTTTCCCAATCTTGGTTCCGCAAATCTGAAGTTAAATTGATGTCAAATACTGATGATAAGATATTAAAACGCTGATTCTCCAAATTTCATATGTTAAGTATAGCGTCATACACGTAGGATGGCATTAAAGTCAATATATAGATGATGACAAAAGGTATGGCTACACAATCTGTCACCGCGTACTATTGTTATGGAATATACTTCGAAAAACTACTCCGTGGAAATCAAATCCAACACACAATTTATAATTTCGTAGGCTAAATCAAAAAGGGTGGTAGTTCAGGCAGTACATACCGACAACGGTAAAACCAAATACAAATTTGTATTTGGTAAAACTATCACAAAATTAGTCAATACCTTCAACAAGGAAACTAACACTCGTTACCCGTAAATGCAAGAAGCAACGAATAACATCTGCATTATCTGCATGCGCATGAAGAATTGACGATGGCAACAAGAGAAATGAATGAAACAAGAGAAATGAATGACTGTCAAGACAATCGATTGAAAATTATTCGATTAGCATAACCGTTATTCGGTTAATCGAATCATAATCGGACATCCCTGCTCATTCGTTTGGTGTTGATATTATTAACATTATAGATCACCAGTACCATATTCATCTGATGCTGAAATGTGTTACAAACTACGTTTTTTGAAAATAAAATACAGAAAATGCATTAATATGATTATTAAAATGATTTATTAGAATAAAAATAATACACTCGACGTAATTTATATCATTTCTAATATTTTCACATAGAATCCACATTCGTTTCGCAATCTACGGCCCACAAGCGAATTCTGGTTCGTCTATCGAATCATCTGAATCTACCCCGCCCGATAAACGGATCGCCCTTACTATCCGAATAGGTAAATTGCGACATGCAGTTGTTTTTGTTTTACAGAAATGCGATCATTAGTATTCGCATTTTTTTTTAATTTTATTGAACATACTAACCTACTAGTACCTTGGAGTCAAGTCTAGGAAGTTATGTTTAACTTAAAATTTACCTCTTCGTCATTTTTAGCTTATTATCTTGATGTTTCAGCGTTTTTACCTAATCACGGTTAAATAAAAAGCGTACACTGATCATAGACGTTCATCCAAGCTACGAACAGTCTTCCACTATTGTCTTCGAAAATTGGTAGAGTTTAGTAGCTGCGATGGATAGTCGGTTTGAAACCACAGCTACAATTTAACAGCTGACTTTGCGATTGCAATTGGAACCATTATTGCCGTTAGTAAACTGATGCATCTCAGCTCCGTCTTATTTCGTTTTTGGTCTTTTGGCAGTTCAAGTCCACAAGTGCAAACTAATTCACAATTTCTTCGTCTGTTAGCTCTGTCATTTCGCCTGGTAATACATTATTTAGTTAAATTCACATCGCACAGGAGAATTCGAAAGCAACTTACGTGCCGCGCAATATTAGAGGATTCTCTTGAATTACTGAAGTTGAACATATTTCGGATATCAGATTACTCAATAATTTTGTCCACGAAAGCAGAAGCTTATCAAAAAGAACTCAATTGGGATGGATTGTCATTCTGGTGAATACCAAACCCACTGTTGATGCGAATCACAATATATCAATATAATTTTTGCACATATTCACTAATGATAACGAATGTCGAAAACTGGATTTTTTTTTATTTTCTAATACTTATTGAAAACACAGGTAACCAAGGGTTTCAACGGTAACAGATTCATCAGTGATGCTAGTTTCATGCATTTTCTAGCCATATGTCAAATTTGACATTGCCAGTTACCTGAGTCACTGAGGGGTAGTCATATTTGAGATACAGTTTTGGAATGCAAGTGTCTAGTCGTGTCGTTGATTTGGGGCTTAGATATGTTAGATATGCCACATTATTTGTAAGAAAAATCTCTACAAAGTGGCGTTTTCAGAACTTTGAAATTCTACTTGGTTACTAAGATATAGCGAGAAACATGATGAGAAATTATGAGTCTTTTGCTTCAAATCACTGTAACTTGGGATTTTCTCAAGTTATATTGAAGTTTTATGTGTTTTTATATGTAAAAATGTCTGAGGAACACAATGGCATAAAAATTTTCAAAAGAAAAATACACGAGTTGCGAGACAAACACTGTTTAAGTTTTAAACTGGAAATATAGCATATTTGGCAACACTGTAACCAAAAGTCGCTATTTTTTCTAGATTCTCTGATTCATTTCCTTCAAAATGCAACTAACCGATTGTTTATAGACCAAATTAAACCAAAGATATGAATAAAAGTTTATAATTGATGCTTTTTTTCTATGGAAAATTTTCCATGTATAATTATGACACGCCATACAAATTTCGTCATCGCCTAAGACATGTGTGAGTATGACTTTTGTTTACATTTTTAGTAAAAACTCGCAGTGTAGTTCACCGATCTTCGTAATATTTGGGAGATTAATACAGAATAGATAGAAGCATCAATTGTCTTCTCTGAATTGGTTCTACCATTTATAAGTTACAAGATATTCAATGTCAAACTTTAAAAATCGTTTTTCTCGAAATGTGCCAAACGACGCTTGTCATAAGATAGCACAACAGCGAAGAGGTAGCGCTTCCCAAGTCTGGCACGACAGATTTATGTACCTAGCGCAGTGCTTCTATGAATGACGTCATCATCGACTATTTAAAGAACGGATTTGGCCGGACAAGAGTAATCGTTTACGTCACTCCCCCCTCCCTCCATGTAACAGCAAAGAATTCGCTCAAATGCAACAACCGTTTCTGACAGAAGCGGTTAAACCAACCGATGCTGCTCATTTTTACCCAGAATCCATCTGTAGATATCTGTACGCTTCCTGCCACATCTTTGTCAGATGTATTGCTCGATTTGTGCTAAATTCTAACAGGTAGGAATTGCCACGATCTTTGCTTTGTACAGTTTATGTCCGAGTTATGCCAGGGTTTTGCTCGGTTCCTGTCAAAATTTACCAGAAAACGCGAGCGAAACCGAGTTCGCCCTAATTCAACTAACCCGACAGGATACGCGCAGAAATCTGACAGGGCTGCCAAACCAAAACTGACAGAAATCTAGCAGAGAATTTGGTGACTGGGTAATCGGTCATGGCTAACATCCTACATAACGCGCAAACTGATATTTATACAAGCTGATTTGACACTCTTGATAAAGATAAACTACGATATAACAATCGCTAAAATGGAGAAATTTAGAATCAATGGTAGTTCTTGTAGTTACTTCGATCCTAGTTCACTGAGAGATAACAATTGATATTGGAAATTGCAAGGCACCCAAATTTTTTAGCTGAGATCTCAGTAAAACTGCCGTTTCAAAGCTGATACTCGGAAAATATTTCACCGAAAATCAGCTAACAAATTTCATTTTAATGAAATATCAGTTTCGAAGTTTGCTGATCACACGGCTGTTGGAAAATTGCCGAGACGAATTGAGTGTGGCACACTCAATTTGTCTCGGCAACTTCCCAACAGCTGTGTAGTCAGCAAATTTAAAAACTGATGTCTCAGTAAAGTGAGATTTGTTTGCTGATTTTCGGTGAAATATTTTCCGAAATTCAGCTATCAAACGTCACTTTTACTGAGATCTCAGCAAAAAAGTTGTTTTACTGAGATTTCAGCTGTTGAGATTTCGGCAAAAGATTTTCGCATCTTCAAGCTGAGATTCGGCAGAAAAAAATTAAGTGTGGGCAGATTCCTCCAACGACTGTTTGGAATTTTCCAAGAATGTGATGTAGCAAGAACCGCGAGTGTTTAAATCCGAAGACGTGCTCAAATTCTTATGAGACATTCTGGTTGAGCTTACTGCTTCTTTCTTTCAACTGTCCTGGGTTTTTACTCACATAATATGGTCACCCTAGCGTTGCGATGAAATAGGAAAACATCTGCCATTCACCATTCAAACTTCATTGCATGTTTCAGCTCATCAATATTTTTTATACATTTTTAAGTCATCCAGACAGGCTTTTCAAACAATTTTTTTTTTGAAAAATCAGTTGACATCCCTAGTCGTTGGCGAAAACGACATAGGGAATCTGGCAACTCTACTATGCACGCTTCTTCCCAGTACCCAGTAAATTTTGTAGAGCTCAATCGGGCCGATAATAAGGCCGATGGTCGGGCGGACTAAGCCCGATGACGGGCCGATCAGAGGAGGATATCGGGTTTATATCGTACAATTCTGCACCATTTGCATAAACCGCGTCAACCTTCAAATATTTCAAACGCATCGACATTTTCGGACCGACGTGAACCCGATGTCGAACTATAGAAAATCGGGCGATCGTCGTGCTCCTTATTTTGGTACTCTTCTTCTTTTTTTCTTATTTTGTTTTGATTTCTTTTCTTTTTTTTTAAACAAAGTTTCATTTTTCAATATTTATTACCTTAAAAATGTCGTACATTTTAGATTGCCGATCATCGAATCCTAACAATATAAATTCAACCTGTGTAATGTAATATGCCCGACATTGTTTAAATTTACTTTTGAACAGTTGACGTTCCTAGGAGCTTCCAATGGCGAGTTATCGGTCGGAACCGTCGCACCCGGGGATTGAGCTGCTCATGTCGATGTCGCCGGTATAGAGTATTGATTATCCTGTAGTGTATACCGCACAGCCGCGTCGCCACAGCCAACAACGATTTGCTTAATGCTTAATCCTCGAACTCCGTCAAATCAGTAAACATTTTCGGCAGGCAATGACGGTAGAGTGTTACGATGTTTCTGTTATTTTATATCTAACGAGATTCCCTTTGATGCAAGTGTATGACTTTCAAGGGTAGTTCGTGGTGTAGCCTGGTGTACGTTTTCAGTTGGTCTGTTTGGTGCTCAGTGTACTTGTACCAAACCCGTACTCAGTTGTACAAAGGTGTTTTATGACCCAACCACTTATGGCCATTGTTAGGAAAAAGCTGAACACATTAGTGCGAAGCTAAAATATTAATAGCCATTTAAAAACAGCAAAATATATCGAAATTATTTTACCTTATGATAACTTTGGGTAAACTCAAAGGCGAGCATAAAGCTATTTGAGGCACATCGATATTGAGATCGGTTATCGTTAATATTTCAGAGACCAGCCTGAGACTCAGCAAATTTCTGATAGCAGATACAGTGCAGAGACAACGATGTGTAAGCTGTAAATTTGCTCGAACGGCTACTGGCCCAAATGCTGCAAATCATTGCTCATTTCAGTGACCCGGGCCTAATCTTCAACTGAACGTTATTGTCAGATTTCAGCGCAAAAGGGTTTTTGCTTACAACAATCCTCTGGTTGAAGGGCACAAAACTGCGGTATAAGAGGGCTCCTTGAACCGCATGCTGCAAGCATGCTGTACGTGTCAGTTTCTCAGGAGCGATCTTGTATTTAACACCGTTTTCAACCTTTAGTTTATGCAATTGTACTAAACATAGTAGTGTGATGGTTAAAACTCTGGTGAATCAAGTTTCTTGGAAGAAAAATGTCATCTCTGAGGTATTGTTCTGTGTTCAACGTTCACACCTAGAAGAAAATAATTTATGGAAAAGGTTATTTAAAAAAATCCTATTTGTATTACGATGCATTGTTACTGCCTTGCACGGATAACCGGGTTGTGTTGTCCGTTCCTCAACTTCAACGAAGAATCGATGATAGTGAAGCCATTCATCGCCATAAATATGTGAATCGACACGCTGCTCTGTTGTTCAAATACCGCAAGTTTGTATTGAATCTCAAGGCCACATAATAAACGAGCAGTGGAACTGAGACCGTAACCGGAGCCAAACAGCGATAATACATGTGACACAAAGAGGACGTTATGTACTGAATTAGTGCAACCAACGTATCGCGGCTGGGAATTAACTAGTTGCATCCTTCTTTTGCGTGTAACTAATCAGTGTATATCCTATACAATCGATGAAAGCTTCTGTAATAAAAAGCATATATTTTTTTTTTTTATTCATTTCGTTTATTTGATAGGCACAAATGCGTTAGCTTGGCGGTGCCAAATGCTTTTGTTTTTACATTTTGGATATCTTAAAACTAGGAGGTTACAATGTTGAAATATTTTTTTTTACAAAGGAAAAGAAAGTTTACAGCTATCTTAAGACTAGAAATAAGATTCAATATACAAAAGAGGGCCAAAAGATTTTTTTATGAAAAAAATTTAAAACAAGGGATTCACTTTGATATACAAGAGGGGGAGTAATAGTATTTTACGAAATATTTTACGGTTATCTTAAAACTAACAATATAGTTTAGTACACAAAAGGGGGAACAAATATTTATGAGAAATTTCACAGAAATCTTAAAACTAGGGATTCAATTCTATTTACAAGATGGAGGACAAGAGTTTCAATAAAGAGTAAAAATTATAGCTATCTTAAAACTAGGAATACAGAATACTAATTTGAATTTTTTAACTAAAACTTATGCTTGGTCAAGATATTCAAAGGGTGGCTTATTTCCGCATCAGTGTAGCAGCAGTTGTATCAAAGACAGGGGAGAGACAGGGAAAGAAGAGCAAAACTTGCAACTTTCGCTCGAACGGCGGGGGGGGGGGAGGGAGATCAGCGTATCAAATTTGCGCCTCAGTCTAGTAAGTCGTCGAGTACCGGATTGGCGGATGGTATTCTTCGGACCCGCGGGGAATCCTTCAAAAGTCATCGGACCTCGAGTCGCTCTCGCTTCAGTTTCCTTCTATGCAGGCGTAGTGGTAAGGGCGACGGCGGTTACATAGTGGCACTCTGGAGCTGATCGGTTCCACAAGGCAGGAGGAAACTCTAAAAACGAGAAATAAAAGAGAGGGGCTAAATTGGGATATTTATCGTTTTTATGAAGGTATAAATAAGGGACATATAAGGGAAATCACGAGTTGCCAGCATATCTCGGACTGGTACATTGGGTGGTCTACCTCGGGCCCGAAGGGATTCCTTTAACTGAGACCTGGCGTCACAATACCCGGCGCACACCCAGACAACGTGTTCGATGTCGTGATAGCCCTCGTCACAAGCGCACAGACTACTCTCCGCAAGCCCAATACGCCGCAAATGCGCATCCATGGTGTAGTGATTGGACATAAGTCGGGACATTACACGAATAAAATCCCGACCCACATCCATCCCCCCGAACCAAGGCTTCGTTGATACCTTTGGGATAATCGAATGTAGCCATCGTCCAAGTTCCCCATTGCTCCACGAGGTTTGCCAACTGTTGAGCGTCCTCTGACGACAAATACTAAAAAATTCATTGAAGCAGATTGGTCTTTCGTATATGTCACCATTTAATGCGCCCACCTTTGCTAATGAGTCGGCCTTTTCATTGCCCGGGATAGAGCAATGAGAGGGGACCCAAACAAAGGTAATCTTATAAGATTTTTCAGATAACGTACACAAGGACTCCTGTATCTTCCCCAGAAAATACGGTAATTGCTTTTTAGGCTTCACCGCACGAAGAGCCTCGATAGAGCTGAGGCTGTCCGAAACGATGAAGTAGTGATCTGTGGGCAGAGTGTCGATGATCCCAAGGGTGTACTGAATTGCAGCTAACTCTGCGACGTAAACTGAAGCGGGATCATTGAGCTTGAATGAAGCGGTGATAGTATTGTTGAAGATACCGAAGCCAGTGGACCCATCGAGATTTGATCCGTCAGTGTAAAACATTTTGTCGCAGTCGACTTCTCGGAATTTATTATAAAATATATTGGGGATCACCTGCGGGCGTATATGGTCCGGGATTCCACGAATCTCTTCCTTCATGGATGTGTCGAAGAATACAGTAGAATCAGAAGTATCTAGCAAACGAACACGGTTGGGAGTATATGCAGAAGGATTAATGCTCTGTGCCATGTAGTCGAAGTACAAGGCCATAAATCGGGTTTGAGAATTAAGCTCGACGAGCCTCTCGAAGTTTTCAATTACCAACGGGTTCAGAATGTCGCATCGGATGAGCAATCGATATGAGAGTTCCCAAAATCGATTTTTTAGCGGAAGAACGCCCGCCAGCACTTCGAGACTCATCGTATGGGTCGAGTGCATGCAACCCAAGGCAATGCGCAAGCAACGATACTGGATTCTCTCTAGTTTGATGAAGTGTATGTTCGCAGCGGAGCGGAAACAGAAACACCCGTACTCCATCACCGACAATATCGTTGTTTGGTACAACCTGATCAGGTCTCCTGGGTGAGCACCCCACCATGTTCCAGTTATTGTTCGGAGAAAATTGATCCTTTGTTGGCATTTCTGTTTCAGATACCTAATGTGACATCCCCAGGTACCTTTAGAGTCGAACCAGACCCCGAGATATTTAAATGTGAAAACCTGGTTGATCGTTGCACCCATTATTAAAAGCTGGAGTTGCGCCGGCTCACGTTTCCTAGAAAAAACAACCAACTCAGTTTTCTCCGTGGAGAACTCAATACCCAGCTGAAGAGCCCAAGCAGACAAATTGTCCAAGGTATTTTGTAATGGTCCTTGCAAGTCGGCAGCTTTGGGCCCTGTAACAGAGACCACCCCGTCGTCTGCAAGTTGCCTTAGCGTGCATGAATTGGCAAGACAATCGTCAATGTCATTCACGTAGAAATTGTAGAGCAGGGGACTTAGACATGAGCCCTGGGGAAGACCCATGTAGCTAAATCGCGATGTTGTTAAATCGCCATGCGAAAAGTGCATGTGCTTTTCAGACAACAGGTTTAGCAAAAAGTTATTTAAAATTGGCGAAAGACCATGCTGGTGCAGCTTCTCTGACAGAGTGTTGATAGAAACTGAGTCAAAAGCCCCCTTAATATCCAAGAAGACTGATGCCATCTGCTCTTTGTTAGCATAGGCCATTTGGATTTCTGTAGAAAGCAACGCAAGGCAATCGTTCGTCCCTTTGCCTTTGCGGAAGCCAAATTGTGTATCTGACAGTAAGCCATTTGCTTCAACCCAATTGTCGAGGCGAAACATGATCATTTTCTCGAACAACTTCCGAATACAGGACAGCATTGCAATCGGCCGATACGAGTTGTGGTCGGAGGCTGGTTTTCCTGGTTTTTGGATGGCGATGACCTTCACTTGCCTCCATTCATAAGGGACAATGTTACCCTCAAGAAACTTGTTAAATAAATTCAACAGGCGCCTTTTTGCAGTGTCAGGCAGATTCTTCAGCAAGTTGAATTTGATTCTGTCTAACCCTGGGGCGTTATTGTTGCACGATAAGAGAGCAAGTGAGAACTCCACCATCGAAAACGGTGTTTCGTTCGCGGTATCGTGAGAAGACGCGGCGCGGTACGTTTTCTGTACCGGGACAGAGTCCGGACAGATCTTCTTGGCGAAAGCGAATATCCAACGGTTTGAATATTCCACGTTCTCGTTGGTACTATTATGATTACGCATACGTCGAGCCGTACCCCAAAGAGTGCTCATCGCTGTTTCTCTCGTTAACCCGTCGACGAACCGGCGCCAATAACTGCGTTTTTTGGCTTTCATTAGACTCTTCATTCGCCTTTCTAACGACGCGTACTGTTGATAGCTAGCGGGTAACCCGTCTTCCCGGAAGGCCTTATATGCAGTGGACTTTTCCGCGTACAGCTCTGAGCACTCTTTATCCCACCACAGGGTGAGAGACCGTCCATGGGTATTCGCGCTGGGTACTGGTTTAGTCTGAGCTTGATTCGCACTGTCGAGAATCAAGCCAGCCAAAAACCTGTACTCTTCCTCCGGAGGAAGTTCTTGAGTGGATTCGATTTTAACGGATATCGCGGTCGCGTAACTCTTCCAATCAATGTTCCGTGTGAGGTCATACGAGACATTGATTGTTTTCGATGGTCTTGAACCGTTAGCAATTGAAATCACGATAGGCAAATGATCGCTACCGTGGGGATCAGGGATCACCTTCCACATGCAATCTAACTGTAGCGATGTCGAGCAAAGCGATAAATCCAACGCGCTTGCGCGTGCTGGTGGTGTAGGAATCCGCGTCATTTCTCCCGTGTTTAAGATGGTCATGTTGAAATTATCGCAAAGATCTTGGATTAATGTTGATCTATTATCATCATGAAGACAGCCCCATACCGTACCGTGCGAGTTAAAGTCTCCCAGAACTAGCCGCGGTGCCGGTAAGGATTCCGTGATATTACAAAGCGTTCGGTGCCCTACCGAGGCTCTAGGAGGAATGTAGATGGAAGCAATGCAAAGGTCTTTACCTTTGATTAAAACTTGACAAGCGACAATTTCAATGCCTGGTGTCGAAGGGAGGTTAATTCGGTTGAAAGAATAGCACTTTTTGATCCCCAAAAGTACTCCTCCATAGGGGTTTTCTCGATCCAGACGAATTATATTAAAGTCGTGGAAGTTGAGATTTATATCGGAAGTTAACCAAGTTTCACATAATGCGAAAGCATCACATTTTAAACTATTTAGTAAAAATTTAAAGGAATCGATTTTCGGGAGGATACTTCTGCTGTTCCACTGTAGAACAGTGATCGAATCGGTGACCTCGTTCGATGACTTAGCCATCGAAGGATACGATCGCTGCAAGGAGGGGCCATTTAGTAGTCAACTGCTTCAAAAATGTTTGCACTATAGGGAGAAAACGTATCAGAAGGCTTTTAAGAGGATCAGTAACATTGAAAGCTGTGAAAATTAAGTCCACTATGTCAGAAAATTTCATTAGTCCGCTACTGGACTGAGTATCTGTTTGAAAAAAGGGGACACTTGGGGTTTTGGATGTCCCTGGAAGTGGTGGGTACTCCTTGTTAGAATTAATATTTCCAAGTCCTGGAGCAAATTGCTTCGGCTTTTGTGCATCACTTCCGTTGGATTTATTGGTTGTAGATGGCGCACTCTGAGTGGACGACACCTTGGCACCCTTACGAGGCAATGTAGGGGAGGCTGGATTTCTCCTCTTCCTGGATTCCCCTGGGTTAACCAAAGATGTTCCCTCTCGTGGGTCGTCAGATTCTTGCTCAACGTTAGCCAAACCAGCATAGGGATTTTCGGACAGGACAGATGGCGAAGCATTCTTTAGCATTTCTGCATAAGAACGCCTTGAGCGTTCCTTAAGGGAGCGCTTAATTTTATCCCCGCGCTGCTTGTACGCAGGACATGATTTAAGAGCATGTGAAGGGCCCCCGCAGCAAATACACTTTTCAGTTTCTTTGTCGCAAGAGTCATCCTCATGCTCTCCTTCGCATTTGCCGCATCGTTTCTTATTTCCACAATATGTGGCTGTGTGGCCCAACTGCTTGCAATTGCTGCAGCTCATGACCCGCGGTACAAACAGGCGAACTGGTAGGCGAACCCTGTCAAGGAGGATGTAGTTGGGAAGAGAGGACCCGGCGAATGTCACCCGAAGCGAGCCTGATAGAGAGTAGGTAGTCTTACCTCCCTCGGTGTTTGCGGTATACAATTGTTTGCATTCTAAGATCTTAATCTGTTCAAGAGAGGGGTCCTTAAAGCAGCCAACCCCGTGCTCCAACAGTTCTTCGCATTTCAGGCCCGGTTCGGACACTACCCCATCGATTTCACAGGCCACACAAGGCACGTACGCTTTAAATTCCCGCGTAAAGCGCTCACAGCAAGCAATCGCGTTTGCCTGGCCGAGATCACTCACTAGAACACGTATCTTGTTTGCCCGAACACGTGTTATCTGAGTTACGGCCGGGTAATTAGCAGTCAGATCTCGAGAAAGTTTTAATATATTAACCGGTTTCTCTCCGGTCCGAAAATATACCACCCATGGCCCAGAGGAACCTTCTGGGTACTGCTTTATACGGGGAGCAATGCGAGTATTAGGGGGATCAGGGACTTCCATGATTGCATCAGATGGTATTTCGCCCTCGGCCATTTAAGCACGAGGGCAGAGCGTTATATAAACGGGAATGTGTCTTATTATTTGATTACAAGGTAGAGTAAAAGTAGGGAAAAGGAAAGAAAGCAAACGAGGAAAAAAAATAAAGCAAAACTTATCTGCAAACAACGTCGATTGTTCCGCACCAGCGAAAACAATGTAGGGTGATGAGCCTATTTTGGCAGTAGAGCCTATTGTGACCCTATTTCGTACCCCTTGGTTTCGAATCAAGCATATGAAATAATGACACTATCGATTTGGCTAAAGCAGGTGAGAAAAAATAAGCTCAAGTTATATTCTTTATTTGTTGTGTACATATGTATTTAGAACTATCCTCTAAATCCAACTTTTAATTAAAACAAAATCACCTTATTGAAATATCTACTATTCCGCCTCACTCACGTAGTGAACCGAAAATGGATGCAACGGCGCTTAGCAAAATAAACACTTACGAGCCAGCATTTACCGCCTCATATCTCGTTATTCCAGCACAAATATACTAAACATTGCACTGATACATACCTTTATTTTAGCTGGAGAAGCTTTTTACGATAATTTCACTTTAAAATCACTCGTCAAACACTAGAATAGGCCTAGTGTTATAATAGGATAAAACTAAATACGGGGGTTCCTATTATTGGCATGTTTTGCTGATACACTACCACAATCAAAACCAACTTTTTGTATCCATCATACAGAAAAGAATCATCAGTGCGGCCAAACCAAAACATGAACTTGTAAATATAATGTAATGCAATTTCAGGTATAAGTAATCAATTACTTAAAGTTATTCAACTAATTGTTGATTGCAGATATTTTATTTTCATCTGCACATACAATTCGGATCGGGAGAAAGCAATGTGATGTGAAACTTGTCATTCCAGTTGCTAACCTTCGAAGGGTTTTTTTTTCTGCGTGCGCAATTCTGGGCGCTCTTCTACTAACAGCTGATGAGTTTCATTGATGTGCGTGATGTTTACGTTTGTTTTGATCGGCTGAAGAAAGCAGAATGATTCGTTTTACAAATCACACGTTGGCGTCCATGATCTGGATACGTAGTTAGAATCGACGCAAATGGAATATGAGGCATTGCGTTTCAACTAGATTGTTTTTCGATGAGGTGGAAATTGGCACACCCATGAGGCGATAATTGGATCGTTGAGGTGGGAATAGATGCACAGAATGGAACATTTATTTTCATTTATGCTGAAAATTGAGGCAATTCTGCTAAATAAGCATTATATAGATGTTTAAGAAACAGTACACTGATACTTTATGCTGAGAAAGGTTATAGATAATATGGCTTCTTTTAAAATTGTTCAAAAAATAGTGCGACCCTCTCCCTAATGGTGCCAAAATAGGCTCATCACCCTACTGGATTTACTGTCGGCACCAGCAGAACGGCTGCTAACGAACGAACAAAGGATGACCTTGACTCACTAAAATTTACACACCGAGCACCACTGTGAAATATAACGATCCGTTCCGTTCAAAGGTTGGGAGACGTATGAAAAAAGCATATATTAAATTCATGCAAAAAAAACAAATTTATTATATGTAAGTCACAATTATATTCAACTATTTGGCACAAGCAGTAATGACATGATATATCCGGATACAGTGATATGTTGGGTACTTTTCATAGATCGATTCTTGCATTTTACAAATTAAGTAACCGGGCGGGAGTTGCATGGCACAATTCCTTTCTTCCGCTTGTTTGAATTCCAAGATTGGTGAGACATTCTCGGACCATGTTTGATTCAAATAAATTTGCCAATACGTCTACAACAATCCATATTGAAATCTAACCTGCATCAATTCGATTAACTACTTGCAACAAGGACTTACTCTGTACCGATGATATCCATATGTTGCCAATGTAACATACGATGCAACGATGCAATCAACTCAATGATCTGTTGTAACGGGTCGTAGTATGGTGCTTACGTTCGAGAACACCGTGGAGACTGCGATCATGATGCTGATTGGTGTTTCATCTTGGATATACTAGAAAGAGCCAAATACCGTCTGAAAAAGATGCGCGCAATTCCTCAACAAACTCGATCAGCATGTATGATGTTAATGTTACTCGATCGGCAGCTGGACTGATTCAACTGGTCTGCTGTAACTACTTGATGTCAGATACCCGTGATCAGTATCGAACTCAAAGTTGTTTTTAGTCTTCAGTGCGGAAAGATATGACCTTTTCGTACGGTTGCTAATTTCGTCGTAATGTAAGGCACCGCTGTTACTGCCTTTGTTATTTTTTTTGTCTGATGCCTTTGTTATTCTGTACATATTAGCACCATCCTGTCGGCGTCAACGGCTTTCAGATCTTTTTTAACTGCCGGTGTACCCTTCTTGCACCAAACATTCCTTTTTGCAACGCAATGCAAGTATAAAAATAATCGATGTTTCTTAGCTTCGAATGCAAGAATCGTTATACATTCTATCGCTTTCAGAGTATGCAAGTAAAACTGCTGCTTTTACAGTAAAACCGGGATCTGTGGCTTTTTCCGCTGTTTCGTCCATCTGTCATGTAATCAGGGTGCAAAATGTATTTTCTAAGAAACTATGCTTGTCGGTTTACACCTTGTTTTAGGACAAGGTAGTATTTCGATATTATTCTCTGCCGCCTTCTTCTAATGGATAATTTTCACAATTCCTCGCTACAAAATAAAATAACGAAATGAAAACATTGAACAAATTATGAAAAATAAATAAAAGTAACTGGTGAATAAAATGAACATGACAAAAATTTATATAATGGACAAAATGAATAAATGGGCAAATTTACTAAGCGGCCTGTTTTATAAATACTAATAAGAAAAATTGGGAGGAAAGCTTCAAAATAGTTTAAAGGAAAAGGATGGATGAGAAATGTCTTTGTTTAGCGGACGGATAGGACTGCAGCTTACAGCTTATGGGATCTCGGCCCGTCCCGCCAGACCAAAATTTGCAAAATCGGACGAATTAGCAACTGTTAACAAGTAAACTCCGGTCGTCGGGAGGAGGACTAAATGTTGCGCCTGTTTATCTCGAAGTGTGTAACGTCTAGTCCTCTATTTTGTCTAGTCCATAGTACCCTGCTTCTAACAACGCGTGCTAAGTCGTCAGCGGTGCAATTAAAACTTCGCATAAATTCCGCTTCTGTCTATTTCCTAGGTCCTCAAGGTCTGAAGCGCATCAATCGATTATTAAGTAAATCAGAGAGCGCTGGTAACCGTAATGTTCACGAATACTAATTTCCCTGCAACTATTCTACCAGTTATTATTCCTATTCTAGTGTGTATTATTGATTGTTTTATTTGATAATCAGATTATTTAAAATTTTAAAATATTGCAACTAAGTCACAGAGAACAGACATCCAGGTTCGAACAAACAATATCCCAATACAATAATGACGATCATTTGGACATCAACTGTATGGTCCACTGTCAATTCAGTAAAACTCACGCCCTACACGGAATAGTCATCTTTGGTGGTTATATCACTTTTGCCTTTCGATATGCCGTAAA
Source organism: Topomyia yanbarensis (assembly GCF_030247195.1). Taxonomy (NCBI): domain Eukaryota; kingdom Metazoa; phylum Arthropoda; class Insecta; order Diptera; family Culicidae; genus Topomyia; species Topomyia yanbarensis. The sequence continues at coordinate 364,098,807 of NC_080672.1, forward strand.
TTTTTACTCAACTTTTACGATTGGGATGGACGTCTGTTCTCTGTACCTTTTCAGCTTTGCACGACCCGGAGGGAACTTTGACTTAATCCCACTGCTCTATCATCGATGTTACGTGATATTCGTTATGGAATATTGTTTGTTGGGGGGCCCTTCATAAACAATGTCTCACATAAAAAAGAAAATAGTCTAAAATACATTTCTCCTTCAAGCATATTGCTAATTGTTGTTGGTTTTATTATGCCCGTTCCACTAGTATGGTACTTATTTTCTCAGCCACGCCACCCAGTCACTAAGCGAAGCGACTACCAGAACTGCATCTTAACCGTTGTGTGTCCGACGCGGTACCCGGGTACCTTTTTAAGTTTCAATTAATTAAATTCCTATGTTTTATCCGTAGCTGGAAATTGAAACTTTGTGACATCTTAGAACTTCACTAAGTCAAGCTTTTGGGTTAATAATATTGTTGATATAGTAAGGGTGGGAGTGAGGAGGGGCTCCTGAATTTTTTTCTACGTAACAGGCCGACGTGGGTACCCGGGTACCCACAAAACTAAAATGCCCGTAACTAAGGTAATATCCAACCGATTTCGATACTTTTGACCGTTTTGGATTCAGAAACTCACCCACTTTTGGACTTGGTAAAAATGCATCGGGTTACTTCATTCGGTTCCCGGGAATCCGGGTTTCCGGAAGCAGGTTCTAGTGCTGGGGTACTATTTGCGAACTTCAATGGAATACTAGCAATATGGGTATCAAAATTCTTGGAATTGCATCAATAGGCTGTATCTCGTGGTTTTGGAACCATTTGGTGATTTGACCCCGGAACGGACATTCCGGAGCAGGTTCCCGTGGGGCTGTGAGTGGCCATTCCATTCCATTTTTCAAATTGCCATAGGGTCCCGTAACAATAGAAAACAGATTTCCGAGACAATTTGAAGAGTTTTGATACTCATATTGCTAGTACATTATTAAAATTTACAAATCATATCCTAGTACTGGAACATTACTCCGGAAAATACGGATTACCAAAAACCAGATCCATTATTCCGGTTCTATTGTACAGAATCAAAAAGTAAGAAAAAGAAAAAAAGACGAGTTCCTGAATCCAAAATATCTAAAAGTGTCCAAATCGGTTAAAGGAAGCCATAGTTATGAGCGTTTCAATTTGTGGATACCCGGGTACCCTCGTTGGCCTGTTAAAGGTGTTTTTTTGTTGGACACATAACTGTTAATACCACTTTTAGTTTTTATCTTGGTAATTCATGTTACGTCACGCTTTTCCGCATCTGTCAATACGCGACATCGTTTACGAACGGCTCCTTTGGTGATAACTTAAGAGCAGACAATCCATTTAGCACCTTGTGTCACATCTTTATGTTTATTATACATACTAAGAATATAAGAATACCAAAGCATGTGACGTGATGGCCGGAAGATTAGAGAAGTGGCGTCCTCCCCACTCCCTCCTTTCCCCTGACCAGGTCCGGATCTGAATCAGGCTCATACTTGGTGCTTAGATCCAGACAAGTGTCTGAATCCGGACCCTCGGTTCGAATGCGTGGATCTTAACCGTAGATCTTGATTCCCGTACATGACGGGAAGGCAGAAAAGAATGAATGAGTTTACAAGGACGTAACCAGCCATAGGATATAAAGGGCCCGGGCCGCTCCCGTAGCCAAACAGAAAAATAAAATTGTGGAGTCTTTAAAGTCCCAATTTAAATTTTAGAAATTTTTATTTTTTAAGACTTTTATTGACTACCAACGTATCAAGGATTTCTTTTCAAATCTTGCATTTTTGCTTTGACATCAAATCTCGACCTTACATGCATTTTGAAACCTTTTGGCATGAAAAGCAAAAAATTTTGCCTATGGCATCAAACAGAAAACTATTCCTGTGAGCAGTGATGGCATTTCACCCTAGTGGTGCACTGGCGCGTAAGTGTGATGCCTACACAGAGGATACAATGATCACACACCACAGAAAAAAGCAGAACGCTCTTTCTTTCGGAGCTGTAAATACCGATTTCAAGTGTGCGCTGGTGTTGAGGTAGTTGGGTGCGAGATAACCGTGCTCTCTTGCTCTTTAAATTCTCTGTGGCGCGCTCAGATAAAGTCACCACCGCGCGCGCCCCAGGGTCGCTGTGGTGTATTCACTGGCGTGGTTTCACTGGCGTGTATTCACTGGCGTGTGATCTTTGGTTTGTTTTCGTCTTAAAAGCGGCATTGCGAGTGAGATTGATTTGATTTGCACAGGTTGTTGCGTAGTGTTGTGTGGATGGCGGTGGCTTATTTCAAGCTTATATTATTTTCTACTGAAGATTAAATCTTCAGTAGAAAATTTTCATACAAGTTGCTTGGTAAAGCGAACGAGTTTATAAAGTATTGTTACACTACCTGCAAAACTAAAGGTGCTCGGTCCTCGGAGCAAATTGGAAAAACTTTTTACGTATCATCGTATAGAGAGTTTTATAATGACCAGAGGCACCTGATATGCAAACTCGTGTTATAAGTATTAATAGTTTTATTATAACTTAATCCTACAAGTTTAAAACGAAATCTTAGATTTCGTCGACAGGCTTGACATATTCAGTAAAATTAGGTATACGCTTGTGACGATAATTAATTTACATACAACATCACAATTGAGCGTACACCCGTTATTAATTTGTTTATTTGTCTATTATTTTGCGTGGAAATCGTTTAAACAGCAGGCGAAAGCGAATGTTTCAAGAGCATGGGAGCTAGGACCGGAATTCTGCGCGTCAATGAGCGAAATAAATTGGCTCAGTTTCGGGGTCAAGAAAAAAAGGCCACTAGTGTTCACGCTTATTTTAAATGAACAATGAATCTTGTGTTCCATAAAAGGTTGTTATAAATGGGTCAACAGCAACAATGTTTATTATACGTATTCTAGATTTTTGCGTCAGTTAGTATTTTAGACCGTAATTATAATGCACGGATTCATTGCACGTAATATCAACAGCAAAATAAAGTATTAGGTATCTGGTAGTATCTGTCGGAATCTCTGTCAATCTCTATGAAGGTGTTTCCTCAAGTTTAAACAAGCGATTTTTGTGTGATAAATTATTCCTCATTATAACTTTCTTGAATGAGGTGTTTTATCAAAAAGGTAGTGTTGGGAAAATATCAAAATATCAATGTTCACAACAGAATCTTTTCATCGCCGATTTTCTAATAAAAAGTTCACTGATATAAAATATCACTACGGAAAAAATCGTCAGTGAACTTCAAGAGTGCCGATGTTTGGGAACATTATTCGGTTCAAGCAAATATCGGAGGAAGAAAAGATCGCTTGCGAACTTTTATATCAACGAAAATATAGAAAAAAGTTCGCCTTATGAAAACATCTTGCACGATCTTCGAACAGGGGATTTCCGAAGGATTTCCAAAGATTCCAAAAACCTGTAGATTAACATGATATAAAAAACTACGTTCTATAATATTACGGCGATAGCTCAATAGGATTAAGCGTCAGGCTACTTTAGTGTCAACGAAGCTTTCTTCAGAAGCCATCGTGTAAAAAAAATTCATCAATCGACAGAATAAAAATGGTGCTTGAATGGTATGTTGTCAATATATATATATATATATATATATATATATATATATATATATATATATATATATATATATATATATATATATATATATATATATATATATATATATATATATATATATATATATATATATATATATATATATATATATATATATATATATATATATATATATATATATATATATATATATATATATATATATATATATATATATATATATATATATATATATATATATATATATATATATATATATATATATATATATATATATATATATATATATATATATATATATATATATATATATATATATATATATATATATATATATATATATATATATATATATATATATATATATATATATATATATATATATATATATATATATATATATATATATATATATATATATATATATATATATATATATATATATATATATATATATATATATATATATATATATATATATATATATATATATATATATATATATATATATATATATATATATATATATATATATATATATATATATATATATATATATATATATATATATATATATATATATATATATATATATATATATATATATATATATATATATATATATATATATATATATATATATATATATATATATATATATATATATATATATGGAAAATAGCAAATTCTGGTATGGTGGCCGGTTTTTAACAACCCGTTGTTTGTATGACCGAGTATGAAAGTTATATATAGTTGAGCTAATGTATCTATAGTTGCATGTCCCATATGAGCCGTAATTAGCAATGGCTATATTAATGATACATGGTAGTGGTAATGGTACAAGAAGTTTCACATACATAAATTGGTTAATAAACAATCTTAACATTTTTTTTATCATTTTTGGGATTAAATGCTTTCGTTTAATATATTGACATCGCCCATAGAACTTTTCATCGATTTGTTAGCAGAATTTTCACTCAAATATTCTAGTTCTCTGCACACATACCAAAGATACGTTGAACGATTTCCCATATTTGCAATTAAAATTCAAGGGCAGTTCATAAGACACGTAGAACAACTTTCAACATTCTGCTTTTATTGCACTATATTATTAGTCTAACTAATGCTATCGTTGTAATGCAGTACAAGTGTAGATTTTCAAAAAATTTATATTAGAATTAGAACGAAATATTTTTTTGTATCGCAACGTCGCTCGAGAATAGCCAAAATAGCGTAAAATATTTGGCTTTTACTGACCCAAGCATGACTAAAATGCGACTCACACCTTAAGTGCGGAACTATTAAACTATTATGTATTTACTTTGTTAGCATTACTAGAGCATTCGAAATTGATAAATTTTGAGAAGAAAATGAAATATGTTAAGGATAATTAGTATTGTCTGATATAATATTACTAAATATCCATAAAAACTTATTTCATCAGGAATCAAATCCTATATTTCTGTTTATCAGAAAATTTGAATCACCTAATTGGACTAAGAATAAAAATCACGGAAGTGTACTCGATTCGAAGTGAATACTTACAGGTGAATTGATTAATATATGTATAGAATACGAAGTTTTCGTTAATTTTTGGGATAAACGTAGATCGTATTCCTTTTTCGGATCGAAATGAAAACAAAAGCACATCCTCACGTCACGAAATCAACTATAGGTTCAAGGTTTACACAAGAAGATTTTTATTCGGTGAGGTCATAAACACCCTCTGATACATAAACTTAATATTATAACTTTTACAAATTATAAAATCACGGTAAACAGATAAACGTTCTTTGGAACAATGTAGTATGTATTGCAAAGACGGTGGATTTGCCATTTTGAACTTCTTTGCTATACTCGTACCCGAACATGTTAGGTTTTAATGTTAATTCTCTCTCTTATTTTTCCATCGCATGGAAATTCGAGAGAAAACCAGTTAATTTATTTAAATGATGGCACAGAAGAAAAATGCCGTCAAAAGATTCTAGAACTGATTATTGAGGGGTTACACCGCTATAGAGCACGAAAAATAGGCATATTTCGGGAATTTATCTTGACGCAATAATGGGATGAATCGAGATCTTGTTTAACTTTCCGGCAGTGCACGCTGCTCTGAAAATCTAGCGAACCCGTCTTAAAGCATCAGCGGCTGCTCGTTCAGTGGGCCATAAGCGCGACTTCCAGAGGGTTAATGAGATATATAACATTACTTTATTGCAAAAAAATGATTTATTCGAGTAATTTCGTCACAAGATGGCGGCTGTGCAGCACTTTCCCGTCGGGGAGTTTTTTTTGGAAGGGGTCTACGGCCGGAACTCTATGTCCCGTAATTTTTGATCCAGAGCCAAAAACCAAAGCTTTTTACACTTCTTAGAACGACAGCAAGCAGCATACGTAAGATTTTTTCTATGTCTTGATTTTTCGCGAAATGGCACATTTTTTAGTCGAAAAACGCTGAAAATGTGTTAAAAATCGACACAAAATTTGCTTATTAAAATATTATGCAATGAAAAAATTAAATCCCACGTACATCGCTGGAGAAAGTAATCTTGAACATGCTGTAAAAATATTAGGCTGATCAAAAATCATTTGTTCGAGTTACATTTCCGGCCAGATCAAAAAAAAAATATTTGGAGAAAAACACGGTTAACGTTTTCAGTATACTCGTATACATAAGAGGCGTTGCGAAAAAATTTGAATATTTATTTATTGTTTTCGCGATTCATTTTTTGAAATATCAATTTCAGCATCCTAAAGCACCAGTAAACAAAATTCAACCAATAAATAAAAATTAAATGTTTTAAAAAATCTACAGTGCTGTAACCCCTTGAAAGCACTGTACCGGTCAAATAGAAGCGCTTCTAAATTGGCACGTCATTATTTTTAATAACGCACTACAGAAAAAAACAAGTAACAATGTGAATTCTCGTGAACGTTATCTTGTTTTATGTGGACTTTATCTCGGAAAAGTTGGACATCGGATAAGCCTCTTCTCGCGTGAGTGAGAGAGAATTACAATGCCTGCGTATGATAATAATCGAAAACGTGTGTAATACCAGGACATTACTTGTAATGGATCACTTTACTTTTTGGCGTCGCCAAATTCGCAATCAAAATAAGTTAACTTACCATTGAGTTATTCAGTCGAACAAAAAATAGACCGTTCCTAATGTGGATGTACAAATCCCGTCTTACATCTGTTATACGTTTAATCTGATACTACAGATCATTATAAAACTTTGTTTATACCAGCCGATACATTTATACGTAAAACGTTTTCCTTGTTTGCCCCTAGGCTCGAATACTTCAGGTTTCCCACGGTAGTGTAACAACACTCTATAAACTCGTTCGCTTTACCAAGCAACTTGTATGAAATCTTCAGTAGAAAATCATATAAGCTTGAAATAAGCCACCGCCATCCAAACAACACAACGCAACAACCTGTGCAAATTAAATCAATCTCACCTGTAATGCCGCTTGTAAGACGAAAACAAACCAAAGATCACACGCCAGTGAATACACGCCAGTGAAACCACGCCAGTGAATACACCACAGCGACTCTGGGGCGCGCGCGGTGGCGAATTTATCTGAGCGCGCCACAGAGAATTTCAAGAGCTCTTCTCCACACTCTAGATCGTTCCAGTGTTGGGTGTATGAAAATTTACCTCTGCCATCAACGTGCGCTTACACATATCTAATACGGTGGTGTATATGAACGAAAGAGAAGCGCTCTCGTTTTGCTTGCCAGAGTGTGGGGAGTAATTTCAATTTCTCTTTACTGCACAGAGGATAGGGACATCACTGCCTGTGAGCATTGTGATCAAATTAAAAAGATGGGTGGGTAATGTCAGAGACATAACCGGAGTGAAGTGGAATACACTTTAGACCGGTAAATTCTGCTCTGGAATAAGCAATTTCTATGCGATTTTGTCGTCTTTTGCACATTCATAGTTTATTTGGAGTATTTTTGGAATTATCAAGTTGACAATTTGCAACATTCTTTGAAAATATTGTTGAACTTTTATGAATGAAGGCACTCAAACGAGCGTTTAACCGTCGTCCTACTACCAGCATCAGAGAAGTAGCAGATCAGCATTTTTCGCCACATGGCCTGTACCAAACAGACCGCTCGTAAGTCCACCGGAGGAAAGGCTCCCCGCAAGCAGTTGGCAACAGCCCCCTGGCAACCCTATACTATCATATGGAGTTTGACAGCGACCGATATATATGGGGCGTTATAGCTATAAAGCCCCAAACAAAGAATTATTTTCGGCACTATGCTCGATATTCAAGCATTCCACACGACGTTTTGCATCTTGTGGGATGATTTAATATCATATCATTCAGAAAATCGACATTTTGTAACTAAATACAGCTTCTAATCATTCGGTTCTAAATCAATGTTTTGCTTTCATGGCAGTGATGCTGGCTGTACAGAGACGTCGTCCTTGACAGGAAGCTGGTTGGCAACGAAGGCCGTGTAAAAGTGCCCCAATCACGGTTGGCGTTAAGAAGCCTCATCGCTACCGAACATAAACTGTCGCCCTGCGAAAAATTCACAGCTATAAGAAATCGAGCGGGCCTAAATTGTGACCCAAAATAAACCACAAACCAACAAGTTGTTTTCAGAACCAGCCAATTATAAAGTATTATTATTATACATGAAATTTTCCATTGCCTTACAACCTCCCTCCCCCTTTTTCTCCCGGCTTGAATAACTATCAATCTTGATGATGCTGTGCGGTGGGGGCACTAATTTTGATTATAATGGAAAATTTAGGTTTGCGCGTTTTTTTTTCCAAAAGTTTTTTAGCTGTGCTGTTTTCAAGGAAGTTGTAGTTGAATTCAAAATAAAATAGTTTATTTCTATTGTCAGAGATGGACCTTCCAACGAAAACTAGTCTGGCTCGCTTGGAATCGAATTGTATGGACCAACCACTGCTTTCACAAAATCTGTTATTTTCAGTAATTGAACATTCTACACAACTAGTCACAACTATTTCCAATCAGCGCAAAAATCGAAGGTTTTCATTCAGTACAATAGCAGATTTTCACTTTTAGAAAAACAGGCAACATTCTGGCCGAAATTTTTGAAACGGAACACCTATATCGAAACGTTAGATTTTTGTAAATTGAATCATTACACTAACCTGTCTACAAATCACAAATAACTTTTGATTTTGTGCCATTCCACGTGAAAGCGACGGTATTGTTCACAAGTGGCTCACTTACCATCCAACGCTCTTGGCAAGCCACTTTCGGATGCTTGTAATAACAAAACTTCAATTCGATTCTTTGTCGATAAATTGATGGCCCTGAAAAGGGCCTTTTGTTTGGACAGTGTTCGGAATTTACTTGGAGCTGGTGTATATGGTATGACGGCGTGCTTGGCCAACTCTTCTAACAGCAGCAAACGGACGGCGGTTTGAATTTTGCGGGAGATGCTGCAAACGAACTGCTGTATACTGATGCTGGAAACGAACTGAGCGTGAGCAACAGCATGCTGAGTTTTTATACCTGACTACAGCACAATGTAAGCTCGTCCTTTTTTGTGTTGTCCTCAATATGTGTTCTTCGTAGCTCCACCCTTTCGTTGGTCGACCACATATTTTTGATAAAGAACATGGGGGTGACATTTTCCTGCACACCCTCAGCATTCGTAGATTAAATCGGAGATGCATTTTACACCACCACGACGAGCCAGACGCCGAATGGCAGATTTGGTGATTCCCTGAATTTTATCACGATGAACCTTGCGATGACGCTTGGTACGGGAACGCAAACATGATACCGCTCATTGAACCGTCGGGACGAGCATGTTGCTCGTGTGGTAAGCGAGCACCCACTGATACAAAACAAGCTCGCGTGACCTGTTTATATAACATTCCCGTATGTAATGAAACGCTTACATGCTCCTTTTTGACGACTCTGCGTGGGATATGCTAGCAAATTGCGCATTTTCCTCGCTGTTTTCGAAGGATTTTCTGAAAATCCTTGTTTTGGTTTATTTATAGTAGTCGCAGTAATTCCGAAATGTAATACGAAATACGTGCACAAATTTCCGATCAGATAGTGCAAAAATATTGCGATTTCGTCCAGTAGAACGGAAGATATTCGCATTTCAAATCTGGGAAAATTTCTCAACAGAAATTTTTGAAACGGCACCCCATATTGAAACGTTAGAAGTATTCTACTTCAAAACTCTTTGAGATGTTTAAATGTCTTGTTGATAACGAAATAAGTATTCAATTTAAGGTTCTGATGGAGAAATGCAAACAAAACAAAATCGCCTAAAACGTAATGTGTGTAATGATAGCCAAATAAGATCAAAATTTGATGTTATTTTTGGATATAACAACTGACCAAAAAAGATTTCAGTTTGTTGCTTTAATAATTTAAATGTTTGACTTTGTTCGGGGAATAAGATTCTTTACGTCAGTGGTTCTCAAGCTTTTGAGTGCAACGAACTCCTGGGTTACCACGGACCCCCACGGGTAAACATCGATTTTGTATGCTACCAATATGTTTTTTTCAGTTTGTTAGGAAACAAAACTTAAAATTTCGATATGTACTCGAAAAATATATTTTCCTTCGCGGACCCCCAATAACAGAAACAAATCATTCTTCGTTATTACTAAGAAATTCTCGCTTTTTTATTCATGCAGCTTATTATCGGTGAACGACATCTTGACCTTGGCTAGCTGATTTCACTAATTCTTAATCTGAACAATGTAACGCTGGAGACTTTTGGCTTAATCTTCATTTTCGCCCAGTGGTTGTCTATTGGAAGAAACTGGGAATAGTTTGGTGGATTCAGCTTTTTAGGATGCCACAGGAGAAAACGATTGTTCCATTGCCGTTTAATCATTTTCAAACATAATGGTGAAATCTATTTGCAATGATATTTTAGCGCTTTCAAATTCGTAGTCTTATCCGTCACAAAACGTTGGTTCCTTGTCTCAGGAACAGATCCTTTGCGAAACCATAGATCTTTTTCGTGAAAACAAACTTGATTCTTCCAGGAAAGTTGCCGCGATCAAGAGTCTTGTAGAATTTGAGCACCAAAATTTGTATAATATCGTTTTTCGCACGTGGTTAATTGTCGTTCAAGGAACATGTATTGAAATTCATCAGCATCTTGTGGTACAGCATGCTTTACCGCGATTTAAGACAATAAATGTCCGTAAAATTGTTGGCTGAAGATGCATCTTAGTGTTTGCGATGCTCTGCTAACTGTATATGAGATGTGCTGTTTAAACGAAACTTGTAAATCTAATATCACTCCTAGATCCCTCACGTGACTAACGCGTTCAATTTCTGTATCCAGTATACGGCAGTTCAAACAAATAGGGTCTTTTTTCGTGAGAATGAGATCACCGAGTACTTCTTCAGATTTACAGAGATGTGTTTCGTGATATACCCTTAAGCGTAGATTTCAAACTGTTGTTGGAGTAATCTACAATCTTTAGTAGATCGGATGAGAAGAAACATCTTGAGATTGCCTGCAAAGGACAGGCGTGGAGTATTCAGAACTAGATGGACGTCGTTGAAGTAAAGCAGAAACATCAATAATCCCAAGTGGCTTCCCTGCGGTACTCCTGATGTAGAAATAAATGTGGATGCCTTACAATCACTATTTCTCGATCTGTAAGATCGAAATAGTTGCAAACTACCAACAGCACTCAATGAAGTAATCCCGCAGTGGGCAGTAGTATACACGTATTAGTAATTATTAGTAATTTCCTGCTTCGATTTACGTACGGGTCTGGCCAGTGTCGGTATTCATCAATTATTAATTTTCGATTACCAGGAGTTCTACGTTGAATGATTTGTTATTCCCAGGCATTACCACCTATTAATATTCTGTGCAATTCCAGCTAATCCCTGCTAGTCGTTGTTATGTCAACCTTCGAGCTTCATGGTTCATTCACAGTTTGCACATTGAGTTCTACAAGATGACGACACGAATGAACCCATGATGAATGAAGTTCATGTTTGATAATTCTCGGTGGTTTGCTTACTTGTCAGTTGCATGAGTGCGAGTGCAACGGGTGCTCATCTGTTACATTCGAACTCACGTAACTACAATGTAAACAAACCACGGAGAATTGCCAAAGGAAGTTCATCCGTCTCAGTTTGTGGGGTTATGTCGGTTGGTGTAAAACCTAATAGTGACCCACTGTGACGCTTTTTCAATTCCTCTCGCTATGTTATTCATGGTTATCTGTGAGCACACTTTGGACTGCTTTGTGATCAACAGATATCAGCTGCCACAGGAGTGAATGAATTTTCATAAACTTGGTTGCTCGTATCTTTAGCAGTACTGGGCATAACGAAAATTTAGCATAATTTTTATCTGCAAGAATTCATTTGGCATATTTTTTATTTCATTCTGATGGAACATGCACCTCCAAATGCAGTCTGCCACTAGCATGGATACAATACAACCAGAACACAGCTCACAATACTGTCCTCACAGTATAACAGTCTTGTTGAATTAAATGCCCCGTAATAAAAACTCTGTTGGTAATACCACAGACTAACAGATATAACACTATGAAGAAATTCCCTCAAAAAACATCGATCCGACCATTTTCCCAGAACACTAGCTCCACCTTTTATTCACGGTCCCAAACACTCATTTACTGGTGGGTTACCCCTCAGGTTTGGGAGCAATTTTTCACTAGTGGACTATCCCCCATATACTTATTCATATGTCAGTGGCGCCATAATTTCAAATGTGGCCACAGTCCCAACTACAAATATATTTAAAATGACCGTTAAAGCGGGCGAAGCTTTGTTTTTAAGTGTTATGTCTGTTAGTCTGTGGTAATACCATGTATCGAAACATAGTTCTGCATAAAAAACGCATTACTTGGAAAACAACATCAAAAATAGTATAGAAAAATATATCAGCGTATATCGAAACATCATTTCTGACATATGTTTTGTAAACCAGTATTCTTTTTCTAAACTTTAGGGCCCCTCCCGAAACTTTTTTTCTGGCTACGTGTTTAAATGTTTGCCATATAACCGGAGTGTCGTGACCAACAGAATCATTAGATTTGAAATAAATTTTCAAACTATTCTTTATGGTAATTATGGTGGTTCAGAAAAGAACCTTTGATGTTTGTGCTGAATTCAAAGATTGTTGGATGCTGCTGACTTTTGTCAGCATGACATGATTGGTGTAGGTCGTAACCCATTTGTTGTGTATTGTAGATTTCAAATTAATCAAATGAAATATTAGTCTTAGATTTGTAAAGCATGAAATATATCTTCTACTTTCTACATTGACGTTTTTCTGCACCAAGAAAAATAGTCATCAGCGCTAAAAGTAGTATCAGAAGTGTTGTTACGAAAGTCCAGTTATGTCATGGACATTGGCCACCCATCGTTTCTGTGTTGTTTGCTGAAAATTACATTGTTACACAACAAAAAATAGAAATTTCAATTAAAAACTCTTACTAGAACACAAATTTGTCCAAAAAAGAACTATTGATTGTTTGAGTGTGGGAACATAATCTAGACTGTTCACTGCGGATACGGCGAGGCAGTTGGATGTCTTCAGCATAATAGTTACGCGCTTGCAACGCTATTTTTCATCCTCGAACAAACCGACCAAGTAGGCATCGCTGGCTTCTTTTGGTGCCATTCCGGCTGAGCTTTGTAAGCATAACTCGACTATAGAGTCCTGCGGAATCTCACGAACCTAACGCTGGAAGGGCAGCTAGCGGATTTGTTGTTCCGTTGATAGTTCCTGGTCTGTATGTGGTAGCGATTAATGCCACTAGTGGCTAAGGCACTTTTGAGGACTGTTTACTAGTACAATGATGGTCAAACGAATGATGAGAAAAACCGATATTTATGGGTCATTCCGCGCTAAGTGATTAGGGCACGTGTAATCGACTTTCGCGGATTTAAACCAATTTTGGGTTGTTCATCTAGGGCCAATATATCAAAATTCAAAATTTTGTGCCAATTAAAGCACCCCTCGGACCAAGGAAATACCCCCCGTTGTGACAAATTGGTAAAACGATTTTCTTTTGAATATATCTTCGGTTCTATTTACTCTAAAATCAAACCGCAAGTTGCTTTTTGCAAGAAATTGTAAAAATTCTGAAATTCTAAGATTCTAAATTCTGAAATTTTAAATTAAAATATCCTAAAATTCTGAAATTCCAAAGCTCTAAAGTTCTAAAATACTAAAATTCTGAAATCATAAAATTTTAAAATTCTAAAATTATAAAAAACTAAAATTCTGATTTTTATATCGTAAAATTTTCAAATTCCTATATTCTAAAATTCCAAATTTTTTTTAGGAGAGTTGTCCTACTGGAGCTGTAGGGCTAGGTTCTCGAAAGGGCTCCCCTTCAAAATCACATGCTTCAATTTGCAGACGAGACAGCCAATGGCGCCCAATAAAACACTGCTTTAGGCCAATTGTAGCGGGCCGTGATTCTGAATGCGATATTCATTGTACGGTTCAGGTATGTGCGGGCGTAGGGACTTCGCAATCGCGTGTATCATCGCGAAGGACTCAAGCATTTGTACGTTAACGTGTTCGATCGCGTGTGCGCTTGTATGTCGCTTGTGCTAACGTGTATGTAACTTCGCATGTATGAATTTTACACACTTAATTTTTTCTGCCGAATCTCAGATTTTTTATCTTTTGCCAGCTGAGATTCAGCAAGCATTATTTTTTGCTGAGATCTCAGTAAAAGTGACATTTGATTGCTGAGACTCGGAAAACATTTCACCGAAAATCAGCAAACTAATCTCACTTTACTGCAATATCAGTTTTTAAATTTACTGACTACACAGCTGTTGGGAAATTACCGAGCCGAATTTAGTGTATTTTATAATCGTGTGCGCTTCGCACATTCGCGTGTGTTCTTGGATGATCGCGCGCGGATCGTGAAGCTGATGCTTAATTTTTAGTGTATGGTACAGATGGTAGAAGAGGGTCCGTTTCCCCAGGAGTTCCAGGTCATGTCAGCATGGAACGTCTTGTTTAGTGAATATGAGCGTCACGTTTTTATTGGTTCAACCACAGATAACAGACGTTTAGGCTCGATTTGAATCGTATGTAAATACCCGCTACTGAAATTTCGAATAAATCAGATGTTTGAAACACGTTTGGCAAACGTTTGTAGATGGCGCAGTTATCGATACAATGCAGTTAGAGTGCAGCTGTCAAACACGTGTAGCAATAAGTTGCGCAGATGACAATAGTGATACACGGATTTCCAATGCTTATCGATTTGAAAGTTTACACGGGTTTTTGAAGAAATTTTGTTCTAGCCTAAACCGTTTCATGATTGCGAGAGTGGTTAATGTTTGAGGCCGCCTTTGGAAGTGTTTTCATGTTGGCGAAATCGTGGGTGTAATTATGTGGCTGCCGCGTATATAGCCTTCTGGAACGACGGTTATTTGCTAGCTATCGACTAAACACGATATTAGAAAAGCGAATGAAAAATTTAATGAAAGCCAAGAAACGCAGTTACTGGCACCGGTTCGTCGACGGGTTAACAAGAGAAACATCAATGAGCACTCTTTGGGGCACGGCCCGATATATGCGAAACCAAAACGGTACTAACGAGAGCGTGGAATATTCAAACCGTTGGATATTCGATTTCGCCGCGTCGTCTTACAATATTAATATTATTTTTAATATTTGGCACTAGGCCTTTCTGAGAGGACCCAGACATGTTGGAAGAAACAAATATTTCTTTGGGATGAGTTATTCTTGAAAAAAGTTTTAGTCTTCAAAAGACTGTTTCAGTAGAAAAAGTAAGTATTGAAAAAAATTATGAAATCCTAAAATTCTAATATTATAATATTATAATATCCTAATATTCTAAAATTCTAGAATTCTAGAATTCTAGAATTCTAAAATTCTAAAATTCTAAAATTCTAAAATTCTAAAATTCTAAAATTCTAAAATTCTAAAATTCTAAAATTCTAAAATTCTAAAATTCTAAAATTCTAAAATTCTAAAATTCTAAAATTCTAAAATTCTAAAATTCTAAAATTCTAAAATTCTAAAATTCTAAAATTCTAAAATTCTAAAATTCTAAAATTCTAAAATTCTAAAATTCTAAAATTCTAAAATTCTAAAATTCTAAAATTCTAAAATTCTAAAATTCTAAAATTCTAAAATTCTAAAATTCTAAAATTCTAAAATTCTAAAATTCTAAAATTCTAAAATTCTAAAATTCTAAAATTCTAAAATTCTAAAATTCTAAAATTCTAAAATTCTAAAATTCTAAAATTCTAAAATTCTAAAATTCTAAAATTCTAAAATTCTAAAATTCTAAAATTCTAAAATTCTAAAATTCTAAAATTCTAAAATTCTAAAATTCTAAAATTCTAAAATTCTAAAATTCTAAAATTCTAAAATTCTAAAATTCTAAAATTCTAAAATTCTAAAATTCTAAAATTCTAAAATTCTAAAATTCTAAAATTCTAAAATTCTAAAATTCTAAAATTCTAAAATTCTAAAATTCTAAAATTCTAAAATTCTAAAATTCTAAAATTCTAAAATTCTAAAATTCTAAAATTCTAAAATTCTAAAATTCTAAAATTCTAAAATTCTAAAATTCTAAAATTCTAAAATTCTAAAATTCTAAAATTCTAAAATTCTAAAATTCTAAAATTCTAAAATTCTAAAATTCTAAAATTCTAAAATTCTAAAATTCTAAAATTCTAAAATTCTAAAATTCTAAAATTCTAAAATTCTAAAATTCTAAAATTCTAAAATTCTAAAATTCTAAAATTCTAAAATTCTAAAATTCTAAAATTCTAAAATTCTAAAATTCTAAAATTCTAAAATTCTAAAATTCTAAAATTCTAAAATTCTAAAATTCTAAAATTCTAAAATTCTAAAATTCTAAAATTCTAAAATTCTAAAATTCTAAAATTCTAAAATTCTAAAATTCTAAAATTCTAAAATTCTAAAATTCTAAAATTCTAAAATTCTAAAATTCTAAAATTCTAAAATTCTAAAATTCTAAAATTCTAAAATTCTAAAATTCTAAAATTCTAAAATTCTAAAATTCTAAAATTCTAAAATTCTAAAATTCTAAAATTCTAAAATTCTAAAATTCTAAAATTCTAAAATTCTAAAATTCTAAAATTCTAAAATTCTAAAATTCTAAAATTCTAAAATTCTAAAATTCTAAAATTCTAAAATTCTAAAATTCTAAAATTCTAAAATTCTAAAATTCTAAAATTCTAAAATTCTAAAATTCTAAAATTCTAAAATTCTAAAATTCTAAAATTCTAAAATTCTAAAATTCTAAAATTCTAAAATTCTAAAATTCTAAAATTCTAAAATTCTAAAATTCTAAAATTCTAAAATTCTAAAATTCTAAAATTCTAAAATTCTAAAATTCTAAAATTCTAAAATTCTAAAATTCTAAAATTCTAAAATTCTAAAATTCTAAAATTCTAAAATTCTAAAATTCTAAAATTCTAAAATTCTAAAATTCTAAAATTCTAAAATTCTAAAATTCTAAAATTCTAAAATTCTAAAATTCTAAAATTCTAAAATTCTAAAATTCTAAAATTCTAAAATTCTAAAATTCTAAAATTCTAAAATTCTAAAATTCTAAAATTCTAAAATTCTAAAATTCTAAAATTCTAAAATTCTAAAATTCTAAAATTCTAAAATTCTAAAATTCTAAAATTCTAAAATTCTAAAATTCTAAAATTCTAAAATTCTAAAATTCTAAAATTCTAAAATTCTAAAATTCTAAAATTCTAAAATTCTAAAATTCTAAAATTCTAAAATTCTAAAATTCTAAAATTCTAAAATTCTAAAATTCTAAAATTCTAAAATTCTAAAATTCTAAAATTCTAAAATTCTAAAATTCTAAAATTCTAAAATTCTAAAATTCTAAAATTCTAAAATTCTAAAATTCTAAAATTCTAAAATTCTAAAATTCTAAAATTCTAAAATTCTAAAATTCTAAAATTCTAAAATTCTAAAATTCTAAAATTCTAAAATTCTAAAATTCTAAAATTCTAAAATTCTAAAATTCTAAAATTCTAAAATTCTAAAATTCTAAAATTCTAAAATTCTAAAATTCTAAAATTCTAAAATTCTAAAATTCTAAAATTCTAAAATTCTAAAATTCTAAAATTCTAAAATTCTAAAATTCTAAAATTCTAAAATTCTAAAATTCTAAAATTCTAAAATTCTAAAATTCTAAAATTCTAAAATTCTAAAATTCTAAAATTCTAAAATTCTAAAATTCTAAAATTCTAAAATTCTAAAATTCTAAAATTCTAAAATTCTAAAATTCTAAAATTCTAAAATTCTAAAATTCTAAAATTCTAAAATTCTAAAATTCTAAAATTCTAAAATTCTAAAATTCTAAAATTCTAAAATTCTAAAATTCTAAAATTCTAAAATTCTAAAATTCTAAAATTCTAAAATTCTAAAATTCTAAAATTCTAAAATTCTAAAATTCTAAAATTCTAAAATTCTAAAATTCTAAAATTCTAAAATTCTAAAATTCTAAAATTCTAAAATTCTAAAATTCTAAAATTCTAAAATTCTAAAATTCTAAAATTCTAAAATTCTAAAATTCTAAAATTCTAAAATTCTAAAATTCTAAAATTCTAAAATTCTAAAATTCTAAAATTCTAAAATTCTAAAATTCTAAAATTCTAAAATTCTAAAATTCTAAAATTCTAAAATTCTAAAATTCTAAAATTCTAAAATTCTAAAATTCTAAAATTCTAAAATTCTAAAATTCTAAAATTCTAAAATTCTAAAATTCTAAAATTCTAAAATTCTAAAATTCTAAAATTCTAAAATTCTAAAATTCTAAAATTCTAAAATTCTAAAATTCTAAAATTCTAAAATTCTAAAATTCTAAAATTCTAAAATTCTAAAATTCTAAAATTCTAAAATTCTAAAATTCTAAAATTCTAAAATTCTAAAATTCTAAAATTCTAAAATTCTAAAATTCTAAAATTCTAAAATTCTAAAATTCTAAAATTCTAAAATTCTAAAATTCTAAAATTCTAAAATTCTAAAATTCTAAAATTCTAAAATTCTAAAATTCTAAAATTCTAAAATTCTAAAATTCTAAAATTCTAAAATTCTAAAATTCTAAAATTCTAAAATTCTAAAATTCTAAAATTCTAAAATTCTAAAATTCTAAAATTCTAAAATTCTAAAATTCTAAAATTCTAAAATTCTAAAATTCTAAAATTCTAAAATTCTAAAATTCTAAAATTCTAAAATTCTAAAATTCTAAAATTCTAAAATTCTAAAATTCTAAAATTCTAAAATTCTAAAATTCTAAAATTCTAAAATTCTAAAATTCTAAAATTCTAAAATTCTAAAATTCTAAAATTCTAAAATTCTAAAATTCTAAAATTCTAAAATTCTAAAATTCTAAAATTCTAAAATTCTAAAATTCTAAAATTCTAAAATTCTAAAATTCTAAAATTCTAAAATTCTAAAATTCTAAAATTCTAAAATTCTAAAATTCTAAAATTCTAAAATTCTAAAATTCTAAAATTCTAAAATTCTAAAATTCTAAAATTCTAAAATTCTAAAATTCTAAAATTCTAAAATTCTAAAATTCTAAAATTCTAAAATTCTAAAATTCTAAAATTCTAAAATTCTAAAATTCTAAAATTCTAAAATTCTAAAATTCTAAAATTCTAAAATTCTAAAATTCTAAAATTCTAAAATTCTAAAATTCTAAAATTCTAAAATTCTAAAATTCTAAAATTCTAAAATTCTAAAATTCTAAAATTCTAAAATTCTAAAATTCTAAAATTCTAAAATTCTAAAATTCTAAAATTCTAAAATTCTAAAATTCTAAAATTCTAAAATTCTAAAATTCTAAAATTCTAAAATTCTAAAATTCTAAAATTCTAAAATTCTAAAATTCTAAAATTCTAAAATTCTAAAATTCTAAAATTCTAAAATTCTAAAATTCTAAAATTCTAAAATTCTAAAATTCTAAAATTCTAAAATTCTAAAATTCTAAAATTCTAAAATTCTAAAATTCTAAAATTCTAAAATTCTAAAATTCTAAAATTCTAAAATTCTAAAATTCTAAAATTCTAAAATTCTAAAATTCTAAAATTCTAAAATTCTAAAATTCTAAAATTCTAAAATTCTAAAATTCTAAAATTCTAAAATTCTAAAATTCTAAAATTCTAAAATTCTAAAATTCTAAAATTCTAAAATTCTAAAATTCTAAAATTCTAAAATTCTAAAATTCTAAAATTCTAAAATTCTAAAATTCTAAAATTCTAAAATTCTAAAATTCTAAAATTCTAAAATTCTAAAATTCTAAAATTCTAAAATTCTAAAATTCTAAAATTCTAAAATTCTAAAATTCTAAAATTCTAAAATTCTAAAATTCTAAAATTCTAAAATTCTAAAATTCTAAAATTCTAAAATTCTAAAATTCTAAAATTCTAAAATTCTAAAATTCTAAAATTCTAAAATTCTAAAATTCTAAAATTCTAAAATTCTAAAATTCTAAAATTCTAAAATTCTAAAATTCTAAAATTCTAAAATTCTAAAATTCTAAAATTCTAAAATTCTAAAATTCTAAAATTCTAAAATTCTAAAATTCTAAAATTCTAAAATTCTAAAATTCTAAAATTCTAAAATTCTAAAATTCTAAAATTCTAAAATTCTAAAATTCTAAAATTCTAAAATTCTAAAATTCTAAAATTCTAAAATTCTAAAATTCTAAAATTCTAAAATTCTAAAATTCTAAAATTCTAAAATTCTAAAATTCTAAAATTCTAAAATTCTAAAATTCTAAAATTCTAAAATTCTAAAATTCTAAAATTCTAAAATTCTAAAATTCTAAAATTCTAAAATTCTAAAATTCTAAAATTCTAAAATTCTAAAATTCTAAAATTCTAAAATTCTAAAATTCTAAAATTCTAAAATTCTAAAATTCTAAAATTCTAAAATTCTAAAATTCTAAAATTCTAAAATTCTAAAATTCTAAAATTCTAAAATTCTAAAATTCTAAAATTCTAAAATTCTAAAATTCTAAAATTCTAAAATTCTAAAATTCTAAAATTCTAAAATTCTAAAATTCTAAAATTCTAAAATTCTAAAATTCTAAAATTCTAAAATTCTAAAATTCTAAAATTCTAAAATTCTAAAATTCTAAAATTCTAAAATTCTAAAATTCTAAAATTCTAAAATTCTAAAATTCTAAAATTCTAAAATTCTAAAATTCTAAAATTCTAAAATTCTAAAATTCTAAAATTCTAAAATTCTAAAATTCTAAAATTCTAAAATTCTAAAATTCTAAAATTCTAAAATTCTAAAATTCTAAAATTCTAAAATTCTAAAATTCTAAAATTCTAAAATTCTAAAATTCTAAAATTCTAAAATTCTAAAATTCTAAAATTCTAAAATTCTAAAATTCTAAAATTCTAAAATTCTAAAATTCTAAAATTCTAAAATTCTAAAATTCTAAAATTCTAAAATTCTAAAATTCTAAAATTCTAAAATTCTAAAATTCTAAAATTCTAAAATTCTAAAATTCTAAAATTCTAAAATTCTAAAATTCTAAAATTCTAAAATTCTAAAATTCTAAAATTCTAAAATTCTAAAATTCTAAAATTCTAAAATTCTAAAATTCTAAAATTCTAAAATTCTAAAATTCTAAAATTCTAAAATTCTAAAATTCTAAAATTCTAAAATTCTAAAATTCTAAAATTCTAAAATTCTAAAATTCTAAAATTCTAAAATTCTAAAATTCTAAAATTCTAAAATTCTAAAATTCTAAAATTCTAAAATTCTAAAATTCTAAAATTCTAAAATTCTAAAATTCTAAAATTCTAAAATTCTAAAATTCTAAAATTCTAAAATTCTAAAATTCTAAAATTCTAAAATTCTAAAATTCTAAAATTCTAAAATTCTAAAATTCTAAAATTCTAAAATTCTAAAATTCTAAAATTCTAAAATTCTAAAATTCTAAAATTCTAAAATTCTAAAATTCTAAAATTCTAAAATTCTAAAATTCTAAAATTCTAAAATTCTAAAATTCTAAAATTCTAAAATTCTAAAATTCTAAAATTCTAAAATTCTAAAATTCTAAAATTCTAAAATTCTAAAATTCTAAAATTCTAAAATTCTAAAATTCTAAAATTCTAAAATTCTAAAATTCTAAAATTCTAAAATTCTAAAATTCTAAAATTCTAAAATTCTAAAATTCTAAAATTCTAAAATTCTAAAATTCTAAAATTCTAAAATTCTAAAATTCTAAAATTCTAAAATTCTAAAATTCTAAAATTCTAAAATTCTAAAATTCTAAAATTCTAAAATTCTAAAATTCTAAAATTCTAAAATTCTAAAATTCTAAAATTCTAAAATTCTAAAATTCTAAAATTCTAAAATTCTAAAATTCTAAAATTCTAAAATTCTAAAATTCTAAAATTCTAAAATTCTAAAATTCTAAAATTCTAAAATTCTAAAATTCTAAAATTCTAAAATTCTAAAATTCTAAAATTCTAAAATTCTAAAATTCTAAAATTCTAAAATTCTAAAATTCTAAAATTCTAAAATTCTAAAATTCTAAAATTCTAAAATTCTAAAATTCTAAAATTCTAAAATTCTAAAATTCTAAAATTCTAAAATTCTAAAATTCTAAAATTCTAAAATTCTAAAATTCTAAAATTCTAAAATTCTAAAATTCTAAAATTCTAAAATTCTAAAATTCTAAAATTCTAAAATTCTAAAATTCTAAAATTCTAAAATTCTAAAATTCTAAAATTCTAAAATTCTAAAATTCTAAAATTCTAAAATTCTAAAATTCTAAAATTCTAAAATTCTAAAATTCTAAAATTCTAAAATTCTAAAATTCTAAAATTCTAAAATTCTAAAATTCTAAAATTCTAAAATTCTAAAATTCTAAAATTCTAAAATTCTAAAATTCTAAAATTCTAAAATTCTAAAATTCTAAAATTCTAAAATTCTAAAATTCTAAAATTCTAAAATTCTAAAATTCTAAAATTCTAAAATTCTAAAATTCTAAAATTCTAAAATTCTAAAATTCTAAAATTCAAAAATTCAAAAATTCAAAAATTCTAAAATTCTAAAATTCTAAAATTCTAAAATTCTAAAATTCTAAAATTCTAAAATTCTAAAATTCTAAAATTCTAAAATTCTAAAATTCTAAAATTCTAAAATTCTAAAATTCTAAAATTCTAAAATTCTAAAATTCTAAAATTCTAAAATTCTAAAATTCTAAAATTCTAAAATTCTAAAATTCTAAAATTCTAAAATTCTAAAATTCTAAAATTCTAAAATTCTAAAATTCTAAAATTCTAAAATTCTAAAATTCTAAAATTCTAAAATTCTAAAATTCTAAAATTCTAAAATTCTAAAATTCTAAAATTCTAAAATTCTAAAATTCTAAAATTCTAAAATTCTAAAATTCTAAAATTCTAAAATTCTAAAATTCTAAAATTCTAAAATTCTAAAATTCTAAAATTCTAAAATTCTAAAATTCTAAAATTCTAAAATTCTAAAATTCTAAAATTCTAAAATTCTAAAATTCTAAAATTCTAAAATTCTAAAATTCTAAAATTCTAAAATTCTAAAATTCTAAAATTCTAAAATTCTAAAATTCTAAAATTCTAAAATTCTAAAATTCTAAAATTCTAAAATTCTAAAATTCTAAAATTCTAAAATTCTAAAATTCTAAAATTCTAAAATTCTAAAATTCTAAAATTCTAAAATTCTAAAATTCTAAAATTCTAAAATTCTAAAATTCTAAAATTCTAAAATTCTAAAATTCTAAAATTCTAAAATTCTAAAATTCTAAAATTCTAAAATTCTAAAATTCTAAAATTCTAAAATTCTAAAATTCTAAAATTCTAAAATTCTAAAATTCTAAAATTCTAAAATTCTAAAATTCTAAAATTCTAAAATTCTAAAATTCTAAAATTCTAAAATTCTAAAATTCTAAAATTCTAAAATTCTAAAATTCTAAAATTCTAAAATTCTAAAATTCTAAAATTCTAAAATTCTAAAATTCTAAAATTCTAAAATTCTAAAATTCTAAAATTCTAAAATTCTAAAATTCTAAAATTCTAAAATTCTAAAATTCTAAAATTCTAAAATTCTAAAATTCTAAAATTCTAAAATTCTAAAATTCTAAAATTCTAAAATTCTAAAATTCTAAAATTCTAAAATTCTAAAATTCTAAAATTCTAAAATTCTAAAATTCTAAAATTCTAAAATTCTAAAATTCTAAAATTCTAAAATTCTAAAATTCTAAAATTCTAAAATTCTAAAATTCTAAAATTCTAAAATTCTAAAATTCTAAAATTCTAAAATTCTAAAATTCTAAAATTCTAAAATTCTAAAATTCTAAAATTCTAAAATTCTAAAATTCTAAAATTCTAAAATTCTAAAATTCTAAAATTCTAAAATTCTAAAATTCTAAAATTCTAAAATTCTAAAATTCTAAAATTCTAAAATTCTAAAATTCTAAAATTCTAAAATTCTAAAATTCTAAAATTCTAAAATTCTAAAATTCTAAAATTCTAAAATTCTAAAATTCTAAAATTCTAAAATTCTAAAATTCTAAAATTCTAAAATTCTAAAATTCTAAAATTCTAAAATTCTAAAATTCTAAAATTCTAAAATTCTAAAATTCTAAAATTCTAAAATTCTAAAATTCTAAAATTCTAAAATTCTAAAATTCTAAAATTCTAAAATTCTAAAATTCTAAAATTCTAAAATTCTAAAATTCTAAAATTCTAAAATTCTAAAATTCTAAAATTCTAAAATTCTAAAATTCTAAAATTCTAAAATTCTAAAATTCTAAAATTCTAAAATTCTAAAATTCTAAAATTCTAAAATTCTAAAATTCTAAAATTCTAAAATTCTAAAATTCTAAAATTCTAAAATTCTAAAATTCTAAAATTCTAAAATTCTAAAATTCTAAAATTCTAAAATTCTAAAATTCTAAAATTCTAAAATTCTAAAATTCTAAAATTCTAAAATTCTAAAATTCTAAAATTCTAAAATTCTAAAATTCTAAAATTCTAAAATTCTAAAATTCTAAAATTCTAAAATTCTAAAATTCTAAAATTCTAAAATTCTAAAATTCTAAAATTCTAAAATTCTAAAATTCTAAAATTCTAAAATTCTAAAATTCTAAAATTCTAAAATTCTAAAATTCTAAAATTCTAAAATTCTAAAATTCTAAAATTCTAAAATTCTAAAATTCTAAAATTCTAAAATTCTAAAATTCTAAAATTCTAAAATTCTAAAATTCTAAAATTCTAAAATTCTAAAATTCTAAAATTCTAAAATTCTAAAATTCTAAAATTCTAAAATTCTAAAATTCTAAAATTCTAAAATTCTAAAATTCTAAAATTCTAAAATTCTAAAATTCTAAAATTCTAAAATTCTAAAATTCTAAAATTCTAAAATTCTAAAATTCTAAAATTCTAAAATTCTAAAATTCTAAAATTCTAAAATTCTAAAATTCTAAAATTCTAAAATTCTAAAATTCTAAAATTCTAAAATTCTAAAATTCTAAAATTCTAAAATTCTAAAATTCTAAAATTCTAAAATTCTAAAATTCTAAAATTCTAAAATTCTAAAATTCTAAAATTCTAAAATTCTAAAATTCTAAAATTCTAAAATTCTAAAATTCTAAAATTCTAAAATTCTAAAATTCTAAAATTCTAAAATTCTAAAATTCTAAAATTCTAAAATTCTAAAATTCTAAAATTCTAAAATTCTAAAATTCTAAAATTCTAAAATTCTAAAATTCTAAAATTCTAAAATTCTAAAATTCTAAAATTCTAAAATTCTAAAATTCTAAAATTCTAAAATTCTAAAATTCTAAAATTCTAAAATTCTAAAATTCTAAAATTCTAAAATTCTAAAATTCTAAAATTCTAAAATTCTAAAATTCTAAAATTCTAAAATTCTAAAATTCTAAAATTCTAAAATTCTAAAATTCTAAAATTCTAAAATTCTAAAATTCTAAAATTCTAAAATTCTAAAATTCTAAAATTCTAAAATTCTAAAATTCTAAAATTCTAAAATTCTAAAATTCTAAAATTCTAAAATTCTAAAATTCTAAAATTCTAAAATTCTAAAATTCTAAAATTCTAAAATTCTAAAATTCTAAAATTCTAAAATTCTAAAATTCTAAAATTCTAAAATTCTAAAATTCTAAAATTCTAAAATTCTAAAATTCTAAAATTCTAAAATTCTAAAATTCTAAAATTCTAAAATTCTAAAATTCTAAAATTCTAAAATTCTAAAATTCTAAAATTCTAAAATTCTAAAATTCTAAAATTCTAAAATTCTAAAATTCTAAAATTCTAAAATTCTAAAATTCTAAAATTCTAAAATTCTAAAATTCTAAAATTCTAAAATTCTAAAATTCTAAAATTCTAAAATTCTAAAATTCTAAAATTCTAAAATTCTAAAATTCTAAAATTCTAAAATTCTAAAATTCTAAAATTCTAAAATTCTAAAATTCTAAAATTCTAAAATTCTAAAATTCTAAAATTCTAAAATTCTAAAATTCTAAAATTCTAAAATTCTAAAATTCTAAAATTCTAAAATTCTAAAATTCTAAAATTCTAAAATTCTAAAATTCTAAAATTCTAAAATTCTAAAATTCTAAAATTCTAAAATTCTAAAATTCTAAAATTCTAAAATTCTAAAATTCTAAAATTCTAAAATTCTAAAATTCTAAAATTCTAAAATTCTAAAATTCTAAAATTCTAAAATTCTAAAATTCTAAAATTCTAAAATTCTAAAATTCTAAAATTCTAAAATTCTAAAATTCTAAAATTCTAAAATTCTAAAATTCTAAAATTCTAAAATTCTAAAATTCTAAAATTCTAAAATTCTAAAATTCTAAAATTCTAAAATTCTAAAATTCTAAAATTCTAAAATTCTAAAATTCTAAAATTCTAAAATTCTAAAATTCTAAAATTCTAAAATTCTAAAATTCTAAAATTCTAAAATTCTAAAATTCTAAAATTCTAAAATTCTAAAATTCTAAAATTCTAAAATTCTAAAATTCTAAAATTCTAAAATTCTAAAATTCTAAAATTCTAAAATTCTAAAATTCTAAAATTCTAAAATTCTAAAATTCTAAAATTCTAAAATTCTAAAATTCTAAAATTCTAAAATTCTAAAATTCTAAAATTCTAAAATTCTAAAATTCTAAAATTCTAAAATTCTAAAATTCTAAAATTCTAAAATTCTAAAATTCTAAAATTCTAAAATTCTAAAATTCTAAAATTCTAAAATTCTAAAATTCTAAAATTCTAAAATTCTAAAATTCTAAAATTCTAAAATTCTAAAATTCTAAAATTCTAAAATTCTAAAATTCTAAAATTCTAAAATTCTAAAATTCTAAAATTCTAAAATTCTAAAATTCTAAAATTCTAAAATTCTAAAATTCTAAAATTCTAAAATTCTAAAATTCTAAAATTCTAAAATTCTAAAATTCTAAAATTCTAAAATTCTAAAATTCTAAAATTCTAAAATTCTAAAATTCTAAAATTCTAAAATTCTAAAATTCTAAAATTCTAAAATTCTAAAATTCTAAAATTCTAAAATTCTAAAATTCTAAAATTCTAAAATTCTAAAATTCTAAAATTCTAAAATTCTAAAATTCTAAAATTCTAAAATTCTAAAATTCTAAAATTCTAAAATTCTAAAATTCTAAAATTCTAAAATTCTAAAATTCTAAAATTCTAAAATTCTAAAATTCTAAAATTCTAAAATTCTAAAATTCTAAAATTCTAAAATTCTAAAATTCTAAAATTCTAAAATTCTAAAATTCTAAAATTCTAAAATTCTAAAATTCTAAAATTCTAAAATTCTAAAATTCTAAAATTCTAAAATTCTAAAATTCTAAAATTCTAAAATTCTAAAATTCTAAAATTCTAAAATTCTAAAATTCTAAAATTCTAAAATTCTAAAATTCTAAAATTCTAAAATTCTAAAATTCTAAAATTCTAAAATTCTAAAATTCTAAAATTCTAAAATTCTAAAATTCTAAAATTCTAAAATTCTAAAATTCTAAAATTCTAAAATTCTAAAATTCTAAAATTCTAAAATTCTAAAATTCTAAAATTCTAAGATTCTAAAATTCTAAAATTCTAAAATTCTAAAATTCTAAAATTCTAAAATTCTAAAATTCTAAAATTCTAAAATTCTAAAATTCTAAAATTCTAAAATTCTAAAATTCTAAAATTCTAAAATTCTAAAATTCTAAAATTCTAAAATTCTAAAATTCTAAAATTCTAAAATTCTAAAATTCTAAAATTCTAAAATTCTAAAATTCTAAAATTCTAAAATTCTAAAATTCTAAAATTCTAAAATTCTAAAATTCTAGAATTCTAGAATTCTAAAATTCTAAAATTCTAAAATTCTAAAATTCTTAAATCCTAAAATACTGAAATCCTTCAATTCGAAAATCCTGTAATTATAATATTCTAATATTTTAAAATCCTAAAATTCCTAAATTCCAAAATTCTGAAATTTTAAAATTTTTATATCCTAAAATTCTAGAATTCTAAAATTTTAGAATTCCAAGATTATAAATTTCTAATATTCTAGTATTCTAATTTTGTATAGTTCTAAAATTATAAAATTTCTGGATTCTAAAGTCCTGAAGCATAGCATAGCACGCACACCTGCACAAATCGTAGGTGGAGTTGCAGAATTGAGCATATCCATAGCCAAATCAGACGACCTACAATGACGTAGACCAGCTAATCTCCACACTCCCATTATAAAGTACTAAAATTCTAAGTCTTACACTTCAGAATTATTCTTAAATTCTAAAGTTCAAAAATTCAGAAGTTCTGAAATTTTTGAATTCTAAAATTCGTAAGTTATGAATGGATGTCTGTATTATTCAACTTAACTTCATGATGGTCACGACAGCTGCCGCATGCTGACGAGCAGAACACGAAACGAAAATCCAACTTGCTCAGGTTTACTTACTCGCTCGGTGCCGTCCTCAGTATGCCTTTCTCGACAAGCTTAGTTTCTTCTTTCTGCACATGTCTACCACCAACTAGTTGACCAACAACTAATTGGACAGTTTTTCCTTATTGTTATTCATGGAAATTGAGCGCACTATTCCCAAACCACGTGATGCAAAAGTTCCTAAAAAAACAATTCCATATTGTAACAGATTATATTATCGATCCAATATTATTATCGATATTATCGCAACGCAATTTAATAGCGTTTTCATTTTCGCTTGGTGCTACACCGGTGTAGTGCAAAAAAGAAATAGAATGATTACACCCAAAGTTGAATGAGTGTAGCACCAACACCGGTGCAGTGTGCTGTCAATAACATAAAATGTCATACATAACTTACCATTATCCTTCGAGAGCAAATCAATAATTATCGCCAACAACCAGATGGCACAAGCGTTTTAGATAAGCATTTAATCGTTAATATTTCCTATCGAATCCTGATCCGCTTGTCACTCTCCACACGATTGAATAATTTAAACCATGGCAATATGCAGTGCACATTCTTGGTCATCTTCAACAGAACCAGAAGAACCTCAAGTAGCATTTAGCAAAAAAATTCTCATCAATAATAACCAGATAGCCCAATCAATGAGTGACATCCTCTCGGATTGTAGCTTTGGCGTGATCACTGCAGAAGTGCTATGAGGGACATAGCTTTCGTGTTTACATCACCATGATTAGTCTCCATTTCCTCGGTGCCTTCAGGAGATGGTTCCGAGCTATGCAGCAGTTTAATGGTAGAACTTATTATACTAACGTTTTGATAGAGTCCGATTGAAGCATCGATCGATGGGCATTCTGGAGGGAAATTAATAATGAGAAAAGATCTTTAAAAATTTCAGCTTTGCAGTTCAGGTCAGGACAAAATGAGCTTACGTTTGATGATATTGATGATGCTATATCTAGGCGTCTCTTATCAGGGTATGTAATTCGACCGGTTCCTGTGACAGATGATCAAAATAGGAAGAAACGAGTTGGAGATCGCTATTCACAGTCGGACAAGCGATAGCCAGTTGAGTCAATGCATTGTATGCCGCGTTTTGCTCCTCATTGGCTTCCTTGGAACCTTTTCCGATCACCAGTCTGCAATATTTTGCAGTTTGTTATTCCGGGTTGCCACTGAAAAAAAGCAAACTGATGTAAATTCAATAAATAAAAATGAAACCACTACTCACTTTGTGATCAATAGGTTTGTTCCAGTACACGGAAGTCACTCCCTGTTGCTCCGGAGCAAAAAATTCTTGCTCCTTTTCACTCCGATTTGCTACCAGAAGATGAAAAAGAAAAGAAGATAATACAGGAACGATTTTCTCCCTGTTTGCTCCGGAGTACTTCCAGTTTCTCCTGGTACTGGAACAAACCTAATATATCAGCAAACAGCAGCATCAGAACTTTACGGTGGCGGGACTCGTTTTACGATCTGAAACCGTTACCGAAAAACAATGTTTTGATCGGTACTGACTTTACGTACGAGGTAATTTTGTTCAACAATTGCCGGCGTTGCCATCGAGAACCTGGTGTTCTTCGAGGCCACGATTAAATGTGTTAACTTTACGGCTTGAGAAACAATGCCACAAACAAGAAATAAATGCTTTTTTCAGCTGCTCCCGTTGCTCGGCATGAAAAAAAGGAAAACAAAAACGCATTGAATCACGTCCGAGAAAATGAAAGAGCAAGAAGGAGAATCATACGATTATCAGAAACGCGAATACAGAACACGCTCTCTTTCGCTCTAATAGCTCGGGACGGGAACGTCAAACGCAATCCGCCATATTGGAGCACGATGCGCCTTTTGTTTGCCGCACTGGGTAAAATCAACTGGAATACCGGCTAGCTTCTGTCAGTATTCCATCTCCAATGACCAACTGATTCTAATTAGAATGTGTCATTGGAGCCGGAATTCCGGACTTCTTTGTTGGTATACTTTACAGGGTGTTCTTTCTGATAAAACAAAAACAAACTTGAGCATTGAACGAGATTAGGTTTTGTAATTTGTAATTTATTAATCGTATGGTAGTCTGTTGGATATGCTTGATTTAGGCAAAGGAAGTTACACGTTTTAATAATAAGCTGGGAATAGATTCAGATTACAGCTGTTGGAAAAATATGAATTGATCATTGGTTTTTTTGAAATTTTGCAATTTTATTGAGCACGACAACCTGTAAGTACAGACTTGGATCAAATCAACAAAGTTTTTTTTTTGGATTCGCTAGGACGAATGTGTTAAGTATTAAAAAATCAAAAAAAAGTAAAGTGTAGGACATGGAACAAGCACCCGAAAGATGTCGACTCTGCCTAGATCCGATTGTCGAGCATATTTACTCTATGAAAAATGCAGAACTAAAATCAAAAATAGATCGTATTTTTCCCTTCGAAGTAAGTTACAATAAAATAGAAACGAATTTTAATTATCAGATAAATGTTTGTAGCTTGAACTCAAAGAAGGATTACCTACAAGCATTTGCAGTTCCTGTTCCAATACCATTTTAGAGTTTGACCTGTACGTGCAGAAAGTTCGGCTGAATCAGGAAAAGTTAACCGCCATCGACTGCAAATGGTCATTTGAGCAGATCAAAATCGAACCAACGGAGCAATTTGAGCCGGTCATTTGTGTGGAGATAAGTCAGCACGAATTGAAATCTGAAAGATCAGACGAAGAAACCATTCGTGAGGAAATGGCAGTACTTGAGCACGTTCCACTAGAACAACCAAACAAGAAAAAATTCCGTAATAAACGGATCTGCGAAAAAAGGAAGCCGATCAAAATTGTTTCAAAAACAAAGGAAAAGAAACCCAAAAAAATTTACAACATCAAATCGAAACTGGAACAAGAACAAGATGATGTGATAATCAAAGAATTCTATAAATTAGTTTGCGATATTTGCGGGGAACCAGCTACAAATTTTTCCACGCTACTTTCGCATTTTCGAACTGTTCATAACCAACCGGGTTACATAAAATGTTGTAAAAGAAAGATTGTGAAACGTTGTCATCTGCTTCAACACATGGCTCTACACACGAATCCCGAATCATTTCGATGTGAGGTGTGCTGTAAAAATTTTGCGAACAAAGAGTATCTGAAGATACATCAGGCTAAGGCGCACGGCACTGAAAAGGACAGGCCATTCAAATGCAACCAATGTGCACAATCCTTTTCCAGGGAGTATCTGCTTCGTGCTCACGTGGTAACTCACAAGAAGGTACAGTGTCCGCACTGTAGCAAGTTTCTAGCGAGCAAATCGGTGCTGAACGCTCATATTGTTAAAGTACACAGCGATTTGGATCGGCGAATGATTTGTGACACTTGTGGGCGGGAATTTCTGAGTCAAGTTTGCTACGAACACCATGTC
Organism: Topomyia yanbarensis; assembly: GCF_030247195.1. NCBI lineage: Eukaryota > Metazoa > Arthropoda > Insecta > Diptera > Culicidae > Topomyia > Topomyia yanbarensis. The sequence goes on from NC_080672.1 coordinate 364,130,791, forward strand.
AAGAAACATTTGGGAATCAAGGTTGTAGAGGAGAAGCTTAAGTGCGACGTTTGTGACAAGTGGTTTATTGGAAAGCGCGGACTTCAGCGGCATATTCGATTCATGCATTACGAAAGTGAGCAAACGCATATCTGTGATGTTTGTAACGGACAGTATCCAAATTCAAGAGCACTGCGAATCCACAAGAGTACCGTGCACGTGGAGGCAGCTTTCGGTTGCGAAATTTGCGGCAAAAAGTTCAAACAAGCAATCTCGCTAAAGGTGCAGATGCAAGAAATGTGACTTGAGGCCGATTTCTTTACCCACGCTTAATTTTTAAACCAGGTTTAGCGCACCATTAAATCTGATTTAAAAGTTAAGCATAGGTGAAGAAATTGGCCCTTAGTACCATATGAATGTGTTATTTGTATTGCAGGAACATCGAGCTAATCACACGGGCGAGGCGTTATACAGCTGTGATTTCTGTGAAGCCAAGATGAATTACAATGGGAATCTCTACAGCCATTTAAAGAAGTATCACCCAGTGGAATGGGCTGCAAAGAAATTGCAAGTACTTAAAACTAATGAACCCAAAACTAAGGAATAAATTGTTCTTGCGCACAAATCCAAATCACTTGACGTGCCACAACTTTTCTTCGAACTACAAATTTGGGGAAATTTTACACGACACAGATTTGTGTCTGAACATTTCTAGGTGAATTGCTAAAACTGTTAGACTGCAATAAACGACAATTGCATGCTTTTTTATTATACTGGTTTTTAACTTAGGTCATTCGCTTCCTTTCTAGGGTTGGACAAATTCTAACTATTTGCGAAATTTCGTTTTAAGTCTTCAGTTCTTGCGATTAGAATTAGCTCCATTAAAAAAGCGATGACCGTCATTCAACATTCATTTTGAAGCGCCCTAGAGACGTTCTTAGTATTGAGCATTAGTATCGAACCCACGACGTCTCCATCATTGCCAAGAGTAGTTTAACAGCATCCGATGAGATTTCCACGCTAATTGACGATTGAAAATTTGCAATTATTTCAAATCACTTTGATTAGATGAAGCCCCGTGTTTGATTGTCTCTTATATTCATCAGTACAACCTCGTACCTCACGGAAGATCTCCATGTCGTCGACGTAGGACAGACGTCATCCGTTATGAGAAACATTGATGGATCGATATTGCTTCCTTGTGAAATACCAGATGAAACACAAAGCAGCACGATGAAAAATCATTCTTTGACCGAGAGTTGCCTTCTATAGAGCTATGATTGTTGATTTGGTCGAAATAAGCCTACGTAGAATAACTAATCCTAGTTAGTCTACTTTCACCAAAATACATGTTCTGTCAATTGTTCAAAGCCCTTATCCGCATCCATGATCATAATTTCAAACAATTGATCTAATTATTTGAGTGATCATCTGAAATTCACATGATTCGTGAAATTACGGGAAAAATTCGTTCAGTCTGCATTCGCATTTCCGAGAAACTTATCGAAGTTGACCCTAGGAATCAGTTACTAGTGCCTACGTCTTCGGAATTCTCGCTTCCGCGTCCATACGTCGTTTCTCAGCCCATTCGATCGGATGAGCTTTTTTGATGTGAGCATAACGGTTTGCTCTAGACTTCGAAGTCTTATTGCATATCTCACATGTGTACAACACCTCGCCGGTATGTATTGCTCGATGTTCCTGAAAAACCAACTTAATTATAGCCATTTTTTAACAATAGCGCAAACTACACATCGTAGTCGCTATCTCACCTTCAAAGCGTACGCCTGTTTGAACTTACGATCGCAGAAGTCACAGGCAAACTTTTCCTCCGTGTGAACCCGACGCTTGTGTTTCTGCAGTGCCCGATAGTTCGCCACACGCCGCTGACAGATATCACAGAAGAATTCCTGTGCCTTTTCGTAGTGGGAATGCTGCAGGTGATCCTGCAGTCCTCGTTCCCCCTTCAACCAGCTTTGGCAGATTTGACACTGATACTTCTTCACCGGATCGATTCCCAGGTGCTCCTGGACGTGACGCTCAAAGAAAAGTTTGCTTAAAAAGACACGCCCACAGGTATCACAAATCATGCGCCGATCGGTGTCGCTGTGTAGGTTGGTGATGTGAACCTTCAGGCTCGCCGCCCCCTTCAACATCTTGTGACAGTACGGACACTGGGTTTTTTCGTGATTTTGCAAATGTGCCTCTAATTTGTGCTTTTTAGCGAAAGACACCTGGCAATGGATACACTTGTACTGACGGTCAACTCCTTGGCCATGAACTTTCGCCAAATGAGCTCCCAGATATTCCTTATTTTTGTATGATTTGTGACATACTTCGCACTGGAATGCGTTCGGATTATTATGGAAGGTCATATGTTCCAGCAGGTAACGGCGATTGAACAGCTTCTTTTTACAGCACATAACATAACCGCGCTTGCCATGAACTATCTGGAAATGATCAAGCAAAGCATGGAAAGATTCCCCCAGCTCCCCGCACAAGTCGCAAATCATTTTGAAGAACTCCTGTATTTGTTGATCCTGCTGCTCTATCGTTTCCTTCGTGAATTTAATACGTTTCTTTTTTGGCTTCTGCTCCAGACCTACTTGTGCAGTACGATCAGCAGAGGTTTTGCCTGCTATTCGCCTTTGATTAGTAGTTGATTCTTCGGAAAACTCAGAAAGAGATTCATCCATTGATTCCCCAGAAGATGGTTCGTACTGTTCATCCTCGTGACTGGAATTGCCACACTTAAGCGACATGTGTTCTTCTTCTTTTACCTTGCTAATTTTCAAATCATTTTCGAAGAACCCAAATGGTTCAGTTTTGATTGGTTCAACATTTGACTCTATTTTGACACTCAGTGATTCCTGGTTCGCTCGGACTTGTTGCGAGTACGTATAAAACTCGGATATGGTGTGCAAGCATGTTTGACATACATTGGTGGAGTATCCTTTCTTATCCTCGATCTGCGTTTTTGAAAAAGGAAAAAAAGTTGCCATGATTCTAAGGTCTTTTTTTAAAATCTAATGAAATAATAATATTTACCGTGAAACTAAACACTTCAATCATTTTCTGCTTCAAATCTGGACTCTCAATTGAACAGTAGTTTTCGGCAACGGGATCAAGGCAGAGTCGACAGCCGTCGTTGGTTCTTTCCATTTCGCACTAGGAGTTTTTAGTATGTTCGATGTAAACCTGCTCCAACAAGGTGTCGTTAATATTACTAATAAAACTATTGCACACTTTCTTGCATCCAGGTCAACTCTAAATATGTTGATAAACAAACTGTTTTGACGTTTTCTTTCCAATGCTTTTCGCTTCTTGACAATGATAGCATAGCTGGCATCCCGGCACAGATGCATCCCAGTGAAATTCAACCGGAAAATGAGACGGAATACTGGCTGGCTCTAGTTCGTATTCCGGCTCCAGAGACACAACCGATTCTAATCAGCATTCCGTCTCGAATGAAACATCCGCCCACCAAAGTTCAACCGAAAAATAAGCCAGAATTCTGGCTGGTTCTAGTTAGTATTCCGGCTCCAGCGGAACAACCGATTCTAATAGAAATCAATTGTCGCACGAACTGGAATACTAACTAGACGATTCCGACTCGAAACCGGTTGTATTATTTGAACTTAAATTCTAATTTATCGCAGTCCAACTAGCCAAAGTTCAATTCGAGATTACAGCAAGATTTGAAATCGAAGCAATATTCTGACCGTCGATGGAGCCGCCCGTCTAGAACAAGTAGCAGCTCGTATATATTACGGGGCAGTGTCTCTCGTTGTATGTGCGATTTACCTACCACCGAATTCTGATCTCGCTGCCGAATTCTGATTGGTGCCAATGATAGGGTGGTGGTTTTAGGCGACTATAATTTACCTCAGCTACGTTGGAGTTTCGATGACGAAGTTGGATGTTTTATTCCAATAAATGCCTCCTCGGAACATGAAATTTTGTTAGTCGAAACCATGATCGCTTTTGGCCTACAAGTGAACTATTTGACGAAATTTAGCGTTTGTTAGTAACACTGGCGGATACGAATTATTGGAGCCACCCTTACCGTTAATGAAATTAGATCGACATCACAATCCGTTTGTGTAGAAAGTTGACGCTGTGTTTCCCGTGACTGTGAATGACTATGTTGAATTATTCTACGATTTCAATCAATGCGATTATGATGAATTTCACGAATAAATTGGGTTGAGATATTAACGCTGGGTACTCTGGATGAATCTGTGAATAGATTTTATAACGAACTGGAATCAATATTTCAACAACTTGTGCCTAGGAGGAAACGCACGTGCCGCCCGGATAACAAACGACCTTGGTGGAATGCTGAGTTAAGAAATCTTCGAAATCGTCTCAGGAAGGCTCGAAAACGATTGTTTAGAACAAGAGGCGAAACCGATAAAACGTCCGTGCGGGAATTAGAACGCCAATTCGAGCTTGTGAATGCAACATACTTTCGCTCATATGTTTCCCGAATTGAATGCAGCATGAAGGACAACCCAAAGCAGTTTTGATCTTACCTGCGGAACAAAACGTGCTCCAGTGGAATCCCGGAATGCGTCAACTATCGAGACAGGACATCAACGTCACCAGCGGAGTCAGCAAATCTATTCACGTCATTCTTTCGAAACGTGGTAAGTAATAACTCATCATCTTTGTCTGAATCGTACTTGAGTAGTTTGCCAATGTTCACTCTGAATCATCACTCTGAACATCAGGTACATATCAATCTTCGGGGAATTGACAGTTCAAAGGGCCCGGGGTCCGACGGGCTACAACCATCGTTCATCAAGAATTGCTCTTCATCTTTGGTGTTACCAGCATCTCTATTATGCAATCGCTCTCTTGCTGAAAATGTTTTCCCTACGAAGTGGAAGGAAGCTTTGATAACTCCAATCCACAAAACAGGCAACGTACATGATGTTACCAATTATAGAGGAATTTCAATCTTAAGCTGCCTCCCTAAAATCTTCGAGAGTATGTTGTTAGATGTTATCTACCCCGCGTTAAAACACATCATCACTTTGGACCAACATGGTTTTGTAAAAAAGCGCTCGACAACTACAAATCTGATGAGCTACGTGTCGTCGCTGATTGATAAATTGGAAAAACGACAACAGCTAGATGCGGTGTACATAGACTTCTCGAAAGCTTTCGACCGTGTTCCTCATGAGCTCGCTGTGGAAAAGCTAAGGCGGACTAGACTGCCGGACTGGCTTACTAATTGGATCTCCTCGTACCTTGCGAACCGTAGCGCCTCGGTTGGAACTACAGTGTCGGATCCATTCCACACTTCATCGGGCGTTCCTCAAGGGAGTCATCTCGAACCTCTTCTATTTGTGCTCTTCGTGAACGACCTCTTTAGTGAATTATCGTCTTCTAAAGTCATGTATGCTGATGATCTGAAAATTTACCAGGTGATAACAACTATGGTAGACTGTTGAGCATTGCATTGCCTTTAGAAGCTTTGGAAGTTACTTTGCTCCAGCGCGTTTGCCGTTTGATCTATCTGGGAGTTGGCTAATCTAACTGATATTTGCCGTTCTTAAATTGAGAGATTTCTGTTGTGATTATACTTATAATTGGGCGCAAGGTTTTGATCATATTTTTTAAAACTATCATTAGATGTATACTAAATTGAAACAAATTATCGCAATGTACCATATCATTTCATGGTTCGAAGGTTTTGTATCCTTTAATTTGTTTATGACGACATGCCCAAACTTCGGAAGCTGATAAGGTTTTCTTATGCTTACAATGTGTCTCATATCATATTTGTTTTAATTTGGAATTTATTTAGAGTAATTGAAATGTCAACTATAACAGGCATTAAAATGGTATCGGTGACTACCGTATCTGGCTTATAGCACAGAGAACAGACGTCCATCTTCAGCATTCAACTTGTGTAAAATCTCTAACGGTTTCGAAGGTAGTTGGGATATCCAAACCAAGTGCGCTACTGTCGTCATGTTTTTTTGTGGCTGAGTTCGACTGAAATGACAGCGGTTATTCCTCTACCCAGTCAAACTAGTCCGGAACCGGTTCGGACTTCCAGCATGAATTCCAGCTCAAATGCATCAACCGATAGAGTCGGTATCGGTGTTTTCTTTGAGCAAGATTCCATACTAAATCCATTCAGGATTTCGAACCGGTTCCGGAATGGATTTGACGGATAATTGGGATAGGTTGATGTGGCGGCGCTGGTGTTTATCGTATATTAATTCAAATGTTTACACACGTTTTTTAAATATTTTTGTTCGATAATGGATGTCTGTTCTCTGTGCTTATAGCTACAGGGTTTATAAGCTCTACAATAAAGCCTCATATACCCATATACGACCTGTTTTAATGCTTAAAGTTCGTAGTGCTTATAAGCATTAGCAAAGCTTGTATAAAGCTTATAGACATTTGCTAAGCTTGTATAAAACCTATAAGCATCGAAAAGCTGTTATAAGGTGAATGTAATGCTTGCTTTAGTGCTTAGTGATTACTTGGGTAGTGTTTAGTCTAAGCAAATACAAATTAAATACGCCAAGGTCCCATACAAATGGTGAATCACTTTTTGGCTCAGCAAATAGCTAGCTTCGACTACCCAATTCGCCTGTTTCAAATTGACAGGTTAGTATTACTGAAAGATAATGAAACTGGCCACGCTTTCTGATCTAAGGGTGCTCTGCTTTTATCATCACAAACTTTGACAATGCACCATTTCAACATTTTAGTAACTATTACAATCGTTTTTCTGACATATATTTGGTACGAAGCACACAAAACGACCGCTGCCAAAGCATATATGCAGCTAGAAGATATTCCGAATATAAGGCAAGTATTTCGTTGAAAAACTAATGCATGGAGCACTTATTCATTAACATTCATTAATTTACAGACAGTCCTCGCCGCTCAATACTATCCCTGAAAGTCAGGCAGTAATTTCCCGGAGAAAACCATAGACTTAACGCGAGATACATGGCAGGAGTTAGCTAATACCACGAAATCTCAATCCTTTTTTGAGAAAAAAAATTATAATGTGTTAGGAAACAGGGCAACTGCCTCCTTAAGGTCAACAGCAGAGGATCGGTACTCGGATGCTTAGTTTTGAGTATAAGGTTCAATGTGTGAACCGGCGAGTTGGCCAACTGTTTTACAAGGAAGCAATTTTAGCCGAATTTTGATACTTCAGCTGTCCGATTCGAGTTTTAATCTTTCGATATCCGGCTAGCAAAGAACGGTTGATGCCGGTGAGCAACTGCTGCTCCTTTTGTGCTTGAAGTAATTGGATCTTATCTCACTCATGTCGATCGCTCCAGTTACGTTCTTGCCGTTCGATCTGACCGGTATTGGTCAGCTTAACTTATCCTCCAGAAGCTCGTTCCTTTCCTCCACATTCGCTTTGCGATACTCCTCAGTGTTTTTTAGCATACTAAAAATACTGCGATTGTAATTTTTAAGCTTACGAGACCCTGTTGGTTACATTTGTATACCTTATGTCAGGTCAAATATTCATCTTTTCAACGAACCTCACATCGTGGAGCCTGTCGACTACCTTTCCATGCAACCGGAAAACTGCCCACTAGGTTGGAAACGCTACCTTTTCCTGCTCCAACGACTCAAGTGAGCGCTTGAGTAAATCATTTCCGCCTCTTTTTCCTTCAACTGCACATCATTATAACATCCACTTATTACATTTATATTAAACACACCGTTAATCGTCGCGCAATTTGAGCTATCGAAGCATTGCAACTGCTCTGCACTGGATTATTAAATCCTCCAATCAAATTTGCATAAAATCAAAAACAATTGAAATTAAACGTCAAAAATTTTCAAAAATAACAACAAAGCAGAAGCTGTGTTGCTAGTTTGGCACTATTTCGTCAAAGCATGCTGTCACTCTGACAGTGTACCTTTATTGGTGTACCTGTGTTATAAAAGGTGTCCTCGAAAAATCGCCAGAGCATGCCGTATTAACATATTTGTATTTGGTCTAAGTCTGTGCGATGTAACTTTTTTAATCGAAGACAATACAATACAATATAGTGGAATTAGAATGAATTTGCTGGAGTCAGAATTCTTGCTGTAGCCAATCAGAATTACGGGTTTCTTTTAGAATGGATTACTGTGTTGATGTGCGAAAATAGCTGACAAAGGCAGTCGAAAACCAATATCTCGAAAAAGACGGTACAGTGCGTACGTACCCAAGTGAAGTGAGTAGTCCGTCGTCGCGAGTGAGAATTGGTAAAATATTGGCGTTGTGAAAACCCCGATAAAAACCAAGGGGCGATAAAAAGACTATCAACGAGTGCAACTGGACAGTATAGATCACCGAATAATCCCGCGAGTGCAGTGAACGATCGATGCTAGTTTACTAGCGAAGAAAAGGTCCCGTGCAGTGTGAATAAATCTGGAAAAATTTTGTATTAGGACATCACCGACGATCATTCTGGGCCGTCCTACCACAGACGGAAAAAAACCTTTGACCGGAACACCATCAAGTAAGTCGCCTCCAAGTCGTAATTCGTTAGTCACGACAGAAAACCTACAAAGTAAAATCAAATATCTCACCAGGTATTCGATTATTTGCTTAACTCTACACGCTACCAGAAAATAACCTACAGAATAAGTTCTTTTAATTTAAATTTAGGTACTTTTGAGCTGTGCGTCGCTTTCGCACTTATTAGTGTTGTCAAAAACAAAACGAGAGATTCGACTCAGCCGAGGTCTTCCGTGCAGTAAGGTACTTATAAGTTGTTTGGGGTATACTCAAAATTAGGTAAATTCAACTTAAATTTAAGTAAATTAAACTCAAGGTTGAGTTATTATTTTTGCCGTAGTTAAATGGAAACTACCTTCAACACGATTTACCTAATTTTACCTTCCTGCACGATACCACGAGATTGAGTCAAAAGTACTGAATTTTAGGTAGTTTTTCGGTGGCGTGTAGAATAACCAGAAAAACTGAGCACCCCTACACTGGAACCGGTTCGGAATCCTGAATGGATTCCAGTTCAAACCCTCTAAGAACGGTTGGTTTCAAAATCGTCCAATGAAGGACGTTCGTTGGACCAATTTGGACATCGTCCAAATAACCGTTCAACGAACGTCCATCGTTGGACCCGTGTTGAACGATTTTGAAACAATTTTTTGGACTTCTCAGTGGGAATGCAGCAACAGATTTTGACTCAATCGGTTGAATCCACTCAGTATTCCGAATGATTTTACCGGGTATCATCGCGATACTGTCAAAAAAGGAGCGTGCGTGTTTACCAAAACAAAACAATGTAACCACGGAGAGTGTTTTTGTGGAAAATTGCTGCAATAGTGATTCTAAACATGGAAACAAGGAGCCCCGGGTGTCGACTTTGCTTAGAGGCAGTTTCTGAAAATTACTGCTCTATAGAAAATGCGCAACTTAAAGAGCAACTGAAAACAGTGTTTAATTTCACGGTGAGTTGAATGGTACATAACACAATGAGAATGTTATTATAGTGTCCCCTTTTACTGATTTCGGTAAACTTTGAAGCGAATCTACTCTGACTCGGCTTCAAAAACGAAATCAACATTGGGAAGTCTGTAGAATTGAAACAGCAGCAAGGCATTTTGTTTCATGAATTGGTTTGAAGCAAAATCGGTTTACGATACAGTTCAATTGCCTTTACTTAAAACACAGTTCTAGTTACGCTCAAGATATTACCCGACACGTAATTCACTTCGCGGGCAAAATACCTATAACTCAGTAAATTAATAGATGTCGCGCTTTAAATGAGTATCACAGAATTATGCTGCTGAATGTGTTGTACATGTTGTAAAATTGAATAGGCTTATTCTCTAAAATTGCATGATCCATGTCAATCAACTTATTCAATATTTAATTTTTTTAATAGGTTGATTTCAGAGAAGGATTTCCCAACAATATATGTGAAATATGCTCACGGACCATATCCGAGTTCTACCGATTTTCGAAAAAAGTCCTTCAGAATCAGAAACAACTGACCGATAAAATCAGCGACAAATCAAGACTTACGTCAAATAACGCAGCATTTGAATATGTTAAGATTGAACCGACGGAAGAGGTAGAACCTACCGAATGCCTCGAGCTCAGTTTAAGTACGGTCGAACCTAAGGATCAGCTACCGGAACGAGACGAGCTAAGTGATGACGAGGAATCAATTGCCGGAGAACTGACCGACAAGTCGTACGAACCATTATCTGATGACTCAAATGAACCACTGGTGAAGCTAAAAACAAAGCGTTTTCGGCCTGAAAATGATCGTTCTGCCCACAAACAACAAGAAGATAAACAAATTGCAGAATTCTACCAAATGGTTTGTGATTTATGCGCATTTATGGCAACAAATTTCCCTGATTTGAGAGCTCATTTTAAAAAGGTTCATGGGCGTTCTGCATACGTTGTTTGTTGCAAGAAAAAAATACCCTCGAAGCGTAGCCTACTTGAACACATAACTGTGCACAAAAATCCGGATGTATTTCAGTGTGAAGTTTGCAAAAAGCGGTACAAAACTAAGGAATCCCTGACAGTGCATCTGGGTAAATCTCATGGTATTGGAGTTGAGCGACCGTACAAGTGCGATCAGTGTTTGCAGAGTTTTCCAAAACAGACCACCCTCGATGCGCATATGGAAATGCACATAAAAATGCAATGTCCGCACTGTAATCAGATGGTAGCTAACAAGCATTGCCTTAGAGCGCACATAAAGAACAAACACAGTGAAATTGATCGCAAAATGGTTTGCGACACTTGCGGACGGGAGTTTCTTAATAAATTAAGCTTTGAGCGGCACGTGATGAAACACCAAGGAATCGAGGTATTGAAGAAGGTGCAGTGTCAAATTTGTCAACGCTGGATCAAAGGAGAACGGGGACTGCAGCTGCACATGTTCAACATCCATTATGAAGGAGTGCAGACCTGTGATATTTGTCAGCGACAATGTCCAAATACGCACGCACTGAAAAGGCACAAACGGATTGTCCACGTGGAAGAGAAGTTCGAGTGCGAGTTTTGTAACCGTAAGTTCAAGCAGGCGATCAACTTGAAGGTAATGGTCAAGTTTTCCATTGTATGTTAAAGATGAATTATTCCATGTTTTAGGAACATCGGACGATCCATACTGGAGAAGTGTTGTATTCCTGCAAATACTGCGGCAAATGCACTAATTCTAAAGCGAACCTTTATGTGCATATCAAGAAAAATCACCCTGTTCAATGGGCAGAGAAACGGTTGAATGCGATGGAAAGCAACGAATGTGCAGCATAGTTATCATATGTGTTCAAGTCGAACACTGACCAAATTGGACGATTTTGGTCTCTATACACCCTACAAACGGTGAGCCTGAACGTTGTGTACGGTTTATGTCCTTATGTCGTATGGTCTACGAAAAAACGTCAGTGTTGGTCAGTTTATTTTCAAGGAAATACATTTATTTAAACTCCAATTCGAAATCTTAAAAATGCCGATTATTTTGTTGTGAATATTTAGGTTGTTAGTGAACGAATGGAAAGCCGAATAAAGGGCAGTTTGTCTTTCATTCGTTAGGTTTTTACCAAGTTAAAGGTCGATAATTACAAAGGACGATTATTTTCAGATTTTGAATTTTCTCCAGCACCTCCAGTAATTGCATGTAAAGAATATGTTGTATTCTTCCAATAGTGGAAAATTTGGGATTATTTGTTTTGTTGCAGACATATTTGCCTTCAACCTTAGGATACTAATATTGTCTCACTTTCCCCTAATTATTGTACCCAAATGCACGGAAAATGATTTTTAGAAAAAAGCGCTAAAATATTAGATACATATCCGCACACATTCAGAATTCGATTTGTGGTGGTTCGTAGGTCGCGTAAAAACTTCAAATGGAAGTCATCTTAGACCGAACGGTTATATACAAGTCTTTCGATCATTCACAATGCAATCGCATGTATACGTACTGCATAGTTGTAGGTGCTGACTGAAGCGGACTAAATAAAGAACTTACCTCTGACGAGTGCACACTATTCACCGTAAGCAATCGCGAAATTTTTTTTCTTCGCTTCCATCCACTCATCCGGGTGCTTACTTTTCCTGTGCGAGTACAGATTCGCTTTCGAGTTAGTAGTCATTCCACAGATATCGCACGAGTACAGCCTCTGACCGGTATGTGAGGCGCGATGTTCTTTCCAGCAGACTTTCTGTTTAAATTTCTTCCCGCAGAACTCACACTCGAACCGCTCCTCAACGTGCACTCGCTGCTTATGGTTTCTCAGTGCACGCAAGTTCGGATAGATTTGTTGGCAAAGGTCACACGAGATCGTTTGCCCCTCGTTATGGATCGTTTTGATGTGAATTTTCAAGTTGGACTTTCCATTCAACCACCTGTTGCATATGTGACACTGTACCCTCTCGACGGGGTTGATTCCCATGTGTCGCTTAATGTGTTTTTCCATGGTTAGTTTAGTACGGAACTCTTGGCCACAGGTGTCGCAGATAAGTGTCGAATCTCCCTTGTGCATGTTGCTCATGTGCGTACGTAAACTAGATGCACTCGCTAGCATCTTGTGACAAATCGAACACTCCATTCGAATATGTGTAGTGAGATGGGCTTTTAATAGATACTCTTTGTGGAATGCTTGTGCACACTTGTCACATTTGAAAGGCTTTTCCATGTCAGTGTTGTGTGTTCTAGTTCGGTGTAAATCCAGATAGTATCCGTCGTTGTAGCTTTTGTTGCATATATCACAATGAAACTGCATTGGATTCAGGTGAGAATCTATGTGAGCTAGTATCCTGCATTTTTTATAAAAAATTCGGTTGCAGCATTTGATGCTACCACGAGTGTTATGAACCTTTCGAGTATGCATCTGAAGCCTATAGAGGGAATCGAAGGATTCTGGGCAAAATTCGCAGCTTAATGTGAAAAACTCTTGAATTTTTCTGTTTTCATCTATCAGCCTCCTGGACCTTTCCTCGGCTTGCTCTGCCCTGTTCCTTTCTCGTTTTCTCTTCCTTACATCCAATAACTTATCTTTTTTGATATCAGACGTTCGAGGGAAATCGTCCAAATCTCGATCGACAGTTGGACTATTTGAATTGGACGAGAAATCGCTCTGGTGCTCGAATGGATCCAAAGAAACCTCTATCTTGATACCGTCTGAAGACGACGATGGTTGTATTACCTGTTTGGATATCTTGAGCTGGGCTTGATTTGTACAAACCATTTCGTGGAAAATGTGGTATTCTATGACTTTAGATGAACATATTGAGCAAACGCTACTAGGAAAGCTTTTTTCGTCGGCAAACTACAACGTTAACTTATATTAGTTGTTAATATCCTAATTGATATCCTAATGGGATAATGGGATTTGATCGATACTTACTTCAAATTTGAACACAATTTGCAATTTTATTTGAAAGTCGGCATCGCTCAGTGAGGTGCTCAACGGCTCTAAACTTGAACCGAGGCAAAGGCGACATATGCTTTTATGTTCCTCCATTCTGCAAATTATTATTAAAATTAGGAATAATTCTCGAAATAATTCAAAACATTTTGGAATAATACAAAATCTACGACAGATCCAAGTCCCCAATAACACAAACACAGTCTCTGTTTGTCTCGTAAGACAACGGGAAATTCAGTGTTGCCACAATTAAATCTGTACCGGGAGTTGAAAAATCTTTTGTAGGTACACTGATAAAATAAAGTACCCATTAATGGTAGAAAACTACTCATTTGTAATAAAAGTGGAATAACCTACACTCAAAAAAAAGTAAACGTTATGCCTATTGATTTTACACATAGATTTTTGCAATTAACGGAGGCATATAGACACTATTTGCTGGTACATAAACCCAATGTGTGTATTTATAAGAAATATTAATCTTACATTCACATTTCATAACTATTAGGCACATAAAACCCCTTTCTATAACAATATACACATATAACTTATGTGTGTGCATACATAGTTTATACAGTTGACACATAGAAAGTATGTGTGCGCGTGATAATAATAGCATTTCTTCTTCATATGAATTTTAAGCGGTTTGAAGCAAATAGAATTAACGTTTGGATTTTTTTCAGTGTAGAAAAACTCGAGTAAGACAACTGCGGAGAGAAAAACAGCATTTTTGGCAACGTATGCCCCGGCATTGTATGGCAACACGTCCAATGTTATAAGCAAATACAAATTTGTATTTGTTATAAGGATAGGTAATGTTCGATTGGATTCGTTTTTTGACAGCTAAACGCGAATCCAATCGATCCAAAATGGAGTCTCCGCAGTTCTCTTTCTAGAGTTTTTCTAGAATAACCCACTTAATGGGCAAGGAGCTTGTACTCATTAATGAGTACAGACCTTGTACGTCAACCTGGGTACGTTTTATCGATTATTTTTTGCAGAACAGTTACAACAATTTGCGTAAAAATACCCATTCATGAAAATCGCCCTAGAATGAAAAATAATGAAAATAGAATCACAGAATTATTTTTGAATTTAAAAAAAACATGAACATCGAGTTCATATTCCATATTTCCTTCTCATAAAAGTATACGAATCTAGACATCTAGAAGCTTAGAAATCATCTTTCTTCTTAGTTTATCGCAATTAGATTCTGCAAATATGAAAAAAATATTTTTCTGTAATAAAGAAATAGAGCAAAACCAAATGTGTAAGCTAAAAAACGTTTTTATGAAAAAAAAAAACTCGAACTTCTTTGAAAGAGAAATTGAGTATGATTTTCGTGTTCAGCGACCCAAAATTAATCTAAATAACTTTTTTTCTCGCAACTTAATTTTTCCTGTAAACTATTTATCTATTTATTTATTTTCGTCAAGCATATGTAGACTACATAGAATGGTTTTACAATATTTACTTATATACTATACATTATTTCTACGGTTTAGTTTAGATTTGATTTGTTCTTTTTTTTTATTTCGATTATAGAGGTTTTAACCTTAAGGTCATTCGCCTCTTCGGGTTAGAAAAATCTCTTAGGAAAAATTTCTAACCCTATGTGCGGGGTCGGGACTCGAACCCAGGTGCGCTGCGTACAAGGCAATCGATTTACCAATACGCTACGCCCACTCCCATTTGATTTGTTTTCTAGACATGGAAAGGTCGATTATTAAACAATTTTCATTATAATGACGCATCATTCTATTGATGGGGCTATTTTTAGCGTAGTTTGTCCTAAAAGATTGTTCTTGGAATAAATTACGAGTTCTTAGTTGTCGGCTAGGTACATAAAATTTTATTTGCGAAAGTAATGATGCGGATTGTACACATTGAGAAACAATCTCGTTGATAAAGCAAAGCATGATAAACTCGCGGCGTTCTTTGAGTGTTTGTATATTAATGAGCATGCAACGTGCTTTATACGATGGAAGAGGAAATGTCGTCCAGTTTAGTTTACGGAGTGCGTACAAAATAAATTGTTTTTGGACTGATTCGATGCGTTCTTCGTACAGGACAGTGTATGGGTTCCATACTATGCTGCAATATTCCAAAATTGGCCTGACATATGTATTGTATAATGATTTTATTGTGTAAGGGTCTTCAAAATTGTAGGTGAAACGTTTAATAAAGCCCAGCATACTTTTTGCTTTATTTATTATTGTATTATAATGTTCCACAAATGTGAGATTGGAGTCTAAGATTACGCCTAAATCTCGTACAATTTTGCATGTTTCTACAAGTTGGTTGCCTAAGTGTATGTCTATGGGAACATTTGAAATTTTTCTGCTGAAGGTTATTGAGTTGCATTTCTTTACATTAAGTTGGAGTAGACTTTTGCTACACCACATGTGGAATATATTGATTTCGCTTTGGAATATTTCAGTGTCTTTGACATTTCTTATTTCCATGAAAAGTTTCATGTCATCTGCATATTTTAGCACTTTAAAATGTTTGAGTATGCCATATTTTTGCAGTTTGAAGAGTAATAAAGGTATGTCAATACGGTCGAATGCTTTACTAAAGTCTGTGTAGAGTGTTTCCACATGGTTGCCATTGTCCAAGGCATTTACAGTAAATGTTACAAATTCTAAAAGGTTTGATGTTGTTGAGCGGCCTTTATAAAAGCCATGCTGCTTACTTGTTATTTGATTTTTGATTTGCTGAAATATTTTGCCATTTACTAGTTTTTCGAATAATTTTGGAATACATGATATAATGTCATTTGAAAATTCAGGTATAAATGAAAAGTAGTCGCGGTCGCGGTCTGTTTCGGAATATGAAGTATAGACTTCTTGAAAGAATTTTCCAAATAAATTGCAAATTTCAGTATTGTTATTTCCTACAAGTCCGTCAAAATGGATTTGGGATGGAAAGTTGCTACTTTTCAATTTCGTTTTCACGTAATTGAAGAAATTCTTTGGACAGGTCTTGATTTCAGTCTCGATTTTACGATTATATTCTTCATGTGCAGTGTTAATGGTTATGTCGAGTTGGGAGCAAATATCCAGATCTTGTAAATTTTATGTACCTTTCGCTTTCTATTTTTTAAATTTTTCAGATGTTGGTTGAACCATACAGGCTGCTGACTGCAATGAGTTATTCTTCTTCTTTTTACTGGTACTGTTCCAGAGATTAAATTCGTTACAATTACATAGAATTTAGTCACTGCTTCGTTGACATTTCCTTCTATACTCAATACAGTTTGCCAATTTATTCTACATAGTCTACGTTTGACTTCTTCGAAGTCAGTTTTATGGTATTCCGGCACTTCCTCATACTCCAAGTCGTTCGGGGAAGAGTTTTGATGAATAAAAATTGAATATTCGATTGCTGTGTGAAATACTTCATTTTTCTATAATGGAGTTAAAGATGCATTAACACAAAAGTCTTCAGTGCAGTTCGTGAATAAGAGGTCTAAATATGAATTTTGTCTATTTTTTACATGGTTGATTTGGTGCAGGCCAAATTCAGATATTTTGTCAAAGAAGTATTGAAGTGTTTCATTTTCCCCTACGACTGGGAGTAAGATAGATTCGTTTTCAATGTCTACGATGAAGTTGGCGTTACGTTGATTAAAGTCGCCATAAATATGCAGTTTTACTTCAGGTTCCATGCTTGACATGATAGATTCTACAGTTTGAAAAAATGGTTCAAATGATTTTTTGTGAGCATTTTCAGGTGGAAAGTACACAGAGGAGAATATGTGCACTTCTCCTGATATTACTGCTTTTGCCCATATATGTTCAAATTCTATATGTTTCATGGTTTCTATTTCTTCTGAAGGAAAGTCTGCGTTTATGGCTATAATGACTCCTCCTCCAAACTTTTTATTACAAAGAGACAAATAACGGTCATGCCGAAATACATTAAATTGATTTCCAAAAATTTCTTCGCTTCTTACGCTTTCATCCCAGCTACTTTCTGTTCCAAGAATTATATTAAAAGAAGATGAAATTAGTTTTTGTTGGATTTCTTTCATTTTGGCTGGGCTCATTCGATTAAAATTTTGGCAATAGACTAAAATTTCAGTCGAATTCTGTTGTGGATGCGAAAAAGTTTTTGGAATATTTAAATTACTTACAGTTATATTTTCTTCCTCTATAGAGGGCGTCGTTACTTTCGAAAATTCGACGTTCCAAATTTATGCGTAGCTTCGCGGAGTGTAATCTAGAGTGTAATCCTATTTAAGACCAAAAGAGATATGTGAAAAGCAGAACAATTCTCACTTTGTGCTTAATAACATCAACAGTTTTTATAGGATTTTTGTGATCTTAAAATTCACGTAAGAAGTTTATCTGCCACATAAGATTTTAAAAGATTTTTTTGCTGAATTATTTTTTTTTATGAAAAATCAACTAACAATGAGTACAAAAAATTGCTTTTTTTACTTTGGTTGCTTTTAACCCTAATTTTCTTGATATTTAATCCAAACATGTTGTACACTTTCAGAATGGGCACATCAACACCTTTCAGGATCAATATACCCATTGGCATTATCTCATCGAGAGGTTGTGAAATGGATAAAAAGTACCCATTGTTGGAAATAGGAAAGTACCCATTTTTTGGCAACTCGTGTAACTTCCAAAAATGGACATTTTGACAAAGTTTGAAAATTTGCATGGGTCAATTTGTTTGGAGTTGGTTTCGTTCCAAAGTTCTGAAACGAAAACGTCAATAGAAACAATTCCGAGATTTCAAGGAATCTATGGATATGCATTTTTTTTAAAATTCGGACTCTGAATGGCTATGAATTAGGGTTTAAAAATATGTAAAACCTTAAATATTAGCACTCGAACACGTCAGATTATTTTTTAATTCGGCGGTATAAACCTGCGTTGAAGACTAGGGGCAGATCACTCTAGAAATGTATAACAAATTTGCATCAAATTAGAAAAAATGCATTTAATTTCCATTTTTGCATCAACTTTGCACTCCCTCGTAGAAAAGTTTATTTAACAAATGTCCTACGCTGATTCACTTTGTTCGATGATTTGTTGAATGTAGGGCTAATTTTTTGTAGGGTTTTGACGTCTTACACGCAAAGCAAAATACATTGCACGCGACGCAAAATACATTACGAATTTCTATTTTGATGAAAAGAAATGCATTTAATTTCGCAGATTTTTCAAAATGCATCACAAGTGATCTGCCCCTAGGTTGAAGAGGTACTCCTTATGTTATACTAAACTATCTAAAAAGGGGACTGGGGAGTACACAAGCCCCCCCCCCTTCTACTGTTCATTTTTTGACTACGTCTATGTTATTCAGCAATCCATTCCGAACATTTCATTCAAAGGTACCAAGTCTCTGCGATGAATATAATGAGATATCTGACGTTTAAAATACGCACACTGAAATCTCTCGTTTTATAGTTCCGCCCTCCCCTCAGGCCCAGTAGCAGTTTGTTTGCCTCCCTATTCGCCGTGTAAAAGTTTTGTTTTCCTCCCAATTTGAACGTCAAAGCAGCACAACACCAAACCAGCTGGATAAGACTATTCTCATTTATTTAAGTTTTAAATGTCGATGTCGGTGGTGCACTGGCAGTGTTGGAAAAAATAATGAATTTCTGCATTTGGATTGAACCATAAGTTTTAAGATCGTTATAACTATTTTTTGAACACTCATAGCTAATTACCGTCTTCGACAAAGTTGTTAACCAAGGTTTGAAGTATAGTTTTAAAAAACTGGTTTTTCATATTGAGTGTAATAGCGATCTTTATTAACGTAAATGCAAAATTATTGATTTCCCCATATAAAATCCCATACAAAATTTGAACGCAATGCGCAAACCCGGGAAGCAACCAACCTCTATCAAATTTTGCACAGGCATTTGGGACAACAGAAAGAACTCAAAAAGTGCCGTGCCCGCTAGTTTAAATCATTTTTGTTTTCCCATACAACCGCGAGCCACTCTACTGCCGTTCTACGCATAATTGTCCCATGTTACTTTTTGATCACTTTCATTTTTTCATTAAACAGTCCTTTTTTAAGTATATTTTTAGAAAACACATCCAAATCATACAGTTTGTTCGAAGACTTCGTGAAAAAATACCAAGTCTGGCAGTCTACTGATCATAGGTTTGTCGAGAAATCAATTGGAACCTGTCACTCAGTAAAATCAGGCAGTCGGCGCAGATCTGCTTAGCTTTCACTCTGACATCATCCCTTTAGTTTACTGCAAGTAAGTTTTTCGCATCCTAACATCAATACCAGCCCCAGCTCAGCTTCTCACCGCTACTCTGTTAGTGGCCCAACTCAACTCAAAAATCGAAAACGAAAAAGGCAGTTTTTTTGCACACCGTGTGTTAGATCTTCATAAAAATCAATCAGCTTATGTAGAATGTTGATACAGTACTGCTCATCGATTTTTATGAAGATCTAACACACGGTGTGGAAAAAAACTGCTTTTTTCGTTTTCGATTTTTGCGCATTCTCTATCCAACCTTAATTGTCACTGCTATCACGTAAACAAATCTATACCATTCTGTACTTTTTTATAAAAATCTGTTATCCATTCCTCTAAGAACGGTTGGTTTCAAAATAGTCCAATGAAGGACGTTCGTTGGACCAATTTGGACGACGTCCAAATAACCGTTCAACAAACGTCCATCGTTGGACCCGTGTTGAACGATTTTGAGACAATTTTTTGGACGTCTCAGTGGGATACCGTACGAAATTACACTGAAAAAAATCCAAACATTAATTCTGTTTGCTTCAACCGCTTGAAATTCATATGAAGAAGAAATGCTATTGCTATCACGCACACACATACCTTCTATGTGTCAACTGCTAGGATAGGATCCGCCAGCTCTGTCCCCTGTTTTTGAACCAATTCTGAACCAGCTCGTGATTGGATGAAAGTGACATAGGCAAACCTTCGGCTTGGAAACTAAAAGTACTAAAGGGCTGCTTGGAAGTGTTGTCATATTGTGATATCAAACATAAAACGACGATTGTTAACTGTGTTGATTTTTTTGTTTTCTCGAGATGAAGTGCAGGCATTATTTGGCAGACGAAATCAAACATATTATCCAGAACTGAAGTTCCCGAGAGATCCGGTAGCGCGGTTATCGTGGATTCTGTTCTGTGTGTGGAATACCCTAATAAACATCGTATGATATAAGAGCCTAACGACCTGTTCAGGGTATCATTCAAACAATATGTGGAATCGTTGCACTAAATGGGTTAATGTTCGTGTATAATTCTTTTTTATTAGGGTAATGCAAAAATGCCGCTTTTCGAAATCAACAGGCTGTGTAGCGTAAGTATGACAATATTTTGAACTTCATGTAAAAATTGTCTTTGTTCCAGTACCGAGTAAATTGGAAGTACTGAGCAAACAGGGAGAAAGTTATCCCGGAAGTCGCTTCTTGTTCTTCCTTTGCTATTATCGATACAGTTGAATTTTACAGTTTTCAACTGAATCGATCATCGGTGTAAATAGGAGCGTGTATTTTCTACTGCTGTTTTCTCCGAAACGATCACATGTAGTACTGGAACAAACCTATACATTGCTCCAAAACAAAAATTAAACCTTGCAGAAAAGTAGTTTTAGAATATTTAAAATAAATCCGAACAGAGAAGATTATTCTTGTGACAGAGGTTGCTTGACTCAGAAAGCAACTTACAAAAATGAAGAGGCATGAAGATATTTTTCGTAATGTCCAACAACGAATATATATATATTATTTTGTTTTTCTGTATTCCGATGGAAAAAACGTTATGATCGTTTAAATGCGGATATAAAGACTAAATCTTTGATTTTTTCCAGAAGCATGAAATTAGTACATAATATAGAATATTTTAATCAGAACAAATATACGACCGAAACAAAACAAATATTTTGGCAACATTGGTCGAGTGGGGTATGTCGTTTTCAACAGGGATTAGTAAAATATAAGAAGAAGCCAGCTGGCGGATCCTATCCTAGGTCAACTGTATAAACTATGTATGCACACACATAAGTTATATGTGCATATTGTTATAGAATGGGTTTTTTTTGTGCCTAATAGTTATGAAATGTGAATGTGAGAATATTTCTTGTGAATACATACATTAGGTTTATGTGCCAGCAAATAGTGTCTATATGCCTCCGTTAATTGCAAAAATCTGTGTCTAAAATCAATAGACATAACGTCTACTTTTTTGAGTGTTGGTCTATAGTCTTTCCATGGTGGAGAGACCGACGGGGAGACGACCACAAGAAACGATAACAGAAAATCTTTTATAACTTTTACAAAAGTAAATTAACAATTCCGCAAAAATCATTAATAAGCGCAATGCTTTTGCATATTACATTTAGATGAGTTTTGAAGGATTGAAAACTTTTTTAGAGATTTACTTAGGTTTAACTGAAAACCTGGTCAAATCTCCCCATTTTCCCCTATAAACCGTTTACACGAAAATGTGCACAACATAACCATAAAATGCGTACTTCAGATTTAGCGTGCGAGCATTTGTTTTTATTATGCAAATTTTTTGTCAAAACAGCTGACATCAGTCAGCCTCAGCTGAGCTTGTAGATGTTAATAATTTAATTTCATTAATTTAGGCCGTAGATTATGTAGTTCTTCAACTATATTGTATATTTTGTCCAACTTGCTTCTAATCTAAATATCAGTTCTACAAATGGAGGAACACAAAAGTATATGTCGCCTTTGTCTCGGTACATGCCTAGAGTCAGACAGCATTTCAGTGAACGATGCTGAACTTCAATTAAAATTTCAGATTGTGTTTAAATTCGAAGTTAGTATTTATATTGACGAATAACCAATACCAGTTACTAATGTGGATTTATCATTGTAGTTTTCCGACGAAGAGTGCTTCCCCAGAAGTGTTTGCCCATTGTGTTCATCTAAAGTCGTAGACTATCACTTCTTCCACGAAATGGTTCGTACAAATCAAGCCCAACTCAAAATATTATCCGACCAGGTAACGCAACAATCGTCTTCAGACGATATCAAGATAGAGTTTTCCTTGGATTCGTTCGATCACCAGAGCGATATCTCGTCTAAGTCGTATAGTCCACCTGTCGACCGAGATTCGGAAAACTTTGCTTCAACTCCTGACGTTAAAAAAGAAGATGAGCTATTGAATGTTAGAAAGCGAAAACGAAAAAGGAAAGTAGAAACCAACACAACAGAAGCAATAGAAATTCTAGAAAATGCAGAACACACCGAGGAAAAAGCGAGGATGTTGGAAGATGAAAATAGAAAAATTCAAGAGTTTTTTACGTTAAATTGCGAATCTTGCCCAGAATCGTTCGATTCTTTTTATAGGCTTCAGAGGCATACTCGAAAAATTCATAACGCTCGTGGTAGCATCAAATGCTGCAACCGCGTATTTTATAAGAAATGTAAGATCTTAGCTCACATAAATTCTCACCTGAATCCTAGGCAGTTTCATTGCGATATATGCAACAAAAACTACAACGACAGATACTATCTTAATTTACACCAGCTGAGAACGCATAACAATGGCAAGGAGAAGGCCTTCAAATGTGACAAGTGTGCACAAGCATTCCACAAGAAGTATCTCTTGAAAGCCCATCTCAGTACACACATTCAAATGGAGTGTTCGATTTGCCACAAGATCCTAGCGAGTGCATCCACTCTGCGATCACACATGATTAACATGCACGGCGAAGATACGAAACTTATCTGCGACAGTTGTGGGCAAGAGTTCCGTACCAAGCTAGCTATGGAGAGACACATCAAGCGACACATGGGAATCGACCCTATCGAGAGGGTCCAGTGTGACATATGCAGCAAGTGGGTGAACGGAAAACCCAACCTGAAGATCCACATCAAAACGGTCCACAGCGAGGAGAAGCAAACGGTCTCGTGTGATCTGTGCCAGCAAATCTATCCAAACATGCGTGCACTGAGCACCCACAAACGGCGCGTGCACGTAGAGGAGCGCTTCGAGTGTGAATTTTGCGGGAAGAAATTTAAACGGAAAATCTACTGGAAGGAACATCGCGCCTCACATACGGGCCAGACACTGTACTCGTGTGATGTCTGTGGAATGACTACTAATTCGAATGCGAATCTGTATTCGCACAAGAAAAGCAAACACCCGGACGAGTGGATGGAGGCGAGGAAAAAAGCTCTCGCGGCAGCATACGGCCAATCGAGTGGTGCTGGTAGAGATGACGTTCCTGTTTGAAATTGTTGTTGATTGCGAGTTGTTGTTGGTTCAACTCAGTCAGCACGGCAATTAAAGTGTAAGTATAGATGCACGTGGTCACACTGCGTTTGATCGAAAATCTCTAAGTTTGTTTGAGTAGATTCACGTTTGGTCTAAGATGACTTCCATTTCTAGTATTTTAGGTTTCGTTCAATGAAACTCTGGCGATTTGATAATCTGACAGATTGGTCGATATACGCTTATGCGTCATAGTCTTGTTTAAACAGTATGCAAATTTGTTGTTAAAATTTGCTGTTAAATATTTCGCTTGATGGAGCAATCTGGAGAGCTGGCGTGCAAAGAAACGGAACTATCATCACAAGATCGCATATGCTCCTTAATTTTGCGGACGATATTCATTTAATTGGAGTCGATCGTAGAGCAGTGGAAGAGGCCTTAGTGCCTTTTAACAGGGAGACAGGATAAGCTTAGTCATCAACTCAGCCAAGACAAAGTACATGGTCGCAGGTAAAGAGAGAGAGGTCTAGTGGTGTTGGTTCCGAGGTAGTGCTTGATGGTGACGTGTTTGAAGTGGCCGAAGAATTCGTTTATCTAGGTACACTTGTGACTTGCGACAACGATGTTTCCCGTGATGTAAAAAGTCGTATTGCAGCTGCCAACAGAGACTTTTTTGGTTTACGTAACCAGCTTAGGTCCCGCAACCTGCAAACATCAACAAAATTTATTTATTTATTTTATTTATTTATTTATTTCCATTTTTCATCTGACCCATGTTGGTCTACATGAAATTTAATGTTGTTGTATGGGAAAAGCCCATTTCAAGGTTCACTTCAGAAGCAGACCTCGAATGCGCGTAAAAACCCATAATCTTTTCGCATGTTTTTCCTACAATAACAATGAACTGACACTACAAATTAACAAAATTACATACAAGGTATACAGCATTTCAATAACATTACAGAAATATTTTCACATAATCTTATAAGCTAAGTCAATCTCCTAAGTCTATTCTTGAAAACATCACTAGAAACATAAAAATCGAAATGGTCATACACACTATTGAAAACATTACACATCGCCCTTATGGGTTCTTTCTGACCGTACTCGGTGCGCTGAAAGTCTAGTCTTAAAAAGTTACGTGATCTAAGGTTTCTGGGGGGTACGTTAATGTTGATTTGTGAGAGAATATCTGGGGCATCCATTTGGCCAGTCAATATTTTCCCAACAAATATCGCTCTGGATGTATTTCGCCTTTTTGCCAGAGTTTCCATATCGAGCAGACGACAGCGATCAATGTATGGTGGTAGCTCTGTTGGGTTACGCCACGGCAAATTTCTAAGAGCAAAGCGGAGGAATCTTGCTTGTACTGCTTCAATTCTGTTAGTCCAAATGCTCGTATAAGGACACCAAATGGCTGCGGAAGCTTCCAGGACAGACCGAACAAGTGAAAAATATACTGCCCGCAGACAATATGGATCAGTAAACTCGTTGGCGATTCTTATTATGAAGCCAAGGTTTCTATTGCCCTGTGCTATAACGTGAGAGTAA
This sequence comes from Topomyia yanbarensis, assembly GCF_030247195.1. NCBI lineage: Eukaryota > Metazoa > Arthropoda > Insecta > Diptera > Culicidae > Topomyia > Topomyia yanbarensis. Next base: position 364,155,925 of record NC_080672.1, read on the forward strand.
TGGTTTCTGAATGTCAGTTGCGAGTCCAGGAGTACACCAAGGTCTCTGATAACTGACACTCTCGCTAGCAATTGGCCGGCGATGTTGTAGCTCCAGAGAATTGGATTTTTTCTGCGCGTGAAAGATATTATAGAGCATTTGGACACACTGAGAGCCAACAAGTTGCGATTACACCAGTTACAGAAAGCATCTAGATATCGCTGAAGTTCGATGCAGTCCTCTATTGACCGCACAATGAGAAAGAGTTTGAGATCATCAGCATATATGAGTTTGCACCCTGGGGGTATAACATAGCAGACGTCGTTGAAGAATAAAGAAAAAAGCAACGGTCCGAGATTGCTCCCTTGAGGTACACCCGACAAGTTGATGAAGCTATATGACACGTTACTTCCTAATTTCACGGACAGAGAACGATCTACGAGATATGATTTAAGCCATCCTGTAAAATTTGATGGAGCACCCAGTCGCTCGATCTTTGCCAGAAGAAGAGAGTGGTCTACACGATCGAAGGCAGCTTTAAGATCAGTGTATATAGTGTCTACTTGTGATCCATCTTCGATGTTTTTAATACAGTACGATGTAAATTGGGCTAGATTGGTGGTTGTTGACCTGCCTGCAAAAAAACCATGTTGGTCCTTCGATATGTATGCTTTGGTCTCACGAAAGAGCATATTTCCTACTAGGATCTCAAACAACTTTGATCCAGCGCAGAGCGAGGTTATACCACGATAGTTCGCAACATTTTGCTTATCACCTTTTTTAAAAACGGGAAACATTACTGATTTTTTCCAACACACGGGAAACACTGAAAAACACACTCGAGAAATGTTTTGCGAACAAATTACAGATACCGTTGGGAGTATTGGACGTTTCACCTGCGAGGAACATACTGGAAAGAAGCCCATTTTCTTTACGTTTCCCATTCACAAAAGACCAAAACTGTTTTGGGTTTCGTTTTAGGTTCGATTGGGTTTGTGCTACGTGTCTTGAGTAGAGAAAGCGGTTATATGTTTTGTAGCTGTTACTGGCTATAGTGAACTCCCTTTTTGTGATTGGGTTTCTTCGAATAGTGTAATGTCGAAGCGCAGCAGCTCGCAATCTTTTCAGTTTACGTAGCCGGTTGTTGGACCATGGTGGTTTTGTTCGGGGACGAGGTGCAGGCACATGTATACTGAAAAGCTGTTTTAACACCAGTGAGAGTTTTTCTACGGCAGCATCTACATCGATCGCGAAATTCAAGAAAGTCTCCCAGTCGATTGTTTGTAGTGAGTTATGAAGCCTAGAGAAGTCAGTCTTCGAAAAGTTGAACTCCCTGACATCCTCCATCTCGTCATAGAGAACCAGCTGCGGACAAATCTGCGTTATCAGAAGTGGAGAATGATGTGCGTCTACAGCAACTAAAGGCTCAAGTGCCTCTAATACGGTACAGTTCATTGAAGCTTCTTCATTTATAAACAGGAGGTCCAGGATTCGATTTCGCCTATTATTCACTGTAGACATTTGTCGCATGTTCAGTACAGACATTCCGTCCAGTAAGATAGTACTCGCCCTCGAAAAGGTTGATTCAGAAGGGTCTGGGAAAGCATACCCGGAAGGAGTGCTCTTCTAAAGAAGTCCAGGCTGGTTGTAATCACCAAATAGTAGATGTGCCGTGTTGGGTTCAATGAAAGTTGCAATGTCAAGTGCGGAGTCTATGTGCTTCTGAATAATTTCTACATCACTTGCGGAATCGGGGGGAATATATACAACACCCACACAGAGATTAGTATAGGGGCCACGGATATTTACCCAGAGTTGTTCGAGATTGTGAGTGTCATTTTTGTGTTTGGATGAGAGTCGGTTGGAAGCTGCAATGAGCACACCACCACCACGTTTCTTCCCTGCACTATTAGGATCGCGATCGTTACGATATACAGAGTACCTTGAGCCAAATAATTGGAGCGAGTTGATTTGATCATTCAGCCACGTTTCGGTCAGAACAATAACATCATGATCAACATCCGAACCAGCGACGAACAGCTCATCAATTTTTGTGCGTAGCCCTCTCACGTTCTGATAGTAGATTTTAAGATGTCCCTGCAAGTTTTGTCCTGACGGTTGAACGGTGGTAGATCGAGTGATTGTGGAAGCAAATACCTGTAAATGGGGTGGGCTTTCAACGGGGCAGCATCTGTATGTCCTACTTCGGAAGGACATATACATTCATTGTATTTACCTGAGGAAACGGATACAGGAATTCCATGTCCTTCGAGTTGGTCTGACTTGTTTAGATCGTTGTTATCTGACCGGAAAAGGTTGATGTCGTGTCCTTCAAGTTCTGTGGTAGACGGGTGGGTGTCGGTGACGGAGTTGACCTGATTACGTATGTTGGCAGGCTGCAATGGTGGATCAAACTCAGGAGGTGCAGTATCTCGAGTAGCTTCGGGAGGACATATACCCTCTCTAGCTTTACCTGACCGGGAAAGGTCTCCGCCATAACATCCAAGTTCCATGGCAAACAGATGGGAGTCGGTGATGGAGTCAAGCTGATTTCGTTCGTTGGCAAGCTGCAATTGTAGACCAAATTCAGGGCGCGCAGTATCTCGAATAGCTTCGGGAGGACATATACCCTCCTTAGCTTTACCTGACCGGGAAAGGTCGCCGCCATAACATCCAAATTCCATGGCAAACAGATGGGAGTCGGTGATGGAGTCAAGCTGATTCCGTTCGTTGGCAAACTGCAATTGTAGACCAAATTCAGGGCGCGCAGTATCTCGAATAGCTTCGGGAGGACATATACCCTCCTTAGCTTTACCTGACCGGGAAAGGTCGCTGCTATAACATCTATGTTCCGTGTCAATCATATGGGCGTCGGTGGCAGATTCTTGCTGATTACATCGGTCGGAAAACTGGGCGGCTTCGCCGTGTTGCGCTAGTTGTACTGTAGTCAATAATACGGCGTGACATTCTAAGTCGAGTTTGATACAGGGGGCACTCAGAACTCCAAGAAGCATGATCAGTTGGCGTTTGATCTTCAGGATTTCTTGTCACATTTGCATTGTGACAATTAATGCATTTTTGGATATCTGAGACACACTCTTTGTGCTCATGCCCTTCGGCGCAAATCGGACAGCATGGGGACTTCTTGCATGTGGCAGCTCTATGGCCGTACTCCGAGCAGCGATAACAGCGGAGCACGTTTACACATTCAGAGATCTTGCAGCGCATCCAACCCAAGTTGACATGTTGTAGTTGCATCAGCTTTTCGAATGTTTTGGCATCAGTTTCAATAATGGCAGACATCGGATTATCTGTGTGTTTTTCGTTTCGCACAATTCGTATCACCGTCAGATTGGCAGGCTGAGGAAAATTATTTTGCTGAATTAATTTTTCCACGAAGTTTTCCGCAGTGATGTCGTCAGTAAAACCAGCAACTTTTACTCTGGGTTTTAGAGCTTTCTGGACGTCGGCGTTATACTTCTCAGACAGATTCGCTTTCACTGTACTGAGCGATTTAAGCGCTGATTCACGGGAGTCACACCTAACAGTTGCTTCTCCATTGGGTCGGTAATATACCTCTTTGACACCCAATGAAACTGGGTCAAGCTTGCCTTGAATTTCCTGCTTTGTAACAGTCGCAACTTGCTGCTCGATTGGTTTAATGATGACTGTTCGCTCTCGCTTCACAATTGCATTGGACTTAGCTGGATGTGTTTCTGCAAAGTTACACAGGGGTGCGCTTTTGGGCGTATTCTCATTGCCAAGGTTATCACTGCTAGGTGGAACAGTCAAAAATCGACGTTTGCCCGACCGAAGTTGACCTACTTCCATGGAGTCGCAATTAGAGTTTGACTGTTTGTGCACCGGAAGATCACCTGCAGTCATGACGGCAGCTTTCCTCTTTCTAATTGATGCGGGGTGGCCCACATTGGCTTGAACGACGTCAGCATATGATAGAACATTTAAGTTTTCGCCGGAGTTAACATTCACGGATCCTTGTTTGCTAGACTGGAAAAGGTCCGCAAGTTGCTGCTTGATCCCGCTTTCGATTCTACTCACGCATTCATTCAACAACTTGTTGGTCAGCTCATGTTGTGCCTTTTGCAGTTCAGCAACCGCGCTCTGTAGTTCCCCGCATTTTTTCAGTACATCATTTAGGCAAGACTGTTTTTTACGACAGTCAAAACACACATATCGTAGCGCATTATTGCTTTTAAGGGCACTTGCACTAGCGGTATTGAGATCCGCACATTTCTCATGTAGGATGTGATCGCAGCCGCCGAAACAATACACACGATCACTTGCTGACGAAATTTTCAAGGCACACGCACTGCACAGCACAGTAGTCATATCTGACTATCGGTGTTTCACGCTCTTCTTTGCTTCGCCCCGCGACGGGCCAACGAAGCAATAGTAAGACACTGATCACTGGTTGGCTTTTGTTGTGTCTGACCGGTGGCAATAGCAAAGCGTTTTATCGCTTTAGTTAAGCAGATTGCACTTTAAACGTTAATCAAACCGTATCACCTTACAGAAAACTTTTCCGCGCACCCGCTGGTGTCAATTTTGTGGCGGTAATTGATCTTTTTCCCGATCGAAAATTGAATTAGTTAGACCACAACAATTAACATCACCCGAACGAATTCAATCACGGACAATACTTTGGGAAATTTGCCTTATACAAGACACTGATCCTCCCTGTCGCTCTTCATGGTCACGAAGCGTGGACGTTGAGGGAGGCAAATAGGAGTGCATACGGATTCTTCAGGCGTAAAGTGCTGTGGACAATACTCGGCGGGTATACGAAAATAGAGTGTGGCGCAGACGTATGAATCGTGAGTTGTAACAAGTATACAAAACTGCGGATATTGTTAGACAGATAAAATGCGACAGACTGTCATGGGCTGGTCATGTGGTACGAATGTCTAAAGAAATAATTGCGAAAACAATATTTCAACAAGCCAACAAGAAGAGCAAGTGAGAGAGAGTATGTATTTGATAGAAAATCATACAAATTTGATTTGTTTACATGTTTGTCAGTTAGACCATTTTCAAATATTTGGCGTGAACTGTGTTTTGGAAATAAACAGTATTCGAATCAGATCGGCATGCATCCGGATGGAATCTGTCGGTGTTGTCTTAAGTCTACCACACTCACTGATAGTACTTCATTTTCGGATAATGATTTTCGTTCGAAAATCAAGATTATTTTCAATTTCGATGTAAGTATTGATTGAAAGCTAAGCGGTAAAATATTCATTATTCACTCGTCTAATCACACCAATCTTCCTTCCAGATGAGTGATGATAAATCATTTCCCTCTGTTGTTTGCGCGAGCTGTTGCAGTAGGATTACGGAGTTTCACCTCTTCTACGAAATGGTTCGAGCTAATCAAATCCAACTTAGGAGCACATCCACCGGCAACGCGAACTCAAAGTCCTTGGCAAGTGAAGATGTTAAAATAAAACAGGAAATGTCGGCTCGAAATGAAAGTGAATTAGACAAAGTTGTTTGGTTGAGCGAACATGAGTCCGATCAGGAGAGTACGGTTATCAAGTCATCGGATTCGGTATCTACACTTGATGTTAAAGCCGAAATTATTGATTCCGATGCTACTGAGGGAAGTGACAAACCAATCACTCGGAAGAAGCGGAGACAAACCCTAAACAAAACCACGGCTACTGGTAAAAAAGTATTGAACAGAAGGTCCGAAAGTCACGAACAGAGGACCAATAGAAGCAATGATGAAAATCGGAAAATCTTAGAATTTTACGAAATGAATTGCGAGTTCTGCTCGGAGACTGTCTCTACCTTTGGCCGACTGCAAACGCACTGTCGAAATGTTCATAACAAAAGGGCAGGAGTGAAATGCTGCGATCGCATATTTTATGTTAAATCCAGAATCATTGAACACATCAATTCCCATCAAAACCCGAAACGGTATCACTGTGCCATTTGCAACAGATACTACCACAGCAAAGACTATCTGGAATTACACAACGTAAAAATGCACAGCAACACGGTGGAGAAACCTTTCGATTGCGAGAAGTGCGACAAAAGTTTCCACCAGCAGGGTTTATTGAACGCCCATCTGAAAACTCACATCCAAGTGGAATGCTCCGTTTGCCACCGAATGTTAGCCAATATTTACAACCTCAAAATGCACATGCTAAGGCACAGCGATAATGTGAAACACATTTGCGACACTTGTGGGAAAGAGTTCCGCTGTAAGGAGTCAATTGAGCGACACATCAAACGTCACATGGGTATTAATCCGGTTGAACGACTCCAGTGCCATATCTGCAGCCGATGGATCACAGGAAAGCGCAATCTGAAGCTACACATGAGAACGGTTCATTGCGATAAAAATCAGGAGTTTTCTTGTGATATCTGCTATCAGAAGTACCGTAATGAGCGGTCCTTAAGTGTTCACAAGGGTCGGGTTCACGTGGAAAAAAAGTTCGAATGTGAGTTTTGCGGGAAAAAGTTCAAAAGAAGTATAAACTGGAAGGAACACAGGGCTTCCCACACTGGTGAAACGCTGTATTCGTGCGATGTGTGCGGCATGACCAGCAATTCCAACGGTAATCTTTACTCGCACAAGAAGAACAAACATCCGGACGAATGGTTGAAGGCGAAAAAGAAAGCTATGGAAGTAGATTATGCTAGATCATCCTCGCAATAAGTTGGTACGTCGCAGTCTGTAGAAGTAGAAGATTCAATGTGTTTCTGGACGGGATGTAACATCAGAGCGTCTTCCTCGTCATTTTTGTTAGGCTTGTTTGTGAAACAATATAAAAAAATTATAGTTATTTAAAGCTATATTGTCAGCTAATCTAATGCTGATTTCGTTTTTAAATCAGAGTTGCTTTTTTCGACTATCGATGACAACCTTGCAGCGTTACAAAATTGGTCCGCACCAACGCGAATCACAATTGGCTCTTTGAGGGCAAAAAACCAACTCAGCGAAATCCAAAATCTCCCCGGAAGTCAGGAGTATCAAAACATACTGTTTGTAAAAAAATGCAGATATGAATAGATTTGATCAGTCAGCCAGTTTGATAAAAAATAAGTAAATAATCGAATATTATTTCTGTCGTCTATTCTGGGCGGTGTTGGTGATGAGCAATGGTCAGTTATATCTTCTACTGCTTACTGATAATTCCGTCTGCCTTCTCCCTCGCTCGTGTTTGCGTCCACGTCGTCGTCACTAGATCTTTGATTTTCGCTGTTAGATGTTTGGAGTTTTTTGTGTTTTCGAGTGACTGGTAAAGCCGTCTTCTTTCTTGTTTATTTCTTCGCTTGGTATGTTAACTATTGGTTTGGGGATACGGTGGAATATTGGTTGTCCGGCACTAATTTTTTGGCCGGCTGTTTGGAGGTGTTGGTTGTGGTAGATGAATATTCTTTAGTTGTTTTATCGCATGGTTAAGTACTGTGCCGTCTGGTTGCAGAACTGGCAAGTGGTCGTCTGCTCAGGGTATGAGCAGGAGGAGAGGAAGCAGCTGCAGCAATAACAGCCAGAGCAGGGAGGAGTTACACCCCACAGACGCCAAAAGTAGTGGTAGCGAAGTGCTTGGTGGAGCTGCTCCACAAATTTGTGGACGCGAGAAACAATGTTCATAAGAAGATTAAGGAAGTGGTAATCAGAATCAGAAAGGCGCTACTGTCTACCGTGAAGGAGTATGACACGGCAATGCGGAGGGCGGATGTAGCTGAGCGAGCATTGGCGTCGGCTAAGGTTACTACCTAGCCCCTCCGAAACAGGGTAAGGAGAAGCAGATTTCAGTGGAGAACACGCCAGTTCCCATGACTCTAAAGAGGACAAGATCTTCGCCAGGAAACGAAAGATCAGGCGGTCCAAAGAGGCAGACGCCCGAGGACGCTTTTGTTGTCGAAAGAAGGGACGCCATCCAACAGGGAGAAAGCTAGAGTACCGCTGTAGGTCGGAAGCAGAAACACGGGATCAGCAAAAAAAGAAGGAGGAGCGGCCCTTCAGAAGCCGCCAAAGGAAGAGCCGTGCTCGTCAAAGCCAATGTATGCAGCGCTGCTCAAGAAGGTTCAGGGAGGTGAAGGATTTGGGGAGCAACGTGGTAAGAGTCAGGCGCACTCAAAAAGGCTTCCCGAGATGCTTCTCGAGCTGAAGAAGAATTCCGCGTCTAGCAGCTTGACCTTGCAGGAGACTATTATCAAAGCAATGGGTGAAAAGGCAGAAGTTAAAGCTTTAAACCCGGAGATGGTGATTGTGTGCAAGGACCCTGATAAAATCACGACGGAAAACGAGCTGAGAGGTGCATTGAAACAGTAGTGTAACCTGGGCGAGGTGCACATGACGATCCACTTGAAAAAGAGATACGGGGGAACTCAGACAGCGATGATTCGTTTACCGGTAACCGCTGCAGACAAGGCACTGGAGGTAAGCAAAGTTACGGTTGGATGGTCGAGATGCCCATTGAGAGCCACCCCATGAGTAAATAAGCGGAGAAATGCTTCAAGTGTTTGGGCTTTGGACATTTTACAGGGGCTTGCAAAGGCCCGGATAGATCCGGGATGTACTGGAAATGCGGGGAGACGGGCTATCTTGCGAGAGACTGCACGCAAAGGCTGTGCTTGCTTTGATCGCAGAGCCGTGTCAAGTCCCCCCTGATAACGGAAACTGGGTGGCGAACAGATCGTAAATAGCTGCGGTACAAGTTATGGACAGATTCCCCATTCAAGAAGTAGTAGAACGCTTACACGAGGGTTTTGTGATCGCCAAAATCAACGGTATCTTCGTGTGTAGCTGCTACGCCCCTCCAAGGTGAACAGTAGAGTAGTGCAGCCTAATGCTGGAGCACTTAATCGAGCAGTTAATCGGTCAGAAACCGGTAGTCATTGGTGGTGACTTCAACGTCTGGGATGTAGAGTGGGCATTAGAGTAACCAACGCAAGAGAGTGTATCTTGCAGGAAGCTCTAGCGAAATTAGACGTACGTTTGTGCAATGAAGGTTCTTCCCGGTCAGCGTGGCAAGCAGAAAGTTCGCAAAAGTCGAGCAAAGCGAAATTGATGCTGGCAGAGTTTCTGCGAGCATTTTGCGCGATTTGTGCGAGAATTCTGGCAACGAATACGCTCAAATGCAACAACCGTTTCTGACAGAAGCGGTTAAACCAACTGATGCTGCTCACTTTTATCCAGAATCCAGTCAGAAATGTACGGCCAAGATCTCTGCACGCTTCATCTTTGTCAGATGTTTTGCTCGATTCGTGCTAAATTCTACCAGGTAGGAATTGCCAGGATCTTTGCACAGTTTATGTCCGAGTTATGCCAGGGTTTTGCTCGGTTCCTGTCAAAATTTGCCAGAAAACGCGAGCGAAACCGAGTTCGCCCTAGCTCAACTAACCCGACAGGATACTCGCAGAAATCTGACAGGGCTGCCAAACCAAGACTTACAGAAATCTAGCAGAGCGGTCTCTGCAAGAAAATTTGCTCACTGGGTGTTAGCACATTTCGGAGACATGGAAGGAAGTATATCATCGACATCACATTATGTAGTCCTTTATTGACGGCGAACATGGATTGGAGAGTATGCGAAACGTATACGCGTAGTGACGACCAGGCGCTACTGTGTCGGCCAATGGAACTCTGCTACAGTACGGAGAAGGATGTCTGATGACCGAAAGTGGAAGACGAAAGCCTTCAAAGTTGTTGAGGCACTTCGTCCGAAGGGCGGGACCGATATCGTGTATGCGGCTGACCTAACAAGAAGGATTGTGGCAGCTTGTGACAACACAATGCCGCGAAAACTGGAACTACGCAACAAACGGCTTACTGGTGGAACAAGGAGCTATGCCGAGTAGTAGACGCCAATCCCTGGGGCGACGCGTGCCGAGTCGTGATGGCGAAAGTGAAGGGCTTGACGACGCCAGCCGAAATGTGCCTGAGTAAGCTGAAAATAATCGTCGAGACTTCCCGAAGCATCATCTAACTATCTGGCCAGCAACTCCGTACGGTGAAGAAGAAGTAGCAAACACGGACGATCAGCAAGTGACTAACGACGAGCTCCCAGAAGCATCGAAGCGCCTGAAATCAAAGAAAGCCCCCAGTCTGGATGGACTACCAGACGTGGTGCTGAAAGCTTCTATTCTGGCATATCCGGACATGTACTGCAGAAGTGTCTAAATGAAGACAACTTCCCCCAAAATGTGGAAGGTCCAGAAGCTGGTGTGGCTGCAGAAGCCACCGGCCGATCCGGCCTCATATATGCTTATGTCTGCTGAATACACTCGGAAAACTCCTGGAAAGCATAATCCTTAACAGGTTGACGAACTTCACGAAAGGTGAGCGCGGACTGTCCAAGATGCAGTTGGAATTCCGCAAAGGAGCATCGACGGTGGATGCAATTCGGACAGTGCTCGAGAGTACTGAGAAGGCACCTAAACAGAAACGAAAAGGATATCGATACTGCGCCGCGGTCACGATAGATGTGAAGAATGCATTTAACAGCGCCAGCTGGGAAGCCATCGCCACAGTGCTGCACAGAATGAGGATTCCCGACTATCTATGCCAGATCCTGAAGAGCTACTTCCAGAGCAGAGTGCTCCTGTACGAGACCAGCGAAGGGCAGAAATGTGAGTCACAGCGGGCGTTCTTAAGGGCTCCATTCTCGGTCCAACCCTTTGGAACGGGATGTACGATAGGGTTTTAGCACTGCGGTTACCTAGGAAAGTGAAAATCGTGGGTTTCACGGACGACGTATCACTAACGGTGATGGGTGAGACGCTTGAAGAGGTGAAGGTGTTGGTGACAGAGACAATAGACGCGATCGAGAGAGCTGGATGAACGGGGTAAAGCTGCAAATAGCTCACCACAAGACTGAGGTGTTGTTGATCAGCAACTGCAAAGTGGATGCAGGTCGTCGGAGGGCACGTGATTGCATCGAAGGGTGCCCTGAAGCAATTGGGAGTGATAATCCACGATCGGTTGAGCTTCAACAACCACGTCGACAACACCTGCGAAAAGTCAACGTAACGAATACCTGCGAAAAGTAAGGCAACGAACGCAACAGCAGAATCATGTCAAACGTCGGCGGCCGGAGAAGCAGCACGAGACATCTGCTATCTACTGTTTCGTCATCGATACACCGATATGGGGTTCCTGCCCGGAGCGCTGCGCTGGAAACCAAGTGGAACCGCGAAAAGCTGAACAGGACATTCGGGCTGATGGCCGTACGAGTCGCGAGTGCTTACAGAACAATATCGTCAGAGGCAGTATGCGTTATCGCCGGGATGATCCCCCATCTGGATCACTCTGGCTGAGGACGTGGAATGCTACCAGCGGAGAAATGCACGTAATTTAAGGAGACTGATCCGAGTGGACTCGTTGGCTAATTGGCAGCAGGAGTAGGACAATGCGGAGAAAGGAAGGTGAACCCACCGACTCATCCCAAATATGTCGGTTTGGGTGCATAGGAAGCATGGAAAGGTGAACTTCCATTTAATGCAGTTTTTGTCCGGGCACGGATGCTTCCGGACGTACCTGCATCGGTTTGGACATGCTTCGTTACCCCTTTGCCCGGAGTGTGCCAAAGTGCTAGAGACACCGGAACACGTGGTCTTTGAATGCCCTAGGTTCGAAGAAGTTCGTGTGGGTGTGACAGTTGACAATATCGTCGAAGAGATGTGCCACGAAGAGCATATCTGGGACGCACGTCAACAGAGTGGTTACGAGTATAACCTACGAGCTGCGGAGGAAGTGACGAAGGAACCAACAAAGCAGCGCCATTGCCTAGAAAGTCGCTGTGAGGCCACAAATCGAGTTTCGAGAGAAATTCCGCCGCCGGGGAACTCCGACGATCTAGACTAGGTCCACCGCCGGGACCAGTTGAGTAGTACGCAACGCAGCCCCGGGTTTGGGTCGCCGGTGAACCGGACGTCAGGCTTCGCCGGACCGATCTCGACACCCTACCGGATACCTCGTGAGTAGGCTAGATCAACCGCCGGGGATTACACCGAGTAGACCACGTCGTACAGCTAGCAGTGGGTCGTTGGGGTGCCAGTGAACCAGAAGCTACGCTCCACCCGGAAGAGCTGGATGAACGTCAGCACCTACTGGCTGGCCTGTTGAGTAGGCTAGGTCCACCACCGAGGACTAGATCGAGTAGATCGGGACGAAGCGTGGAGCTAAATGACTCACGGAAACGAACATCGATGTCGGGAGAAATGTACCGCTCGATTTCGGGAGAATCTCTCTAACCGGGGAATTCTCCGTCTCCTTAGGTCCACCGTCGGGGACTAGACCGAGTAGTTCGCGAGCAAGTAAGGGCGGGAGCTGAATGCCCCCCGGGGAAGCAGAGCGAAATGGAACGAGAGGGGAACCAAAGGGCTTAAAGGAACTGCGGTGCTAAATGGCACTGGGCAGGAGGCCAAAGAGCTCAAGAAGTTGTGGTGCTAAAACCAAAGAATAATCGGTATCGGGAGAGCTTTTTTCGACGGCGTAGGCTAGATTCACCATCGGGGACTAGACTGAGTAGACCACGACGAGACATTGCCAATCGCGGGTACTGAAGAAACTAACTACTAAGTAGTTGAAATAGAGTGTGTGCTATGCACATAAAAAGTTATAAGTAATGCCGTAAGGTAGTGCCAGAGAGGAATCGGGTTCTCGGGCAAGAGCAGTGGTTTTAGCGGGTCGGGTTAAAGCAAGACCAAACCCATTCGTTGAGTAGGGTTTTGTAGTTTTTTTCCTGCATTTTCAGTTCTAAAAAATATAAAAATAAGTTTTTTCTGCTCTCTAAAAAAGGGTATGTGCATATGGTTCTTTGTACGTAGTCAACACCTTGAGATGATCTGTCCTCGAAAGTCCAATAAGATGGTATAGGTTGGTTCAGCCGCATTTGCACCACTTGAGCACTGTTGAGAATATCAGTGAAAAAGTTCTCCAAGTGTCATTTGTGACGGGTTGCACTTCTTCATACTTCGACATGAATATTTTGATATAAACCGAGCTAATACGCGGTGCCAAATCGTGTACGCGAACTTCCGTCATATCAAGGTCTATATGTACGGGATCTTGGTTTTGACGTTTTCATATTCGAAGTCGTGTTGCATGTTGTTCTTTGCAACGAAGCTTTCTGCCTCGACTAAGGAATTTAACGTTACTAGTAAAACTTGTCTCGCATGATGTAGTTGTATGTTCTGACACCTCTGTAAGCACAAGTTTCATTTTCACCTTTATCAACTGTTCCGCCTCGCGCACTGTAAGTCGAAGACGGGTCTGCGAAAAGTCAATCGAGATTGTGTTCTTCCGTATTGGGCAAAATTTAGTATGTGGTTCACTCATTCCACTTTTAGTTGGCGCAACGGGACATAGACATTTCGAAATGGCCGACATTATTATACCTCTACCCAGTCAAACCATTCCGGAACCGGTTCGGAATTCTGAGTGGATTCTAGCTCAAATACATAATCCAATTGAGTCCGAATCGGTTGTTTCCGTTGAGCTGGAATCCATTCGGGACTCCGAACCGGTTTCGAAATAGGTTTGACGGGGAGTTGGGATAAGCTGATGTGACGGCGTTAGTGTTTTAAGTATTTTCTTTATGTCTAGTCTTTATATACAGAGACTCAGAGTCTTTAGGTGTGCTGTGCTAGGGTATATATACTTATCCAGCTGCGCCGTTTTGACGTTTGAATTGGGAGGAAAAAGAACCGCTTCTGGGCTTAAGGAGAGGACGGTAATATAAAAACGCGAGATCTCAGTGTGTGTATTTTAAACGTTAGATATTTCAATGAGCTTTATTTCGTATTTTTCTTTCAGGTGTGTCGGTCTAGTCTCGAGAACACCACGATTTGTATAAAGAAAAACTCGTTTTCTTGTATGAAATTGGATATCGATAGAAGAGTAGTACAAAATTGAAGAATTGGTAAACTAAAAGCAAAGAGAGTGACTTGAAGAGTTGGCAGTACGTTTAGAAAATCTATCGACGAAGAAAAGCACGCGAGGTGAAAGTAGCAGAAACAAAGTGAGGTTATAGCAGGAATTGGTTATCCCTCGGATACCGGACGAATAAGTGAAGGAAAAAAGATGGCGGACAGCAAACCAAACAACAAGAAAAATTTGAATGCACCATCTGGGACGAGGCTCCATACCGAGTTTACTTCGAGCTGTAAGGTGGATCACAAGCCGGATGAATGAACAAATTTTCACTGGGATCAAAGCTGCGGCCGATTCCAATCCACTTCTGGACGGTTTAGCAATATGTTTGATTTGTTCAAAACAAGAGAATTGAAAATTTGCAGACATTACGTATTTCATGAAAAAAGCAGCTTTGGATTTGTATAGAAAAACTCATAGTAAGAGAACTGCGGAGAAAAAAACAGCATTTTTGGCAACGTATGCCCCGGCATTGTATGGCAACACGTCCAATGTTATAAGGATACACGGTTAAATAAAACAACCTGCAGAATAAGTTCTTTTAACGTACTTTTGAGTTGTGCGTCGCTTTCGCACTTATTAGTGTTGTCAAAAACAAAACGAGAGGTTCGACTCAGTCGAGGTCTTCCGTGGAGGAAGGTACTTTTGAGTTGTTTGATGTGAACTCAAAATTAGGTAAATTCAACTTAAATTTGAGTATAAAAAACCTATCAATGAGTTGTAATTTTTGCCGTGGTTAAATGGAAACTACCTTCAACACGGTTTACCTAATTTTAAGTTCCCCCACGATACCACGAGATTGAGTCAAAGCAACTCAATTTTAGGTAGTTTTTCGTTTCCGTGTAGGCAATGTTCGATTGGATTCGTTTATTGACAGCTAAACGCGAATCCAATCGACCCAAAATGGAGTCTCTGCAGTTCTCTTTCTACACGGTTAAATAAAACAACCTGCAGAATAAGTTCTTTTAACTTACTTTTGAGTTGTGCGTCGCTTTCGCACTTATTAGTGTTGTCAAAAACAAAACGAGAGATTCGACTCAGTCGAGGTCTTCCGTGGAGGAAGGTACTTTTGAGTTGTTTGGGGTATACTCAAAATTAGGTGAATTCAACTTAAATTTGAGTATAAAAAACCTATCAATGAGTTGTAATTTTTGTCGTGATTAAATGGAAACTACCTTCAACACGGTTTACCTAATTTTAAGTTCCCCCACGATACCACGAGATTGAGTCAAAGGAACTCAATTTTAGGTAGTTTTTCGTGTCCGTGTAGAGTTTTTCTAGATTTGTAAAAACCTCAGCTGTGGTCAGATGACCGATGACAAAAACAGCAGGGCATATAGTCTTGGCAACTGGCCCTTACTTTGACAAGCTATCGGTTGTAAATAGAGAGAAGAAGAAGAATATGTGCTTTGAACAGTTCAAGCATGATTTTTGAAAACACCGTAACTAACAAATGTAAACAAACTGAGATTATCACTCCCCCGCATTCTACGCATCTTAATGTACATGCTGACAAACATTCGTTTCATTATTCGGTAATGCAGCTGAAAAATGCGCAATCGAAAAAATGACGAACAAACAACTGACACGTCAACAGTGCATAAATACAGTTTCGTCATGTTAGTTACGTTAGGTTTGGTACTGCTGTAACACTTACGTTATTTTAATTTAATCGGTTTTTGTAACTAAATTATTAAAATTTACTACAATCTTTCTACTAAAATGCTCAATATAGGTAATGTTTCCATAAGGGGAACAAGAGCACGCAGTTCCTTAATTCTAGCCAATATTTTAGAGAAAAAGAATACAAGTAATGTTATTCTAAGCACCACTAATGTACATTCAGCACATTTTTATTTTTGATTATCTAAATCTATCCTACAGTAGATCAAATCTAAATACTTGTGACAATGCGAGCAAAAATGAGACACTAAAATCGACTAATTGAAAAATGTCGAAAGTGTAAGAGTGATGCTCAGAATAACGTAACCTTTATTTGTCTTCAACACACTGCTCAAAAGCGACAAACTACAAATGTTGGTTGTCCTCATTGGCATACTGCCTCGGCGGAACAGTTCAGTTATAGAATTGATTAAAAAATAATAAGATTAGTCACCACAATTGACGAAACTGAAATAACGTAAGTGCAACAAAGATACCAAACCAACGAAAGTAAAACGACGAAACTGTGAGCGTGATACAAATAACATCGTAACTTTAATTTTTCTTCAATCCGCTCTTTTAAATGTCTTGATCGCGAATGTTCGTTCCATTCAATGGAAAGGCGTCTTTGGTGAGCATTTTGGACGAATAATTGGTGTAAAAATCGGTATGGTTTTTAAATAACATTTAAAACAAAACTTCGAAAATGTCATCGCCGTTTTCTCTGTTTGGGTGAAGTGCGAGTTTCGCTGTTTTCAAAAATCATGCTTGAGTTTTTGTTTACATCAGCAACATTCGGTAGGGTGTTGAATTCCTATCATATTAACGCAAAATCTCAGAGTTACTAATATTAATTGTTATCAAAACGTAATAATTAATATAGATGCTACAGGATACAACAGTTTCAAACGTCAACAAAGTAACAAACTGAATCGTTTTTATATGTATCGATATAGTCTTTTGAGCTTAGTGCAATGGATCCACAAATTGATCGAACCAGCGATATTTGCCGTCTTTGTCTTAGTCCCGTTGAACGTACGGTTAGTACTTTAATTACGGATGCAGATCTGCGAGCAAAAACGAATATTATTTTCAATTTCAATGTAAGTATTAACTGTAAACTTTTCCTCACACTATAAAAAACTACTCTTTTACAGCTATCCGCCGATGAATCATTTCCATCGGTTGTTTGTTCGAACTGTTGCAGTAGAATCACGGAATTTCACTCCTTCCACGAGACAGTTCGGCTCAATCAAATCGAGCTGGGTAACAAATCCGTCGTAGAATCAGAACTTCGGCTCGAGGATTCAAAGAAACAACAAGAAGATGAACTCAATCAGGTGGTTTGGTTAAACGAACTTCAAACAGATCAGGATGAAGAGGACACTAAGCTGGATGAATTTCCGTCGCCCCTTGAAGTCCAAGTAACGATGAACGATTCCGATGCTAGTGAGGAAAGTGAACAACTGAATAATAGGAAGAAAAAGCTCTCTTTGGTGAAAAAATCAGCTGTTGCTGAAACAACAAAAGTCAGCGGTAAATCTGCCAATCGGCAAAAGAGAATCGAAAGATACAATGAAGAAAATCGGAAAATTTCGGAATTTTTCAAAATGACTTGCGAGTTCTGCTCAGAAACTGCTGAAACATTTGGCCGATTGAAAGCGCACTGTCGAAATGTTCACAACGAAAGAGCGGGGGTAAAATGCTGTAACCGCATTTTCTACGTTAAATGCAGAATCATTGAACACATAAATTCCCATCAAAATCCGAAGCGGTTTCATTGTGAAATTTGCGATAGGTACTATAACAGCAAAGAATATCTGGAACTGCACAACATGAAAAAGCACAGCAACGTTGAGGAGAAACCATTCGTATGCGACAAGTGCGAAAAAAGTTTCCCCAAACAGAGCCTGTTGAATGCGCATCGAAAAACTCACATCCAAGCGGAATGCTCCGTTTGCCACCGAATGTTAGCTAATATTTACTCGCTCAAAGTGCACATGATGATGCACATCGACAATGTGGAACAGGTGAAGCACATTTGCGATACCTGTGGGAAGGAATTCCTCCGCAAAATGTCTCTGGATCAGCACATTAAACGTCACATGGGTATAAATACAGAGGAAAAGCTTCAGTGTCACATCTGCAGCCGCTGGATAGTCGGAAAACGTGGCCTGAAAAAACACTTGAGAACGGTTCACTGTGACAGAAGTCTGGAGTTTCCCTGCAGTATCTGTTCACAGAAGTATCCAAATGAGCGGTCCCTGAGCCTGCACAAGGCTCGGGTTCACGTGGAGAATAAGTTTGAGTGTGAATTTTGCGGGAAAAAGTTCAAAAGTCGTCTTAACTTGAAAGAGCACCGGGCTTCACACACCGGTGAGGTACTGTATACGTGCGAACTGTGCGGCATGACCAGTAATTCCAACGGGAATTTGTATTCGCACAAGAAGAACAAGCATCCGGTGGAATGGTTGGAGGCAAGGAAGAAAGTGATGGAAATGAGTTATGCTAGAAACTAAAACTAGGTTCAACGTTATTAAAAAAACATGCACTCAACAAAGAAATGAAAAAATTATAATCAGAAGTAAATGTGACTAAAAAGACAACCAAAGGCACTTTTCCGTAATAGTTTAGAAATAATGCGTTACGCAGAACTCGAATCCGAGTTTTAGAGTTGATTTCATTTGTAAAACTCCTGTGTCCATTTATCCTGCCAGTATTAGTGAAGTTATACAACGTAACAGTCGACACCAAAGTATACCCGGGAGTCTGGAAGAGAAGTAGTTTCTCCAGTTCCTAAAACATTGGATCGAGATTTTTGACCAATTTCGGTGCTTCCAGTGGTCTCCAAAGTTTGTAAAAAGATATTTTTGAACCAAAGCTTTTAGCAAATGACCAGTCAGGCTATAGGAAACGTTACAGCACCACAACAGATTTAGCCAAAATTAGCCAATGACATATATAAGGGCTTTGATAAAGGGCAGTGCGCGGTCCTAGTACTCGTAGACTTCTCGCTCACCTTCAATTGTGTGAACCACGCGAAGCTCAAAGACAAACTACACGACGAATTTCTATTCGCAACAGGAACATGTGAACTGATGTCATCATTCCTCAGTCACAAGAGTCGAATCGTCAAGCTCGCCAATACGGCGTCAACCGATCTCCCGCTCACTGACGGAACACCTCAATGTTCATGGCTGAGCACCCTCCTTTTCAGTGTATACATTAACGGCCTGCCTCTAAGCCTGAAGTGCGAATATCAGCTCTATGCAGACGATTTAAAGATCTTTGTAACCGGTCCAATAGATGATGTGGACAGACTAAAAACTCAAGTAAATGCAGGTCATCGAAGCCTGGGCAATGAATAACGCTCTGTTTCTTAATCCCAAAAAAAACAGGAGATTATTTGCTGTAAAGAAGGTTCATCATTTTCTGCTCCGAAAACATAAACATAGCGGAAAAAGTTGCCAACCTCGGCCTACATATGGACAAGAATCTACGATGGTCACCTCATGTTAACAGCGTCACAGTAAAGGTTTTTGGAACGCTGCACACATTCCGGAAATTTACTACAATAGTATCTACTACCACACGGAGGAGATTCGTTCAAGCAGTACTGATTCCATTTTTCACTGATTGTGACATCGTCTACCACCCTGACCTATGTACTGTGAACAAAAAAGGGATAAACAGATGCTTCAAGGCCCCGGTAAGGTTTGTCGTCAATATTCGTCGACGAGATTCAACTCCAGCTGTACGAAACGTGGTCCTCGGCACGAACTCGAAACAAATTACAAGAACCGAATCATCAGCTTCATGTGGCTAGGGAACATAGGAACTCTGCCTGAGTATCTTCAACAACACCTGCAAAAGGGACAACTATAACGGGATCGAAACTTCACCATTCCTCGTCACACCACATCTGAAAGGAAAAGTGTGCTTATAGCTGGCCCTCTTGCATGGAATAGACTGCCCTTAAACATAAAACAACAACCCCAATGTCAACTTTTAATGCTGCTCCCCGGGGACGATAAATTCCATCTTACAAGTACCTTTATTTTCATTATTAGAAATAAGCAGCAGTGACTCTGTAGTATCTCAAAGTAATTATATTAACAGCTTCTTCCTTGACCTGACGTAAGGTATACAAATGTAACCAACAGGTTATGGTAAGCTAATAAATTACAATTACGAGTTGAAAAACCCGAACCCGAGAATAACTAAATAAGAATGTGGACAACACGAACCCGAGATCTTTAGAATTGATAAATCCAACCCTAACCAAAAGATTTAAAATTTTTGAAACCTGACCCAAAGGCGGTACTCCTGCCCTCTGGTTCGGTGAGAGCAAGGACGTGTTGTGTCCGATTGGTCTAGACACATTTGGATTGTGAGCCAGTGAATGTCTGACGCAGAAAGGAGTCTGGGCCGATGGCAATCTCTGGAAATGATCAACCAAAGACTATATGAAATGGAAACATCCACGATATAAAATTGTTATTACTGATCTACTAGATGACTGTTTGAAGTTACTAAATATAATATAGTTAAAAGCCTTAAATAATATTTATCCAAGTTGTCAAACATATCGCAAAAGCAAAGGAAGAAAAAAAGAAAGAAAGCGAAATCCAAATAAGGAAGTCTAAAAAGGAAGCGGTATTGTCTACAATAGCAGAATATATGGAAAACAGAGAAGAGAAGCTAGATGACTAAAAGCTTAAGATCAAGGAAAAAAGAATTACACGAAGGAATACTGATAAATAGGTGGTTAATTGCAACGTCAAGATAAATTAAGAATAACCAATAATAATAACAATGATACCAAATGAATTTATTCACATTGAAAAAGATGTTTATATTGCGCCGATGCACCAATCCGTCTTAGTTTAAACTTGGGTTAAGGGGGGGGGGGAGAACTACAAAAATTTACTAAATAGAAACTATAAGGAAGGAAAATAAAAAGGAAACCCTAACCAGAAAATTTAAAATTTTTGAAACCTGACCCAAAGGCGAAACTATTTAATTTATTTGTTGACATCGTGTTCCTACAGGAGGTTGAAAACGAACAACTAACTCACCCACAGATCGGAAAACTAGAAGTGGTAGGGTCATGAGGGACAAGTCTGTTTTTGCCGGGATGCATGTTGGTATACTTGAGCGATTCGTAGTAATGCTGCCTAAGCTCGACTCCTGCCAGCAGAAGACAAAAGATTAGTCTATAAGATTTTAAGTCTGTTTCTGGATGATACACTTGTATACTCAACAAAATGTAAACGTTATGCGTATTGATCTTACACAAAAAATTTTGCAATTAGAGAAGGCAGATAGACACTATTTGCTGGCACATAAACCTATCGCGCACCTGTCGAGCAAACTGGAGAAGGTACTTTCTGTTATGTATGGAAACCCTACAGCGTATACGTCATTGGTCAACCGCACCTTTAGTTAACCACATTGCTGCTACAAAATACTTTTGAGGTTATGTTAATTGGCGATTTGCGGCAAAGCCAAAATTAGTCATGCGACACCTATGATTCAGCTCATGAACTGGCAAAGTGATACAATTTGCTTTTTTTCACCCGTAAGTGAGTCGTAACTTACAACAAAATCTTCATTATCTTCTCGGAAAAAGCTTACCACTGCCAAAATATGAATGAAACGAGTAAGAAATTTAGTTTTATTTGCAATTATTCTGAAATTATAGCCATTTGCAACTATTTCACTCATACATTTCTTCGAAATGTAATCGGGGTATTATTGTGGTTATAAAAAATCGTTCCATAAATAAAGTTCCAACTCGAAACCGAGACCCAATCAGTACCAATGTCAAACTCCTTCATATTTTGAACTACGTAGGAGATTCAGTGAAGACTATCGGAGAGAAGGATCGGCTGTGCATGATACAAAGCTGACACTTTCCTATTAGCCGGATATATTCTTCCCTCGCCTGATCTGGAGAGTTTCATGAATTTACACCATCTCATGAAGGTTTAGCTTAACTTAGGACGAACGGGAAATGCTGTTGCGGCGGCTACGGTGCTCAACAAATTACATTTCGAAACAGCGCGCATATAGCTCTACGAATAATATTAGAAACCACTATGTTTTACACTCTTTTCGTAAGATGTTTACTCATCATCTTATAAAATGATGGTTTTCCTTCATTTTCATAAACAATTATCAACAAATTGATCGGTAATTTGGTGTTTAAAAGTCATTTTTTACCAATGTTCACAGAAAATATATGCACTATGACAGAACAGAATCAAATCAGTAACACTTTCCTTCCTGCGCTATCTGCGAGCGGTTTCAACGTAGAATCGCCAATTTTGTCATTCTAAACTAACGCAAAGTGAATAAACACGTTTTTACAATCGATCTCCACGAGGTTTGTTTTGATTCGGTTCTCGTGTCCCTTCCGCCGGATAATTTCAAGTTATCGGCCCAGTAATGTATTCCGCGAGTAAAAAATATTACGGAAGAGGAAAAGCACGAACGTTTCCTGCTCTCGTTGTTCGACATAACAAATTATACGGCATGGAAATTTCGCATGGGCGTATTGCTGGAGGAACACGACCTTCTTGAATGCATGGAGGTAGAATCTGCTGATTTGCTTGACGCAGAAGGTGATAGCAACGACCAGAAAAAGCAAAAGTTGGCGATGCGGCAGAAGCGAGCGAAGGACAAAAGGTGCAAGTCAATATTGGTGTCACGCATACGCGATTCCCAGTTGGAATACGTACAAGAGAAGACGACACCTAAGGCGATTTGGGACGCTTTGGTTCGCGCCTTCGAGCGGAAGAGCATTGCTAGCCGGATGCACTTAAAACGACAGATGCTATCGCTACGGTTGAAATCCGGAAGCTTACAGGATCATTTTCTTCGATTTGACCGTTTAGTGAGAGAGTACCGTGGAACAGGTGCTGTCATCGAAGAGATTGATGTGATTTGCCACCTGCTATTGACACTCGGGCCGGCTTACTCAACGGTTGTGACGGCTTTGGAGACAATGCCCGAAGAAAATTTAAACCTGGAATTCGTCAAGTGTCGTCTTCTGGATGAAGAGGTTCAACAGCGCGGCGGTTTAGGTATAGAATTGTTCTCACAAAAACTGGAGGTAGCGGCATTTTCGGGGTCGAAAAACAAAGGCGACAAGAAGAAAAAGAAGATATTTCGCTGTTTTGGATGTCAGGACGAAGGAAACAAAGATGTCTGAATGTCCAAAAATCCAGCAACAGAAGAAAAACTTCAAGGGAGATAAGCAGCAATCCAAAGCGAATTTGGCAGACGGCGAAGTTGTATTTGTGACTACAACGGATAGCAAAGATCGTGCGAATCGGAATTCGGTGCAATGGTTCGTCGACTCAGGTTGTTCGGATCATATGGCGAAGGATAAAGAATTGTTCGATGAGCTCGTGCCCCTGCAGAAACCAGTGGAAATTGCTGTTGCCAAAACCGGTCAGTCAATCGTTGCGCATCAATCTGGAACGGTAAGGTTGCAGTCCGTTATTAATGGTACGTGCATTCCCTGTACGGTGAAAATGTGCTGTATGTTCCAACGTTACGTTTTAATTTATTTTCTGTGCTGAACGTTGAGAAGAGAGGAATGCGCGTTGTGTTCGGTAATGGTCAAGTCAATATTTACAACGGGTCCGAAGTTGTTGCGACCGGTGCGCGTCGTGGTAAATTTTACGAACTAAATCTTTTTAAGATTGGAGACGGTGGTAGTGCTTCTTTGATGGCTTGTGGTCGTATTACGAAGGGGCTTGAGCTATGGCACCGTCGTTTCGGTCATTTAAACTTGAAGCAACTTGAACAGTTAATCGATAAAAAGATGGTTGACGAAAAGTTCGGATCGGAGTGAGATGATTTGCGAACCGTGCATGTTCGATAAACAAACACGAAAGCCTTTTACCGCGCGCGTAGGCAAGCGATCGTCGCGTGTGCTAGAAGTTGTCCACTCGGACGCATGTGGTCCTGATACACCGATTGGCCGAAATGGTGAACGCTTCTTCGTATCATTCAGTGACGATTGGAGTCATTTTGTAATGATATTCCAATGAAGACGAAGTGAGTGACTGGTTTATGCGATACGAGGCGTTAGTAACTGCTAAATGTGGTACACGTATTTCCCGGTTCGTGTGTGACAACGGAGGAAAATACAAAAACAAAGTTTTCCTCTCCTTTTGCCAGAAACAGGGGATCGAGATCCAGTGGACGGTTCCGTATACACCAGAGCTCAATGGGATCAGTGATCAGTATTAATCGAACTGTCATCGAAAGAGCTCGAAGATGCAGGACTGGATAAGTCGTTTTGGGTTCAGGCGGTTCAGACCGCAGCGTACCTCATCAACAGGTAACCGACGAGCGCAATTGATCAGAACAAGACACCCTCTGAGCTTTGGGAAGGAAAACGGCCGGATGTATCTAAACTTCGAAGTTTCGGATGTAGTGTTTAAGTACAAGTTCCACAAGAACGCCGTAAAAAGCTTGACCCGATAGCATGGAAGGGAATTTTTGTTGAGTATGCGGCGAAAGGATATCTGATATGGAATAACAAGCAAGAAGCGTTTGTAATTGCTCGTGATGTGGATTTTCTGGAACAACAAATATTCAAGGAAGAGAATACGAAGAAACAGAAAAGTGTTTCGGTGATTCATGTCGGAGGAATTGGAAAAGACGCCGATGAAGAGCAAAGTGATATGAACTGTGACGTGTCTGATAATTTGGACTATAATATTCTGAATGATATCAGAAGTGACGATGATGAACAAAACGAAGAATAGTTTGCGAGTTGTTCGGATGAAGAACCGGTTACAGACAATGAACCTGGAGCGATTGAGCGTTCGACCAGGAATCGTAGTGTCTCGTCATGGCACAGAGACTATGAATAAATACAGATATGTTAATACGGAATGCTCTGATGATTTTTCGAGGACTCGTTTTACGCTACCCTGTACCTGGAAAGGTACAGTGTCAAAGTGACAGTGTACTTTGATGAATTATCATTGAAACTGGCAACGCAGAACGCCAAGCTGTTTATTGAGTTCTACAAGATGACGACACGAATGAACTCATGATGAATGAAGTTCATGTTTGACAATTCTCGGTGGTTTGTTTACTTTGTCAGTTGCGTGAGTGCGAGTGCAACGGGTGCTCATCTGTTACATTCGAACTCACGTAACTTGCATGTAAACAAACCACCGAGAATTGTCAAACGAAGTTCATCCGGCTCATTTTGCAGGGTTATGTCGGTTGGTGTAAAACCTAATTATTGCATCCTAGTGATATTTTTGTTATTCGTTTTTTTTTATTTACGTGAAAGTTTTTCTTTCTCACAATGTTATTCGTTTGCATTTTCGACGTGAAATGTACAAAGGCACCGAGGTTGACTTGATTCTGGGTTGATTATCAGCGCTGGCCAGTTCCGCCCTGTGACTGCTGGTAGCAACTTTATTCAATCTGCCGATTTCCGGAACGCATGTATTTGCTATGAAGTTGACTATGCCGGTTTTGCGTTAAATGCGATGTCATATGTTGATTGTTTACCAGAAACAGTTTCGGAATTGCGTGAAAGAGAAGACTGGCCTTTATGGAAGCAAGTCATGCAGGAGGAGATGGACTCCTTGTCGAAAAATGAGACATGGGCCTTCATTAAGACACCCGAAGGACGGAACGCCGTCACGTGCAAGTGGGTCTTCAAAATAAAACAGGCCGAAGACCGTGAGGCTCCAAGGTATAAGGCACGATTGGGCGCTAGGAGATTCACCCAGAAGTAAGGATTTGATTACTTAGATACATATTCTCCTGTGGCCCGCATGGACATGCTACGTATGATGCTAGCGTTAGCAAATCATGAAGGGTGGGTTGTTCAGCAGATGGACATAAAACCCGCTTTTCTAAATTGAAAATTGTCCTAGGAGATTTATATGTGTCAGCCGGAAGGTTTTGACCAATGCAATGGTCTCGTTTGCCGTTTGAATAAATCCCTGTATGGCCTAAAACAGGCGGCAAGGTTATGGAATGAGAGGTTCCATAAGTTCGTCGTGCACCTGGGGTTTATTAGAAGTCGAAATGATTTGTGCTTGTACGTTCGTGGTTCAGAATACACTCAAGTCATCTTGGTCATATACGTAGATGATTTACTCATCGCTAGTGTATCTGGGAAGCTAGTCGATGGGATCAAGAAATGTCTCGCAGCCGAATTCGAAATGATAGATGTCGGTGATATTAAGAGTTTTCTCGGAATGCGAACTGATCGGAACATTAAGAAGAAAACCCTTCGGATCAGTCAGCGGCGCTATCTGGAGAGCCTTTTGGAACGATTCCAGATGCAGGACTGTCGACCGATCGCAACGCCAATGGAGAACAGACTGAAACTATCGAAAGGTGAAGAGAACGAGCAAGCCATATCGTGAGCTAGTAGGTTGCGTCATGCACATGGCACTGACGTCAAGACCTGACCTAGCTGTTGCTGCTAATTATTTCAGCCAATTTCAGGCATGCCCCAACGAAGTGCATTGGATTCATCACCCGTTCACGCTAGACCGAGACGTTTACCACCAGATAAACTGGAGGCAGCCCGCAGTGAATTTGAGCAACTAATGAAGCTGGGTATTTGCAGACCGTCTTCCAGCAACATATGGTCAAGAAAGCCAACGGATCTTGGAGTCCATGTGGGGACTACCATGCTCTGAATGTCCAGACGATTCCGGACAAATACCCGCTGCCATATCTGCAGGATTTCACGACGATTTTGCAGAGTAGAACTATTTTCTCAAAAATTAACGTGCAAAAAGCGTTCCATCAAGTACCGATTCATCCTGAAGACGGCCATTACGACGCCATTCGGACTTTTCGAGTTTTCATTTATGACGTTTGGTCTGCGGAACGCTGCTCAGACATTCCAGCGACTTATCCACGAGGTCGTTTAAGGATTGGATTTCGCCTTTACATCGACGATTTGTTCATCGCCTTGTCATCGCCGGAAGAACATTGCGATCACTTGCGCCAGCTGTTTGAGAGATTAGAGCAACACGAATTAGCCATCAATGTTGCCAAATGCGAGTTTGGTTGCGCGGAAATCTCCTTTCTGGGTAATTCAGTCACTGCCGCAGGAATCTACCCTCTCCCAGAACGAGTGAAAGCTTTTCAAAATTTTCAAAAACCATCTACAGTAAAGGAGTTGAAAAGTTTTTTGGCGATGATCAACTTTTATCGACGATTTATGCCAAATGCATCGAAGCTGAAATACCGCTGTTGGCGCTTACTCCAGGTAATAAACGCAACGATCGAACTCCATTGACCTGGACCGACGAAACCACTGCAGCGTTTGAAAGGTGAAGGCAACTGCGTCATTCCACCATGTATTTGAAGTGTCGTATCGCAAGGTAAATTGCAGTTAGCTCACGATCGTAGGTGCTGTAACGAAGCTGAGCCGCATCGATTTTTTTCGAAAAGAATCCAAGTGGTTCACCGTTCCCATTAACGACTTGGTGTAACTCTGCACCTGCTGATTGATCGAACGCGTCCACCCAGAGAGACAGCTCGGCCGACTTCGCGGAATGTACCAGCAGGGTTACCTCTGCGAGTGCAGAGCTACACCAAGTCGTTAATGAGAACGGTGAACCACTTCGATTCTTTTCGAAAAAAATCGATGCGGCTCAGCTTCGTTACAGCACCTACGATCGTGAGCTAACTGCAATTTACCTTGCGATACGACACTTCAAATACATGGTGGAATGACGCAGTTGCCAAGTATATACGGATAATAAACCAATCGTTTACGCTTTCCATCAGAAGCTCGACAAGGCCTCCAATCGTCAAGGGCACCAATTGGACAGATTACGACAGACATCCGACACGTTCCTGTCAAGGAAAACATCGTAGCCGATTTATTATCCCGTATCAGTGCAGTTCAAGCAGTCCCCGCCATCGATTTCAACGCCCTTGCTAACGATCAGCAAACCGACGAGGAGATCCAAAACTTTGTTAAAGGAAAAAAACACCTCTTTAAAGCCATTGATTTATACCGTTCCAGGCAGTTCAAAACAATTGTTTTGTAATTGTTCTGTCAATCAAATTAGACCGTACATTACGAAAGCTTTTCGTAACACTGCACTGCAAGCAACGCACAATCTCCCCCATCCCGGTACACGTGCTATGGCTAAATTGATGATCCAACGATTGGTTTAGCCTAACGTTAGGAAAGACAGCATCGCTTTCGTCAGGAACTGCCTGCCACGTTCAATCGCCCGTCACCCAAATATGCCGCCAGAAGGTCGATTCTCTCACATCTACATAGACATTGTGGGACGGTTTCCCCCGAGCAAGGGTCATCGTTACTGCTTAACCATCATCGACCGGTTCTCTCGGTGGCTAGAAGCCAGCCCCGTTCCAGACATGGTTGCACCCACGATCGCTCATGCACTCGCCATCGGATGGATTGCTCGATTCGGCGTGCCTATCTACGTCACTACCTACCAAAGACGGCAGTTTGAATCATCTCTATTCTGCGAGTTGGTTCACATTTTGGGCATCAACCACCTGCGAACAACGGCGTACCATCCGAAAGCGGATGGCATCATCGAACGGTGGCATCGGACTTTTAAAGCAGCTTTGCCATAACCCGGATCGGTGGATCCTTACCGATGATCTTACTTGGCCTGCGAACAACCCACAAGAAAGACATCGGAGCATCCCCTGCTGAATTGGTGTACGGTTCTACTCTCCGAATATCATCCGAGTTTTTCGCCAAAAACAACACCAATAAGAGTGAAACAGATTTCGTCATCAAGCTTCGAGAGACCATGCAGAATCTTAAACCCAAAGCAACACCATGGTACGCTAAACGTGACGTCTTTGTGCATCGTGATCTACAAAGCTGCAAACACGTCTTCATCCGCGATGACTCCGTGAGACCATCTCTATCACCCCCTTATGATGGCCCATTTGAGGTGGTACGTCGAAGCAGCAAATACTTCAAGGCACTCGTCAGAGGTCGGATGAAGAACGTTTCGATCGAACGATTGAAATAGGTATATACAACCGATGAGCAACAGCAGCAACACTGCAGCCATCGTCCCGCTGGCAAAAAACATAAGGCAAAACAATGAATATCGCTAGTATTTTTGCCTGAGTGCAGTACACGCTGCGTTGCATAGCGGTACTTTCCGAGCCCCTGCATGGCCGGAATGACATTTGGTGCGCTCTTTGTTTACTTCACGCTCATCCAACATAACTCAAAAGTGAGTGGCCCGCCACTCAATTTCATAAAAAGTGCACATAGTCAAAAGCTAGGATAGGATCCGCCAGCTGGCTTCTTCTTATATTTTACTAATCCCTGTTGAAAACGACATACCCCCACTCGACCAATGTTGCCAAAATATTTGTTTTGTTTCGGTCGTATATTTGTTCTGATTAAAATATTCTATATTATGTACCAATTTCATGGAAAAATCAAAGATTTAGTCTTTATATCCGCATTTAAACGATCATAACGTTTTTTCCATCGGAATACAGCAAAACAAAATAATATATATTCGTTGTTGGACATTACGAAAAATATCTTCACGCCTCTTCATTTTTGTAAGTTGCTTTCTGAGTCAAGCAACCTCTGTCACAAGAATAATTTTCTCTGTTCGGATTTATATTAAATATTCTAAAACTACTTTTCTGCAAGGTTTAATTTTTGTTTTGGAGGAATGTATAGGTTTTTACATGTGATTGTTTCGGAGAAAACAGCAATAGAAAATACACTCTCCTATTTACACCGATGATCGATTCAGTTGAAAACTGTAAAATTCAACTGTATCGATAATACCAAAGGAAGAACAAGAAGCGACTTCCGGGATAACTTTCTCCCTGTTTGCTCAGTACTTCCAATTTACTCGGTACTGGAACAAAGACAATTTTTACATGATGTTCAAAATATTTTCATACTTACGCTACACAGCCTGTTGATTTCGAAAAAAGGCATTTCCGCATTACTCCGCACACAGAACAGAATCCACGATAACCGCGCTACCGGATCTCTCGGGAATTTCAGTTCTGGATAATATGTTTGATTTCGTCTGCCAAATAATGCCTGCACTTCATAATTACAGACGGATGTTATAGAAAGAAAGCGGTATCTCGAGAAAACAAAAAAATCAACACGGTTAACAATCGTCGTTTTATGTTTGATATCACAATATGACAACACTTCCAAGCAGCCCTTTGGTACTTTTAGTTTCCAAGCCGAAGGTTTGCCTATGTCACTTTCGTCCAATCACGAGCTGGTTCAGAATTGGTTCAAAAACAGAAGACAGAGCTGGCGGATCCTATCCTAGGTCAAAAGGAGAGTTTTTCTCGCTTACTCAGTTTTGAGTTCGAGTTGAACATGTCAACATTTGAGTACTTTTTACTCAAAAACAAAATATGAGAAATAACCACTCCATATTTAGAATATAGCTATATGAAAACTCAACGTAATTTAAAATGTTATTTACCTATACCTCCCGGCGTTAACACGATGTCTGGATCTCAGTCCATATATTCCGGGAGCTTTTTTTCCTGAATGTTCCCCCTTCCTAGATAGAATGCAGATCATAATCTCTTAGTAACGGCTGGATCTGAAAAAAATCAAAAGGAATTAGGTTAAAGCAAAAATAAAACTTGGCGAAACTTACGATTGATTTTCCTGAATGTTCCCGCGCCTCCTCTTCACAGCAAGGTCTTTTTTTAAGTTCTGGTCGACACCCAACTTTAGTCAATAACTGAGCAGACCAGTAAAAAAAAGCGCACCAAATGTCATTCCGCTCGAGCGGGGGCTCGGAAAGCACCGCTATGTAACAAAACGTATTTTACTTGTTGTAACGCAGCGTGTACTGCTTTATAATCGAGTTCACGTGTGGTTGACGGTTTTGTCGGAAATAAACAAGAATCAGCTGATCAGAAACGCTCAATGAAAAAATCAAGAGTACTTATTCAAAAGGTCCTAAGTGACATTGAGCTCGAACTGAGAAAAACGAGGCTGAAGTTTCATGGACCTAAAACAAATCCCTATTAGAGAACAAATATGCGTTTTGATGGAACAATTATGCCAATATAGTCTAAGGACTATGCTCTTTAGGTAAATAATATTAAAAACATGAAATGTTTAGTGCTAATGTAGTTTTTAAGCGCTTTAGAATGATGCGTCCTTTTGAAAATTATAGGACCTTTCACATAGGTCTTTTTTTCGGGCCCAAGAATCATACGACGCTGCACATACGACTTTTTTCAGCAAAGGTAGCTCTTACGAGGAATATTGAATTTCTTCAAAGTTTTCGACAAAATGATCACCGGAATACGAGTGTTCTTCATTACTATGGTAAATAGTTGCACTGCATTTAACAGAAGTCTTGCAGAAAAAAATTGCGGGAAACTTTAGTTTATATTAACAAATCATTGGCTGGAAGTGGTTAAAACCAACGAATGGCATGTTACTTTAGAATAACTAAGCTTTCCAATTATGATTTAATTTATTATACTTACTAAATTCAACTTCGAAAATAAGTCGCATGAACAGAAGAAAATAATTTCTTTTATTTTGATGCTTAGGACGTTTTTACAAGGTACCTATGTGCAGTGGGGAAAACATAGAATAAAATGAATCTTGCGTCGTTTTTGCATGGCGCCTATGAACAGTTGCAGAGGTTTTGAAATATTTCGCGTATAGGTCCTTTCATTTAAAAAGGTCTCAAGTGCAATATTTCGAAATATGATCATGAAAGCTTTGCGACTTTTTATATAATGCTTGTTATTTTGATAAATACTGGGTATAATGAATCCTGGTTTTCGGTATTCGTTAGCTATGTTGTAATCACATGCTGCGCTGCAAATAACTCAGTTTGTTTACATTTGTCACTAAGGACCATTTGAATCAGCACTCTTGAAATAATCTTGTTTTGCCCAATAACTGTATATCAACAAAGAAGAATACAATAAGATCGGCAAATTATAAATTATTTAGCAATCACGATACCCTGGTGGTTTGACCATTTGTCAGGTCAAGGTGGTTTTCCAGTGTGCAATGGAAGAAATCTGTCGGTGCTGCCTGAAGTCTACCGCACTTTCCGACGGTACTTCAGTTACGGATCCTGATTTTCGTTCAAAGATCGAAATTATTTTCAATTTCGTTGTAAGTATTGAACGTAAATCAAGTATTATTCTATCCTAGACATAATGTGTAATATATGTCTAATCATTCCAGTTGATTGGCGATGATGCATTTCCCTCCGTTGTTTGCCCGAGTTGTTGCAATAGTGTAACGGAATTTCATACCTTTCACGAAATGGTTCGAATGAACCAAACTCAGCTTGGGAGCAGAATAAATGATGCAAAACACAAACCTATGGTGTTGGAAGATATAATAGTCAAACAGGAAGTGTCGATTCACAAGGAAAATGATCTTGAAAGGGTTGTTTGGTTGAGCGAACCGGATTCAGAGGACGCCAAACCGTCAGATTCTGAACCTACACTTGAAGTCAAAGTAGAAATGAACGATTCCGATGGCAGTACGGAAAGTGATAAACCAGTCACCCGAAAGAAACGGAGAGTAGTGGTCAACAAATCAACGACTACCGGTAAAAAAGCATTTAGCCGAAGGTCGGAAAGTCAAGAACAGAGAATCACAAGATACAATGATGAGAATCGGAAAATTTCTGAATTTTTC
Organism: Topomyia yanbarensis; assembly: GCF_030247195.1. Lineage (NCBI taxonomy): Eukaryota > Metazoa > Arthropoda > Insecta > Diptera > Culicidae > Topomyia > Topomyia yanbarensis. The sequence continues at coordinate 364,188,174 of NC_080672.1, forward strand.
AAAATGAATTGCGAGTTCTGTTCGGAAACTCTTGATACCTTTGGCCGACTACAAACGCACTGTCGAAAGGTTCACAACGAAAGGGCAGGAGTGAAATGCTGCGATCGTACCTTCTACGTTAAATACCGAATCATTGAACATATAAATTCACATCAAAATCCGAAGCGGTTTCACTGTGAAATTTGTAACCGTTACTACCACAGCAAAGAATATCTGGAATTGCACAACATGAAAAAACACGGAAACGCTGCGGAGAAACCTTTCGATTGCGACAAATGCAGTAAAAGCTTCCATAGACAGTGCTTATTGAACGCCCACCTGAAAACTCACATCCAAGCGGAATGCTCCGTTTGTCACAAGATGTTGGCCAATGTTTACTCTTTAAAAATGCACATGCTAAGGCACACCGATAATGTGAAACACATTTGCGACACTTGCGGGCTGGAATTCCGCTCTAAGGAGTCGATTGAACGACACATCAAACGCCATATGGGTATTAATCCGGTCGAACGCCTTCAGTGCCACATCTGCAGCCGTTGGGTCGCCGGAAAGCGCAATCTCAAAATTCACCTGCGAACGGTTCATTGTGATAAAAATCAGGAGTTTTCTTGTGACATCTGCTCCCAGAAGTACCGCAATGAGCGGTCCTTGAGTGTTCACAAGGGTCGGGTTCATGTGGAGAAAAAGTACGAGTGTGAGTTTTGCGGGAAAAAGTTCAAAAGAAGTATAAACTGGAAGGAACACAGGGCTTCGCACACCGGCGAGACGCTGTATTCGTGTGATGTGTGCGGTATGACTAGCAATTCTAACGGTAATCTTTACTCGCACAAGAAGAACAAACATCCGGTCGAATGGTTGAAGGCGAAAAAGAAATCAATGGAAGCGGATTATGGTAGAACATCCTTGCAATAGAAGATTGTAGGTACTTCGGGGTACGTTTACTTTAACAAACCGAAATCCATGGTTTATATGTAAAATGTATGGATGGGTAATACCAGACATAACCGGGGAAAACTTAGAATACTTAAAAATGGGAACTGTTTCAATATAACGAACAAGACGAAAATGACCGCCATAAATGTTCAATTTTATAGCCTAAAATGTATTTCACTTTACTACGGTTATGTCTCTGACATCACCCACCCATGCTTTTCAATCTGAAGTTGATCAAGAATCATCAACGCATTAATCGTTTAAAATTGTGTGACGCGCATCCAAATTTTAGGTGACCAACTATCCTAAGCGCCATGTAATTGAGTAAAGCATTTTCAATGCTCGAGGAAAATTCCTTCAAATTCTTCTCGAACGAGGACCATTGACAGATCTTGTGCTCGACTGGAATGACACTGACAGGCACAGGGTAAACAAAAGATTGAGATGTCGAGTCTTTTTCATATCAGAGAGCGTCTTCAGTCAAGAAATAAACAATAATCAGCTGATCAGAAAGATGTCATATCTCATGGACTATTTGTTATGTAGTGTGTATGTACGGTATGTACCTACATCACATGAGCCATAGAATCGCTTATGGACTGCCTAAAAGATAACCAAAAAGCAAAGGAATTACAATGAATGCAACAATGCATAAAATGAGTGAACCTTGTCGTTTTTGTCTAAAACCCATCGAACGTACGACAGGTATACCAATTACAGATGCCGGTCTTTGCACAAAAATCAAGATTGTTTTCAATTTCACTGTAAGTATTAATTGAAGACCATCCCGAATACTATAAACTCAGCCGTATCCCTTTCTATTCCAGCTATCTGATGGTGAAACGTTCCCCTCAACGGTTTGTTTGAGCTGTTATAGTAAGGTCACGGAATTTCATAGCTTTCACGAGAGGGTTCGGCTCAATCAAATCGAACTGAGCGACACATCCGCTGTTGCGGCAAAACTACCGCTCGAGGATTTAAACTCGGTACACGGAGAAGATGAACTCCAACAGGTGGTTTGGTTGAACGAACAGCATATAGAACAGGAAGAAGAGGAAACCAATCTGGATGAACTCCCATCGACACTTGATGTCAAAGTAGAAATGGACGATTCCGATGCTAGTGAGGAAAGTGATGAATCAATCACTCATAAGAAACAATGTGTCGTGATCAATCAATCAGCAGATACCGACACAGGAGAGTTAAATCGAAAGTCTGAATGCCGTGAAGAAAAAATCGAAAAATACAATGAGGAAAATCGAAAAATTTCGGAATTTTTCAACATGACCTGCAAGTTCTGCTCAGAAACTCTTGGAACATTTGGCAGACTGAGAACGCACTGTCGGAAGGTTCACAACGAAAGGGCAGAAGTGGAATGCTGTAATCGTATTTTCTACGTTAAATGTAAAATTATTGAACACATAAACTCTCATCAAGATCCGAAACGGTTTCACTGTGAAATTTGCAATAGATACTACCACAGTAAAGATTACCTGGAACTGCACAACAAGAGGATTCACAGTAATGACAAGGAGAAACCTTTTGTATGTGACAAGTGCGATAAACGGTTTCCCAAACAAAAACTGTTGAATGCACATCTGAAAGCTCACATCCAAGTGGAATGCTCCATCTGTAACCGAAAGTTGGCTAATGTGTACTCCCTAAAGGTGCACATGATGATGCATGCCGATAGTTTGGAACAGCCGAAACACATTTGCGATACATGTGGGAAGGAATTCCCCCGTAAAATGGCCTTGGATCAGCACATCAAACGGCACATGGGTATAAATCCAGAAAAAAGGCTTCAGTGCAATATTTGCAACCGCTGGATACTCGGAAAACGCGGCTTGAAAAAGCACTTAATTACGGTTCACTGTGACCGAAATCAGCAGTTCCCTTGTGATATCTGTTCTCAGAAGTATCCAAATCAGCGATCGTTGCAGATTCACAAAACTGGAGTTCACGGAGAGGATAAGTTTGAGTGTGAATTTTGCGGGAAACGGTTCAAAAAGAGTCGAAACTTGAAAGAACATAAGGCTTCACACACCGGCGAGACGCTGTATTCGTGCGATTTGTGCGGGATGACCAGCAATTCCAACGGGAATTTGTACTCGCACAAGAAGAACAAACATCCAGTGGAATGGTTAGAAACAAAAAAGAAAGCGATGGAAAAGTATTATGCTAAAAACTAGTTAGAATTGAACACTATTTAAAAAGCAGTTTCTGGTTAAAACAATGACGTAATGATAATGTAGAATAAAATATTCTCCGAAGCCGCTCGTATTAAGGACGTTTTACTCAATACCAACGACGGTGTAATTTTCATTTACTTTTATTGACTACAACAGCACCAATCATAATAACCATTACTCAAGGCCAGGACTTTTTCGCCGTATGACCCCGATATTTGTCTTTGTACTTCAAACCGGTTACGATGGTGGAACTTTTTGGGAAGGCCGATTTACCTCCGAACATAGTATCCGTTTCCGGATGGAATCGTATATACTCGTGCTGTATGTAAAGGTTTTCCGGTAAATCGACGGTCTTGAGAGTGTCCAGTGGGAGGGTTGTGTCGACTGCTGTCTGATAGAAAGCCACAACGTCCGCTAATGTAATAAATTAATGTTTAATATTCAATCTAACTATAATAAACAATTTATAGGACTTACCAACGGATGTGATTTCGTGTAACTGCGAGTTAGGAACAGAATGCTTGAAGATTTCGTAGCAAGCTGCGAGGAATTTAAATTTCTGTTCGTTACTTTCAAAATGCTGTTTCGAATTGGCAATGTTGTTTGACTTAGCTGCTTCAAGCACTTTATCCATAGCATCTTCCGGTGGACAGTACGGTTTGATAGGTCGTAAATACCTGAAATGTCGATTAATTGATTGTCCATTTGTGTCCGAAAATTAGTTGATACTACCCTCTGCTTGCCAAGGATTGGCCAACGGACTCGACCGTCTGTCCGGTTTCAAAAGCGTTCTCCTCCATCGAAGCTTCCGTTCTCATTTGCAAAGCTTTTGCTACATTTCTGGCGCGGTCAGAGATGCCCACTTTCTTGAATGGCTTAACTCGATTCGCACTGGCGTAGTGTCGAATTATGCTCACGCATTTCTTCGATTCAGCGATGTCCAGTAAATATAGTTTTATCAGCGTGGTATGATACAACAAAAAAAGAATTTATTAGGAGTTGTTACACTTGTTTAGTAATCCGGATCATGTCGGGAGAATTAATCCAGAATTTGCGTACTTCCGTGACCTGATTCAGTCTGTACTAACAAGTTATCGTGCTCAATAAAATTACAAAATTATTATTTCCTCGGGTAGTGAATAATAATTGAATATTACAAGATACTGAAAAGTACTTTACCATCGAGCACAAAATAAAGCCTAAACTACTTACGATTCTGCTGATTTGCCGTAACAATTTGCAACCCAATAAACTTGATATCGCCGCCATGCTGCAAAATGTACAGAATGTAAATAAAAACACGACTGACAGTACGGCTGTAAACTCCAGTGGTGAAATTATTCACAGCGGTACTTACAGATGATTGAACCAAATACAAATACAAATTTGTATTTGATTGAACCCAAGATTATTAATTATAAAGGTGCACTACACTCTAAATATTACTATAGAGTTCTATGCAAACGATTTCACCCACGCTACTTGGGGTTTGTTTTCCTCCAGCTGTCATATATAAAATTGTCAGCCAATTTAAACATTTGAATTAGCTCTCCTAAAGTATTTATAATAGTGTTGAAATGCTCTATCCCGGTCAAACCATTCGGAATTTGATTCGGAATCCTGAATGGAGTCAGTATGGATTCCAAATCAAATGCAACAACCGATTCTGAGTCGGAATCGGTTGTTGCATTTGATTTGGAATCCATAATGACTCCATTCAGAAATCCGAACCGGTTCCGGAATGAGTTTAACTGGGATGTCGCTGTAAAACTTATTCGGGGGACGTACAATTCCGGTTGGTCATATTCTATCATGAAAATAATCCGACCGAAAAGTTATTTTCGATTTGTTTTCCTCCATCTATGACAGGTGGAGAAAAACAAACCGTTTAACACACTAATACAGTTACAGATTGTCAAGTACTCTATAGACTTATCCAGCTGCGTTGGTATTGCCAAAAGCGATTATAACTACTAGAGGTCGCATGTCGCTGTTAACACTGAAAATTTATCATCTCGCTCTTACATGTGCTAGGCCCATTAGTTTGACACATATTGCCCCGGGTACACACATGTCAAAGTAACGGGATACAATATGCTAGAGCGAGACCCTAGCCCGGTCAGCGTGGCAAGCAGAAAGTTAGCAAAAGTTGAGCAAAGCGAAATTGATGCTGGCAGAGTTTCTGCGAGTATGTTGCGCGATTTGTGCGAGAATTCTGGTAACGAATTCGCTCAAATGCAACAACCGTTTCTGACAGACGCGGTTAAACCAACCGATGTTGCTCACTTTTATCCAGAATCCAGCCAGAAATGTACGGCCAAGATCTCTGCACGCTTCCTGCCACATCTTTGTCAGATGTTTTGCTCGATTCGTGCTATATTCTACCAGGCAGGAATTGCCAGGATCTTTGCACAGTTTATGTCCGAGTTATGCCAGGGTTTTGCTCGGTTCCTGTCAAAATTTGCCAGAAAATGCGAGCGAAACCGAGTTCGCTCTAGCCCAACTAACCCGACAGGATACGCGCAGAAATCTGACAGGGCTGCCAAACCAAGTCTTACAGAAATCTAGCAGAGCGGTCCCTGCCAGAAAATTTGCTCACTGGGAGGGTCAGATCACTTGTGATGCACTTTAAAAAATCAGCGCAATTAAATGCATTTCTTTCCATCCAAATAGATATTCGTAATGCATTTTGCGTTGCGTGCAATGTATTTTGCGTTGTGTGTAAGACGTCAAAACCCTACAAAAACAGCCCTACATTCAACAAAACATCGACCCCTCCCTCCCCCTCGTAACATTTTGTCACAAGACTCTAACTTCCCCCTTGTAAATAACGTAGCATTTCTGACAACCCCCCCCCCCCCACCTTCCCAACGCAACTGGGGGATGAAAAAAAATTAAATGTTTTACAATTCTTTTAAATACATGTATTTACAAAATGTTTGACGGCTTTTATCTACATTTTCATTGTAATAGCAAATTGCGAACAAAATAAGCCCATTTCATGACAAATATCGCGGTAATAATTTTGTTTTGAGTTTTATATGTCATCGAACATGAACAAAAGATCTCTCAGTTCACGATGCTGCAGCTGCCCATGATTCCAAGAAGCATACATTCAACAAAATTACTAAATTTTGTTTGGTTGAATCCGAAGAGAAAACTTAATTCAGCTAACAAACTAAGTCTACTAGTTAGCAAGATTAGGTAACTAATGTAGCAAGTTAAATCCGCATACACGCAAACTTACCACATTAAAAATTTCATGAAAATACATTAAAAGTAACTTGTGTGAATTTAAATTTATTTCTCTTTGGAATGGAAGAACATCAAATTGTTTTTTTTCTAATCAATGGGTTTTAATTCCCGTAAAAAAACTATTAATGCTACGTCGCGCAACTTCTGACCCTACCCTCCCCCTCGCCACAAATTTAGTATACCCCCCAAAATACTACGTCATTTATGCATGACCCCTAAGTAATCTTTTCTGCGAGGGAGGGCAAAGTTGATGCAAAAATGGAAGTTAAATGCATTTTTTCTAAGTTGATGCAAATTTGTTATACATTCCTAGAGTGATCTGTCCCTAGGCGAGACCCCATGTTTCAGTCCGTGAATACATGGAGAGACCCAGTTAAATTCATTCCGGAACCGGTTCGGATTGGTCAACAATGACTGGGCAGTGCGTAAGCCTCTTGTACCTGAAGGCATAAAATAGACCCCACTTGCGGTCCTTAGCTTCCTGCCCAGTAACTCCTAGCCCTGGCCTCCTCGTGGCGTCGACTGGGATACGAGTAACCTTAGTGAAGATCGGGTAACCAACCCCGGTGGGAACTTTGGTCGTATGCTGGCAGGGAAGGGGGGGGGGGGGTTACCCTTCTTCGGAAGGTGTAAACCTGTCCTGGTGCCCAGGTGGGACCTTAAGCAGTCCTGGCACGACGGCCCACCGAGACGAGTGGTTGGCGTAGGCCCTATAAGCCGTCCCTTAAGAAACCCACATAACGAACAATACAGAAGAGAATACGACCCAGAACAATCGGCAACGATCCAGGCGACGAATAAAGGATCACGATTGGAAACTCGGAACATGGAACTGCAGATCGCTCGGCTTCGCAGGATGTGACAGGATAATCTACGACGAGCTACACCCCCGCAACTTCGATATCGTGGCGCTGCAGGAACTTTGCTGGACGGGACAGAAGGTGTGGAAAAGCGGGCATCGAGCGGCTACCTTCTACCAGAGCTGTGGTACAACCAACGAGCTGGGAACCGGCTTCGTAGTGCTGGGCAAGATGCGCCAACGTGTGATCGGGTGGCAGCCGATCAACGCAAGGATGTGCAAGTTGAGGATCAAAGGCCGTTTCTTCAACTACAGCATCATCAACGTGCACTGCCCACACGAAGGGAGACCCGACGACGAGAAAGAAGCGTTCTACATGCAGCTGGAGCAGACATACGACGGTTGCCCTCTGCGAGACGTGAAAATTGTCATCGGCGACATGAACGCACAGGTAGGAAGGGAGGCAATGTACAGACCGGTGATCGGGCCTAACAGCCTGCATCCCGTATCAAATGACAACGGCCAACGATGTGTGAACTTCGCAGCCTCCAGTGGAATGGTAATCCGAAGCACCTTCTTCCCTCGCAAAGATATCCACAAAGTCACCTGGAGATCACCGGACCAAGTCACAAAAAATCAAATCGACCACGTTCTAATCGACGGTAGATTCTTCTCGGACATCACAAACGTCCGCTCTTAGCGCAGTGCGACTATAGATTCGGACCACCACCTGGTTGCAGCATGCTTACGCTCAAAACTTTCGACAGTGCATAGCTCTCGTCGAGGCCGAGCGCCGCGGCTAAACATCGAGCGGCTACAAGATGGCAGAGTGGCTCAAGAATACGCGCAGCAGCTGGAAGTGGCACTACCAACGGAAGAGCAGCTAGGCGCAGTTGCCCTTGAAGATGGCTGGAGAGATATCCGATCCGCCATAGGTAGCACCGCAGCCACTGCACTAGGTACGGTGGGCCCGGACCGAAGAAGCGACTGGTACGACGGCGAATGCGAGCAGTTAGTCGAAGAGAAGAATGCAGCATGGGCGAGAATGCTGCAACACTGCACGAGGGCGAACGAGGCGCGATATAAACAGGCACGGAACAGGCAGAACTCGGTTTTCCGGACCAAAAAGCGCCAGCAGGAAGACCGAGATCGCGAAGCGATGGAGCAGCTGTACCGCGCTAAAGACACACGGAAATTCTACGAGAAGTTGAACCGCTCGCGCAGGGGCCACGTACCACAGGCCGACATGTGCAGAGATACAAACGGGAATCTTCTCACGGACCAGTGTGAGGTGATCCAGAGGTGGCGGCAGCACTACGAAGAACACCTGAACGGCGATGCAGCAGACGACGAGGATGGCACGGTAACGCACGCGCGGAAGACATTACATTACCGGCCCCGGATCTCCAAGAAATTCAGGAGGAGATCAGCCGGCTCAAAAGTAATAAAGCCGCTGGGGTTGACCAAATACCAAGCGAGCTACTAAAACACGGTGGCGAGCCACTGGCTAAAGCGCTGCACTGGGTGATTACCAAGATTTGGGAGGAGGAGATTTTACCGGAGGAGTGGATGGAAGGTGTCGTATGTCCTATCTACAAAAAGGACGACAAGCTGGATTGCTGTAATTACCGAGCAATCACCCTGCTGAACGCCGCCTACAAGGTACTCTCCCAAATACTATGCCGTCGACTATCACCAATTGCAAGAGAGTTCGTGGGGGAGTACCAGGCGGGTTTCATGAGCGAACGATCTACCACGGACCAGGTGTTCGCTCTTCGTCAAGTACTGCAGAAGTGCCGCGAGTACAATGTGCCCACACATCATTTGTTCATCGACTTCAAAGCCGCATACGACACTATCGATCGAGATCAGCTATGGCAGATTATGCACGAGTACGGATTCCCGGATAAACTGACGCGATTAGTGAAGGCGACGATGGATCGGGTGATGTGCGTAGTACGTGTCTCAGGGACGCTCTCGAGTCCCTTCGAATCACGCAGAGGGTTACGGCAAGGTGATGGTCTCTCGTGTCTGTTATTCAACATCGCGCTGGAAGGTGTAATAAGAAGAGCAGGGATCGAAACGAGTCGTACGATTTTTACAAAGTCCGTTCAGCTACTTGGCTTCGCCGATGACGTTGATATTATTGCACGAAACTTTGAGAAGATGGAGGAAGCCTACATCAGACTGAAAAGAGAAGCCAAGCGCGTCGGACTTGCCATCAACACGTCGAAGACAAAGTACATGATAGGAAGAGGTTCACGAGAAGAGAATGAGAATCGCCCGCTTCGAGTTTGCATCGATGGCGACGAAATCGAGGTGGTTGAAGAGTTCGTGTACTTGGGCTCACTGGTGACCGCCGACAATGATACCAGCAGAGAGATTCGTAGACGCATCGTGGCAGGAAATCGTGCTTACTTTGGCCTCCGCAAGACACTTCGGTCGAACAGAGTTCGCCGTCGCACGAAGTTGACCATCTACAAGACGCTGATTAGACCGGTAGTTCTCTACGGGCACGAGACCTGGACCATGCTCGTGGAGGACCAACGCGCACTTGGTGTCTTCGAACGGAAAGTGCTGCGTACCATCTACGGTGGAGTGCAGATGGAAGACGGCACATGGAGACGGCGAATGAACCATGAGTTGCATCAGCTGTTAGGGGAGCCGCCCATCTGTCATACCGCGAAAATCGGACGACTACGGTGGGCCAGGCACGTAGCCAGAATGTCGGACAATAGCCCGGTGAAAACGGTTCTCAATTGCAATCCGACCGGTACAAGAAGACGTGGCGCGCAGCGAGCACGATGGATCGACCAGGTGGAAGACGATTTGCGGACCCTTCGCAGACTGCGTGGCTGGCGACGCGCGGCCATGGACCGAGTGGAATGGAGGAATCTTTTGTATACGGCACAGGCCACTTCGGCCTTAATCTGTTAATAAATAAATAAACCGGTTCGGATTTCTGAATGGAGTCATTATGGATTCCAAATCAAATGCAACAACCGATTCCGACTCAGAATCAGTTGTTGCATTTGATTTGGAATCCATGATGACTCCATTCAGGATTCCGAATCAAATTCCGAATGGTTTGACCGGGCTCTAGTAGATATAATCTCTTTTGTATTGCCCCAATAAACATCTTATCGTTCAAGAGCCTAACGACCTGTTCAGGGTATCATCCAAACAATATGTGGAATCGTTGAACTATATGAGTTAATGTTCGTGTATAATATTTTTTATTAGGGTCTGCCGTTTTGACGTTTAAACTGGGAGGAAAACAAATCCTTTGCACTGCGAATTGGGAGTAAAACAAACTGCTTCAAGGCTTAAGGGGAAGGTGGTAGTATAAAAATGCAAGATCTCTGTGTGCGTATTTTAAACGTCAGATATCTCAATTCATCTAAATAGTATACACGCTCACTCAAAAAAAAAGTAAACGTTATGCCTATTGATTTTACACATAGATTTTTGCAATAAACGGAGGAATATAGACACTATTTGCTGGCATATAATCCTAATGTGTGTATTTACAAGAAGTATTAATCTTACATTCACATTTCATAACTATTAGGCACATAAAACCCCATTCTATAATAATATGCATTTAATTTTTCTTAGTGTATATAATCAGAAATGTTTAGTAAAAGATTATCTAATATTTCTGGCATCATTGATACTACACGGCAGAACTCAGAACTCACTGGACGCAAATGTCAATCGCCGTCAAATTCACTAATGAAAAACACTCAATAATAACCTTGCAGTTACTTATCATTACTACTGATGGATTTCCCGTCATTACATCAATTCTATTTGAATGCATATTTTCAATCTGTTATCCATTACAACCATCAATACTCCCAACTACTGACATTAGTATTATTCGTGTTAGGGCCGCTACTTACCAAAACAGCCGCCTGAAATGAGTACCGTTTTTGTTCCGCAACTGCTGCCGACGCTCAATATTCATCTCGTCAATTTTCATTGTGCTCTCAACTGTTGCCAAGAACGGATGTGCGCTTCGTCATTTCGCTGTGCTTACTTAGAATTTTTGGAAAGGATGACTTGTTCGGTCACACGTTCACACGCAGACAGTTTGGTGGCGATTGGTGTGGCATGCACGGTCGCTGCTTAGCATTTTTGTGCAATTCCTGTGTGTCAAGCTTGCTATTTTTGCGTTCGAAATCGATAAAAGTGGTGAAAGTGCGCGTAGCCCCAAAGTGCGAACATAAAAAAGTGCAATATCTTTACTAGACCCCCCCCCCCCTTCCCTCTACACCCCCACTGAGAGTGTTGGTTGGATCAGTGTCGGTTTGGTCGTTGGCGAGAAAGAGATCCGCTAAGCATAGATGTACTGTTTTGATGAGTTGTGTGCGATACAAATATCACATCACCGAAGTAGCAGCGTTTTCATTGAGTAGATGAACTCAGCCACTTCCACTGGGCCCAGAGTGTGAGAGAGAAACAATAAGCATCGCACACAATCGAAGCAGCAGCAGGCGACGAACGGCAGTAGGCACCACCAACACACCTCTGCCGTGTTTGCCGTACATTACATTGTTGCCATATCGTTTGCGCGACAAGCGACCCGAAATATACAAAGATTGACTGCTAGCCGCCGCGCCGTGCCGTGCCGTGCGCCTTGAGCGGGCGGTGTGTTGTGAGAAAAATGTTCGCCAGACTATCGCCACCAGTGCAGGCAGACAGAAACAGGGGTGGAACGGTGTTGGTGAGTTCGAAGTCGCAAAGGCTGTAGGAGAGCGAAGGCAGCAAAGAGACTATAATAGTGAGCGAGATCGAGATCTCGGACTTAACATACTTTCTAAATATAATTGACTCTCGACGTGGGAATCGAACGGACGGATTATTTTTGCGTCCTCGAGGCGAGAAAAGAAGAAGTTTTTTCTTGCTGTGTAGTTGGCCCTTGATTAGCACAGGGCTGTGCCAGGTGAATCTGAAGTGAAGCGTGGTGAATAAAGTATCAGATACGTAGTTGGAATGTTGACCGAGTGCTGAAAGTGGTACTGTCGCTTACTTTGGAATAGTTTTTCTCCTGAAAAGTGTCGGAAAAGGGAAAATTCTTCAGGTTTTCTGCCCGCACCTGTGTCGATGTGTGCGTGCGTGTGCCGAGGAAAAGTGCATAAAGATACGCGGTCCAAGACTAGCCGTTGGATGTATTGGGCTCTTGATGGTACAAGTGTGTGCGTGTAGATTTCGCAAATGTCAAATATGACAACAGTGTTTCAGCTTGTTTTCTATGTCCGCCATTTTCTGCCGTCTCTATTGGATGGTGAAAATTTGCTATCAAGCAAGTGAAGTTTACTGTGGTGAATAGGTGTCACCGGCGTGGGAGGCAGTCTGCTTCACGCGTGTGACGAAGAATTGGAGCAAATCGCATTAGAGTGAATTATTTCTAAGCCGACTTGGGAAGTGATTTTGCTACCGAAGAGGAAAGAGCCAATGTAGGAAAGAAGCAGTGAAAAGAGTATATCGAATACAGAGCTACAGCTGTGGTGGTATAGGTGCGTTTCGTGTGCAGCACGGAAGCTTATAGTTGTGCGCCAAATGTATCGAAAGCAGCAGAGTAGCGCAATATTACCCATACAGTAGATTTGCTTTTCGTACCCGAAGCAGCAGTGTAGAAATTGTTTTTATCTCTAGTGAAAATGTTAAGAATAACACAACCATGACGCACCAGAATCACCAAACTAACGGCGCAAGTTTGGAAGATTGCCACACAAACTTTTTCGCCTTGGTGAGTTTAGTTTTTGAATTATTTTTTTGTAGTTAATATTCGTATTTACTAAAATAAATAATCTCTCGAACGACCAACAGTGATAGATTGCGGCCCATTTTAAAATGTGGTTATAATTGTCAGTTTTTCACACGAACGATTCCACAGAAATGTCAATAAAAACAAAGCATGTGACGTATTGGTGATGCATTTTTCATCAGATTGCGGGTTAGGGTAAACCGACCACTGAACGTCCACAACAGCGAGCTAAGGTTTGATTCACATCACGAGGAACAGCGTAAACACAATACACAGCAGTCGCAGCGAACAGCACTGCTTCAAGGCAAACGACAGTAGTGAGGTCATTCCTAATTAAGCCATACTCGGCGGTTTGTCGACTTGACGGTCGGACCTATAGCCGAACTCGGTTTCGCACTGATAACACTGATCTCGTCGCGGGTGTGCATAATATGACACCTCTTATCAAATTAGCAAAAGCGGCGACCTTTGGATGAATGACATCTAGACCTGTTAAAAAGATAAGCTCGTCGTCAGAATAAGGTCTAAACACGCACACCAGCCAGTGGCGTCCTTCTTCTATCTCGGTGGGATTGATTGGCGACCTGCTGCAAGTAGTCATACCACAGACTACAGCACAACAAAAATTTTCAAATTTGCGCACCACCAGCTCATCAACCAGCCCTATCTACCGAAAAACTGGTTCGGCACCTCCACAGAAAGCGGCAGGAGTGTTAGTGGACGGCGGTGGATCGAAGTCAAGTAAAATAAAATCGCATACAAGCACAGACCCTGCGAGATGGTTCAATAATCAATCCGTACACACGAAAACGACAAACCCCTTCCGTCACCAACAGCGTGTTCGTGTGGTTGTGTAAAGTAATCGTCGAATTGGTACCGTGTGTGAAAAAGAACAGCGAAAAAAACTAGATTTTAAAAATAAATGAAAATGTTTCAATAATAATAAGCAACGCTCCCGACAACAGCGACGACGACGACGTCAATGACTGGCTGGCTTGTTTGGTTCGGCTCGGCACCAGAAAGCCTCTGGTGGTACGTTAGGCGAACGGCACCGTCCAAGGGACGACCGACACCATCATCTTCGCATCTCTTTTCTGTTTCTGTTGAAGGGATCTCCACAACAGCAGTTTGCTGAACAAAACAACCTAACGGCGGAACCACCAACGAAACTGCTACACGCGCTTGGCAGGAAGGTGAAGCAAAGTAGTGCTTATGGAATTTCTAGCGTTGAATCGTTGGTGGGTCGCGCGCCGATGAGAGTATCCACGCGGGGGGAGGAAGATGGTCGTGTTTAGTGTGAGGGAAAATGAACGGAAAATAGCGAATGTTTGCAAAGGGAAGCCCACGGTTCGCTGAGGCGTATGAACGACGTTTTTTGTTTCCACAAACCACGGGGCGATTTTGGTCGTGCAGAGCTGAAGCTATGCGGCAAAAATCGATGATATGGAACAAAGTGAAATGCTTTCCGTTGTTCGGAGCGAGTGCCCGTGTGGATCTTTGCTGAAAATCAGAGCGGGTTTTCAAGGCCTGCCAGAAGGGGGGGGGGGTGCGAGTGGGCGTGATTGGTGAAGGCATTCGCTGTCTCCATGGCCGATATGGGCTCGATTCCTAATCTCCCGTACGATGGATTAGAGATTTTTCTATCATGGAAAAGGTGAAGAGAGTGAATTAGTTGTGGAATTTGTTTTTCGACAACGTCTCATCAGAATCTGACACTAACTTAATGCCAGGAACAAGCTAACGCAGGAATCAAGCTTCGATTTTACTAGTTTTTATCAGCTTAACACAACTCCTTTTTTTGAGCGACATAACGCTTGACTAGGGGTTTGCTAATACACAAAAATTGTGTCTCCGTTTTTGGAGCTAGCGTCAATCACGTGCAAAGGTGATTTTATCCAATTCGTTTTCATCAACATTTTTCTGTTTACGGAAAAAACTTACATGTTTCTTAGTTAGCATAGTGGTGAAATAAAACATTAAATCTAGAGAAAAATTTTTTTCAATTTTCAATTCAGAGCCTCTCTTTGTTTACTTTCTCTTTCGTTTATTACGACGTCATTCCAACACTGCACTAATTTTCCAGTACATATCGAAAGCCGACGGTTTTTACTAGAATATTATGCAAAGAGTAGAGTAGTAAATGTTAAAATGGCCGAGTAATGAACAGAAGAGAAAGACCCCAAAGAGAATCTCATTGTTACCTACGTCTTATTGAAAATTTTCTCTAGAAATATTTAAATAACTAACCAAATGACTAACAAGTATACGAGCTGCTGTTCTTCCTGTCACCTGGGAGGTGTCTAATAACTGAGGCAGTTGCATTCTTCTGGATCAGTGAATTTCAAACTGGGGCCACGGACCTGAAAAAAATCAGTGAAGATGAATATCTTCCGGATGGATATTGAAAATCGATCTTCACAAGCAGTGCAATGTGAATCGACTACAAATTCGTTTTTGACCTATAGTACATGACGTTGAGCTGATACTAAAAGTGAAAATGAATCTTAATCTTAAAGGAAGGACATACTTACAGTTACATCACGTGAGAAACTGTGTATAGATAACGTTGAAAAGCTGACTAGAGAACTCCATTGTGAAGAACAACATGCAACAATGCAGCGACGACAATGTTAGAAAACCAAGATCCTGTATACATATATGGATGACGATAAAACTGATTGGATGGATGGATGTGTAAGTTGAGGATCAAAGGCCGTTTCTTCAACTACAGCATCATCAACGTACACTGCCCACACGATGGGAGATCCGACAACGAGAAGGAAGCGTTCTATGCGAAGCTGGAGGAGGTGTACGACGGCTGTTCGCAACGGGACGTGAAAATGGTCATCGGTGATATGAACGCTCAGGTAGAACAGGAGGTAATGTTTAGACCGGTAGTCAGGCCAAACAGCTTGCACACTGTATCGAATGACAACGGCCAACGATGCGTGAACTTCGCAGCCTCCCGTAGTATGGTAGTCCGAAGTACCATCTGTTACGGCGAGTATAGCCGACCCTTTTGCTACCAGTTAAATACTGCCCACACTACTTTTACAGTAAACGGCAAGTTACGGCGGATAGCCTAGAACAACGTTTCTATAGCCTACCAATCGCCAGCATCTAGTTTAACCTGCCTGTCCGCCATTTCGTTTACTGGGTGTAACTGCATATTTATTATCGCCGGCAAATATGTTGAGGTTCTGTCAGTATCAAATGTCAATATTATGACATTATTGAAGCGCATAGAAAAACTGAAAATAGAAAGTGTTAGAAGGTTTCATATCTATATGAGGTTACTGAGAGTATCTGTAAGTTAATGAGTACTTAAAGAAATGTATTACCTAAAACTTAACGATAATTACAGTTTTGATCTGCTAATAAAACACAGCTGATACAAGGACCAATTTATCCCGAAAGAATTCCAACACCTTCATTCCCCGCAAAGATATCCACAAAGCCACCTGGAGATCACCTGACTAACTGACCGAAAACCAAATCGATCACATTCTGATCAACGGCGATTCTTCTCTGATATCAATAACGTTCGTACCTACCGCAATGCAAACATAGATTCAGACCATTACCTAGTTGCAGTATGCATGCTCTCAAAACTCTCGACGGTGTACAACACTCGTCGTAGTCGGACGCCAAGGCCCAACATCGCGCTACTTCGGGACGCCGGGGTTGCCCAAGACTACGCACAGCGGCTGGAAGCAGCACTACCCACGGAAGAACAGCTGGGTACAGCTACTCTTGAAGATGGCTGGAGGGAGATCCGTTCCGCTATGAGAACTACTGTTATAGCGGCACTAGGTACAGCGATTCCAAATCGACGAAACGACTGGTTCGATGATGAATGTAAGCAGTTAATAGAAGAATGCAGCACGGAACGAGACAGAATGGGGAGCGATACAAACAAGCACGGAACAGGCAAACCTCGGTCCTCCAGAGGAAAGAGCGCCAACAGGAGGCACGAGATCGCGAAGCGATGGAACAATTGACAACACACGGAAGTTCTACGAGAAGCTCAACAGTTTGCGCAAAGGCTACGTTCCGTAAGCCCCTTCTTACGAACGAGTGTGAGGTAATTGAGAGGTGGAAGCAGTACTATGACGAGCACCTCAACGGTGAAGCAACAGAGGACGAAGGCGGTATGGCAACGAATCTTGGAGCACGCGCAGAAGACGATAGGCTGCCGGACCCTGATATCCAAGAAGTCAAGGAGGAGATCGGTCGGCTGAAAAACAAAGCTATTAAAATATGATGGTGAAACACTAGCTAGAGCGCTGCACCGGGTAATCAACAAAATTTGGGAGAAGGAAATTCTTCTGGAGGAGTGGATGGAGGGTGTCGTTTGCCCAACTTACAAAAAGGTTTACAAGTTGGATTGCTGCAACTACCGCACGATCACACTACTTAGCGCCGCCTACAAGGTCCTCTCCCAAATTCTCTGCCGCCGATTGTCACCATTTGCAAGGGAGTTCGTGGGGCACTACCAAGCAGGATTCATGGGTTGCCGCGCCACCACGGACCAAATATTCGCGGTTCTACAGAAGTGCCGCAAATACAACGTGCGCCCACACATCATTTATTCATCGATTTCAAATAGGCGTATGACACAATCGATCGAGATCAGCTATGGAAGATAATGCACGAGTACGGTTTTCCGGATAAGCTAACACGATTAGTCAAAGCGACGATGGATCGGGTGATGTGCGTTGTTCGAGTAACAGGGACACACCCGAGTCACTTTGAATCTCGAAGAGGGTTACGGCAAGGTGATGGTCTATCGTGCCTGCTGTTCAACGTTGCGTTAGAATAAGGAGAGCGGGGATAGACACGAGTGGCACGATCAGGAAGTCCGTCCAGCTTCTTGGCTTCGCCGACGACATTGACACTCTACGGAAATTTGAGGCGATGTCGGAAACGTACATCAGACTGAAAGCTGAAGCCAGCAGGACTGGACTTGCCATCAACGTTTCGAAGACAAAATACGTGAGAGGAAGAGGTTCTAGAGACGACAATGTGAACCTCCCATTCCGAGTTCGGATTAACGGTGACGAAATCGAAATGGTCGACGAATTCCTGTATTTGGGCTCACTGGTAACCGCCGACAATGATACTAGCAGAAAAATTCAGAGACGGATCTTTTCCGGCCAACTGGATGCAAGGCGTCTTAGTGAAGGTACCCAAAAAGGGTGACCTGACCGTGTACCGTTCTTGAAGTTCTCTGCAAAGTGATCCTGAACCGGATACAGGAGAAGATTGACGCAACTCTCCGACGGCAGCAGGCAGGATTCCGTGCCGGACGATCCTGTGCGGACCATATTGTCACGCTCCGCATCATCCTGGAGCAAGTCAATGAATTCCAAGAGTCTCTCTACTTAGTGTTCATCGACTACGAAAAAGCTTTCGGCCGTCTCAATCACGAAAATATGTGGGGAGTCCTGAGACGCAACGGAGTCCTTGAGAAAATCATCTGTCTAATTGAAGCACAGTACAAGGCATTTTCGTGCAGAATATTGCACGATGGTGTCTTGTCTGACCCCATCCGGGTCGTGGCTGGCGTTAGGCAAGGATGTATTCTATCACCGCTACTGTTTCTCATCGTAATCTACGATATCCTGGTAGGAGCGATTGACCGTGAACCATATCGTGGGTTGCTGTGGCAACCTATTGCTAAGGAGCATCTGAATGACTTCGAATTGGCTGATGACGTTGCTCTCCTAGCACAACCGCGCTCTGACATGCAGAGTAAGCTTGATGATTTTGCCGATCACTCCTCAGCAGCAGATCTCAAAATCAACGTCAACAAGACCAAATCGTTGGATATAAACACGGTCAACCCTTCCGGCTTTACGGTAGCTGGGCAAGCAGTGGAGAATGTCGAAAGCTTCCAAAATCTTGGTAGCCAAATGGCGTCTGATGGAGGCACCAAGATCGACATAGGAGCACGGATCAAGAAGGCGAGGGCTGCTTTTGCGAGTATAAGAAATATCTGGAAAAACAATCAGATTAGCCGACGCACCAAAACCCGAATATTCAACTCGACCATGAAATCTGTACTACTATATGCCAGTGACACCTGGTGCGTATCAGTGGAGAACACGCAACGGCTGCAGGTTTTCATCAATAGATGCCTGCGGTACGTAATTTGTGCATGGTGGCCTCACAACTGAATCTCTAATGCTGAGCTCCATCGTCGATGTCATCAGAAGCCGATAGCGACAGAAATTCGGGAACGAAAGTGGAGGTGGGTCGGTCACACTCTGCGCAGGGCTGGAAACGAAATCTGCAAGCAAGCGTTAGACTGGAACCCAGCAAGGACATCGCAGCAGAGGCAGACCCAGAGGCTCATGGCGGCGCAGCCTCAGCAAGGAAATAAAAGAAGTCAACGAAAGTTTGACCTGGCAGCAGGTCAGGGCGATGGCGGGCAATCGCTCAGGATCTTTCACAACCGCTCTTTGCACCACCAGGGGTGCGCAGGAATAAAAGTAAGTAAGTAGATCTTGGCGGGAAATTGTGCCTACTTTGGACTCCGGAGGACGCTCCGGTCGAACAAAATTCGCCGCCGCACGAAGGTGATTTGTCTACAAGACGCTGATTAGACCGGTGGTCCTCTACGGCCACGCGACCTGGACTATGCTCGTGGAGGACCAACGCGCCCTTGGAGCTTTCGAACGAAAGGTGTTGCGTACCATCTATGGTGGCGTGCAGATGGAAGACGGAACGTGGCGCAGGCGAATGAACCATGAGTTGCATCAGCTGCTGGAAGAACCATCCATCGTGCATACCGCAAAAATTGGACGTTTGCTGTGGGCTGGACACTAGAGTGCCCAGAAAAAAATTGAATGAAAAAATGAATTTTTGAACTCAATCGGCCCACCCCTGAGTCGATTCCCAGTCCCACAAGGAGTACTTGCTCCAAATTTGAGGCAAATTGGACAAGTCTAGCTACCAGAATTATCTTTCTTATTTTCACTTACAGTGATAATATGCACACAGTGCCACCTAGCGGCGAAAATGCGAGTTAGTGGGTTTTCTCCATGAAAATTGTCGAAAAATCCCATACAAACTTCAGGCAAGTTGGTCCGGTAGCTAGACTTGTCCGATTTGCTTCAAATTTGGAGCAAGTACTCCTGGTGGGACTAGAAATCGACTCGGGCATGTGCCAATAGGCGTCATTTTTTTCCTGTTACTCTACTGGACACGTCGTAAGAATGTCGTTTCGTTTATACTACCCATGATTGCAAATCAGTCCCATATAGATAGGAAATCCCATGGAAAATGGGACAAATATGCGATCTTGGGCGGAGTAGAGGTTTTAACCTTAATGTTATTCGGCTCTTTTTCGAGTTAGAAATATCTAATCCTATGTGCGAGTTTGGGAATGGAACCTAGGTGCGTTTCGAAGATCTGGTGTAGAAAGGAACGAAACAGTTATCAGAAGATCTCACAAACGCCATGGTTTTCATTGAAATCGATCGCAGAGCAGCGGAAGAGGCGTTTGTACATTTTGAATAGGATGCTTCGAGACTCGTACAAACTGTAAACCCTGAAAAAACTTTGGTAGACTCATTGGTAGAGAACAAGACAATCCTAAATGTGTTGATTCCAAGGTGAAAATGACTGAGATTCGGTACGAGGTTGTCGATGAGTTAACATCTTGGAACACTAACGACATGTGATAACGATATGAATCGCGAAGTATGAGGTCGTATTGCAATATTTAAATTCTAACTTGAACCCACTACATTTGAGAATGTAAGAGCAAGCAAAGGTGCGTGTCACTGAATCACATCCACGGTAATAACCCAAATTAATTCCTCCTTAAAGCATTCCGTTCTTCGGTGTTACCGGTGCTATCGGTCTGTAATTTGCCCCCCTGCAGAGCACAATATGCACAGAACGTTGAAGAGTCTCGGCACACACAGAGACGAAAAATGCAATCAAATTAAACCAAATTAACACGTGCAACACTGCGCGCCAGCTCGTGTGTTGGTGCTGCTGGCAGTGAGTATATGTAGGTATATTAATTCTTAAACTTGAAAATAATAATTGCTGATAAAGGCAACCAGCCATGGCTCATTGAGCACACCGCACTCGCTGCCCCGAATCCCCGCACAAACCGATAAAAAGAGGACCAACGACGAATTGTCTTTTTTTTGCAGTGTACACCAGCTGCGATGGTGTACATAACGAATAAAAAAAACCAACAAGCACAGCGTGAGTTAGTCTCAGACCAGGCGCGCTGGTGTTGCTGTTGCAGCCAATGCAACCATATTCGTTGCACTTTGTTTCCGATCTGCGCAAAGTTACTCGTTTTTTTCTCTCCTCTGTATGGGTTTTTATTTTAGTTTGTTTCCCTCATTTTTTTTTGTACCGAGAGATACCTTGACGGCAAGGGGCAGCAGCGTCTCAGCCGTGTGTTACTACATCCACATAATATAGCGTGTGTGTAGTGTGTTGCATCGCGGAAAAAAATGCACTCCGCTTCATTCGGCTGCTTTGCTCTGCTCTGCTCTCGGTGTCCTAGGTATTAGTCGATGCAAATTTATTCCAATGTGGCCGCGAGTGAGGCTCCCGCGCCGCAGTGGCATTCGATGCCCGATGCAAACATGGTACGTGGTGTCGTGGTTGGTTGAGGAGGTTGGAGGAGGTTTGCGAGTGTTGCAATTTCCATCCATGGGGTGTTGTTTCTTTTTGCATGAGAATATGCACACAGAAAAAAGATAATGGATATATAATGTAAGGAAAAATTGTGCGTGAGCGTCATGGGCTACTGGAATGTTGGACAACGTTGAACAATTGATTTTAGCGCGATGTACGGGGTATATGGATAACCAAGATTTGTTAGAGATATTAGAGATAAACTGTACAATCTCCCAGATTAGCATAGAGCCGCTCAAAGTATGTAAGTTGAAAAGGAGAAAATGTCATTTTAAAAGTAACGAAAATGTCAAATTGCATTATTCAATAATATTTTTGTACAAGATGCATGCAATTGAGAATCTCTCTTTGTTCAATGTATCTTTCAATGTTTTTTTCTAAAGCTAGAAAACATTGAAAAAACGAACAAATGAACACCTTCAAGAGTCAATGTACCCCGACGTGATCAATTCGGAATATCGTGAAAAACTCGAAAATTGTCGTGGCGAGTCTATGATCGCAAAAGTGTGGCTTGGCAAATTGTGGCTTGGCTCCGTCCAAACGATATCTTTGAACTTTGGAGCAGCATCTCAACTGGAAGGTATTGAGGCGGATCATAGGAAACCCAGAACTCATGGATCAGGAGTTCGCCAAAAACAAATACGGCACTAGTCATTGTACGGTTCAAAGGATTCATCTGCGAGCAAGTTACCGTTTAGTCCGTGCAACCGAACAGTAGGATAAAGCAGAACCTGACCAGAACAAGCTCTCGCAGATTTCACGCCCGGGTTCTGACGAAGTGCAAGGAATGCCTTCCACACTTATGTCAAGATGGATTTCAGGCAGCTATCCGGAGAAATTCCAATCCTTACACGGGAAGATGTCCTTAGATAATTCAAACATATAAGACCAATAAGGTCATCCAAAAACTGATGAACTGTCAAAGAATTTGCAGCTGAGAACTAAAAACAAGTTTTTTTTTATCGCCAACAAAACATTAGGCTCAAAAATAAGCTTTCATTGGAGCTGTTAGATTTTGTCGAGAAGAATATCAACGCACAAAACTCGTGAAACGGCCTGATGTTAAAATAAAACCACTGAAGTTGACCAGTTCAGTATGCGACGTATAGTCGTGGGAATTCCGCAGAAAGTTTGCTATTTCATCCGAAAGCAGTCGGGTTATTTTTGTATTGACAATGGTTTTCTTGACAATATGGGGTTGAGGTTAGGTGTAAAACTGTTTGAAATTCAGTGTGCATCACGAAAGTGCATCATTTTAAACGATTGTTGCGTTGTTTAACTCAAAAATTGTTAGGAACTTTATTTTGGTAGTTCATTTGTACACTATTCAAATGTTGATGTATTTTCATAATCGACTCAAACAATTGCCAATACAAAACTGTTCTCAAATTTATTTCTGTGCTTTAATAGTACACTATTGAAAAATCGGTAAATCTGTAAAAAAATTCAAAAATATTACAGAAAATCAGTGAATGTGAACCCTGTCACCTACAGCAAAGAGGATGAGGAAAATGTTTGTACCTTATGTAAAAATTTTATGACCATTGCAAAGTTGATAAAAGAGGTTGCTGTATTTTCAAACGTCTTCATTTGACATGAGCAACTCATCAGATAGCTAGATGTCGAATTGCTGGTTCATACCGTGTGTGTGAGCCGTGCCGATATGGTTCAAATCATTTCATAGGATTTTCTCGACAAGCATCACAACGTTTTTAATTACTAGCGAAGCCTTCTAATTAGAATGAATAATTAGCGGAAAAATAATTGATTTAGAAAAATCCTACTACTATACTATACCTTAGCGTTTGTTAATTATCAGTTCTCTGCTTTTACCAAAGAATAAGATTTGAAAATTACATCAATATTGAATAGTTAACCGTTCATCATTGATTTTATGATGCATCACCACAGACAATCAGCTGAATTAGAATGTGTATCATGGTACAATTGCTTTCAATCATTTGTTCCGTTCATCCGTGAATTTAGCTACATCGATGCATGGGTTTCAGGTTAAACGATATTTTATCTATGATGGTAAAAAACAATCTGTGCAAATATTTCAGAAATTCTGGAAATTATTGATAATCTTGAAATCTGGAATACGCTCATGGTGGTCCCCAGACATGTTACATTTTTAATTTGACCATGATTGTGTCTTGTACATAACCCCTGATTTTGTAATGAAAGTACAATCAAAATCTATCATTTTGACGAAATTACATTACCTAGCGTACACCAAAGCAAATCAGGAAAACAATTGGTTTTACGTGCCTAGATTCTATGTGGACCATACTTTGTTAAATAGTGTTAGTGGTTAAACGAAACATGAATATCGAGAGTTTTACCAGCCTCATACGAAAGATGACGCGTGAATGTATCCTTCGTGTCTAACCTCTTGCTATGTACTATAAACAACTCACCCGATGGATTGTATAAAAACTGTGGCGGGTATTTTCACACAACTTACTGAAGGTGTCAAATTTCTGCTGTCAATAATATGCATCAGTTATAGAAGTTAAAAGAAATATCAGAAATCACGAAGAGATTTCGGCATATCTGACTCTTCGAGTTAGTCGAATGGAGTTAGTGTTTACACCAATCACGGTATCGCCATCTCTAAATTGACAAAACTTTGATTCAACGGATCATTCAGTCGATGGTTTTCAAGTCTTATCCCATTGGCTGTTAACTTAGAATAAACGAAAGTCATGATTTTTCTCATATCATCTCTACTGCATCGGGCATTCCACAAGGAAGCCACCTTGCACTACTAATAGTTTTTTTCTATTTCAACGATATATAAACTATTACAGGGAAGACCCGTTCTTATCAGCTCCCTTCCTAGACATAGCCTCATAACCCTGGCTGTATCAGAAAATCGGCTCAAAAACTGATAAAATCGGGGGAGGGGTATAAAAGTAGGTCTTCAATGTATTTCAAAGCAACGCAATTATCATGTGCGAATGATCTAAACATCTTCAACTTCAATTGAATTTGTATCAGAAAGACACTGTTCCCATTGCACTTAACTTTCCCGAAAATCAATCTATAGGATGCACTGTTCCCTAGAAAAAAAACATCCCAGAATTAACAAATGACCAGCTGGCATTCCCTAAAAATAATCGTTGGGAGAGAGTGAGGACAAACCGGACCGTTGGGTTTCCACTGGTTGGACCATTGTCCCACTAAAAAGCACCTGAATGTCAAAATCTCATGTCAAATATACTTTGACTATCTATCAGGGAGGAGTTCGAGATGTGAACAGATGCATTTACACTAATAGCATCCCTTTGGTCAGTTTTTGATATTTGTAAGTCGTTCCAACTAACGAATAAATATCGTTAGACGGACAGAGATTGTGGCTCAACCAGCGAATCACGACTGTATTTCACGTCAGTGTAATCATAGTTAAAATTCTCTTGGTGCTCGTGATCAGACGTTGCTTCTTCCCTCTTGTCCTTACGCCAACAGTATAAACCCTCCATTATTGGCACTAACTTCTTAGTCGATGGTGCTGCCTGTTGGTTTTGAGGTGCTAGATGTTGTTTTTGCAGTTGTCGTTATAGACTGCACAGGAGTCTCAAAGTAAATGGTATGCCGTTTGATTGCAGTACTCACCAGAGCTGCTAATTGCTGATAGGTTCGTTTGAACTTGCAGGAGGAACAAATCTTAAATCATGCCTTACTAGGCTCTAATCACAATTGTTTGTTGCATCATTCATTCATACAGCTAAGTTCAATTATTTTCGATTTTCTCGAAAATGCTGAACAAAGTATTCGCTTTTTAGCGACTTTAAAGTGAAGGAATGATGAAGAGTTTGAAGTTACTCTTGGGTCTGACAGTTGGCATTTAAAAAAGACAGTTCACATCACCGATTCTTGAATATAGGAATCAGCTCTTAATGGATGCATAGCTTGATTTGTTTAATGTTAGTTCCGTGAGTTTTGAACTTTATCACCAAGTAGGAGGGAATAGATCATTCGACCCACATCCTCTCGACAAGTACTCCGTTAGGAACACCCAGGAAAAAGAAAGTTTATTTGTGCGAAATGAAACTTCAAATTCGGCTAACATGTTAAATGGTAGTTGTACTGAATGGCGCAGGTGATGAAACTGAATATACACGACATCCGTAAACCTAAGGTCCTTATTCATCTTCAGAAAATATTCCACCTAGCGGGGATACAGTCGTATAGGACAAAATTTAAAGTTGACGAGCGTGTTGTTAGGTCGGGACAGCACTGACGGCTAAAATAATGATTGATTTCTTTGTTCTTGACAAAATGCATACTAGACCGTGTGGCACACTAGACTGCTTGTTGTCGTTCGTTTTGCTCTTTTGCAGCAGTGAAAAGCGTACCGAAGGCAACCCAGATTTTGGAATGTTGCTGGCGTTTATCATTGCGTCACGTGTTAATAATAATTCATAGTGTCTCGATGTGTCGCCAGTTATTAATCCAAAAAGCTATCAAGTATGTGGTCCAAGTTGAACGGCTGTTCAAACCGTACCCAATAAAACAAATTGAACTGATTTAACATTACGCAATGAAGGTGTTGGAATGCTTAGAAAAAGGTATTTGTTCCACCTTGAATCCACCAAACTGATCAAAAATCTTTTTTTTTTGTAGAAAATGTTGGGTCAAAGCAAAAACTGCATTTTGGGAAAGTTCGTAAATGGTACGTAACAGAAATGCAATGTTGGAAATCACAAGTAGCATTCAATGACTATTGTGGACATAACAGGACAATCCCATCTTTGTGATAGTACAGTAGGATTCCGTTTTTGGCAACAATATTTTTTTTCCAGTTGCCAAAACTGGAACCGTGCCAAAAATGGAACCTTACCTTAAAAGCTTTTATTTTCAATTTGTGACATCATAAATGTTACAAGAACATTAATTATATAAGAAAATGTGAAATGGAATGAAATAATAGAAAAAAATCAACAAATTTAACTTTATTCGCTATGCCCGCCCCCATAAAATATAGTAAATATGACTCCTATGTTTGGAAATAAAGACAAAAGCGATATCCATTATTACAACAAAATGATTATTGAGCATTTTTCAAAGGATTTACTATGAACAAAAATAATGTTGCCAAAAACGAAACCCATTTGTTGCCAAAAACGGAACTTTTTTGTTGCCAAAAATGGAGCATGCCAAAAACGGAACGTGCCAAAAACGGAATCTTACTGTATGGGCATCCAATATGTTATATAAAATTTAAAAAAGATGCATTGCGCTTCGAAAATTATTATTAACTACTATCAACGACATTTTCTGTTTTATCTCAAATTAGAAGCAAACGAAATCCCTTAGACAAGAACAATCCTGAGTTTTAAAACAAATACGAATCTTTGCAAAACACTCTTACTGTTTTGCAAAGTTTCATTAAATCCAAAATGGGGTTTAGGTCTGTAGGTGTCAGGATATTTTCAGTTTAATGTTCCCGATCTTTGTTTGAAAAGAATAGCATTGACCTGTCCTATTTCTTCCTACATGACACTATGTGAAGGCATTTTCAATGCTCAGACTACGCGGCATGCATATGAATTTCAGATTTTCGCTACCAAATATCGTTTTATCGAAATTTATAACCCTTGATATCTATTAGTTTTCATAACATCACGTAAATAACGCCCTTAATTCTATTTGAATGTTCAAGTAAGCAAAAACATGAAGCGTGAAGCTCTTTAGCGTAGAAATCGCTTTAGAAAATCTTCATTCAAAAATTTTAGTTGAAGTAAATCCAGATAAATGATTTTTACTTAGCTTAGTCTTTTTACGCAACAAGAATGAATAGACTGTTGCGAATCAGAATCAGTTCTTCATACATTTACTTTCAATACGCTATAGCGTCATAATGTGATCCTCAACACTACAAAAAATGCCCTCGAGCGACACTCATACCTTCATTGTTTCAGTCTAGGAACGTTTGGATAATAAATAAAAAACGAACAAATCTTACGGGTAGGGGAGACTGAGGAGACTTGATCCCCGGGGAGACTTGATCCCATCATTGTAACTCAAAGGCGGATCAGAATACATTAATCGAATATACTAGAAAGTTGCGTAGTTTTATCTAAACATAAATTTCATTAACACAGAAAAAAGAAATTGGACTTTTGTGTAACCGAATTTTGACCGATTTAAAAAAAGTCTCAGAAGAACTGAAGAAGATTTATTTTTCAAACTTTTATAAAATTGATAAAATCACCCACTACATACTCTACTTTTGCATACAGAATTACAGGAGAATGTCAATTATATGAATACGTTATGATTGAGCTGATTCTTTTGTTCAACTATATTTTTACTAAAGTTTGCTGAAATAGATGCTATGGGTTCACTTGATCCCTTCAAATTCGTGGAGATTTGATCCCCTTCGCCATACTTCATACACACCACTGAAAATAACCAAATTCACACCAGAACAATTGAAGTCATTGTTGTCATAAAAAAATGTCAAAAATGAACGCTTCATCGTAAAGAAACATAACTGTAATTGTTTACTACAGTATACGTAGCAACCAGTCATCCCATATTTGACGTTCCTCAACCATAATAAAGACAGCTTTCAAATAATTGCACGAAGATTTGGGGAATTCGTAAAAAAATCTGGTGAGAGATGCGTAATATGTAGTAACAAAAATAACAATATCTAATCATAACAATTTAATCAATACTACAATCCATTTATAAAAGTCCCCGTTTTTGCCCTATTAAGAAGGGTACCACATTATTACAATAATAATTTTATTATTTCAGCTTCTTTGATTTGTTATTAAGGTCCATTTTTTATTTCGATTATAGAGGTTTTAACTTTAAGGTCATTCGCCTCTTATTAAGAAACAATATAATAACAAAATTGTCTTGAGAATGGTAAAAATCTTCTGTTTGAGCGCAGCAAAATCTCTAATCGAGTACCCCCATTATCGCAATACCATTTGAATCAATGCGTTGAGCAAAGATGGCAGACGCTGCTCTAACCAAAGGCTTCAGATGGGTAGGATGATAGTAGAAACAGGGCAAAAATAGGCTTATTACCCTACATGCTCTTTTAAACACGTTTTCATAAAGGAATCAAGTGTCCCCAAATTAGGCATCGAGTCTCCACTAATCTAAGAATTTTCCATTTTTTTGTTGTTTTCCAGAAATGCTCATAGCTCATGTCCAGTATAATATTTCCATGTAATTTTTTTATGATTATTAGTCATCCCTAGAAACAATATAAAACTACAAAAAAATACATAGTTTTTTATCATTCCACGGAGTTGGACTGAAAAATAAAAAAGGGGATCAAGTCTCCTCAGTCTCCCCTATCGGAGACTTGTCTTTTGTGTTGTAAGAATGTCACTGATTTGCCCTCTCTTCCTGCATGACTCTATGTGAAGGCTTTTTCAATGCTCAGACTGCGCTGCGTATATATGAATTTCAGACTCACTTCCACATTTTGTTTGATCGAAATTATAACCATAAGAATTATAGCATGAATCTTGGACAGAAGCCCTTAGGTCTAAAAATGGTCCCGAGCAAGGTTCATGCCTTCATTCTCTTAGTCTAGAAGCGTTTGGATAGCAAATAAAATAGCAACGAAACGAAAGAATGTTCGTTCATTCCTCGATATGAGGCTAGAAGGTATCAAGCTAGAAGAGGTGACAATAATAGCCTTCGGGAGCCTGGAGACGCGAAATGTCACGCCAAGGAAAGCGTCTTTCAAGTAATGCGGGTTCCCAGCTGCCGAACAACATTCTAGTATAGATAGTCCTAGTGGGTGTTTATGACACATCAAAAAAGGATTATTGTCATAAGCAACATGGATTGTACGAAATAGGAGACATGAATACAATTTTCGTTTATCACTTCACTTTCTTTATACAACTCATCCGGGGAATGAGCACTGCTAACAGATTTTCTTTATGTTCTTTTTTCCTTCTTCAGATTGATACTGCAGAAGAGATTGCTAGAATTAAAAATTATTCGATTATTTTCTTGAGTGCTTTATTGCGCTGAAAATGTTGAGATTCGTACACGATTATCTTGACTCTGAGACTTTAGCTCACATCGTTGAAATAGAACAAAAATATAGGTGGCTTCCTTGTGCAAGTTTACTAGATTATACATTCATAAAGTTGCCCTTAAAATGTAAGAGCAATCGATAAAGATTTGCAGCCGCTATCGATGCACCTGTTTTGTTAAGTGTTTTGTCAAGAAAACTCCGTATTCACAGCTTCTACCGATAGGTGGTGCCACTGCAAACTGCCGTAAATGACGTGTAGTAGATTGTATTTGACCACAAAACCTATTTTTTTCTTATTCTGGAGCGTATAAGAAGTTTTAGGTTGATGAAAAGAATACTGTTTTTTCAAAGTTCCCTGATGGTCTTACCCCTTAAATTCGAATACTCCTGTGATAATGCTCGAGAGCTTCACATGAAGTTCGCTGATCTAGTGGTTATGTTTGCCTATTCTGGGGCAGCGTCTTGAAATATTGGAGGGAAGGTTATTAAAAAAGTGATGGTGTAATGTAACAAAAAATATAAACAAGCAAACAGCTCTTTTTACGCACTATCAAAAAAATAAAATCAATTGGGAAATAGATTTAAAATCACCCTAAATAACACAAAGTGTTTGAAATTTAAAACATTTACTTGGTATGCTTGAAAACCCAATATCGCCTACAACTCTTACAAAGCAAAATATTTAAAAAAAACGCATTGGATAATGGGTTTCACATAACTTGAGCTACCCAATGAAAGGCTATATGTATAATAGAAACGAAGACAAAGGGCTTCTGCCAGCTTACCCCAACCACCAACTAACCCTGGAATCCCCTAATATTTAATAAACTAAATGAGTTCAATATTATCTTCATGTGAATTTGGGGATTTAGTAGGAGGATGCGGTGGTGGTTGGGGGTTTAGTAGGAGGATGTGTCAAAAATCCTTTATCTTATGTCGGTATACGGGGTGGATGAAGGTAATGCGGATGTGAGGGTGGTCCAAAGGGAGAGGAGCGATGACGGAGCGAGTTGTGAGGGTAAGGGTGGGGAGGTGGTTGCTGAGTGGCGACACAATACTCAACCGAAAATGTTGCCTTTCATTTGAGACTTGGTTTGAAAACATCGGTTCAGTCATCACCGAAGAACCGATGTGACTTAAATTGTGCAATATGCCCGGAATCTGGTACTTGAAATCCAAACGGTTACATTAAAAAAATGCTTTAAAAAGGGTCCTCTACATTTGAGGCCTGAAATTGAGGAATAAGTTACAAAGTATCTACCGATTTTTTCTTACTTTTTACCGACATTCAATTACCTAGAGATACTAAGTAGGGAAAGTTATGAAAATTTAGAGCCATAGTACTCAAGTGAAAGAAGGGACGTGAAATATCGCAAAACTAGAAGTGGCAGGGTCATTAGAAACAGCCCAAGTAACAATTGAAGTTTCATGGCACGTTACAAGTACAATCTAAGTTCTATCAGTGGCTATAAAACTACCATAAAACTCCATTTGTTACTAGGGAGGCTTAAAATCTTACTGGCTAATCTTTTGTCTTCTGCTGGTAGGAGTCGAGCTTAGGCATAATTACGAATCACTCAAATCTAGATTTCAAGCCTGCTTCTAATGACCCTGCTACTTCTAGTTTTGCGATCTGTATATTTCAAGTCCCTGCTCTCACTGGAGTACTATGGCTCTAAGCTTTAATTTCCCTACTCAATAATCTCTAGCCAATTGAAAATCGTTAAAAAGTGAAAAAGAAAATGTGACTGCAAATAAAAAACCTGTTTTAATCCACCTAGTGATGCAATTGTGCCTTTCTCATTTGTCCAAACTGCGATTCCATGGCTGGTTATGTTTAATACAATGATGGAAATGTATATTACATATTCAGTACGATTTGCACATACATACAATGGATCGACAGGCAAGATCTTGAGATACTATGTGTCGACACTGAAACATCGCTTGAAACCAGCGGCGGATCGATGAGGAAGATCCGGTGGTCCGGACCGTGCCGAAAATTTTCAACTTGTTAAGAAATTTTAAACTAGTTTTAAATTTAAAGTAGCAACCCCTCATTGCTCATCCTACCTAAGCCTTTATAGATCAAAAAATTAGGTTGACAATTTTTAGAGTGATTGCATAACCTTTCTATATGAGAAAGGCAAAAATATGCCGAAGTCCAAAAAAGTTAATTTTAGTCAAGTTTTTTCGTGATTTTATTAAATCTTAACGTTTCATGCATTTTAAAGTCATTTGGCATCAAAAATGCAAATTCGATTTTGAATTTTCCCTTTCTCCCCCCTTTGAGAATTTTTCATTTCAGTTTATATGGGAATTTGCTGTGTGGACGCACTCTTCAACCCGTAACTCTGGAACCGGAAGTCCAATCAATAAAAAAATTTCAATAGCAGCCGATGGGAAGGTCGTACCTTGCATTTGAGACTAAGTTTGTGCAAATCCAGCCATCTCTGAGAAACAGAGTCGACATTTTTTTTTCCACATACGCACATACATACACACACAGACATGTTCCGATCTCGACGAACTGAGTCGAATGGCTTATGACATTCGGCCCTCCGGGCCGGGATTAAGTTGACGATTTTAGAGTGATTGCATAACCTTTCTATATGAGAAAGGCAAAAAGGAAAAAAAATATCTACTGGACAGCTTTTGAATTTTTATGTTGAAGCCACATGTTTTGACTTTTAAATTTTTATTTTGGAGGGCAAAAAAACAGGTTATTAAAACGTCATTGATTACATTTGTATTAAAACTCCTGCCGAATAAAAAATTTCATAGAATTATTTGTCGATTTCAATTTTCTCAATCATTAAGTAAAAATACCACCTCGTTTACCCGTGACAGATTTATTTTATTTCGTAAATTGTGAAATTTATGCAATGATTTATTTTTTTTAAATTTTTGCATCATTTTTGACATATTAGTGACTATCAAAATGGAACAAAATAAAATTTTGCAAATTGTGCACGGGAAAACCTAGCGGTATGCTTGCTGAATAATTTTGAATAATATGAAAACCTCCACTTTTATGAACAATCTTACTCTGCAGCGGTTTCAACATCAATATATTCAATTACGTTCCAAGATCACCAATTTTTCTTCAAAATTAAAATTTGAAAATCCAAACAAGTAGTTTTGAAATAAAAATTCAAAATCTTTTGAGCTGATAATGTGCAATTTGTTCCCCAAAATAACAGCTCTATTTCGGTCCTCGACAGTAGAAAAGAATTAACTTGACTGTTTCGTGTTACACTCATCAGTAACTGACAACAACTTACTGTCAGACGATATATCTAAACTAACATCAAATTGGCACCAGTTAGAGGCGTTTGTCTTTCACGCCAAAAGCAAGAGTTCGTTTTCCTATACTTGTCAGTGCTTGACTAACTGAGGTATCACTCGACATAAGTTGTGTGAACTGTTTGGATTTAGTGTCAATCTGGCAACAATTTGGTGTTAGTTTGGATATATCGACTGACAGCAAGTTGGTGTCAGTTATTGATCATACATTCTAATTCAACTTTTCCGAAGCTGTTAAAATATTCTTCTTTAGTCCATTGACGTAGTCTCATAACCCTTTCTGAATTCTTAGTATAAATTTTGCTTAAGGGGTCTTCCAGCGCAAAATTTTAATAGAATGATTTTTTTTTGCATATTTTGCAACTTTAAGATAAGAAAAATATGCTTAAAAAAAGATTAGCTCAAATTCAACTTGATTCGTCTGCTAGAACCCATAAAACATGTTTTAATGCGAGACGACAAAATCGGGTCAAGAAGCTGACAAAATCGGGGGTTGATAAAATCGGACCTTTACTGTATTTCGCATGCAGCATAAACTTTCGCGAACAAAGATTAATGATGCATCAACAACTGTGTCAAATGTTTCCAAACCAACTATTAGAATAACCAAATAAGACGGATTCACAACTGTAACCTACTAGATAAATCGGCAAACAAGAACAGCCAATCGTGACTAAATTAATTGTCCTAGTATAATTTATTCGTTCGAATACGATTTCAAACAAACATCAATCAAAATCAGTCGCTGTAAAAATAGTTCAAAATGACTACCGTTTCGATTGAAATTTTGAGTTATAGGAATTATGAAAAAATTGCCTGAACACAAAAATCCATTCCTACATCATTTCTGATTCACAGTGGAATTAGTTCGTTCATGTTTATTCCAACCTAACAAAGCTTGATCATTAATATTGTAAGCTTTGTAAAGAAATTAACCTCCTGACTACCGTCGCCAGTGACAATGTTCACAAAAAAAACCACAGTAACAACTACGCAAAATGTGGGACCCTTGCAGTTCACTGCGGAATGACGTCAAAAATCGGTCAACTTATCTCCCCGCACACGTGCAGACCGCGTCGGGTTCCTCCGGTTGCGTGTGTTGTTCGTTATCTGTACGTCAACGTCAAAATGCGGTTCACTCGAGCAGCTGTGACGTGTACCACCACAAAAGAAAGGCGTCGTCGTTGAGGTTGGTTCCGGTTGAATTGGAATGGTGTATTCAAGCAAACCAAACTACCGGTTTTCACGTTGTACCTTCTTCCAGCATACTAAGTGGGCATGGGAGATTGTCGTTTTTTTTACCGTCTTCTCATTACTTCCTGTTTGAATAACTGCGGTACTTTTTCCCATTGTGCACCAGAAATAAAGCACACCGCAAGTGAAGCAGGCAGGTAGGTAGGTAGGTGGTTCCGTGTTCAGTTTATTCTAGCAAATTTTATGGCTGAGGAAGGCTAAAACTATTTGCATTGAATGAACATCCTTGTAGGACATCAGAATAGAACATAGCCTGCGAGAGAAGAGGGTAGAAAATAAGGCCGGTATTGCGCATGTGCGCCAACAATCGGAGCGGCATTTTTCCGGATTGTACTTGAAATGACGTCCGCAGGTCGCCAACGTCGAGGTAGGTCTTTTAGATCCGTTGGAAACTTTCAGTCATGAAACAATCACACATGATAAAACTCGAATCACGGTCTAGTCTTATCTTGCGGAATTGTTTATCAGTCCCCCTCCTCTTGTTCCAGTTCGATCCCATCGAGGTATATGATTTTCTGATAAGACATTCCTCCTGTAGATGCTCCCTACAATCGGTCGATCATAAAATATTGCTTTCAACTTCAATTTGGACAAAATCTTTATTTATGGTCCCCACAGTGTTTCTTGCCTGGTCCCCTGTGAGCAGTGCTCGTGTGGCTTCCGGAACCTCCGATACGAAAAGCTTAGCAGATACGATTTATCGCTCCCCTGTCCGTTCACCCTATTATTCATAATTGATATGCTCGTTTGTATGAGAAACCGCTGCTGTCTTCGATACGCAATACACCGACACCAGTACGAATCGCTCCGGCATTATATCACACGAACACAGGCACGGAGAAATGTCAATCTATTTTTTTCCTCTGCTGGTCAAATGCGGCGTGCGGTTTTTGTTGATATGTACATACCTATTCAACGCCGCAAGGTATCTCCATTATGTGTGTGCGTGTGTACGGGATTGTATCTGGAAACTGGAAGCATTCCACGCGTGTATTGGTACAATTGATGGCTATATAGGCTAAATGGGAATGCGAATGCGCGAATATTCCACAGGACTATCGGTAAAAAAGAGACTTGCCTTGACTGAAGCCGTCGACGCGGTGCTTTGCCCAATGTTATCGCTTTACTTTAGTGTCTCCTTCTCTCGCGGTCAACCGTGCCGCGTCGTGTGGTGAAGGGCATAAAAGTGCGGTAAAGAAATTCGCAAATGCAACAACAACAAAAACAGGAGAAACCCCCTAAACGACGCGGTAACATCAGCGTTTCGCTTGTCGGTTTCGGTCATTTAGACGTATCGTTTGTATCTGACCAATGTGTCGGGGTTTTATCGTTGTTCGCCGATCCGATGTCGCGAGAAAATGGTTGCTATTTTAACCATGTTAGGAAGTTTTTTGCGAAAATTGTCTTTCGCAAGAATAACTGTAGTATGACTTTAACTGACCTTTCTCAACATGATTTCAGCGCAATTATGTAATCATTACCTCTCTGGGGTTACCATAGTCAGACATTCGTTCAGAATTCATGAAATTATCAATCTATGTTTTAAAGTACTTCTCTTTCAGTTCTAAAAGTTTTGTTATGTTACGATACGTGTGGTTCAAAAAAATGCTTGTAAATCAAATAATACAATTGATCTCGAAGTTCACCGGTATCTCTGAACGAATAAACACGAATGATGAATTGCTTCGAATCGGCTGATTCAAAACTGACGATAGTTTTGATTCTAATTACAAAATTGATTCCAATTACAAAAATTATCCTCGAATAAGATATGAAACAATCAGTTTTATGACCTACTAAGAACAGCTCATGTTGTAAAAAAGGAAAAATATTAAAAATATTGGATTTGCTATATAATGGTAATGGATTCATATTTAAATTAACCCAAACTATAATTGAAAGAAAAAAAAGAAAAGGGACACCAGAAAATTATTTTTTCTAAGCTTAACATTCTATTTAACCCGGTTTCGCAGCCGATTCTTAGCTATGCAGCAACTTCTAGACCAGTGTGATGACTTTTCTGTTTATTCTTAGATGAGGTTCCAGCAACTACCTAATGGATTGTTAATAAATTCTAACAAAAATACGATATTAGGTATAAATTTATGAATTTATGCGACGGTAATTAATAAAATTAGTAAATTATAAGCTGACTCAAGTAAAAAAAAATAATTTCATGACCTTCATTTTGATGTTTCGAAAAGACAATATAAAAATATGCCTATTCTCTTTTGCGAGCTCGTGCACTGATATTGACAAACAAGCACTCGTTGGAATGTCTGGCTACGTTTGTTTATAATGGTTTTATGCCTGTCTAAACATTTTTCAATCTCAATCCAATAAGACGAAGGTACTTTTTTCGATGTTTTTAAAATCTGGGAGTACGATAGGTCACTATATTTGAGTTTAAATTAAACAATATACACGCCTAGAAAATCACCAGTTCAACTTTTATTTGAAGGGTGTTAATACTGCACTTATTTTAAAATTAAATTGACGTCATTCAGGTAAGAGAATGAAAAGTGCCAAATGACGTGAAAAATCATGAAACAACAAAAGGAAATGTTGAAAAGACATGTTGTTTTGGATGCTGCGTCTGGCTTTGTACTTGCGAATGACTTCTTCGGTGTCCTCGTCGTCGCCAGAGTGTGGAAATGAAGTTGTTCATTCCGGCTCACGAGGTTGGTTAGCTATGAGACGAGCAGTAATGGCCGATAGAGCTCCCAAACGGCTGACCTATCGTGCCCCCAAGCTTATGTTTCATGTTGATGTCCGTATTTTTTTTCAAAAACAAAGATATCGAACATCCAACACGAAACTCGCATTTAGCATTATTTTTTACGTAAGAAAAAACTCACTTAATATTTTTACGTTGACTAAATGTACTGTATAGAGGTCGAAAGAGAATGCGTTTTCGCAGAACAACACGCGAAAACACGAATAACACCGTAACTAATACAGGTGACGGTAACAGCTGAAATGAAAGTCGTCAACGATGTTCTCTACCGTGTATCTAATTCACACAAGATGAGCGACCTCTGCAATAACAGCAAAGATAATGCCCTATACCTATTTGACCTAATTCTACTCTACCCCTAATTTCTAGTTGTCATCATTTGGCCACCCTATTTCTTGGTCAAATGATTTCTCACTTTGTGCATAGCTATTGATAAAGTAGATACAATTGGGATTTTATCCCATCTTAGTTTTACGAGACAAGTATCATCCCTCAGTATTGCCGGACCAACCTGGAAAAGATTTTGCGCGAATAAAATTATTTGTAAATTATTGCATTTTGGAATGCGAACTAAATTATTTAAATTTTTGTGGGTAACTCTGGATTCAATTTTTCAGTCGAGAAATTCAGCAAAAACTATCTAACTCGTTTTGTGATAATGCTAAGATAAATTCATAAAAAGAAAATGTCGTTATGTCCATGCCCGAAAGCTAAATTTAAGAGAAAGAACTCTGACGCGAATAAAAAATAACTTTTCATATGAAACTTGAAACGCTATTTGGCATTATCATGTTATACCAACATTTGTTTCCCTTAACACTCAAAACAAACCTATGCAAGGATAAGAAAAGTATTGAACAATTTTCATGGAGTCGTGATTTATGAGAAGATATAAAAAAGTACAGATCATGCTAAAAAGAAGGAAAATATGACCAGAAAATTTTTAATACCGAGCAGTCTACCTACTCATCTAGCTTAATACAAAAGTTAAAACTCGTTTCGCTATAGATACTAGTGAAGCCGACAACTATATCTACTGCTCTGTTGATGCCAAGAAGTATAGACAATGACTCTAAAGAGGTCCGCTTACATGATTTATCTTCGAGTTCCCCCAACATCGTGATTGAAAAATTCATGTCAAGATACGGTTTCCGTCACAACTCATAGCTGATACTTGGATGAAGTTCTTCCCGGCTACTCCTAACGCTGTTAGTGTAGTGAGAATGCGTCCGATCAAATGATTCCCTTTGATACGTAACAATTTTATACAGACCTACCACACAAATGGAGTGTGTACTCAGACAACACTAGTGATACACCCAGCGCAGATTATTTCGTGCCAATTCTGCAACGAGACAACATATTATGCAAAACCTTGCAAGCAAATAAGGAAATTGCCACCAAGTACAATCAAAACAGCATACAATCATGTTACGTTAAATCGCAAACGATTGCAACAACCAGTGCTACCAATAAAGAAACGAACGCCAAAGAGGACGAATACACAATAGCGACCCGTAGGGACAAGAAACAAATAAGAATATTATACAGTGAACAGCAAGAAAGTAGTACGTGAGACAAAGTGGATGCTAAAAATAGCGTGAGAGAAAGCAGACTGATTAATCCCCAGTGCAGTGCAGTAAACAACACAGCTTCTTCGTCAAGAATATCCTGACACATCAGCAAACTGCGTCAATGAGACTGGACGATGGTATCCACGGTTCAGTAATGCTAACGCATTGAGTCATGGATAATAACCAACAAAATGAATGAACCATTCGAGGTCCTTATCATCATCATAATCATCGTGGCCGAACAATCCAAGTACTCTGAATCACCGAATATTTATTTAAGAGTTCAAGGCTACTCTATCTTGGACCGCCAGTCTCCTTGAAAGCCCGCCGCACGACCTTGCAAAACTAGCCAATCTCTCTTCCAGCATTTGCACTACATGTCCTGCCCTCTGTAGTCAGCCGTGTTTTACCATCCTTCCATGGTCAGTCCGATTCTAGCAGCCTCTCTTTTAAAAGACAAAAATTCCTCTTCAATTGCTCTGCGATCAACGCCAATCGCGAAGCCGAGAAGCATGTGAGATCTCGTGATGATGAGTCCTTTCTTTTATACATCAGATTTGAATGTGGATTAAACTGGAAAGTACATCGTCCCGCTTCAATCCGCCTAACGTTACAAACGAGTCGGGTGTCTCTTCGGCTATTTTGACGTTTGAGTTTGACCCATCTAGTGTCATGTGAATAATTTTCATCGGAAAATCATGTTCAAGCATTATCTGCCACAACTTGTTTCGTTTCACCGAATCGCACGCCACCTTGAAATCCATAAACAGATAATGAGCCCACAAGTGATTTTTCCCGTAATTTATGCAGATTTTGTCGCATTTGGTCCGTCGTTGATGGTTCTTTTTGAAACTCGCTTTGGTGTTCACCGACTTAGGATTAAGGCCAACGAGTGCATTCTGTTAAACAGAACACGAGAGAGCACCTTTTTGGCACCATTGCCTCGATAGTTATTTCACTCGAGTTTGTGACCCTTCTTGAAGATAGGGTATATGAGGCCATCCAACCAACTTGAAAGAATTTCTTCTACCCAAATCATCCCGATTACGCAGTGGATAGCGTCGTACAACTGATCACTCTGGATTTTTAGAAGTTCGGCCGGCAGTCCGTCCTTCAAAACGACTTTGCCTTTTTGAAGTAGAATACTTCTATCGTTTCAATACAGGGGCCCCGTTTCAAAATTTTCAGTCGAACTTTCACCCGATTTTTCAAACGTGAATATCTGTTGTTGTACTGAATGATAAGATGCTTGCGCTATCTGTTTGGAAATATTTTATTTAGTAACTAATGCCGAAGAATGTACAATTAGTACAAATAACCGAAACAATGGATTTTGTGAAAGCAGTAAATATCTCTATTACAATTGATCAGTACTATTCGACCGAGCGAGCTATCGTTGTTATAGCACGGCCCCCTTTGTCGTCAAATGAACTGCGACACACGTATAAGGCATGGTCCAGAAGAAAAAAGATGGGTGGGTAATGTCTGCGACATAACCGGAGAGATGTAGAATACATAAGGAACACGTTCTTCAAATATGTTGATACTCATTAGGATTTTCGGACAAAAGCTGATTTGGGCGAGGAATATTTCAAATTATTCTTTACAAAAATGATGGTGGTCCTGAAAAGGACCGGTTTTGTTGGCGTTGTTGGCCTTGGTGAGGGAGATGGCTAACGATGAAATTAATTGTTAGCATGAGGAAGTCGCGTAGTACTGGCCAATGGAAGAACAGATAATAATTGATTCCTGAAAATCAATTTTTCTTTATTCATGTAAATTATACATACTTACAAATCTAACAGAAGATTCCTGATCATATTTCTGAATCATTAGTGCGAACATTGTGTAATTTGGTTAAGTACAATGAAAGTTACAAACTTTCCAAACTCGACCTTCTGTTCATTCAGAAATATTGAAATGGGGTGTCGTGGTCACAATAAAATCCTAATGAGTATCAACATATTTGAAGAACGTGTTCCTTATGTATTCTACATCTCTCCGGTTATGTCGCAGACATTACCCACCCATCTTTTTTATTGTGACCACGACACCCCATTTCAATATTTCTGAATGAACAGAAGGTCGAGTTTGGAAAGTTTGTAACTTTCATTGTACTTAACCAAATTACACAATGTTCGCACTAATGATTCAGAAATATGATCAGGAATCTTCTGTTAGATTTGTAAGTATGTATAATTTACATGAATAAAGAAAAATTGATTTTCAGGAATCAATTATTATCTGTTCTTCCATTGGCCAGTACTACGCGACTTCCTCATGCTAACAATTAATTTCATCGTTAGCCATCTCCCTCACCAAGGCCAACAACACCAACAAAACCGGTCCTTTTCAGGACCACCATCATTTTTGTAAAGAATAATTTGAAATATTCCTCGCCCAAATCACCTTTTGTCCGAAAATTCCAATGAGTATCAACATATTTGAAGAACGTGTTCCTTATGTATTCTACATCTCTCCGGTTATGTCGCAGACATTACCCACCCATCTTTTTCAATAACAACATTCCAACAATATTTTCAAAGAATGTTGCAGATTTGAAAAGAAGGAAGGAAAAGATTTTCACAAATTTAAATTCTTTTGTCTTATTTGTTAGCGGTGATACTGGCCATGGGATGGTGGGGAACACCCACATTCGTTTGTTATGATAGTATTAGCAGCAGAAAGGAATGGAAAAGCAGTGCACGAAAACGAGCGAGAGAGGATAATTTAAATTCTCTTTCTTTCTTTCCACACATCGTATTTCTTATATAGCTTTCTGAAAATTATTTGTTATACACCATAAAATGTAAATTTCAGTTTAACTCTTATTAGAACACAATTAATTGGTCCTGTAAAGAACCGTTTATTGTTTTATTGCGGGAGCATAATTCAGACGCACTCCCCGCGGACACGGTGAGCCAGTTTAACTCTTATTAGAACGCAGATTAGTTTCTCTGTTGCCCTTTAGTTGGGGCGAAATTCTTGCAGGGCGACAGTTCCTGATCGGGTTGCGATGAGTCACCAGTAGCTGGGGCACTTTTTCCGACCGTCGTCATCGCCAACTGCTTTCCTTCGGTGGACTGGCTGCTTGCTAGCGCTTGAACGAATACGAATGATGCGAAAAACCGACCGACCAATATTCATATATGAACACACGAGAAAGCACTACTATTGCTCTCTCGCTCGTTTTCGTGCCATTCTTGTGCCTTTCCTTTCCGTTCGGCTACCAATACTAGCATAACCAAAACGAATATTCTGTCTTTCCATCGCATTCAATCTAGTGGCCAGTGCTAGCAAACTTGCATGTTCAGTTTTTCAATAACAACATTCCAACAATATTTTCAAAGAATGTTGCAGATTTGAAAAG
Organism: Topomyia yanbarensis; assembly: GCF_030247195.1. Lineage (NCBI taxonomy): Eukaryota > Metazoa > Arthropoda > Insecta > Diptera > Culicidae > Topomyia > Topomyia yanbarensis. The sequence continues at coordinate 364,230,060 of NC_080672.1, forward strand.
AAGGAAGGAAAAGATTTTCACAAATTTAAATTCTTTTGTGTTATTTGTTAGCGCTGATAAAGGATATTTAGTTTGCTACTAGCAAGGAGCTGCACAAACAAATCGATTTATGTAGTTAATCAACGGAAGCTGCCAAATAGTTCAATAAAATAATTCAAATTTTAATAGCGACATGCAATTGTGGCAACACTGGCCATGGGATGGCGGGAGAATACGCACATTCGTTTTCGTTATGATGGTATTAGCAGCAGAAAGGAATGGAAATGCAGTGCACGAAAACGAGCGAGAGAGGATAATTTAAATTCTCTTTCTTTCTTTCCACACATCGTATTTCTTATATAGCTTTCTGAAAATTATTTGTTATACACCATAAAATGTAAATTTCAGTTTAACACTTATTAGAACACAATTAATTGGTCCTGTAAAGAACCGTTTATTGTTTTATTGCGGGAGCATAATTCAGACGCACTCCCCGCGGACACGGTGAGCCAGTTTAACTCTTATTAGAACACAGATTAGTTTCTCTGTTGCCCTTTAGTTGGGGCGAAATTCTTGCAGGGCGACAGTTCCTGATCGGGTTGTGATGAGTCACCAGTAGCTGGGGCACTTTTTCCGACCGTCGTCATCGCCAACTGCTTTCCTTCGGTGGACTGGCTGCTTGCTAGTGCTTGAACTTGAACGAATACGAATGATGAGAAAAACCGACCGACAGATATTTTTATAATCGCGCTAATATGCACTACTATCGCTTTCGCGCTCGTTCTCGTGCCGTGCATGAGCCTTTCCTTTCCGTCCGGCTTCTAATGGCCTAACCAAAGGAATATGCCGTCTTTCCCCCACCAACTGCTCTCGTCAAGCAACCCAATGCGAATAATCATAGGAACAAACATGTAGTGGACCTATATATAAACTTTTCATTATTTTATTGTTCGGTTGGTCTACCAAAGTGACGGCTCTGTGCGGGATGGGCTGAAAATTTTCACTTTTCCGAGTCGTTTTCGAAAGATTTTTCAAAACACAATTTTTTGTTATTAGTGCATGTTATACATACTTCAAATTTTAATACAGCATAGAGGAACATATTTTCAACAAATTGGCCTAAAAATCAAATCATTCTGTTAAGTATGATAAAAGTTATTAACGTTCAAAATCTGACGCGGCGCCGCAGCCGATATTTTGAAACGGGACCCCTATATTGAAAGCTTAAATGTATTCTACATTAAAAAAACACCAGTTTGCTATTTGACGCCGTAGCGATTGCAGCATGATTGCAGTTGAATCATTCGTCGCTCGACTGACAAACGAGCAACATCATGGCTATGACGTCCGGGCGGTACAGTAAGCGTTTAAACACGGTTAACCGTGTTCTTCGCTGTGTGCAAAGCTTATCGTGCACACGCTTTGAAACAAAAGATTAGGCATGGTTCGTGTCGTATACACATGATGATTTACAAAAAAAGGGTGAATAGAGTGGGTAGGAATGGAGCTCAACACACGGCAGGGTGCGACATGTGTGTGCTGCTTGTGAGTTAGCGTTGGGGAAAAATAATTTATTTTTATGCTTGTGCGTGTCTGGGCTGGTGATTCTCCTGTCAAAAAGCTTTGGCGGTTTGTAGATACATTCAGGAGTGGTACAGTCAACGTTGCCAATGTTCCAGATTTATCTGGAATCTTCCAGATTTTTCTTGACTAAACAGACATTCGACAATTTGGCAGATTTTTAAAATATTAGCAAATTTTTCCGGTTATTCTGTATTCCATGTTGCACCCCAGCGAGGATGCTGTAATGCCAGAAATTTTGTTAAGCTTCTAGTCATCTGGGTTTCCAAAAAAAGACAAATCACTTTACAAATTTACCATTTTTTTAATTTATAGAAGCTATTACACACATTTCGGAAATCTGGGTCATATTTTCACAAAAACAAAAATCGATTATTACACGTTCTATCAATATCAAAATATATTTAAAATTTTAATGACTTTGAAATCGCTCTTAAGTGTCAGATTTTGCCAGACATTTTTAATTGAACTGCCAGATCTTCTTTAAAAAATAGAGGCAACCCTGGGTACAGTGCTAGAATTATTGTAGTAAGCAATAGTACTATTAAAGTTGGTACTGAATTGTCCTGGAGAAAACGTTCATTGTTTTGATGTTCTTGCATACTCTAGAGCACTGAAAGCGATTGTATTTTTTTCGGATTTGATAAATAACGCTTGATATTGTTATTTACCAAATTAAAAAAAAACTCAAGCGTATTTTACTTCATTGCGGTTATGTCTTTGACATTACCCATTCATCTTTTTCAGCTCTCGAATAACCCTTTGAACTTCGTCTAGCGTGGGTGGTTCCATAACTTATACATCATTCCCAATTCTTAATCTATTTGTGCCGTCTATACTCGTTGGTACATTCAATAGTAACTTAAAGTGATTCTTCCATCTGACAGTCACTTCTGTGCGATCTGTCAACATATTTTCTTCCCGGTCGATAATTATGATCTGTCCTAATAGTCCTTTGATTTGTCTTTAAGAACTATTTACTATATTTCATGTACTAGCACATGGTAAAGAATGAGTATGAAAGTGAAAAAATTTAGGATATCTTCCAAATTTGTGAACTTATTCATGAACACCAAAGTTATGTTATGAATAATATACTATGAATCCAGAACCAGATCCATGAATAGTATTCATGTTATAGTTATAGTATAATAAATTCTATGAAATAATTCACGTGAAAATAGTAAGACCATGAAAAATTGAATTCTATATGACTATGTCATGAAATATCGTGACCAATATATTTTAAATCAGAAAGTAATATTCAAAATTTTATGACTTTTGTGAACCAATTCACAAACACGAAAATCAGATCATGATAATGAACCATGAAACAGATTACAACGGACAGGATCGCAAACAATGTTTCTAAATCTTCAAATAAAATCGCTAGTCTACAGTGGTTCGTGAATAATGCTTAGAAAGTTGTGAACTAGCTCACGGACTACGATTCACGATTTGGTAATGTAATAACGAAAATACCATGTTTTTTCCTCACGAAAATAGATTGGTCGGTTTCTCGGTAAATAATTACATTTGACCATGCCACAGGATTCTTTGCAGGGCAAGATTAATTTGGATCCGTAGACTGTGCTGTAAACAAAAACTTGCGATCTTTCAAGAGATTTGTAGTTGTAATCCTTCGACCTTCCAGGGAACAACAACTAAGTTTAAGGAAATTTCATGAAAATGCTTACAGTTTTACGAACTAAGGCGAGGTTCTTCAAAAACATGCTTCAAAATTAGAGATGTCTATCGAAAATGAAAAATTTCGAGCAACTGTACTACCCATAAAAGCATAAGAGTCTCATATGGATTTTTGTCGAAACTGAGTTATCTGTTGGGTTGTATTCTGTATCACCACTGAATCGCAATGCACAAATAAGATTACCAGGTTTGTTCAGAAAATATCGAAAAAATACCAAAACGGATGTCCCATCCCTAAGGCTCAATGAAAATATGAATCTTAAACAGCGTTTTTCTCGGCTTGCTGTTTTTTCATATGGGATTCTTATGCTTTTAATGGGCTGTGTAGGAACCCTACTTTTTACAAACTCTAGAAAAATCCAACAAACTTCAAGCGCAACTGTACCCGAAGTTAAAAAAAATATTTTAAGCCTTCACAGAATATATATGCGAGATTAATTTTTTTGTTTTGTTATCCACTATTTTCAAATATTGTTTGTACACATTCTGCCTAATTCCCTTTAATCGACAGTTTTAAAATGGAATCGATGAGACTCAGATCGCTTACATCCAGCGATTTCAGAGCAATTTGACAATAGAATGATAAGCGAGCGCTTAAAACGATTGAAAGACTGGGTATCGAATATGCGTAGCAAATACGCATTGTTTTGTCCAAGTGGATTAACCTCAGTTAATTTGTTAGTTAATATGTATGTATGTGTTTTATTTGGTGGTACAGAACTCAGCCATCGAAGGCAAGTCGTCGTCCCGGACGTCCTAATTTGTGTTATTTTTTTCTTTTCAATGTTAATGTCATAGCAACATATCTTGTCCCGAAACTGTTTTACTCTCTAATAATCGGCTGCGAAGTCAGGCTTCGCATAGGAATGTGGTACCAGATTTGACTTTGCCTACTGTTACCACCTGTGTGATACCCGAAAGAATAACATATTCAAGCGGGTCGATGCACTTTTCCACTCTACGTTTTACTGCTCTGCTTGAAAGAACCACCTGGTAGGAATGTGTGTACATATGTATTTACGGATCAACCTCTCAAAAAGAAACCACTTTCGACTATCAGTACTGATACAACATGTTCAGCCATTCTCGTTGCACCCAGTCGTTCTTCTCTTGGATAACAATACTCCCAGCTAGACAATTTATCTTCCCTCCTCTGTCTCCTCCTTCATCCACAGTCCATCCCTCAGCTAGAGCAAATATTTTTCTTCAAAGCCTACTTGCTGCTGGCTGACATGATACGAAGAGGTGGCGCATTTGATGAGTGAGGAATCAGGCTGCATTTCATTCACGCTCTACACCACACCAGCAGCAAGCCGCCAGCAGCAGCGGTGTGGCTTGTTTTCCCATTGCATAGAGCCTGGCCACTCACTACGTAACACTGCGCCGCCGCCGCCTAAACAACAGAGAAGCTGTAAATCGTTGAACTTCCCCCCCAACAAACAACAAGGACGCACCAATGCAATGCAACAGCACGCAACCATTGTACTGTTGTTTATTTACATTTTTTTCTCGCTCGCTCTTGCGCGCTTGTCTCCTATACGGTTTTCAATCGGATGCGGTAGAGAGGGCGTTCGGTATCTTAATTACCGGAGCTTCAACCAAGATGTTTTTTTTGTATGCAACATTGTTTATTAGCAGCGATTGTGTAGCGTTTCTACGAGGGGAGTTTGGTTGGATTCCGTTAAAGGGCGGTAGAAAGAAATACCGAAGATGTGTGTTCATCATTTCACATCTTTGCAGCTAACCCACGGATAAGATTTTATAGATTCACAGAAGACTGCACCACCACCTTCATTCGCCTACTTATTTTGCTATACGTTCAATGCAGCGCAATTAAATACGTACGCGTCTACTACTAACAGGTGATACCTACTCGGCAAGACTATGAACCACCACGCGGGTTCATCTGCCCCGAAGTGGCCTGGTTATGCTATTTCGCTTGCATCGGTTATGGTTCCGTGCCCAAGCGGGTCGTCGTACTCTCGCAGCGTACTCTTCGTGGTCTTGGTTTGAATTCCTTCTTCGGCTCCGCTCGCTATCGACGGTGGAAAATGGATAGTACTTGAGAATAGAGATTGGATAATCAGTTTTTTTTTCTTCTCTCGCGATGTTCGTTCGTTTTCTGTTCGTTCGTTTCGTCGGTTCAAGTTTTGTTGTGAATGGCCGGTTGGTGCACCGCGCAAGGCACCACTGATCGTGGGTACGTTGGCTCGTGACTCGAACGAGGTCCACCAACCAAGGATTTACATACTGCTGCTACCACCAGCCCAAGAAACAGATCATGAATGGAGGGAATCTACGCGGTACGTCGAATACAACGAAGATGTGTGTGAACTGTTTGAGCGCAATGAGCCCCAGACTTTCGAGTAACTGTTTCTCTCTAGTGGTGGTACAGTGTTGATGATCTTCGCTTATAGTGAAAGGAATTGTACTATGAGGTTCCGGTTCGTTTGAAGGCATTCGCGAATTAGAATGTCCCAAACGGTTGATTTTTTTACATTCATTGATTTTCTGAAGCTGTAGATAAATCTTAAAAAAATTTAAACAGAATTTGGTAATGATGATAGCGATTTCAATTTTTTTTTCACTTGATGCTCTTTTGAAAAGTAGGACCAAGTTTGACATTATATGCTGCGGGTTAGAGTTGAATGAAGCTTTCCTTATTACTGGGGTTGCAAGTTCGAGATTGTTAATTTATCGAATATCGGGTTCTAGTCCCAAAATCCAGTACTCGTAGAAATTTATTGACATTTGAAGAAATGGGCTATTGGTACGGCATGTACGTTGAAGATGAATTATTCTTAGTCTCATTAGTACGAGGTAGACTGACTTGGTCACTAGGTAGGTGTTTAAAACAAAACGAAGCACTATTTTTATTCATGAACAAACATTTGGTCGCGAACGATGTTCCGCTAGTACAGAAATTCGGAATGCTACAGCTGGTAAGATCATAACAAAATGCCATGCGATGCCAACCGGGATACGAGCCATCTTATGCCGTTTTTGCTTGGGCCTGGGCTGGGTCGGGCTCTGGCCCCAACCGCTGTCAGTTTAAGCATTTTGACAACGGTAGGGGTTGGAGCCTGTCTCGGTTTTGCTTCGGGCCAGACCTGCATTAGTGAAGAGCTGTGAGTCGTGTACTGACAGGGAAGAAGAACAAACAACGCGCGCTAGGAACTGTTAATGTTTCCGTTATACAAATGAACCTTTCGGTATAGTTAATGCTCATTTTGGGCCGCTCAAAATTGTTTCATGTCCTCTTCACAAATGAATCGCAGCTTCGGTTAGTTTACGACCCTCGATTATTTTTTTCCAGACTACACTCAGGTTTTTTTACGCGGGGGATACAGGCCGCGTAAATGAAAACCGCGTAAATTTCAAAATCTGCGTAAATGAAAACCACGTAAATTTGAAAAATCCGCGTAAATGACAACCGAGTAAATTTCAAAATCCGCGTAAATTTCAAAATCCGTGTAAGTGAAGACCGTGTAAATTTAAGAATCCGCGTTAACCTCGTTAATGGATACCGCGTAAAATAAAAATCCGCTTAAATGAAAACCGCGTAAATTTCAAAATCCGCGTAAATGAAAACCGCGTAAATTTCAAAATCCACGTAAATGAAAACCGCGTAAATTTCAAAATCCGCGTAAAAAATACCGCGCAAAAAACCGCGTAAAAAACCTAAGTGTATTTTATTCTTTTCCTTTGCTAGTTTTCCTTTGATAAAAACATTAAAAAAATATCGATAGAGTATGTTTCAAGACATTTTCTCGCTTTCTAACGTGAAGTTCAATGGCGGAGATCTGAACAATCAATTATTGTTTGAAGTTAGATCAAGGTCGAAGTGAAAAGCGAAAAAATTTGCGCGAAAGAGCTTCTATGCGCTGGGCGCCTTTAAATAATTGACCATTGACGAAATTTTTAGTAAGCCGAAAATAAATCCTAAAAATGTAAATGTAATGAATCCTAAAAGCTTTGAGTAATCCTTAAAACTGAGGTTGAGGTCTCAAACAATTCCTAAATCCTTCACAGAAGTTTCTCGTTCGACAACAGGTTGCGAAATGTTGGAGTGGAGTCATATATAATTAATGAGTGTTAGCGGGTGTAAGAGGTAATAGATCTCTTTGAAGCGTTTAATAACATCCTATTTATCTTTCACCAGTTTGATAACAAATATAAATGTTTTTGTAGGAATTGTGCATCTTCCAATTTTAAATTGGGTAGTAAGTATAGTTTGAAGTCTCGGCAAAAGATAGTTTCAAACAGACTACTGCAAAGTTTAGATCGTTAAGGTAGGTGAATGAAAGGTTCTGGGTGGCTGCCCTGAGGAACTCAAAAACTGAATGCGAACGGAAATAGCATTAAGTGTAATCTGTACGATATATATCGAAGATGTAATAATAAATAAATGTAGTGGTCTCCATTTTTACTGTCGTTCCTCGACCTGTCAAATATGACTGAAGCCAATTCAGAACCACTGAATCCGAACCTTTGATGGGTTATTTTGTCGAATGCTGCTGTGAAATCGTTGTTGATATAGTCGACCTGTTGACGTGCTTGCAAAGGTTGAAAAAATGTGTACTAGATTCGTGGAAGTTGATCGATTAGACATAAACGAGAACTATTAATATAAGCAGCCTGGGCACAGCTTATAATTTAACTATTCCACGATAATTCGAAATATCGGATCTCTTCCGTTTTTGAGGACTGGGAAAAGATACGATTTTTTCCACGAAACGGGGAAAGCTCTCGACTGTAGACAGGCATTGAAGAGCATTGCTAATAGTACCAGAATACTATTTAAGCAGTTTTTAGTGCTACGGATGGAATATGAATACGCTCGATGATGATTTCAGCTTGAAACATGCGGTGTTCACCATGGTGGTTGTGTTTGGAGAGTGAGAGCCAACAGGGGAACGAAGAGGGTTATACAAATATAAAGTATGAAATGATTGAGCGTGAGAGCGATTCAAAATTGTTTAGAATTGGATCCGTTAGAAAGAGACATCAAATTTGCTTTGAATTTCGAACGCAATGCTATAAGCACTCCACCACCAATCTTCCTACTGTTGTTTTGATCGTTTCTATCCTGCCTAAACACAGAATAATAACGTCCAAAAATCTGCTTGATTAACGTATTACTGTTCAGCCAAGTTTAAGTAAATACGTACATAACGTAACTCACAGTCTGAGCAAGCCAAGAGACACTCAGAGATGGTACTGTTCATACCACCTATGTTATGATTGTAAATATTTAAACTTGTCAGAACTTCTCGTGACCTTTGAAAATGGTTCGCTGTTGGCATGGGTAGGGTTGTCGAATTGGTCGTGATGCGCTGATAACCAAAGGTGGAGATTGAACAGGAGTTGCTGCGAGTTTCTTGCAAACGATGTGAAAAGGGGGAGGGGGAGGGTTGGGGCTAACTCGACTTGCGTTGCGTTGTTTACCGGGTATTTGGTTGCAAAGAGTTCGGTGTACGATTGCGTTCTAAAAAGGACCAATTGTCACACCGTTTGGCCAGAAATATGGAGTTGTGACTTTTTGTGACGTAAACTGCATGGATGTTTAATTGAATGAGTTGAAAGTGGCCAATCCTGAAACTGACTGACAAGCTGGGAGTTATGGTTGTAATTGTTAATTTGAAGGAATGGTAATCAATTGCAAAAGAACGTACAATCTATGAAAAAGACAAACATAAAATCTATTGAAAAATTTAACATAAAACACTTTTCAAAATGCAAAATTTAAAGCAAAATTTAAATTGTCGTCAGTGACACGCAACTATTCATAAATCACGCTATGCGAAAATTGCCCAAAATTGACTTCCCCCCACCCGGTTGTAAGAAATTGTCAAAAAATTTCTTAATTCCTTTCTCTCCTAGTACGTATCAAATACTTTCAAAAGTAATTTTAGAGAAAACATGCTACGTAACGTTCCACCTTACTTTTCCTCCCCGTAAGTTACAACATGTCACATATTGTTCTATTAATAATACATATGATACGTAATTTATGAATGGTCCCCAAAGCGTAATAATAAGTCCCTCTTGGACAACACGTTCTTTGGCGCCAAGACTAGAAACTCTAAAGCTGTGGGGAAACTTACTCTCTTCTAGCATCTGAACCAGACACTAAATATTAAGTATCAGATTCACGGTCCGTGCGTGATCATTCAAGTATACACGCGAATATGCAAGCGGTCACACGGTTTTTAAATCGAATTTACATGCGACAAACACGTTAACACACAAACGCTCGAGCCCTTCACGATCAACTACGCACACCTGCGCCTCCGATCACACAAATAGGATAACACCTCGATGACGAATTGAACATTTTTGCACTTATAAATTTAGAAAATCGGTCTCAAAAGTGAACCTACAAACGCCCGTGTTCGCGCGATAATGAATCGGTTACGTCCGGAAGTCCCTACTCTCGGCCCCAATAGCCTAGATTCATGCCTTCAGTTGGACCAATAAAAAATTACGCTCATATCCACTGGACAACACGTTCCATGGTGACATAACCGGAAACTCTAGTTATATGGAAGAACTCACCCTCTTCTAGTATCTGAATCGTACACCGAAAATTAAGTATCAAATTCACGGTTCGCGTGCGATCATCCAAGAACACACGCAAATATGCAAATTGACACATGGTAATAAAATCGAATTTATACATGCTAGCACATGTGACATTGAACGTGATAACGTACAAATGCTCGAGCCCTTCGCGATGATACCCGCGATCGTGAAGTCCCTAAGCCCGCACATATCTGAACCGTACAATGAATATCACATTCAGAATCACGACCCGCTGCAATTGGCCTTAAGCAGTGTTTTAGTGGGCGACATTGCCTGTCTCGTCTGCAATTGTAGTGAGTGATTCTGACGGGGAGTCCTTCCGAGAACCTTGCTCTACAGCTGCAGTAGGACAACTCTCGAAAAAGTAAGAAGTTGTTGCATGCTTAACCGTTGTGTCCAAAAAAAAACCACTAACAGGCCGACGAGGGCACCCGGGTACCCACAAATTGAAATGCTCATAATTGTAGCTTTCATTAACCGATTTGGACACCTTTAGATGTTTTGGATTTAGCAACTCGTCCACTTTGAGATTCTGTAAAATTGAACCGAATGAATTGACTTGGTTCTTGGTAATCCGGACTAGGGCATGATTTGAACATTTGTAATAATGTCCTAGCAATATGAATATCAAAACTCTTCAAATTGTCTCGGACGTGTGTTATTTATTGTTACGGGACCATATGGCAATTTGATCTCGGGATGGCCACATCGCCTAACATGGAAGCCACGAAAACCACGAGATACAGTCCACTGATGCAATTCCAAGAATTTTGACACCAGTATTCCATTGAAATCCACAAATATCCCATCACTGGAACATTCTTCCGGATTCCTGGGAACCGAATGATGTAACCCGATTTTTACAAAATCTAAAAATTGAGTTCCTGAATGCAAAACACCCAAAAGTATCGAAATTGGCCGGAAATTGCCTTAGTTATTGGCATTTCAGCTTTGTATCTAATTTAACGAGACCTAAAAATCGTGTATAAATAAACAAAAATAAAAACAGGAACATGTGAACGAATATTCACGAATAGTGGTGCACCATGCTGATACATCGTTACACGGTCAATTCCCAAACCCGCAAATAGGGTTAGATGATGATCCTAAGGTTACAAACTCTGGAATCGAAATAAAAACAAAAAAAAGTAGAATTGCTGCTTCAATTATTTTACAATTCGTTTGTTAGGCACTGTTAGAGACGTGAGCCAAACCCAGATTTCCTTTCAAATTTTGCTTATGCACGTGTACTAAAAATTTCAGCAACGCATCCAAAATGATATGAATCTACTATTTGTGTGAGTGGATATATTCGGACTCAGGTCGTGTAGTCGCACCTCGACTGCATTATCCTAAATATACATGGAGTTTTCGATCTTACCGTTAGCATATTCAATAAAGTTATTACTCCAATCGAGAAAGTATTTACGTCGGAAATAATCTTGAATTATACCAGTTCCACATTATGGATATGTTGGAATCGAATAACGTTTATATAACTTATTGTGGTTGTTGACTTTTTGAGAATTAGTATAAAAGCTAGTAGATCCACGATGCGTTTAAACTAAAAGGCAGGATACGCATTAACAGGAATCGTATCCGGGAGCAGCCAAAGCACACTATACTGAATTTTATAGGCACCACGAGCCATGTCGGGGGCCTTCCATTAAGTAGGCACGTTTTAACATACTCTATATTATTACAAATGTTATTGATTGTGGTCGTTACTCGTTCTTATGACGGTTCGCAATATGTCTGGCCACAGTTCAAATGAATATTTTAATTTTGATGGAAATCTTAAAATAAAGGTATGTTTTGGGTAACATTCAGTTTACATGATTTTTAAAAATGATTAAGCAGTCAATACAAAACCATTTAGACTTACATTGAATTTTTCGCAACTATAAAATAGGGTAATAATGCGAAAAATTTGATGGAAAGTCGAATAATCACGAGAAAACTTTATAAGTCTGCTAACAAATTATAGAAAACGGTTTTTGATAAGATTGTTGGATTTGAGAGAAACAATTTTGCAAGTCTCCTATTTGCTTGCTAATGATTTCTCACACCAATTCGTCTTTTCAGAGATTGAACACCCTCTAAAAAGGTCAGAACAAATAAGCACAAAAAGCGTCTTTAAAAGCAATCTGGCAACAAGAGCGAATAACAATGCGCACCAGTATACATTCTACCTCTGCTCATGGTTGCGCTATGAGAAAGTTAATCAATCGACAAATAACAGTCGCCACGATCTGACGTTAGTGATATAACACAGGTGATTTTATTTTTTGTCATGATCGCCTGTCTGTTTACTGTGTGTTGATCGAGATGAGTGAAGCTTCTCAGGAAAATGGAAGCAAACTTCGGTTCAACACACTAGCTGTTGATTTGATATATTGTCGTATCAGGCCTTTTGTTAGCGGAAAATGAAAATAAAACTGGAGCTTACGGAAGGGATCTTCATAGCTGAAAGCGTCATTTTGTTTAATCGATTGGTATCGACAGTGTCCAGATTTCAATTAAGAAAATTACAATGAAAAATCCATAACTGGAACCTAAAACTTGACGTCATCTTAATACACCACCAGGCATGGGATGAGAAAAAATTGACAATGTAGGAAGTGAGTCTGAGCAAAACTTCTTGGTTGTTCTTACCCCATAACAGACTGACATGGTAATACTCATTACCATGGCCATGGACAAATGGTCCAAAACATGATAAAAAATAAGCGCCAAGAATTTTACTGAAATATCGCACATTCAAATTAGTGATGGAATTTGTGTTTCGAACTCGTTTCATCTGGATCCAACACTAACTTAGTGACAGGATGAAGCTAGCGCCGGATTGACGTTAACTCGAGAAAAACGAAAACACTATTTGTGTTTCCGGGCAAACTTCTTAGTCCTGTGTGAAGTCCCGCTAGAAAAGGAGTTCTGATCAAGCACAAATCTTGAGCGTTTTTTCAAAAAGACATCTACATTGGGTGACTCATTGTTTACTTTCTCTTCTGTTAATAATTCGGTCGCTTTAACATTTATCCCTCAATTCTTTGCATAATATGCTAGTCAAAACCACCGTCTTTCGATCTGTACTGTAGAATAAGTGAAAAGTGTTATAGTGACGCCGTAAAAAACGGAAGAGAAAGTAAACAAAGAGAGTCACTCATTGTAGATATGTCGTTTTGAATCAAAGCTTTAGAAATAGTGTTTTCGTTTTTTTAACTAGTGTCAATCCGGCGCTAGCTTAGCCCCATCACTATGTTAGTGCCGGATTCTGATGAGACGAAGTCAAAAAACAATTTCCATATAGGTTTTATGCTCTTCACGCGCAAAGATGGTTTTAAACAATTTTCTCCTTGGTGGAGAAAAAATAGTTTTTACATAAATTTTTCTCCACTAAGGAGAAAGCCAGCATATCGCACATTTAACCCTTGAAGGCGCAAATCATTTTTTTTTCAATTTTGTGAAAATTGTCTCACAGCTTTATCACGTTACTACGATAATTTTGAGACGTTTTTTGCCATGTTCTTTTAAAACAACATTGCACATTTAAGGGTTAAAATGTAGAATAAAGTAATAAACATTGCCATTTCATGAACATTAAAATTTTGAAAATAAAATGTTTTATGAAACGTTGCTGAAGTAAATATTTCCTAACAATTTATTTATTGCTCAAAATATTGTTTAACAATTTGTTTACAACACAAATTCGCAGTTATCTATGGACCTGGAGCCATCGGATCCTATAACCAAACATATGTCACTATGTTTTGAAATAGAAACCACCGCTAGAAATCCGATCACTAAATAGACCCAGCTCCGTACGTACGTACGCCTTCTTGAAGTCGAAAATTAACATTTTCAACAAACTCGGCACTGTGCAGTACTGACTGACTCATCTGTGTACTTGGGGGGTAAAAGTAGATCATCGACATTGTGCCAGTTATACACCGAAAAGCTTTGCGTAGTGGTAAACTCACGTACAAACAACGCGCGCCGCGCACACATACTCGGCTAAACGCATCGTTTATCTGGTCGCGTGTTTTTATGTACTTTACTTTTTTTTTCGATTTCTGCAACCGCTTGCTAGAGCTGTAGTCGTGCTGCGGTTAGGCTGCCTTGTTTGTTTCAACAACATTTCATTGACGGCCAGCAGAGACCACACCGTTACGGGCTTCGCAAGTGCTAATCATTCGTTCTTTTGCTGAGTATAATAATGCAATTTATGTCAATGTCAACCCCTGCTGGTTGCTGTTGTAGCAGTTACTGCTACGTACTACCGACCGACCGCACCGCAACTGAACGAGTGTGAGTGAGTGATCGTGAAAGATGAAGGATCTAACGCTTCACTGACTGGTTGGCCTTGATTTCGTCAATGTTTGACGATTATTCCAAATCTAGAATACCTTACTTTGGTCCTTAGAAAACGGTTTTTTCCCAAAGACATTGCCTTTTTTGCGCTGAATTTCACATCTCCGCATCAAACTCGTCGTCTTAGTGTTAGTATCGCATATTACAGCCCTCGCTTGATTACGATCGCACATTAACTTGTTCGCTCATGTGCGCTGCCCAAGGAATAATGATAATTTGACAACATCGCATTTATCATAAATGTTTTCTGGTTCTCGCCGGCGCTTCGTACCCTCATCCTTCACGGACTTAGCTCGGGCAAACGAAGAAAGGGGGAAGCTCTACAAGCTCGTCCAGCTACCTCCAGCCAAATGAAAATGCTGAACCGAAGAAAAAAAGTCATTCAAGTAGGTATTTCTCGCGCTAGTTTTCCTCCTCTCTCTCTGTGTGTGAAGTGCTACTACAATAAATCCGGCCAACAACTGTTGTTTTTGTTGTTACGACTCTAACTGTGCTTTCCGTTCCGATCCACCACTTCGTTTTCTTCTCCTGTACGTGTACCCTCGACACACAACTGGCGGTTGTTTATTATTTTCCTCTACTATTTACATTGAATGGGTGGAAAACAGAAGAGTAATGTGCCACCATCAAGTCTAACGTCGAGCTGTCTCTGTAAAGGGGCCTAGTCCGGGTACAGTCGTCGCACTTTTCGCATACCAATTAGATAATTAAATTGTGCTTGGTTCGGTTTCTGACACGCTTATTTGTTTGTGTCTAAGTTTCGATCTGATGTCGTTTCCACGATTTTTTTTTAAATTGCTTAAGATTGGGACAGTTCGCTAAGTTGTGGTTGATTTCCGCTAGAACGGATCGATCAGGCGATTGCGTCGAATTTGATTTCATTTCTGACAGTCCTTAAACTTTTTTGTCGACATTTCTTCTATAGCTGACAAAATTGTAATCAAAATGAACATGAAAAATCTGGCAGAGGAAATTGTTAATTTTTTAAATTAAATTAAGCAATCACTTGAAGTTCCACTGTAGACATACGACGTCGAACGAATAAGTTCTCTAATTTTAAGCAAACAAGATAGTCCGAATTGATTCTACCCGAAGTTAACGAATTTTTTTCCAAAATTAAGATGGTTAAAATTAATATAATGGAAATTTTACCTTGAAACTAGAAATGTCATTTTCATTTTCTATTCGAAAATGTGATTAGATGCTGCATTCCGTCTATAATATAGGAAAGATGGACACCTAGGGGTAGGGGGGGGGGCGTTACAGCCCGCCACATACATCACAATTTCAAACCATTCAATATCCGACCAACGTAAGACAAGATCATCACGCTGATGATTAAATAGTAGACTGAGTTTTTTATTCACTGGATAATACGAAAGGATAAGGTGCCAAGGGATCAAATTGCTTGCCAATCTATCAATTTTTTAGTCGAAGTTATAAAAAATGGATCCATTTCCACCTGGACTAGGCATTAAGAGAGAAAAGCTAAACGCAATTGCGGTATAATGAATGAGCTTTGTCCACGGACTTATTTTGACGATATTATGACGCGGAAACGTGACTGTTTCAGAATTCAAACTATGTTGTTTTTGAGTACATATTAAAACCAACCGAGTTGAAATAACTCGTCATATAATCTGTCACATTCTGCTGATCAAAATGGCAACGAAGATCTTAAATTTCGAATTCCACCAAAATTTTATCGACTTCAAGATTCGCCATATGGCTGACACCTCTGGGACAAAAAAATAGATAAAATTGGACAATGAGTATTTAAAAAAGGGGAGATTTCCACAACTGTTTGACTGAATTGAGTAAAAAACTGGAATGCTGGAAAAAAGATC
This sequence comes from Topomyia yanbarensis, assembly GCF_030247195.1. Classification (NCBI taxonomy): domain Eukaryota; kingdom Metazoa; phylum Arthropoda; class Insecta; order Diptera; family Culicidae; genus Topomyia; species Topomyia yanbarensis. The sequence goes on from NC_080672.1 coordinate 364,246,130, forward strand.
GTTGAATATACTTGTTCAAATCTTCGCATAATCATTTCAATCTGTGACAGATTATATGTGACACATTATATTTCAACTCAACTAGTGTGAGCAACTTCTGATATGTAAGCAAATAAATATAGGTACTAACCAAATACCAGAATATCATAGATGATCGATGCATAGGAAGGAAAGAATTGTTGACACGAGATTTTTCTAATACAATTCGTGGTAGTGGTCATTAATGTTGTGGAATTTGTTGAAAGTTGCTATCATAATCTCACCACAATAATGATGCCATCTCATGTCTATTTTATCAGTGGTAACTTTTTTCAGGCAGTTCCTTCATAAACAGGTACAAAGAATCACAAATATGTGAATTGTCCCTTTCAAGCAGTTTGTATTTATTTCAAAAGATAATCAGCTTGCAATTTTTTTTCCATTTGTGCGTGAGGGCAAAACAGCTAACTAAGAAAACTTAGATTTGTATGTTTCGTATTCTACTCATCAGTAACTGACACCAACTTGCTGTCAGTTAGACAAGAAATCCAGCTCGCATGTGACCGCCTAAAATAATAGGCTGGTCCCGAATGATGTCACGGGTAGCCAAACACTGAAGATTTGGTTTGTTGACGGGATACCTTTTGCACAGTTCCACAAGTTTTGCTCTCATGCCAGGAACATGAAACACAAAAATCCAACGATGATCAACTCATCCCTGGGTTAGGTGATGAGCACTGGTTCGGTACTCTTTAAAACTTTGAGTGTTCCATGCCAGAAATGGATGTAAAATACCAGATGATCTTTGGTAACTCAAACACACGTGTTGCGGGCCTTCACATAGGAGCTATGGATGGTGAATGTTAGTGCTGAATGCATGCTTCAGTTTGAAAAATAGATGGGAGCCCTTATTTTTGTAACAAAATGCTATTGCTGCCTGCTTGGCGGTATGGTTGGAACCATAATAGTAATCAGTCTTGCTGATCCGACCGACTGGTGAGGCGATGGCATGCAGTGGGATGAAGAAAACGTCTAGTATCTATAACAAAAACAACCAACATCATAAGGCCTTTTTATATGTCACTCTTGTTCATTAATAATGCCAAGCCGTGTGGTGTCCGGCGGGCTGAAATCTTTTTGCACTATTTCAACCAAGAATAGAACCTCTGGGAACTGCTCCCATGTCGTAAGAGGCGACTAACAACATGCTAGGAGTTCCTAGGCCGACGTTTTGCTCCGTACCGAAGACTTAATCTGGACGGACCTTAAGGTTTTCCATATTACCCTCTTTCCAGTCTGTATTTAGTGAATCACTGACATATACTCACCTTTTCTGATTCGCCTTTCTTGATTGTGTACCAACGTTTTAAGTTTCTTCTGGCGGTTGTATATTAGCCGTAAATGACGAAATCTAATTCTACACTAAGTAACAGAATATATTAATATACCGGCACTTCCACGCCAAGGTTTAACTTCCAAAGCTTTGGTTTAAAAACCGTTTTTAAAAAATGGAAACTTTCATGTAGGAAATTTATTGAATTGGCCTAAGATGGAGCTGTCGAATTTCACAAAAAGCTTTTTATGTTGCAAGTGATCTGTAGTTGTGTTAAATTAGGTATTTTTCTATTATATTTGGAACCGTCTACCGACAAATCTACATTTACGAATACCTCCAAAAGTGACTCCTTGAGGTCTCATGAAGGCCTGACACTAGCTTTATGATACTTTTGCTTTTCTAAACAGTAATAAAAATCTCAACATTCAAGAACTTCACTTTGTCAGAAAATGTAGGGCCATCGGAAGCTAAAACTTCGTAAAATCGCACTCCTGGTCCTTTTTTCAGTGCAGTACTCTACGTCACTCGTTCAAATTTGCACCGCTCTTATGGTAGTCGGTATTTGCTAGTATTACTGTTCTCCCATCCATTCTGGTAGTCAAACGGTGGGATAGCAAAATTCTTACAAGTTTCCTATCTCATGCCTCCACGCGAGTCTAAGTCTATTGATGACATTTGGTCCTTAGACCGCAGAATGAGAGGGTGCGAACAGAATGAGAGGGTGCGAACAGATCTAGTCGAGAAAACATTGCCGTAAAAATGAATAGTTGATCGGAAATTAGCCCCAATACGACTAATCTGACTAGTATCTATGAACACGGGTCAATACGTATTGAAAATTCGCCGCGTCTGTTTTTATGAACCTAATTTAAAGCTCCGTTATTGCTAACAAGCCCGTGCATCAGGTTAACAATCCTTTATATTTCCCTTCAGTGTTCGGTATTATCGCTCGTATACTTGTATTCCACAAACAATCCGATATGGAAAATAAGAAATACTTTCCTTGATTTATAACATCTCTCGCTATTTTTGCCTGTATAATGTGTTATCACTCGGTAGTTTTCAAGCCAATAAATATATCGTAGAGAAGAAGTAGCGAATTCTGTCCAAATACTGTTGCAATAAATAGTGATCCGGCCCATTACGCGGATAAGATTAGCTTTTCTAGGCAATACTCCCACGGTCGGCCGTGTGGAGTTCAAATTGCTTTTGTTTAGGGAACATAGTATACTCTCGGTAGCCGGCTGCCCAGAGTTTAAAAATAACCAAAAACTAAACAAGATCATCTCTTTTTCGAGTGATCGTGCACTCGAAGACTAACTAAACAACTACCTAATAAAACATGCTTTACAGGTCGCATCGTTTGCTTGGAGCGAATCCTAGACCTGATACCCTTCCAAACCACCAACTCCGCGACACCTATGGAAGAGTCTGATGAATCGTCGTCCTTCCGTTAAGTAGGTGGAGCATCAACACTTCCCGTCTACCTTATCCTTTATCCTTCCCCGTGAACGATGGAGATGGGGGCGGCCGGCAATGATGGCTATCATGCTGTTGAGGTTTTAATATGGGTCGGATTGGTATGAATTCCTACTTACCACTTCCTAAGCAACTCTTATTAGATAATCAGCAGTCAAACATGATGAAGTCAGTGTGCAATCCGCCAAAATCATCGTCACAACGCAACGCAACGCAACGCACTCTTGTTCATTAATAATGCCCTGCAATCAACAATCTTGAGGAATTTCTCCAATTCACGCGGACCAGATCGTCAAAGAAATAAATCAGGAGTTAACAAATTAAAAGAAAAGTTGTAATGCTGGCACACGCAACTAACACGATAACATATAAACGCTTGAGAATTTCGCGATCATCCACGACTGCTCACGTTCGTGAGCTCCGAAACATGATAACACTCCGATGATAAAGTAAACATTTTAGCACTTATAAATTTACGAACACGGTCTGAAACGTGAACCTACAGACGTCCGCGTTCGCGCGATCATGAATTAGTCACGTCCGGAGGAGATAGAGCTCTCCTAGCAACCTAAATTCAGTTGGAAAAATCAAAAACGTTTCATGGAGACATAACCGGGACCTCTGTGATATGGGGAACTTACTGTATTCTAGAATCTGAACCGCACACTGAAAAATGTGCACTAACACATACGAAAAATTGAACCATGCACACATTGATTAATTGTCGCTTAATTGTCGTAAATTAGTTGTGAAGAAAAAAAATGTCGCGCAAGTTTTTTCTTAAATTTGGGATGCGTTTTAATCTAAACTATACTAAATTAAAAAAAAACAAGTGCGACATATTTTTTACTTCACAATTAGTTTACGACAAATGTTTACGTGTGATTAAAGTTTTTGAACTTTAGAAAAATGCAATTTTCTAGGGTGGTAGTGCTAACTTTACGGTAAAGTTAGCATGTGGTAGTGCTAACTTTACTGTAAAGTTTGCACTACTATACCAAATTAAAAAAAAAAAAAACGAAATCGACAAATTTTTGGATTTCATAACTAATTTACGACAATGAAGCGACAATTAATCCATGTGTCATGGTTCACTTTTTCATAAGTGGTAGTGCTAACTTTAGGTACATCACTGAAAACTAAGTATCATATTGACGGTCCACGTGATCATTCAGGGATACGCGAATATGCGAATGGCCGCACGGTTCTTTATACACGCGAAGTAACGTACGATAGCACATGTGACATACAAACTTCCACGCGATCGAACATGTTAACATACAAACGCTCGAAACCTCCACGATAATATACAAAGACCAGCATGCAATCCCGATCATCCTCGCCCTAGTTTTTGGTAAACACAAAAACGCCTCAATGATTTAGTGAACGTTATGACACTTATAATCTGATCAACGCGGTCTCAAGCGCGTACAAATAAACGCTCATCCCTACGCGATCGTACACACATCTGAACCGTACACTCAATATCAAATTCAGAGATCACGGCCCGCTGAAATTGGCCTTTAGTGCAGTGTTTTAGTGGGTGACATTCCCCGTCCGGTCTGCAATTGTAGTGAGCGATTCTGTCGGGGAGCCCTTCCGAGACCATATCTCTACAGCTCCAGTAGGACAACTCTCGACAAAAATATCATTAAATAATTCTTACAAAACAAATCTTGCATACTGTTGAAATGGTCTATTTTCCTTCTTTTGTGCTGAAGGTTCCAAAAGTTTTTTTTTATAATTCAAGATTTTGAGGGTGTACAACAATTTTATGCATAGTTTTGTTTTGCATTTGACAAGACCTACAACCTATACTAGGTCACTTGAAAAGCATATCAGTCACATAAAGATAGGAAACTCATTGGCGAGTCTACGCCAAAACCGTTCACAGATTGCAGTGGAAGCGAAGTGTTGCTTATTTCATTCTGTTCTGTCATCGTTGATATATTTTCTGTAAACATTGGTAAAAAGATTACTTTTAAATAACATCACCTCTTAATTTGTCTATAATTGCTTGCCAAAACGAAGGAAAACTACCATTTTCTGAGATGGTGAGTAAACATCTTGCGAAAATTGTGGAAAACATCATTTCTGATATTATCTGCAGAGCTATATGTGATTGATTCCAAAGTGTAATTTGTGGAGCAGGCATCGTATATTGATGGCCAACGTAAATCGTAACAGTATCCAACTCGTATCGAAGTCGCATGATAATACGCTAGATGCATAAGCAATATACATATTTTATCGTAACTAGTGCGCCTTGAAAACTCATATACGAAACTCGTATACCTGCATAAAGTAAATCATGCCAGATCCACACTACGTCGTAACTCATGCCGAAATAGTAATAACTACGATGAAAATCAGCATGTACTGTATATAACCTCCACTGTTGTCTGTATATCCTATATTTGCGCATTTTTTTCGGTAAATGGTGATTTAAATATGTTTGTATAACTCGGATGCAATCATAAAATACCTATGAAAATGTCTACTGGGATTTCCCGTTTCTACTAATTCGAGCAAAGTCTTTATGAGTAAGTTAGAAACTCTCCAAATTACGAGAGGAAAACAAGTCGGGTTCATCGGGAATTTCCAGTATCAGTGGGAAGAAGCCGAGTTGGTGTTTTTGAACAGCAAAGCCCAGTAACTTCTTTACCAGAATCTCCTACGTAGACCAAAATATCAGGGAACTTAACATTGGTATTGATTTGGTCTTGGCTTCCAGTTGAAATTCTATTTATGAAAAGTATTTTTATAATCATCCTAATACCACAATTACATTTCGAAGAAATATATAAGTCAAATGGTGTTGAATGATTGAAACTCCGAATAATTGTAAATAAAACTAACTTATTTCATACATACTTGGGTACTGAGAATGTTTTCCGTGAATAAAATTAAGTTTTTGTGGGAAGCCAGGACTCACTTGCGGGTGTACAAAAAAAACTGCATCACGTTGGGAGTTCATGAGCAGAATTATGAGTTTGGCGACAAATCGTTAAGGGTGTCCTCTTACATAATTGTGCAAAAAGCACCTAATGTTTGATATTTTTTTGAAGAAGTAAAATGACTTAGACATGTGCGCTATTCTGCAAAATATTTAATAATGTTTTACCTATAAAATAAAAATTTTCGAGCGCAAGGTGTCAAAAATGGCGTCCAAAATGGCGGCTTCGGCAAAGGTGTTTTGAAAATCGACCTCATCTGCGGGCACGATACAGGTCGCAATTTGTCGCCTGCAAGCAGCAAACCAAAACGATCTTGAAGATTACATTCTGTAGAGTCGTCCAAATCTGAAAAACATGAACAAATTCGATATAGGAACAAAATGGCGGCCACTTGAAAATAAAGTATCGTTTTTTGTATGATTTTTCCACTTTGGCCGGCTGTAAAAAATCGTTGATGTTCAAAATATTGCGATTTTGTAAGTTACAGCGCCCGAGAATGTTGTCTTCTTTTAGGCGTGCAAAACCCAAAGTTGATTGGTTGAATAGTTAAAAAACGAGAATGCCCGCACATTCAAAAAATCTTTTTCCGAGAAAGCCGCCATTTTTGACGCCTTTTTTGACACCTTACGCTTGAAAATTTTGATTTTATAGATGAAACCTTAATAAACATTTTGCAGCATAGCGCACATGTCTAAGTCATTTTACTGCTTCAAAAAAATTATTAAACATTAGGTGCTTTTTGTCACAATTATATAAGGAGGATTCCCTTAATAGAAAAAGGGACAAATATCCGATCAAGGGTAGTGTAGCACCTTGCAATCAACCAAGGTTGTCTGTCGATTCTCAATTGAGACGCTAATGGTGTGACCCCATTATATACCCTTAATTGACATCCTTCGACACAATCTTGGCCTTACCAAATCTAAACGGGGGTGATGTCGTGAAAACTGTCGCATAGTATCTGACAATAGTTCAAAGCAACATCTGATATTACTCCATATGTATATGGTCTAAGAATAGAAATTGGATCGTCCACTCAGCCTAGCATATACTACATTCCCTATTCTCCACACACCCGCATGATGCACAGCCTTAAAGATTGGATTCGATTATCAGGGAGAGCTGATTATTCAGCGCGTAATGTTGAATTAACTTCTTTACTTATGTTATCGTCCGTCCTACTGATTGCGGACAGTGAATGTTTGTTTTTGTTTTTTATCGTATTATAAGCTACGAGTTGGTTTGGTTACTGGTTGTTAAATTTCGGTCGTGAGGAAATACAGTCAGCTGACAGAGTATACAGTGTACTATACACTTAATTGCTGTGTTTAAAGCGGGTCGATGCTAAGAGTAATAACTGATTAGATTGGGCGATTAAACAACTTTGGCACAATTTATTCGTCGTTGTCAGACCAAGAAAGAGCAATTCATACAAATTGCAGAATAGCTACCTAAAGATTACTTATTTTTGCAGTAAATCACGATCAATAAAATTGTTACTCCTTAAAGAATTTTCTGCACCCTTTTTCATGTTTCAATAACGATTAAAAATCGATGTTTTATATTTTTTTTATATCATTTCCATTTATTTGAAACGAAAATCTATTTGTACTCCTGAGAACTTTATCTCACGCCAATTAATATCCAAATTATTACTCTTCGCCGCCTTGAAATACCTTTTCATAACAAATCCAAAACAAGACAGGTTTCAAATCACAGCTCCACAAATCTTCCCAGTAGCTGCTCTCTATATACGTTATATGTTTAAACGTCAAAAAGGTAAACACATCACCCACACTCGATACTAACGCCGCTGAAAGAAATAATAAATAATCGGCTCTGGTGGTGGTAGTTGTGAAATGTGCTTCATAATCGCACAATCGAATTGTACAACAAACAGTCGAGGAAAGAGAGAGAGAGAGAGCAAGAAAATGAGTGAGTGAGGATTGAAAGGGAAATACAGGAAGCTTGAAATACCGAAGATGACCGTCGTCGGGAACGGACAGACACTGGGAAGGAGATTCCGAAAAGCGAATTATTTCGTATGTGTCTCTTTCTTTGGGACTGTTTGCGCCACTTCAGTGCCGAGACGAGGAAGACTGTGTTCTCGCTTCTTGCTGCTGATGTTTACGATCGTGCGAGGTGTGGTGAGGTGAGGGCAGACCATTTATTTCAGTTTATTTTACCTTTTATTTTTCGTGTTCGCTCTCCATTGTATGCAACACTGGAGGCTAAATTGCTCTGCTAGTTTCCATACGCACTGCTGGTATAATTGTATCAGTGATGTGTATTTACATTTGAGCGGTGTTGGTTTACCGTCCCGTCCGCCGGACGAGTCTGAGGTACATAGAAAATCGAGCATAAGGTAGCGGCACAGTGTGAGATAATCGGGGAGTGAAGGCAACGTAATTCAATCTTTATTTTATGCGTGAATTATGAAGGTACTGGGGTATACTGTCATTTTACGAAGCTGGGTCCGGAACAGGAAACGACTTCAGATTTTCCCCCTGATTTTGCTGCTTATGTTTCTTAATGTTTTCAATATTTTCCAATTCCTGTTGAAAAATTTCCACAGAGCGTAAGTAACAGTAAGATTAGATATGGAATTTGCGTTTCGACTTCGTCTCATCAGAATCTGACACTTAGTGACGGGACTAAGCTAGCGCCAGATTGACGCTAGCTCCAAAAAAATGGAGACACATAGTGTGTCTGAGCAAAGCAGTAGTCAAGCGTGATGTCCCGCAAGAAAGAACTAATGAGAAATAGTGAAATCGAAACATATGGTTTGGCTTAGCAAAGCATAGTGCATCTTGCATTGACATTCTCTGATTCGAAAATCGAAATATTTGGTTTTGTTCTACCAAGGCAGACTAACAGCAATCATCTGCAAACAGTACACTAGCAGACGCAGAAGGTGCACAGCGAGTGACCAACCACCGTCGAAAGAAGCGGACCGCATAATTCCAGCGAAACGTACCTATAGCATACTGTACTGACAGGCACCATCCGTCATTCTCTACCCACACATGGGACCAGGCTGTGTGGCAACTTCCAGAGTCAGCATTAGCAGCAGCAGCAGCACCGCCGAGTAGATATAAGTACAAGCGAATGGTGCGACGGCTGTTTAGGAACGGTGCCCTGCTCCGCCGCCGCCGACTAAGTTCCATTTCACACGCTCTGGCTCTTGTTTTTTGAGCTGTCGACAAGCGGTTTTCCTCACGTTTGTTATTCACCGAATATCTCGGCGAATCGCACTGTTCATCGCTACATAATAGACTGGTGGAACACTACTACTACGACGACTGCCTTTCCCATAGGACCACCACAGTGACAGCGCAGTCGGAACGGCCGGGTATGAGATGAAAACAAAAAGTCGATTCCAACCACTACAAGTGTATGGTTGTGTCGAAAAATAGCTTACCAACCATACGACGATTCATCCTGTGTGAGAATGTTTGTGAGGACGGCCCACCGGGAGTTGTGCAGGGTGACGGCTCTCAACTCCTTTAGCCTGCTTTCCATCCGCTCTGTCGGTCGCCAATTCGAGTACTACCCTACGTTGCACGTGTGACTCCGTCGCGTGCACCTAGTTGGTCTGCATTAACAGGGGTACATAGGAAAAGGCGGTGTTCTTTAGGAAGTTTTTATTTGAAAAAAATGTATTGCAGTCTAACAGCTCGAAAAGGGACTACTAGTTTTTGCACAGGTAGTTCAAAAGACCGGCTCAGGCTTTCCCATACTCGGTGTGATGTGGTGTGCTAGCTCGTGTCATCATGACGTTTCGTTCTTCGAAGCCCGAAACGACGATCGTTCGTGTTGTTTATTGTTTATGGAGATGATGCGGCTGATTGTGACTGCGGTGTGAAATAGTACAAAGCTGACTCGACTGCCTTCGTTATCCGCGGTGGACTATGTACAGCAGGCGAAAGGTTTTATATACACAAGTGTCGGTAGCTTTCTAGCATTGTTTTATATTGTAGACATTTCACGCTGTTGGTCATTGTTCGTGGTTCGTGTAACTGTATCTAAAGCTTTTTTTTTCTTCTTTCAAATCAAAACATATCTATCAAACTATAATAATATATTCCTTTTCTTCCTCCCCCATTAGAATGATCTGTGCGGTATAAAATGGCGTAAGTTGGCCCAGGGTGAACGGCCGCACGCGTCAAGTTACCCACTGGACGACCCGGTGCTCCGTTCCTACTCCAAATGTCTCGAGGTGGACATTCTGTGCGTGTGGCGCCGGGTAGCCGCCCCCAAACCGGCCGAGCAGGACCAGAACGTGTTCGAGATGAGCATACCGGGGCCGGTGACGGGTGGGTCGGTTATCCATCCGCCGCTTTCGCTGACCGCCGCCAAGGAGCTGTGGATCTTCTGGTACGGCGAAGAACCGGACCTGACCGATCTGGTCGATCCGGATCTGCTCAAGTCTTCCGGTAAGTGAAAACGAGTTTTATACTGTGGAAGTATATGGGAATTTCTGACGGAAAATGTGTGCGACAGCGACTTTGAAAATATTATAGTGAATAGGCAATACACTCAGGTTTTTTTTACGCGGGGGATATGTGCCGCGTAAAAAAACCGCGTGATTGGAAAATCCGCGTAAAAACCGTGTTAATTGGAAAATCCGCGTACAAATATTCTAAGTCCTTTTGAATTCAAAAGACATCGACTTTAACCTGAAAAAATCTAAGTTTTTTTGTAAAGAACTTAGAAGAATTTTGGCAGTTTTGTTTTGCGCTGATTTCGCAATTAACACGGTTTTTGCAAAAAATAAGTCATTTTGAATGCAAAAGACCAGGTAGATTCTCGAAAAGACGGAAGAGACGAGTCTGGACTCCTTATGGCCCGTACCACAACAATATGGGTATTTTCGGAATGGTCTAGACGAGTAGGTGCCAGAAATTGATTTTTGACGCCATTTCGAAATTCATGATAACGACTTCCGGTTTAGTGAAATTCGCTATAACCCAATCAATATGAGTATTTTCGGAATGGTCTTGACGAGTAGGTGCTAGAAATTTGTGTTTGACGCTATTTTGAAATTCAAGATGGCGACTTCCGGTTTAGCGCGAGTTCTGGCATCTACTCGTCAAGACCGTTCCGACAATACCCATATTGCATGGGTTGTAGAGAATTTGCACTAAACCGGAAGTCGCCATCTTGGATTTCAAAATAGCGTCATAAATCAATTTCTGGCAACTATTCATCAAGACCATTCCGAAAATATCCATATTGATTGGGTTATAGCGAATTTCGCCAAACCGCAGGTCGCCATTTTGGATTTAAAAATGGCGTCAAAAATCTATTTCTGGTACCTACTTGTCAAGTCCATTCCGAAAATACCCATATTGTTGAGGTGCGGGCCATAAGGAGTCTTCCAGACCCGTCTCTTCCATCTTTCCGAAATCTTTTAAGTCTTTTGCATTCCAAAGGACATGAAATTTTGTTTTGCAAAAACCGTGTTAATTGCGAAGTCCGCGCAAGATAAAAGCTGGCGAAATTCATTTAAAAGGACTTAGAATTTTTTTTTCACAAAAAAGTCAAAGTCTTTTGCATTCAAAAGGAATATTTTTGCAAAAACCGTGTTAATTGGAAAAACCGCGTTATTGGAAACTCCGGAGTTAGAACATAATTGCTCTAATGCAAATTTCCGATTTTGTTTGAGAACTTGTGCCTTACCATACAATGGGAATTAGAGAAGAGAGTGGTTTCGGAATAGGGATAGTAAGGACACAAAAAATAAAACTAACAGAAATATTTACTCTCCCGGAGACATGAAAAATACCATATGGCCTTTTTAAAGCAACAAAAAAATCATAAAATGCATTTTACTTTTAAATGGTTTACGACAGCCAAGAAAAATAATTGCTTATTGAAAATCGAAGCCTGATCATTTATCAGTGCAAACTTCCTTTCATTTTCTACACGGAAAAAAATGTTACCAAATTCGTGAAAAAAGTGCCATGAATTCAATCACGTTTTTACGTTCCGAAAACAGGACCATGAACAAAAATCATGTGTTTTATAATTATGTTCCATTTTCAGTCAGTAACGCATCAATAACGCTTTTATTTGTTTGTTTTTGTTTTGTGAACTTCAGTCACGGTTTCCATCATACCATTACTAAATCGATTTTCTGTACGAGAACTAGTTCACAACTTTATGAACATTGTTCATAAAACCAAAGGTAGAATCGTTATTTTATTCAAAACTTTTGGAAAACATATTGACGCGTGAACTATTTCATGATTTCATCGTGAACTAGTTAATGATTCCAAATATAATAGTCACGATTCAATATCCGGGCTCGTAAAATAATTCACATAATCACACAATGTTATTCATGTATACGTGAACTGATTTCTAGCGAATTAGTAACAACTTACCATTCATGGTCATGAATTAGTTCACAAAACCATGAAATATTTTTTATATATTCGTGAACTAGTTCATGATTCCTAGTATAGTAGTCACTGCTTGCCATTCGAGTTCATGCAATAATTTACAAAATCGAAAAATGTTATTCATGTATACATGAACTGCTTTAAGATTCTTAGCAACTGACCATTCGTGCTCTTGAAATAGTTCACAAAATCATGAAATCTTATTCACGGAAACGTGAAAGAAATTTATGATTCCTAATATAATAGTCATACCTGACCATGTGTGACCTTGAACTAGTTTACACAATCAAAAAGTATCGTTCATGTGTTTGTGAACTAGTTCATGATTTCTGGTATAATTTTTACAACTGACCACTTGTGCTTGTGAAATAGTTCAGAAAATCATAAAATTTTATTCATGGATTTGCGAACTGGTTCATGACTCGTAGTACACGATTCACGATCTATCTTGAGTGCTTGTGATATTTAGAAAACATCCGCAATCATTTTCTATTTCATACAACTCTACATATGGTCTTACAATTTTCACGTGAACCAGTTCACAAAATTTGGGTTTTGTCGTCGTGAAATGTCATATATTTATGCACAGCCTATAGAGACTAGTAATAGGTGCGAGCACCAGATATAAGATAACTATTCGGACCTCGAAGATTGATTCGATAAGGGTCACTGTGATGTCTGGACAGAAAATGAAAACTGCGCTGAGGATAAAAAATATATTACAGAGCCACGAATCTTGCTCGTGATGTAGTTCACAAAACAAGATACCGCGAACCATTTACGGTTTTATGAACCAAATAATATTGTCACGTTACTCCGAGTAAAAAATCCGACAGTGATTCAACATGCACAGTAGTCACATTACTGCATGTGTCAAATTCGAACGTGAGCTCGAGAATAAAATATCACGGTAACGCGCATATAAATTACGATAAACGTGACTAATATCCTAAAATCATGAACACAAATTACACTACGCGTGATTCGTGAAAATTATCCTCAAAAATCGTGAAAATTATCCTAAAATCATGAACGTAAGTCACACCACTCACTAAAAAAAAATTCAACGCGAAACTCGTGAATAAACATCACGAAAGCGTGAATATAAATTATGAATATTGTGACTAAAACCTTGAAATCATGCGTATAAATCGTGCAACTCTGCCAAAAAAAAAATCCGATATTAAACTCATGAATAAAATATCACAGTAACGTGATGAGAAATTACGAAAATCATGACTAAGCTCTTAAAATCATGACCGTCGTTTTGGTTGATATACTACAAACCAGTGTATCCCCAAAGTAGGAACAAGAATCAACAAAAACTAAATGTCCAGGGAACCACCACAGTAACCTAGCAAAAAAATTGCAAAATAACGCCATGTACATTTTTGCGCGAACTAGTTTTTTAAAAACATATAGATTCATGAATACGAGGATTATTATCCATAATTTCAGAAACTTGGTCACGATTTTCGTAAATCGCTCAGTTCACGATATCGTGATTTTTTGTTCATCAATTTATGAACGGATTTTTTTCCGTGTAGTAATGTTTATAATTGCTGGATGAAAAAAACCACAAGACATTCTTGATTATACGTCTAGATTTTCCAAATACACTCGTAATTGAAAGCATTCAACAGTTAACAAGATTTGATGATGACTTCTTTTAAAAATTATTAGAGAATTTTATTTAGTTGAACACTTAAAGAGAAAAGAAACATTTTGAATGTGATTGCATGATTCAGAACTTATTGATAAAAAAGTTTTTTTAACAGTAACTTTATACATGCTTTTATATTTCATACTAATTGACGTAATTCAATATTAATTCTTCAAAAGGGTTAACATGATTTATGTAAAGAAACTTATTTTACCCATTATTCCGCTGCCGTGCTGAATTTCATGAAAAGTACGCATGAATCAACATCGTTACCCTTGGTAGAATCAATTTCAAATGTTTTCTGTGTTGAAATTATAACAAATTAAGAGAAATCAGCAAAACAAAAGTTTGTTTACAAATCTTATTAGCCCTATTCAAATGTTGATATGGAATTCCTACTATTTGTAGCCAAAAATACAATTTATTTTTGAATAAGATTCTAATCGCCATTTGAAATCGAAATGCTCATAACAAAAATTTTCGGAAATGTGATAGTTCTCGAGATAATTTAAATTTTGTTTTAAAAACAATTATTTTGTTTTATTGCGACCTTTTCATAAGTTATTGTGTTTCTCCACCAAAAGAAATAGGTTTTTCAAAAAGCCTACAATATTTCCTGTAACTTTCTATTTGACATCAAGGCGATATTGTAAACTATTTGAAAGCTACATGAAAACAACCAAAATATGTTCGAACTGTTTAGTTTAATCATCAGACCCTTTGGTTGAATCGTATTTTGATTGTTTTAATTGTTTTCGTGTAGCTATCAAATGGTTTACAATATCGCCTTGATGTCAAAGAGAAAGAAGTTACAGGAAATATTGTGGGCTTTATTTTATCTTTTGATGGAGAAACACAAATAACTTACGAAAAGGTCGTAACAAAAAAAAATAATTGTGTTTTTAAAACAAAATTTGAAATATCTCGAGAACTATCTAATTTCAGAAAATTTTTGTAACAAAACAAAACAAAATAATTGTGTTATTAAAACAAAATTTGAAATATCTCGAGAACTACCACATTTCAGAAAATTTTTGTTATGAGCATTTCGATTTAAAATTGCGTTTAGAATCATATTCAAAAATAAAATTGTAATTTTGATTGCAAATAGTATGATTCATAAAAATATTTCAAAATTTGTTGTTAGGAAAACTTTTTTTTGAAAGCTTCTCCATGATCCAAATTTACTGAAAAAGTTTCTTTTACGTCCTTAAAATGATAAATTTTTGACATTTTATGATGCGGTAATGCGAATAACTTTTAAAAAGGGCATAATTACACGAATTAATTGTTTTTGTTGGTGCAAAATTCCAAATATCTCGAAAACTATTGCATTTTAGAAGATTTTTGTTCAAAGCATTTTGATTTGAAATGATACTTAGACTTATATTTTGTAATAAAATTACAGTTTTGTGTGTCAATTAGTATAAAATTTAAACACATTTATAAAGTCATTGTTAGAAAAACTTTTTTACCAATAAGTTTTCCATCATGCAATCACATTTAAAATGTTTCTTTTCTCTTCAAATTGTTGTTGACAAATTATATAAAATTTAAAAAAAATGGTTTTTCTTTGTTATTTAAATTTTTAATATAAATTTTTGTTTTTGTGAAAAATGACACAATATTTTTTTCAGTGTATATTTTTTCGTGAAGTAATATTCATTACCTGTAACTCGTTCTCAGGAAGTTTTGATGTATAATATAGAGTACTCGACTTAAAATATTTGGAAATTAATGCACGTAGAAACGTCTAAGCCCATTTGAACAATTGCTCTTGTATCAAAATATTTCCATCACCAGAAAAAAAAATCATGGAGATTCATAAACCGAACACAACTGCAAAGTTTCGTTCGAATCGACGATGCTCATATTTTGCATTTTTTTATATAATAAAATGAGGAGAATAAATCAGGAACAAAACATTTAGAATCTAGTTTTTTTAGCTCTTTTGAACAAAAAATGTGGTAGATACCAGGGATGGCACATACAGTGTTTCAGTCAAAAAAATCTGCCTTCTGTGATACCTAAAATAGAAAAAAAATGTAAAAATCTTAAAAAAATTCAAAAAATTATCCAAAATCGGTCATCTGTGAAATACATTCACTACTTCTCGCAAATAACGTACTCTAATTTTTATCGAGGGTTATTTGCGACGATAACATATAAAATATGACGACGCAGTATTCTGTTCGATAGCATGAATCGTTGATTTCTTGACACCATACAGACTAGTCATTTTGCTTTTCTTCTTGGCTTTTTCAAGAAGTTTATGAACGACACGACTTGACACTCCTGTTTCGAAAGCGTTGGACTCCAAAAAACGATTGCGAAATCGGTGCGTAAAACATTCAGCGATTCTTGATCTTTCAGGTTGCGCTTCTCCTATTGCTGTGGAGTTTTTTGGTATCAATTATGGAGGTTTTACCCTTTGCGAATTTCCTTTCCTGAATATTTAGCCATTTTTGCTTGGAACATGTTTTCTATCTGAGCATCTACATAGCAGACTGAGCACTATAGATATCAGCTTTTCGTGCAGCTATTTTACGTACTTATTCTTGACATTCAATGTGCTTTTGGCTGAATGTCTTTCGAATTCATTTTTGGAATCAGCACGAGGTCGTAGAGTATCTTTATATATAACGAACTAGATACACGCAATGCTTAGCAACCGACATCAGTGCTTATCGTCAAAACAAGTAAAATAAGGAATCTGAGTGTTTGCGAACGCCTTCAAGGTGGTGTGCTGTCACCACTTTTATGGAATCATGGTTCCGCTAAGTACGTTGGGATAATCCTTGATTCAAAACTCAATTGGATTGCTCACATCGATATCAGAATCAAGATAACTTACATGACTGGATTTATGTTATTTCTTCCTTCTTCCACCACACAGCCCCTTGTGTCCCGTATGCTAGTATTGGTCTACCTGTTGTTGTGCCGATCCAATGAATGTACTTCCGTTTGAGTCCCCATAATTTGCCGAATGGCTGTCTGGTTGTATGGAGCAGTAGCTTGAACAATACGTACATTTTTACACTGATGGTTCTTCAATGGAGGGCCGAACTAGTTCTGGTGTCTATTGTCGTGAAATAAGATTTATCCAATCCAATTCTCTTGGTAGATACTATATCGCATTCCACCAAGCACACGACTTTTTGTGGCGTGCAATCGGCACTTCTAAAGGGAATTTGTGGCAAAAGAATTTATTTTTGCGCTGACAGTGATGCTAAAAGCATTAAGTTCGGCAGATTCGAGATCGAAGTTAGTAATCGCATGTCGAACTGATATCGAAGAACTAAGTATTTCAAACCCTGTCTGCCTTTTATTGGTACCAGGGTATTCCGGTATTACTGGACTTGAATTGGTGGACGAATTGTCTAGAGCAGGTGCTGCAACTAATTTGCTTGGTCCAGAACCAGTTTCACCACTGTCGATTAGTTGAATAAAGAACAAGATTCGCTCTTGGGCTGTGTCCCAACATGCCAACCATTGGCATAGTTTGCAAACTTGCGTTCAAACAAAATCTTCTCTGTCGAATGTGAGTTGGAGAATGTCAAAGAATGTGTTGCTGAATTAAAACATGGCTACTATGCAGCGTGCTGAGTATTATTCATGTGATCTTTGTAAATCCAATTTAGGAACTTCACATCATTTGATATATAACTAACTTGCAGTAGTTGCAGTACTAATCCGTATTGTCGGTTCCACATACATAGAGGAACTTACAGGAAGCTAAAATTCAACGATACGTTATTGTTTCTAACTCAGCGTGGTAAAGAGCTATAGGGTTTATTATTCCTTCAGGAGTGAACAATCCGGGATATTTATTCTTTTGTGTTGTGATTGTATTGTCATTTAGTTTTATTTCCCTACATTTTTCTTTCACCTTCCTTTCCCCATTTCCATCAGGAAAATGATGAGACTGAATGCCAAGGCACAAATCTCCCGAATAACATGGGGAACGCATCAATCGCCACTATATCCTGATTTCTTCTTTGGACCTTCACACAAGTTGTGTGAGTGTATGGATATAGGGATCAAGTTGGTGCAAAATCCAACTTTATTCAAAAATGACCAATTTGAATATTGGAGCTCACCATTTTTTCCAAAATTGCCGCATAAAGACCTAAGCGGTTTAAAGTACTGTTTTATTGAATGTTGAATCGGACTACATCTATGACTTGGAAATCAGTTATTTTGCTCTGTACGCTCAAATGAACTACCTAAATTGCAGCCGTTTAGTTCATAGACATCATCGCTTCATCATTCCAATAAAATCGAATCTGAATCGCACTTACTTTAGCAACACAACCCCCCAATCCTACGAAACACACGAATTCGGAAACACCACCCGGCCACAAATTTTGACTGACAGTCGACCTGTCTAATGCAGCCTCAACGTCAGCGTCAGCGGTGATTCAGTTTACAGCTAACCTAGGCACACAGGACTGCCAATAACAGACCCACCTACGCACCACCGTCGTCGGTCGGTACGGAATTCGAATCTTTCCACCGTACCACGATGGCCATCAGGCTACAGCAACAGCAGTAGTAGCAGAGCCTACCACCTAGGTTACATAACGCAATCCATCGGAGGCGGTCGTCGTTTTCGTCTCCTCGCCACCACCATCGATGACGCCGCATGCAGATGGCATTCGGTCGTATGTAGGTGGAAGAAAAAGGCTCGTTTCGAGCGAACAGCCAACGCAACGGACCAACCAACCAGCCAACGCGTTTCGGTCGATGTACGTTCAGGAAGAAAAGTAGGAATGGGCTTCCGGGATGCAGAAAATATTTGCATGTACACAATTCTCTTGTGGCATACGCATGAACCTACCTACCTATGCGATGCAGAAAGAGACGATGCATTTTTAGGTTCTTGTGTGCGGCACGTCCTGCACGACCGTGTTGACCTTCCCGTATAGTGTATGGTAGAAGTCGAACAGGACATCTCCCTGCTACACTGAACTGTATGGTGGAACATACAAAGAGAAAAAGCCAATTGAGCCATGAATTTCGGTGAAAGTGGGTGTGGGGAATTCTCACCACCCACCAGCATCACCGTACTGCACTGACGGTAGCATTGTTTAGGTTGACTGTTCGTTTCAGGGCTAACCTTCAACCGGGAACCAGGTGCGCGACGCTGTCCTGCTGCATGCTCAGGCATAATAAAACGTAATAGATGTAATAATGATGTACATTAAAATGTATAATGCCACCAGTGCTGGTCCGATTTGTAGTGGTTGCTTGTGTGGTGTTGGTTTGCTGCGGTCTGCCGTCGTCGTCGTCGTAGCGCGTATAGGTGACCCAAGAGAAAGCCAACAACAAGCCCGCCAGCGGCGCGGCCTGGTGGGAAGGGGACGAAGATGTCCGCGTCGTGTCGGGGTTGCGATGAAAAACGAGTTTTCAGGGGTAACGCGTGACAGGGCTGCTGCTTGTGTTCAAGTCTGGCAATGCTGTGTGTCCATATCGGAATTATCCGGCGGCTGCTGCTTGCTAGACGGATTCGAACAACTACATAGTGACACTGCTGCTGCATCGGTCGAGCGGTGGTGGGCACATAACGTTTACGTCCTCCATCATCATTCTCCCTTGGGGGCAGCCCTTTCTTCTGTGTGCCAGTTTTACGCTTTGGTTGACTGGATGGCAAATTCGAGAATGTGCGGCTACTACTGTACTGGCCAAACTGCAGCTCCTGGTGTATTGGTATTTATGACATAATACCAAAACATACCGAACAGAGCTTGCAAACCAAACCGATTGCCGCTTTTCCAGTTGTGCAGTCCTCTTCGGACGGGGCAGAGCATTTGCGGCGCACAGCGGCTATAAATATGTAATAAAACAATCCGTCTAAGATTGAAATTGATGACGACCCGTATAAATAAATACCATTCGAGCAACCATTCTAACTATTACAAATCTATTCATATTATACTCACCATAATAGGAATAGTGTCAATATATTCCAATACATACGGTACAATTATTATTCAACTATATACATTATAGTTACCATTTCAAATATCTTCCCTGTATGATCGTGTATCCTTCAATGGTTATATGTAATATAAGGAAGTACATTTGGAAGATATACATTATCCTTATCGTAAATGAGAGGTTTTTAAGTTATTTGCATCGTTTGGCTTGACAAACTGGCTTATAAGGAACACGACATATCTTCAAGCACCAATCAGAAAGGATTCCCACTGTCACGCTACGCCTGCACCTGTCCGGTATGCTATTATTCGGCTGTGATGTCAGTGAAAACAGAACGCGAAACATCCACTAAGGAATTTGATATCAAGGATTGATAGGACTTTCTTTATAGCATGTGCAAAAAGATAAACTTGCGAATTCATTGCCGAAAAGCCTTTCATATATTCTCTCAATCAACATTTAATTGGTACAATAGCTTACAAAAATATTTGGAATCGTTACATTCTATTTTAATATGTTTAGATAAAGATTGATCTACTTTTACGAAATAATAAGCGTCATTTGAAAACTCTCCCAAGATAGTGTGTTCATCTACAGTAGAATATTCTATTTTTTGGAATACAAAATAATATTCACATTCATCGGATAAAATATTTTGGATTTCTCCAAAACGTATCTCTTGATTTATGGATATGGAGAAAAACGCATCATTATTAGAGTGTTTTCTGCTCTGTTTGCTCAAAGCCGGTTTATAAGTGTAACCGTTAAATTTAAGATATGAAATCTCCTTAAAACAATTGTTGTTGTACTTATTAATAATATTAGAAGGCAATGCGAATTGATGGTTTTTAATTTGTACCGTTGCTTTTTTCGTCGATTTCAAAGTCTCGCAAAACTTCTGGATTGTTGGTGTGAACTTTGCGGGAACATCTGAATAATAGCGTGCATGGGACATAATGTAACGGTTTGCAATCTGAACTAATGGTTCTTTAGGCCCTTTTACATACTTCTTGAGAACGCCATTTATGTCTTCAAAGAAAAATAAAGAAAAAGCCCAAAGGGGACCAAAATTTTCACAGCATTGAACAATATGTAATAGCAAATGCACGTTGTAGCTCATTTCGTCCAATGTATACAATATTTCAAATTTTTTCACAAATTCCTTCAAACGTTCACTGGATTTATTTAGTGTTTCTTTTGATATATTTGTTTTGAGTAAATCTGCAATCACCGTTACAAGAAGACGAAAATGATTATAATGAGCATTAGGTAAGTATGGCTTTAAACAAACTGAGCTATAGTGAAGAAGCCACTGCAACCACTCATTAGCCTTCCATGAATTACGCTCACTTATTTTTCTGGCTGATCTGGAAGCCTCAGTAAATTGATTTATAGATATTAATATGGTGTCAATATCAACAATTTTATTTTTGATATAGCATTCACTGCTGGGTTTTTCAAACCATATCTTGCACAGTTGTTTGGTAACGCCGAGTAGAACACAATGCATATAATCTACCGGGCAGTGGTCAACGACATCAAACGATGGTATTAGTATTAAAGGTGATACTCCTTTCACACCATTGACTGGTATTTCACGGGACTTGCTTAGTGCCATCGCTCGTAACGTATCAGCATAATTTCGATGTTGTATTTCATCCACATATCCATATTTAATCTGCTGGCCCGATATATGCCCTGGATGTAAGCAGAAACTGCATCCATCATATCCATTGAACTGCTTGAACTTTTGCAACTTACAACGAGCCATTGTGTCAACACAACAGGCTATTGTTTTAATTGAGGGGATATGTATTGATCCCAAATTCAAGCCTTCTAAGTTCAGTTTTTGTAACGCCATAAAGAAGGGTTTCAAAAAAATGTCTAGGTCTGGTTCTCCACCATGAAGCCATAATCCAGCAATGACTGCATTCTTTCTCAAAAATCGCAAACCGGGTGGCAGATCATTAACAGCAGCTATAATGGGCCACAATGATCGTTTCACATTTGAATTAAAAATTTTAACACCGTCAGTGTTGAAACAAAGTGAGATCTGATTGGCTTCGATTGTGGCCCTTACCACAGCAGCGTTTACGATGTCGACTAAATCTTTTCTGTCGTATACAGTTTTCTTATATTCTTGGATTTGTGTCCAGTTCTTTTGTAATATATCCCGTAGATTTTCACAAAAATCGAACATAATGAAGAAAAACGACTCCGAGCCTCTACAATTTATGCAGTTGATTTGTTCATCGCTGATATACAAACCGCATTTCTTACATACGTAATGTCGTTGGTATTTATTTTTCGAGAAAAAATCCTGAAATTTGCTGAAGGTTTCCGGAAGTGTATTATATCCAGCGATAATGTTCAGCATTCGAAGTATATCGGTTAGAGCAATATTTGTCAAATTATGTTTCATAAAAATAGTCATCAACATAAACAAAACTTCAGCACGAGTTACGGTTAGATATGGATGAAAAGTTTCATCATAGTAATTCTGGAATATTTAAACGTTAACACACTGTAGAAAAAACAAACATTTGAATAAATTTACCGAGTGGAAACTTTCATAAACTGGAATTTCACCGTCCTCAATTTCATCACACATTTCATTTGTTATTGCAGTACATGAATCATCATCTGAAAAGTCAATCAGAAAGGCTGTAGATTCGACCTCTCGGGATTCGGATGATCCAAGGGTGGTTTTGATGGCATCACCCATCCCAATACTACCACCACTTGTTGGAAAATGGACTATTTTCGACATGCCCACACTGTTTGCCATTTCCTCGCTTTTTGTGGAATAATGCAAAGTATTTGTAAGCGCCAAATAATCAATGTTGTTGCTTGTTTGATGGCCTGATTGTACTGAAGAATCAATTGAACAATCTACGCCAACTTCGCTAGATTCTTGCTGAGTAATTATAGGTACAGCTTTTTTCTATAAACAAATCGTATTGGTTCAGTTTGACCACAATTGCAACATCAAATAAACTTACTCGTTTGAATCTTCGCATATGAGGAATATTCCTGTTCAAATAAAACAATTTGTGCATTCTCGAGGATCGCATTTTGACTAAAAGTCACTCGATATTCTACAAATACTAAAATGTTTAAACCAACTTGCACCAGTGATGTTATTTCCACGAAATAAATAAGTTTTGTTATGCATATGTGCTTTCAATATTCTTTTCAATACTAGCGATTATTGACAAAAAGTATTGAAGGCGCAATGAAAAAAAAGTTGGATTGACGATATGCATTCAAATGAGATTGACGTATTGATGGAAATCCCATCATTCCGTCTATATATTGAGCGCTCTAGAATGAAACTAGCTGTGGTAATTTTTCAAGTAAACAGGGAAGTTACTACAATTAGCCTAGAAGAAAGTTTCAATGTGCCTACTACTTGCCGGCTTTTAGGTAAACCGGTCCAATCGCCATTTCATTGAGTGGGAAGTGAGTATGAAACAGGGATGCCATATTGAAATCTCTATTGCCATCAAAAAAATCTTACCATTTGTAATGATACAAACAGCAAACTACAAAGTGTTAAATTTCCAAAAAATCTTTGAAAAAGCACAATATTTCTAAAAATCTGTGGAAATCTGTGAATTTTTCATCAAAATACCAAAAATCTGTGATCAAAAATTATGAAAAAAAATCTGTGACGTTACAGAAAAACCTGTGAATATGGTAACACTGGTACGAAAATGCTTTATCATTCGCAGAAGTCAGCCATTTTGAAATATTGAACATACATAGGTGGTGCGTTGAGGTTGAACCATTTGCTCCAGTTAAATACTTTTATGATGCCACCGAAGAAAAAAAATGCTGCTAAAAATACAAATTCTCGTAAACGTAAGTACATTTAAAGTGGTAAAACTGTTTTCAAGTAATAATTTTTCTTTCTTAAAATAGAATCCCGCCAACAGGATTGACAGCAAAGGCTAACCTCTGAAATTAAGAGAAAAGCAGACCGGATGAATGCAACTCACGTACAACAGCGAGTAAGATATTTCTTTGGGATTCTATATATTTTTTTGATGAAGGGCATTGCCTGGAACGACCAAGTATTGCAGAAAAAAGGTGGAACTCGTTTTGTTTTTCTCTTCTCTACAGTTGCAAAAGCTTCTCGAGCAGCAGGGACTATCGCTCAGTCAATCTGGGTACGCGTTTGTATCAGCCGACTCTGCGACTAGTGCTATAGATACACCGCAGAAAATGATGTCACAGGATCCACTAGATGCACCGATTTCGGAATCTTCGGCGGGTTGGAATAGTTCCCAGAAAACTAACATTCTATCTGCTAGTGCGTCAGTAACTTCAACAACAAGCAACCCTTACCATGTTGCAGCTATATGTGGATCTCAAATGTCACCCGATATTCCAAGTTGTGTCAATACTACTCAGGACCAGCCAAAAACACTCATCACAGATAATACAAGTAACGAACATACTACCTGTCGACCTGTTATCGCGGGTGCCACGGCTACCATACACGTCCCACATTGCACCCAGGAGTTACTGGTTCTACATACACAGCCAAAGTTTGTTGAAATCAACACTGCGCCAAATTCGTCGAGCCAGGCACAACATCTTTTACATCTAGTTTCAAATGATGCGCTGTCGCCTTCGGAGTTCACAACTTCGGTTGTGAGATCAAATACTCAGGCATTTTCTAACCTGGTACAGCAGGTACTACAACCAAAACTGGATGACCAGCTATCAAAGCCTGAAGATCTCAGCATTCCTAAGAAAACAGTTCCTAGTCGGATTGAACCATTTACTGTACATACTGATACTCCGAATGAGCTGAGCGTGAAATTGATTTCATAGTCGATGTACCAACATTTTCACCAGTACAATCGCTCGAAAGCCAACACTCAACGTCGCAGATGTCATCAACAATTGAAGGTAATGAAAATTGCGGCAAATGTGACGTTTGGGAAAATCAAGCGCTGGAGAACAAGAATACCATTAAGAAACTTCGTAGAAAAATCAAGCTGCTCAAAAAGGAATTAGCCCAATCAAATGACCACGCACTGTCTCTTTCACGGGAGCTACAGGATTTGAAGGATCGGCAACAAATTCCTTCGGTAAATTTGTCGTATTTTATTGCTATTAATAATTTAGTTACATTTTTCTCAACTTTATTCAGGTCACATTCACGATTCAATCTGATTTCGACATCACGCTGGAAGAAATTAAAAACATCGATCGCAATGCTACCACGGATAGCCAATTTATTTCTAATTTGGCGATTCACTTCTTTGGAGTTGACAGATTGAAAACAATGAGTGTGACAGGACAACCTACGCCACGATTCAAAAACAAACTGAACGCAGATGGTTCGCTTTTGTACCCGGCAAAAGAACAAATTGACCCTAAAATTCTTAAATTTATTTTTGGTAAATTTGTTTCATTTTCATGTAACAAAGTTGTAGTCAACTCTTTGTATTTTCCAGAAAAACTTGTTGAACGTGTTGCCATGCGCCTGGGACCACACAAAATTCGTGAAATTGCACACTATGCCAACGAGAAGCAGGTAAATAAAAGTATTGCCCAAAAAATTTCGAATCTCAACAAAATCGAAACTAACCGCGTGCCTTTTGGTATAAATAGAATCGGTAATGGAAATCGAAATTAAACGTATAATGCATTATGATTAATACGACAGTACACAGAAGCGTGTAATAATTTGAATTTGACATAAGTAATCTTATTGTCTTGGATTTATTGAATAAAATGATTTGTTATTATTGTACGTAGTTTTTATTGCTTGGAGAAAACACCCCTACCATTTTCAGTACGGTGAAATAAAATATTTGTACCATAATTGTACAATAACAGATATCGTAGGTAATCGAATAGTTTAACTATTTAAGGATGATTAAGATTATAATCCAAAAAAATTAATCACCGTACCATGTATTGTAGTGTTATTGTTTTACTATATCCATGCTACTATAGTTGATATGGTTGATGAATACTACATGTTAAAAATATGTATGAAACAAAGCTCATTTCGATATGGTGACCGTTCTTAACAACCCATTGGTTGTATGGTCGAGTTTGAAAATAGGATAATGGTTATGGTTGATACCATATCACGCAATGGTTATTCTATAGTTGCTATACCATAACAGATATAGTTTGGTCTACGATTGATAATATGGTTGGTATATGGTTTACGTTTATCCGGGGATGCGGCTGAGATTTCGTTTGGAATCTAATGAATGTAATCTTCCCGGAAGGTTTTCGGTAGTGTGCATTGAATTAGTGAAACTTTCATCTGGTTTATTTTCGCACATTTTTTGTTAAAACACCAGTTAGAATGGTTCTAATTTTACCAAGATCAAAAAATTAACTTTTTAATCAGTTTAGCTTAGCTTTAGCAAAGTTGAAGAACGATAAATTTTAGAAAAAATTGCTGAAGACTGTTTTATTCAAATAACTTTTACGGTAATGATTGAAATCTGAAGTAGTCTTCGGACAACTTTAAAATTGTTTTAAAGCGAATAATTTGCTTCGTGGCATCACAAATCTAACTATCATCGTTGAAAAGTCATGGGCACTTTTGTGACAAAATTGGGTTCTTTGGATACCAATATCACTCCTTGAGCAAACAAAAAATAATTTTTTCAACTATACATAAGGTCATGTTACGTGTAATAATTGAGTAGAAAATGGCGAGAACGATATTTTATTAAATTTCACAAGATTGATTTCAAATTAAATTCAAATTTTGATATTAAAAGTTCCTATATCTTTCGATTAAGAGGGGTAAGGATTTCCGCGTTAAATATAGCTCTTTTTGCCATTTTTTTACAACTTTGCGTGAAGCGAATTGATCAAAACTTTTGTGCATTATAGTAGGGTGAAGTGCCTATTTTCACCATACTAAGCAGGGTGTCTCACTAATTCATTAATTTCTTGGCCTACAAGCAATGGAATGCGTAAAAATTGCCGTTTTGCTTCGTTGTTAAGAGCCAAGATAATAACACAAATGCTCCGAAAACAGTTAAATGCTCGTGTTTGAGCGCAACGAAAACTTGAATCGAGTGCCCCTATTGTTGCGCTACCATTTGACTTAATGCGTTGAACAAAGATGGCAGACACTGCTCTAACCAACGGCTTCAAATGGGTAGCGTGATAATAGAAACATGGCGAAAATGGGCTCGTCACCCTATGTCATATAACATTCATTAATTTTTCTATGCAAAAATATCGATAAACGACTCGGTGACGAAGCTTTTTGTAGAACGTCTCTGGAAAAAACATGATTTGCGGTGTTACCTGCCATTCAAAAACTACCGATTTCTTTCAAACTTTGCATACACATTCTATGTAGAAAATACTTATCCCGTACATTGAATTTTTAGGACAATTTTTCAATTACTCATGAAAAGGCGAAATTTTTCGTGCAAAATAGAAATTTTTACTTAAAATCTATTAACAATTTGGTTTTTCATCAATTGATCATTGGTAGTATATTTAAATTACTTTCACTTTATACAATATAAAAGATATAGTTTCCGTCCAAATTTTGCGCTTTACAAGACCCTTCTATTATTGCAAATAATGGTAGGGTGGCTCTAAATTTATTAGAATCAGAAAATTTACTTTTTAATAGTTCAAGATAGAGTTTCGCGGTCATCCAGAATATTGAAGAAAACCAAATTTTAAAAAACTTTGTCGAAGACACTGGAATTCTGTGTCTTGTACTTTTCATTTTACAATAAATTTACAACAAAAAAAATAGGGTGTTTCTTTAAAAATGGGTTTATTTATATAACTTTTTGCTTTTTCATTAAGATGATTTTAGAAATACTTTCAGATATTTTGAGGGAGAACAGTTTGTTCCAATATACCGAGGCTCTAGCTTCTTTCGTTAGAAACTTATGTATACTGTTTACTAAAAATTATAAAAAAATATCGCATTTACCATCTTTTGGTTACAAAGCATGCTATTTCATATGATAGCAACAGTATTTAGTGTTAAGTGCCCTTATCGAAAATAATGCTATTTGAAAAGGCTATAATTTTTATGTACAAGTTCTCATAACTTTGAAACGAAAAAAGTTCAGTAGCTGGTGTTTTAAAGCAAATTATGCATCCTAAAATAATGTTCAAGTTGTTTAACGGGTACTTTAGTGTAAAATGACTACAAAAGTTATAGAAATAAAACCGTTATTTTACGGAACATGTGTATTACATTTGTATTTCTTCTGCAATGGAAAGTATAAAAGATAGAACTTGCATGTCTTCAGTAAATTGGTCAAAAATGTGTTGATCTACAACTTCATCGAAGACTGTCGAGTTCTATCACGAACCGTTAAAAAGTTGAATTTTAAATCTTGCTAAAATTAGAACTACCTTAGCTTCTGTATAAACGAAAAGAAGGGCCTTGCAAAGCACAACAACTTTCCTAAACATATTGTAGGGTTAAGTCATTCAGTTTTAGCAAAAAGTGAAAATTCCTGTTAAATTTACATTCTGAACCACTTCTAGTGGAAATGTGAGTTCAGAAAACACTCGAGTTTATTCCGTCCAACGAGCAATATGAGCTTCCGTTGTGTCGTAATTTGGATGTCGCTCTGTGCGTTCTTTGACCTCGTCCGTTCCTTTCAAAACATGGTAGTTCATGGATTATTTGATATTTATCGCTCAACTATTTTCATATTTTTTTTTGTAATTGTCGCCTAAAGAAGGCAAAGAAATGCTCGGGTCTACAGTGATTTTGTACTTTTCAAGAGACCTAGTATAGGTTGTAGATTTCATCAAACGCAACACGAAACAATGCATGAAAAATGTTGTATACCCTCAAAAACTTGATTTATAGCAAAAAGAAACGATTTTTCGAAACCTTCTGAACTAAATTTTTTTGCGTGATCATTTTTCAACCGATTTGAAATTTGTTGAGTGCTTTGGTAAAAAGAAAAAAATCCTTTACAACGGTATGCTATGTTATGTTCTCTTGTTAAAAGTACTATGCGAATGAGAAGAATATGAATTACCATTATTTTGTTATTTTTCATTAATATTATAAAAATTGTACAACATTTTTATTAGGAAACGTCTTTGTTTTAATAAAAATTTAAGAAAAGCATTTAATTCCGCATCCAATGACCTATTTTTGATCAAAATCGGTTGAAAAACGGCTGAGTTATTATTTTTTTTCCAAATTAGAAACCTGCTCTCGCATGAACTCTTAGGGGGTATTAGTGAGGTATTGTCTCGCACTATAAGATGCTATAATTATATCTTCCGTTATTTTATCCAATTTCAGTTTTTAAAAGTTCACTACTTTTGAATGTAATCGAGTAGAAAAATCGTTTTTTTTTTTGAAAATTTTATGAGACCATCCCC
The DNA here is from genome assembly GCF_030247195.1 of Topomyia yanbarensis. NCBI lineage: Eukaryota > Metazoa > Arthropoda > Insecta > Diptera > Culicidae > Topomyia > Topomyia yanbarensis. The sequence goes on from NC_080672.1 coordinate 364,275,266, forward strand.
TTAAAAGTTCATGCGAGCAAGTTTCTAATTTGAAAAAAAAAAAAATAATTGCCATTTTTCAACCGATTTTGATCATAAATAGGTCGTTGGATACGGAATTAAATGTTCTCCTTAATTTTTTATTAAAACAAAGACGCTTTCTAATAAAAATGTGGAGCAATTTTCATATTTTTAATGAAAAAATGGCAAAATAATGATAATTTTCATATTGTTGTCCCAAAGCCGCATAGTACTTTTACCAAAAGAACATAGTACAGCATATCGTTGGAAAGGTCATTTCTTCTTTCTTCAAAAAATTTAAAATCGGTTGAAATATGAGCGCGTAAAAAATTACTTGCTAAAAGTTCCGAAAAATCGTTTTTTAACCAGACCTACAACCTTTACTATATCACTTTTAAAGTACATTCAATTATTTTTATTTTGTAGCACCGTGTAATCAATGATAAAATGCCTTAACCCTCTCATGCCCAACTTTTTTCTAGCGCATATAAGGTTTCAAAACTATTGTTCCTTAAAACTTTTGGAGTCAAGAAACACGAAAAGCTTGTTTTGATCAAGATAGGTGCTTTGCTTGCAGTGTAAGAAGCTACTCAATTTTTACCTTCCGCTGCTTAATACGATTTTTCTAGAATTTGCACAATAGCCCAATTGCATGGAAAGGGAGACGAAAATAGTCGAAATTGAGAGGTTTCATTAGTTTTTAGTAATATTACAAGACAACGAAGATATATAAAAAAATCATTTTTCACCGTTAACTCTAACTATCCCTGGCAGCACTGCTCAATAGGAATCCAATCACATAAATAGCAATAACATCAGTTGTAGAAATAATAATTAGAACTGTTGGTGCTCAAATGAAAGATAATAGTCACAGTTACTAGGAATACTTGTTTTTGTGAGTTAATCTTGCTTAAATCAAAAGTTATAGATGTTTAAAACCGTTGTTGTTTATAAACGACATGGGCATGAAGGGGTTAAAGCAATTTGTTCTCATGCTTGTTATGGGATTGTAAAAACAATAAAAAGGCTCTAAATTTAAAAAATTCTAATGGTTTCTATGAAAGAAAAAAATATTCATTACGTACTAAATAAGGAAGGAATATAGAAATTTGTGACAATTTTTGACACGACGAGGAGGAAATTTTGGGTAATTTGTGCGATAGATAATTTATGAATAGTCCAAAGTAACAACTGAAATATTCATTTTGTTTTATTTCTAACCTTCATTAAGATCAACCTGTTTCCGTATTACTCAATAATCAGGCTGTGAAATGGATGGTGACCTTCGATGATCATAGGGAACAGTCCGTTTATTATTTCTGTTTCAACAAACTTTGAGGCCAATTCCTAGCGTACAAAACAACTGACCACTGATTCCTCTTTGATTGGGGCTCGAACATCCGACGAGTGGCACTCTAAACCGCCGGATCAGGGGAGACCGCGTAGTTACATAGTCTAAAATTGCACCAACCGTGATAACAATTGGATAGATAACAAAACGATTGGACATTAGAGGGATTCCATGAGAAAACGGCCGACCACAAAATATGACCATCGTCGATTCGAACGAAACTTTGAAGTTGTGTTCGGTTTATGAATCTCCATTATTTTCTCTGACAATTGCAATATTTGGATACAAGAGCAATTTTTCAAAAGGGCGTAAACATTTCTACGTGCATTGATTTCATTTTTTTTGTTTGATTACTGTATTTTATACAGCAAAACTCTGAGAATGAGTTTCAGTGAATGAATATTTATGTACAAAAAAATATACACTGAAAAAAATGTTGTCATTTTTCACAAAAATAAAAAGTTGTGTTAAAAATTTAAATTGAAAAAATAACATTTTTTTCTAATTTTTTATATTTTAGAAACAAAAACCTAAAGAGAAAAAAAAATATTTTGAATGTGGTTGTATGATGGAGAACTTATCAGTAAAAAAAGTTACAGTAATCGAGCAAAAAAAATTGAAATCAATGCACGTAGAAATGTTTACGCCCTATTAAAAAATGCTCTTGATTTAAAATAATCTTACTGATAGTGGTAAATGTTTAGTCTTCCATGCCGATGAAATATGTAAAGTTTCATAGGAATCTAAGATGGTCGGTCAGGATTTTAATTATTTTCGGACGGATCTTCGTGGAATTCCTCATTAGAAATATATTTGCGTTCTTCTGAATCTGCAAGTTAGCAGTACGCTGACAGAATTGTCATGTGATTTGTATAGTTACTTAACGTTGAATTTTAAGAGTGCCTTGGAGAAGCAGGAGGAATTATGTAGTAGAGAAAAAAAACATTCGAATATGCGAATAGCCACACGGAAGTCATATATGCGCTAGTACACTCGAGAATCACTTTAACACACAAACGCTTGAGCCCTTTGCGATCATCCACGCCTGTGATGTTGCAAACATGATTACTTCTTGGTGACGAAGTGAACGTTTCAGCAGCTGTAAATTTACAAACGCGGTTTTAATCGTGAACTCAAACGCCCGTGTTCACGCGATCAGATATCGGCAACGTTAGGAAGTCTACCTCCGGTTATATCAACATATGTCCATGTATCCAGTTGGAACAATAAAAAACAAACTCCATATCCACTCGAAAACACGTACCATGGCGACATGACCGCGAACACTATTGAGTTACCGCATACTCACTCTCTTCTAGAATCAGAACTGCACACTGAAATTTAGGTATCATACTTACGGTCGGCGCAATCATGCAACGATACACTCGAATATGCGAAGGGCTACACGCTTAAAAAAATAGAATTCATACATGGTAAATAACGTAAGCGCTAGCACACGCGATAAACACGTTAACATACAAACGCTTGAGCCCTTTGCGATCATCTACGCCCGCGATCTCGTAAATCTGATTACACCCTGGTGATAAAGAGAACGTTTTAGCACTTATATTTTTACAAAAACGGACTCCAACGTGAACCTACAAATGCCCCTGTTCGTTAGACCATGAATCAGTCACGTCCAGAAGTCTATACCCTCTGTCCTAGAACCAATAGAAAAATAACGCACATATCCACTAGATAACACATTCCATGGCGACACGACCGAGAACTCTAGTGATATGGGGGAACTCACTCTCTTCTAGCATCTCAACCACACACTGAACATTAAATATCATATGCACAGTCCGCAAATATTCAAATGATCACACGGTTACAAAATTTAATTTATACACTCTAAGTCACATACGACATACAAAAGCCCACGCGATCGAATACGTTACCATACAAACGCTCGAGCCCTTCGTGATGATACGCGTGATTGTAAAGTCCCTGTGTCCGCATATCTGAACCGTACACTCAATATACAATCAAAATCACGGCCCACAGTAATTCGCGTTAAGCAGTGTTTTAGTGGGTGACATTACCTGTCTCGTCTGCAATTGTAGTGAGTGATTCTGGCAGCGAACCCTTCCAAGAATCTAGCTCTGCAGCTCCAGTAGGACAACTCTCGAAAAAAAATATGCTGACATCAGTTGTTTTTGAGGAATTCCACGAAGGTCCTTCCGAAAATCTCTAAAATCGTGACCGACCATCTTAGATTCCGATAAAACTTTACAGGTTCAACCGGCATGGAAGACTAAACATTTTTCACAGTCAATAAGATTATTTTGACTCAAGCGTAGATTTTTAAATGGGCCTAAACGTTTCTACGTGCAATAATTTCAATTTGTTGTTCGATTACACTATTTTATACAGCAAAACTATCAGAGAACGAGTTCCAGGTAATGAATACTTCTGCACGAAAAAAATATACACTGAAAAAAATGTTGTATCATTTTTCACAAAAACAAAAATTTATGATAAAAATTTAAATTACAAAAAAGCATTTTTTCTAATTTTTTATATTTTTTTATATTTTGTCAAAAAAATATAAAGAGAAAAGAAATATTTTGAATGTAATTTCATGATGGAGAAATTATCAGCAAAAAAGTTTTTCTAACAATAACTTTATACATGTTTTTAAATTTCATACTAATTGACATACAAAACTGTAATTTTATTACAGAATATAATTCTAAGTTTCATTTTAAATCAAAATGCATTTAAAAAAATTCTTCCAAAATGCGATAGTTTTCGAGATATATGGAATTTTGCTCCAACAAAAACAATTAATTCATGTAATTATGTCCTTTTTAAAAGTTATTCGCGTTACCCCATCATAAATTGTCAAAAGTCTAATGTTTATCGTTTTAAAGATATAAAAGAAGTTTTTTAGTGTATTTGGATCATGGAGTAGCTTTTAATAAAAAAGTTTTCCTAACAACAATTTTTGACAAATTTTTATAATTCATACTATTTGCAGTCAAAAGTATAATTTTATTTTTGAATATGATACGGTTTACAATATCGCCTTGATGTCAATGGGAAAGTTATAGGAAATGTTATGGGCCTTACGAAAAACTAATTGTTGTCGATGGAGAAACGCGAATAACTTCTGAAAAGGTCGTAATAAAACAAAATGATTGCGTTGTTAAAACACAATTTAAAATATCTCGAGAACTACTACATTTCAGAATTTTTTTGCTATGAGCATTTTGATTTAAAATGGCGTTTAGAATCATATTCAAACATAAAATTGTACTTTTGGCTGCAAATAGTATGAATTATAAAAATATGTCAAAAGTTGTTGTTAGGAAAACTTTTTTATTAAAAGCTTCTCCATGATCCAAATACACTGAAAAAGCTTCTTTTATGTCTTTAAATCGATAAACATTAGACTTTTGACAATTTATGATGGGGTAACGCGAACAACTTTTAAAAAGGACATAATTACATGAATTAATTGTTTTTGCTGGAAAAAAAATCCAAATATCTCGAAAGCTATCGCATTTTGGAAGATATCTGTTAAATGCATTTTGATTTAAAATGAAACTTAGAATTATATTCTGTAATAAAATTACAGTTTTGTATGTCAATCAGTATGAAATTTAAAAACATGTATAAAGTTATTGTTAGAAAAACTTTTTTGCTGATAATTTCTCCATCATGAAATTACATTCAAAATTTTTTTTTCTCTTTATATTTTTTGACAAAATATAAAAAATTAGAAAAGATAGGTTTTTTGCAATTTAAATTTTTATCATAAATTTTTGTTTTTGTTAAAAATGACACAATATTTTTTTCAGTGCATATTTTTTTCGCGCAGAAGTATTCATTGCCTGTATTTCGTTCTCAGATAGTTTTACTGTATAAAATAGTGTAATCGAACAAAATTTGTTTTGAAATTATTGCACGTAGACACGTCTACGCCCTTTTGAAAAATTGCTCCTGTATCAGAATATTGAAATTGCCAGAAAAAATCATGGAGATTCATAAACCGAACACAAATGTAAAGTTTCGCTCGAATCGACGATGGTCATATATTGCGGTCGGCCGGTTTCTCATAGAATCCCTGTTTTATCAAAAAGATCATATTTCCCTAGTAACAATTGAGGTTTTATGACACTCTGGAGGTCTCTCTTAAAACTTAGATTGCGCTTGTAGTGTGCTATAAAACTTAAATTGTTACGTGGGTTGCTTCCGATATCAAAATGGTTTTCGACCTAATAGCTTTCTTCCAACCAGCATTTGGACAAATAGCATTCGACTCACTGGCAGTCGACCAAATAGAGCTCGGACAAATAGCTCTTTCGTCCTTAAAGCTTTTGACCAAATTGCCTGCTGTCAAACAGAACATAATGACCCATTCGGCTAAACGGAATTCGGCCTAATGGCATTTAACAAATTGAACTGGAGTCATGGTGCTACTTTGTTGCCAAAAAAGAGTTCAACGATGTACTTCAGGGAATACTTAAGGGTAATGTGTCTATTTTCGTACGAAATATTCCTACTATCGCTCTAAGTATTTCAAACCGTTATTAAGACAAACGTTCGTTATCTTTGTTCGTATTTGGCTTAAATGGTAGGCTAAAAATTAGATTGGAGTTATCGTTGAACTTAATTACGAGTATTTTGCAATTATCAGACCGTTTTTGATATTATTCTTTTTATAGAAACGAAGTAAAAAGATTGATGCCAATCTATGTTAAGAAAGCGCATGATATTGTTATGTGTATCCCAGCACTATATAATCGATAGAATATTTAACGAAATAGTACGATATCTAATAGAGTCTTAATAGGCCCATTACCACCTTGACCATATTTACATCACCTTGTAGATGCAAAATACACGAACAAAAACTTGATTACATTTTTCAAGAGCGAGTTCTTACTAGTTCTAAACTTGTTGTTGAATAGAGCTCCTCGTAATAAACCCTCCCTACTATCATAAACTCCTATTCCTGAAACATATAATTTCGCTAGTAGAAGTTGAACTAACATTCCTTCCCATCCTCGGCGATTCTAATGACGTGGTCTCTGTGATGTTTGTTTTACTATGAAGAAAAAAGCGTTAAAGCCAAACACTGATATACTGGAAAAGTTCTCACTTGTTCCGAACTAAACTAATTGTAAGAAATAGAACTCCACGAGTAGTTCAAATGTCGTTTTGGTTTCGGTTTAAATTTTCTTCAAAGACATCTCACCGAAACACGATCAGTGATACATATAATACTCGCTTACGTTTCAGCGGCTTTACCAGCCACAACAAGGGATGGGAAAAGCTACACTAAATATAGAATAATACCTGAAACCTGTTCGGGTTCGTTCCAGGTGTGACTATATTCACGCTCACGCTGACAGATGTTCGAACCTGACTCGTCAAGGTCACGTAGCTGATTGAATTGAACCGATTTTTGAAACACTAACAGTAACAATTCTGAACCACGCTTCCCTTCGACCACGTAGTTTATAGCTTGTTTCAACATTCACTTTCTGCCCTTAACGAAGGCGATTCAAGCACGCGTTGCAGAGATTTCCGGTCCCAATGAATGGAGGGCAGGGCGCAATGAGTTTCCGCGCCCAAACATAGCAACGTCCTGAAGAGTAGTTACTACTCAAACTTGATGTTTGGTTGTGTCTTTGTATGTATACGTACAGCTAGCTCAACACCACAAAATTTTTCCCGCATGACTTTCAACTGGAGCAGCGACAGCACTAGCAAATACAAAACAACAAGAGCAACATCAGCGTATATCAGGTTTCCACGAGACAACCTGTGTGCCAGTCAGCGCCCGGTCAAACACAACCAGTCAAGCCAATAACCGAGTCCCCGAGAATTGAAGAATGAAAAGTGTCTTATCCACACGGCGGATGGATGAACTCGTAATCGTAAACCGCCGCACCACCGTCATCATCGCTAGTGTGGACATGGACACACAACAGCTTACGATATCTAAGGTACGGTACGAATGAGCGCGCACGCCACTGCGGCAGTCAGTGCCAGAGAGGCAACTAAGGAGAAGAAGGAGAGGTCGTTAAACCTAACGAAACAACAGCAGCAGAGTATTATAGACGATGATAAAGCCGGTGCAGGTAACATACCTTCAGATCCGGATGGGTAGTAGGTAGTGATGGGAACAAAATAGCGCAAAAGAAACTGTGTGTATGAACGGGGTGAAAAACTTTTCTGCATGCTTACGGACAATCTCAATGAATTTGGCTCGAGCAATTGTGATAGTGTGTGGTTGGGAAAACGCAGCAACATCCGCGTAGCGTGCGGTTTGAGGGTTCGCTGACACGCGGATACGGTACAACAGTGGGTGACGTAGGTCTACTTTGGTCGTGATCAATTTTTTCGGTCGTATCAAACTTTTTAAAATTAATATGTATTAACACTCATTTTATTTGAACCTTTTCGGAAAAAAGGATCATTCACCTTTTAATGTTGGATGCTATTATTACAACACTATGTAATAAATACAAATAAATTGCCTGTTTTGAAACTCGGCTCGTCTATAGGTTTTACGGAAACGAACTATTTTCTGATTAAATAACAATTTCGACATTTCTCTCTCTTCTGAAGATTTGGTGATATGAAAGATACATAACTGATTATTATGTTTCTTAAGCTAAGCACAATACATTAGCGAAACATCCTGCAAGGACAGCAAGTAGTCTTTTCCCCGAAAGGTACACTGTGAGGTATAACTTCTGCTGCGACATCCAGGAATGCGTTCCGGTTTCCGTTAGGTGAATACTCAGTTTCAAACAGCGCGAAAAGCGCTCGTTGGTGATACATACATAGGTACATAAGTCCCGAGACTGGTGGAACAAAAAAAAACGAGTAAAGTTTATGCTGTTGTTCCACGTTCCACCAGCGGTGGTTGCGAATCGCGAACTGCAAAAGCACGAGCCGTTCACCATAATGCCCCGGAACAACGAAGCCTGGTCTGGTGTGGTTGCAGCAGGCAGGGGGAAGGATCGCACGTTTTTTTGCAAATGATAGCACAGAGACTGGGGTATGCAGTCTGCACCCGGGTCCGGCAGTCGCAAAAGTGAAGATTGCACGAGACGAAAATTTATGATCGAAATTCGGTTTACATATACTGCGAATCTGTTATTTTTACTGATAGAGAACGTCATTTTCAACGACGAACGCATGAGCGTGCGTACAGTTTTTTCCGGTTTGATTAAACCGTTGAACACGCGTATTGAAACATGGTGAAAAAAACAAAGTCACATAAAAAAAACAAAGTCCATGCAACTTGGACGAAAGCTGGAATCTTCTACACCCAAAATCTAACGGATAAGTTTCTACTACTTTTCGATGAAATTCAATGATTCTTCGATAATTGATCGATAATTGACCATATTACGGCTATAAACATCGCCGAAAGGATAATAAATGGCGAAACTTCGACCTTAGATGTATTCCGGACAACAAAATCGGCCCACTCCTGGGACGAATTCTTGCACTTTGAATGGAATTCTTTTTTCGACAATCTATATGATGAAAAGTCACATGTTCGCTACTAGAATCGAGATTTTGAAAAATTATTTGATCGCCGACAACTTTCTCGAAGATTGATAATTGATCTGAAATCATCCGGAGAAGTTACTAAACATATAACAAAATAGTGTCTGAGTTAGTTTTGCAAAGGGCAGCAGATAATTGCACACACAAAAAAAATTATCAATATCACAACAGGTACTGTAAACAACATCGCATCGTATTTTGACCTAATCATAGAATTATTCATGTTCTAACCTGTAAAATTATGAGCCGCACCACGACGAGCTTGTGGTAGCTAGTAGAGATGGTCGGGTTTCAATTTTTTCTAACCCGAACCCGACCCGAATCCGAGAGCTTGAAAATTAAAAAAAACCCGGGCCCGACCTGAGACCGAAAGTGTAAAATTTTAAAAATCTGAATCCGACCCGAACCCGAACATTTTAAAATTGGAAAACCCGAACCCGAGAAATTCAAATTTGGAAACCCGACCCGAACCCGAGCAGTTTAAATTTATAGTACCCGAACCCGACTCGAAACCCGTCGGGGCCGGGTTTCGGGTCCAAAAGTCCGAACCCGACCATCTCTAATCTTCAAGGACCGTTCAGGAATAAGGGATTACAATATATTGGCTGGAATGTGTAGTCGGGGATTTGTGCCTTGCTATGTGTTTTCATAACTTCCTGAGCGGAAGGAAAGGACAAGGGGTTGTGGGGAAGTACAATTGGAAGGGTGGGAAAAATAACAGCACAAAAACAAAAACAAACAACAGGTAAGTTTAACTCACAAGTAGTTCAACTCACCTGCTAGTAAGCCTAAAGCTCTTTATCACATTGGATAAGAAACTTTTGTATGTCTCTGAGTTTCAGTCGCCCAAACATGCTTTCGTCTATATAAGGACGGACGAAAACTCGAAATCACAATTGCGCTACTGCTGGACAGTTGCATATCAGATGGTATGAGGCTCCGTAGTCGGATTCACAAAGATCACATGAAAAAGACTCAGCGCGCTGAATAGTTGCCATGTGATAATTGAATTTGCAGTGTCCGGTTAAAGCCCTGGTCAGCATGCCGCAGTGGAGCTTTGAAAAATGTAGGAGATTTTTAGAAATAACTGGGCACGGTTGTTCTAGAAACGCCTTTATATGGCGACACGTTTGTAGATTTCCCCAATAATTGCGGTGCTCGGACGAAGCCCAGGACCGTATTTTTCCCTTATCCAACTTGTCGAAATTGACAGGGCGGGTTCAGGACCAAAGAAATCAGTCGCTGAACCTGCCCTGACCAATTCGTCAGCCCATTCATTTCCAGTAATACCGGAATGTCCGGGCACCCAGATAAGGTAGATAGTGTTGACAATGCTTTGTTCTTCGATTTGCGTTCGACACGCGATCACTAGCGTGGACCGTGATTTGTTTGAGCTAAGGGCCTTGATTGCATCCTGACTATCGGAGCAGAAGTTTATAACTCTTCCGGACAAACTCAGTTGAAGGGCCGATTGTACCCCGCACATAATCGCAAATATTTCTGCTTTAAATACAGTACAGTATCTACCTAGTGACTGAGATTGTACCAATCTCATTTCACGACAGTAGACACCAGCACCAGCACGTCCCTCCATCAGAGAACCGTCAGTGTAACAGACCACTTGCGTTTGCTGTTGTCTTTCCATATAGCCAGACAACCACTCCTCTCGAGAGGGAAACTTCACATGGAATGTCCTGTAAAGAAAATTACATATGAGTAATAATATCGCTGGAAGCAAGAATATCTTCACCCCATGTAACCATTTGTGACCACAATCGCGTATGACTGGTAGTAAGATCAACATGGTTACGGTTCCAAAGCCCAGTAACCTGCAGTCTGTATGCACATGATAGTGCTTCTTGTTTGAGGTGTATGTGTAATGGTTTGATGTTTAGAAGTGCCTCAAGAGCAGCAGTCGGAGTTGTGGTGAAAGCACCAGTCAACGCCATGAGCGCCATTCTTTGCAGATGGTTCAGCTTTGACTGGACTGTCATCACCTTTCCCCTCTGTCGTGTAAATCCAATAGATGTATTTGGGTTTGAGACCCCAGGTCCTTCCAAAAGTTCATCTGCACTGCCCGAAAGCAATACACGCTTTCTTGACTCTGAACTCAATGTGAGCAGACCAATTCAGTTTGGAGTCCAATATAACTCCAACGTATTTGACTTGATCTGCACACAGTAGCTCAGAATTAACGAACTGCAAGGGACGAATTCCGGTTGTTATTAGCTTCTTCGTGAAAAGAACCATTGAAGTTTTGCTTGGATTAACTGATAGTTTAACTTGTCGACACCACTGTTCGACAGCTCTTAATGCATGTTGTATTAAGTCAAATATTGTTCCGATACAAAGTCCAGTAATTAGTATTTGGTAATCGTCAGCAAACCCGTAGGTTGGAAATCCAAGCTCATTGAATTTCTTTAATGAGCCGTCGGCTACCAAGTTCCACAACAAAAGTGACAGAACGCCACCCTGAGGACAACCGCAAAATACTCAACTTCCGTATCGCAGCCTATCGCAGTGACGAGCAAAGAGTGCGGATACTAAGCATTGCGTTTATTCAACCCGAGATACATGCAGGTATCCCATGACCGCGCGTCGCTTCCAGAATAGACTGGAAGGACACATTGTCAAAAGCACCCTCAATATCTAGGAATAGTTATTTCTTGCCATGCTTTCGGGATGTACCCGGTAGCAAGACTGGACAGCATAATCTTTTTCAAGACATGTTCAAGAATATCAAATCCTATTTGCAGTAGCACAGGAAGTATTCCATCTTTTCCGGGTGATTTGTATGGAGCAAAGCTGTCAGTGTCAACTGCCCACTTGACCAATTCAGTGGAAATCAAAATAACGCCCACGAGCCCAAATCACCAGAATGAGATCTGTGAACGTTGTTCAGCTCCGGATCGATACAAGTTGGAAGGTGTGTGTCGAAGAGACAATTAAGAACATCTTTTTCGTCCGTCACGTTTCGGGTTCGGGTCGGGTCCGGGTTTCGGGTCCAAAAACCCGAACCCGACCATCTCTAGTAGCTAGCTCTCGGGTGAAGTTTTTATGTGTCTGTACGACCCAGTAACTGTATCTTAGTATGGCCCAGTTAGTAAAGAGACGTACTAAATGAACCAATGATTTCTGGTTGTCGGTTCGAGTCGCGGTGTAGCCGCTTGTCTGAAATGAAAATTTACAGGTTTATTTCAAACTGGGCTTACAACCAGCTGTAGCATTTTTCTACAGACAGAGAGAAATGTCGCAGTTTCGCTTTCACCCCTTTTGTTCATGTCCAGTGTGTATTTGTGCATTTTGTTACGGTCATCATAGAAGTAAATCAATTGGAGACGCGTGAAAAAAATGTACGGGGGAATGAAAAACCCGGAACACTCCACACCACACCGTGCTTTTAGAAAAAATACTGAAAATATCCAATTCAACCATCTCACGTATCTCAATCGCATGGAAATACTTTATTTGGCAAGCAATCTGTACCTGTAGAGAGCGAAGTGAAATTTTCGTCAGAGCAGGCACTTTCAATGGTGAAAAAACACTATTTTAGCCGCATTTAGCTTCAAATCACTAGCTTCTACAAGTGTGGTGATTCAATTTATAATCTTCCCACGGAAATGCATTCACTAAACCGTCTTGAACTAGGGATCAAGTAAGGGCTGATTTCTTTACCCTCGCTTAACTTTTCAATTAGGTTCACCAGTACGTTTAAACCTGGCTTAAGCGTTAAGCGAGGGTGAAGAAATCGGCCCTAAATGATGCAAATGATTTACTTAAGAAGTGAATAAAAATGAAAAACAAAAACGGTCCGGATGTGACTAAACAAGTTCTTATGGAGGGTGGGCGTAGCGTAGTTGGTAAATCGATTACCTTGTACGCAGCGCACCTGTGTTCGAGTCCCGACCACGCACATAGGGTTAGAAATTTTTCATAAGAGATTTTTCTAACCCGAAGAGGCGAATGACCTTAAGGTTAAAACCTCTTTAATTGAAATAAAAACAAAGTTCTTATGGATGGCGCAAATTGAAAGGGTCGTGAATTGTACCATTATAAATTTCATATATCCAAAAAACGAAACAGCGACTAGGCGGGATTAAGTTCACTAAATAGGGTAACTGTACTCTAATTCATCTTTGCTTCTGTATTCATCCCACCCATTTGGATGCATTAGTTAGAGCAGTTTTTTGTTATCTCTATTCAACGCGTTATGTCAACTGGTAGGATGAATATGGGTGCGTTGTACTCGACCTTTTGCTTCGCTCAAACGCGAGTATTTCACATTTTCCAAACCAGATTTTACTGCTTCTTAGGAACGAAGCAAGAATGCTGATACTTATTTAAGCACAATACAATCACTGAAAGCCGAGTTACAAACCAAATAGTGCGACATCTTGGCTAATGAGATGTAGAGTCTACCCTACATGTATAAAACTGCTCTCTTCATTTAGTATTTATCAGTTAACTACATATTTTATTTTAACTTTACTGCCTTGTAATCATTTCGTGTTCACCCCATCTGAACTTATACATAAAAAATTTCTAACCGGAACCACTCATACAAGTCACTTCAACTTGATTCGATTTTCACATTAGCAATTAAAGGCTCAATTTTTTTATGTCGCCTTAGACTATAATAATCAGCAGAACATATTGTGAATATTGCATACCCTAAAAATGAAGTGTGAAATTCATGATATTCTGCATTTCCATTCAACTAAAAAACGATTAGTGGTTTATATCAAATAGAAATGTTGCTTTCTTTTACATGGAAAACAACTCGTACTCAAAAGAAGCCACAGTTTGCCTTCTTTTTAGCATGAGCTGTTCTGACAAGCATATCCGTTTATTCTTCTCATTGGTCGAATAAACGGAAATGTTTGGTGAAACCGTTAAATTTCTTCGGCGTATGAGTCACTTAAAAAGCTATCCATTGTAAAAGTGGACAAGAATGAACCACCAGCGCAAAAATCGGATAAAAATAAATAATTCGTTCGCAGCAAAATTTTTATAATGTAAAAAATCAAAGCAGGAACTTAGTAGGACATTCTGCTACAAAACTTGAATTAAGTTCTATTTTTTGTGTTTCGAATTCATCTCGTCAGTAACTAGCACCATCTGGGTGTCTAGTTAGACGATGTATCTAAACTAGTACCCAAATTTTAAAAAAATGAAACTTAATTTAAGTTAGGTTTTGTGCCCTTATTGCACAAAGTGGTTCAGTCCAATTTTCCCTTATGGGAATTCAAAATTGCATAATGCCAGGCGTTTGGCTTCCGAGCCAAAAGACAAGAGTTCGTTTTCGCTTTCTCGTCAGCAAACCTGAGCTTCTGTATTTGCTTCCCGGGACATCACTCGGGACAAGTCAGTTGCTTTGAACGGTCACATGTGTCGTGCAAACTGTTAGGATTTTTTTGTGTCTAACTAGTGCTAATTTAGGTACTAGTTTAGATACATCGTCTGACTAGACACCCAGGTGGTGCTAGTTACTGATGAGATGAATTCGACACACAAAAATAGAACTTAATTAAAGTTAGGTTTTGTGCCTTTAATGCACAAAGTGGTTCAGTCCAATTTTGCCTTATGGGAATTTAAGATTGCATAATACAGAACTTGACTTCTATTTCAACAAGCTTTGCAGGCGATTCTTAGTATACGCAGAACAATTGCAGGAATAGTGCTATAATTCTACTGACTACTAAGAATCCTTTCTGGTTGGGGCTCGGACACATGGCGAGTGGCTTATGATATCAGCGCCTCATCTTCTGACCCGCCAAGCCAGGGTAACATTCAACGTTAAAAATTAGCTAAAAATTACTTGGTACAAACCGGATCTTTTGAAAGGTTTTTACGCCGAAGGTTCTTTTAACAGACACGTTGGAGAACCCCAGTCCAAATTGCATGCTTGAAGTTTATAGCAGATTTTCACAAATCTAGATTCCGTTAAGGTTATAGCAGGAAATCTAGGTTTACCTCAAAACTGTTTTTTCATGATATCGATTTATCATATTTGTGTTACACTCAGTGATGAAGAAACTCATTTGGTATTTTTTTTTGTTACGCATGTTTTCGAAATCAAAAGCTAACTTCCGACGTGTTTAACCCTCAAAAAGGCAAGGTCAGAGGCCTGGCGAATTACGAATTCTCGAGTTGTACTGAAATTGTAATTAGAAATTGAATTGATTCAGTATTTTCGGACTTTCAATTTTCTCACTGATAGAACAACAAAAATAGGCTTCTATATTTCATTGGATCATAGAGGCGATGTTTCTTGAATTAACTTGATTTCAGTTTGTAATTTCCAAGATATAAAATGAACAAGCTTCATACTTTAAAAAAAATCAAGATTAGAATATAAAAAACCAATATTCAGAAGAACAGCTCATGTTTAAAGAAGGTAAAATATTAGATAAACTGTTGTCACTCACAATGATGATCAGTATCAACAACAGCTTATACACTCTCAAATATCTTAAGAGAACTTAATGTATTTAAAAAACATTTTTGTTCTTCTAGCATATTCTGATATATTAACATTTTAAATACACAAAACCGCTTAAAGAAATTCGAATAATAGACGAAATCTCAGTTTGGCAAATATGACTGAACGCGCAAGCAGAATCGTCGCTTATCTAGTCTTTGACCCACCTATTTTGCAAAATTCAACAGTATATTTTTTGATGCAATCGTTTTTATTTTTTCAGGTAAAAATTGTTTCCTATTGTTTAAATGCTCTCAATTTATAAACAATGTGATATGTGTGAAAAGGATGGACTAATGACAAGATAATTCAATATGCTTTAAACGCTATTTGAATTTTTAATTTCCGATGAGCGAACGAGCGTCAATTCTTGATACCGTAATTCATCTCTTTTTGCATTGACAACTTCATGAAGCCGAACATGGAGGCGGTAAAGTGATTTTTGCATGCCATTAAATATTATTTTGAAAGACTAAAGTGTGTTGTGCTATATGCAGAAAAACTCAATTGATTTTTTTTTCGTTTTCGAGAAAAAAGTTTTAAAAAATTGGGTCATGGGTCATGATAAAATACACTCCTACGTTCCCTAAGTATGAGCTGTTTTTCACTGTAAAGGACAGAAAAAATCAAATTTATATTTGTAAGTAAATGTTGTGGATTAAATTAGCAAACTTCGTCGATTTAAATTGTTGTACCCCACAACACTACTGAACTACATTAATTAACTATGTAAACATTTCAACAAAATCAAGAATAAAAAATGGAACCTAGAAGTATAGCTCATGTTTAAAAGAAGGAAAAAAGATCCGATAAATTATATTCAATTATACTCAATTATATTCACTTTTGGTGATAGTCAGCCCGATTTTGTCAGCTTACCATGAAAATCCGTTTGATGGGCTCTAGAAGCCAAATACGGGAAAATTCCTTCTTAAGCATTATCTTAAAGATGCAAAAGAAGCAAAAATTAAAACTTAAATTTCTTTTAAATTTAACGCTGAAAAATTTATACTAATTAATCAGAAAGGGTTGTGAGGCTATGTCTAGGGATTGAAGAAGAATATTTTGACAGCTTCAGTTCATTAGAGAGAAATAAAAATGTGTCTCAATTTTGTCAATTTTGGTAGCCTAAAATACACCAAAATGGCTCGTCGCTGCATTAAAAGCTTTAGCTAGAGCCCTACAATTTCGCCAGCAACTTAAAATTACTTGATATCTTCTTTGGAAACCAATTTAAATACGCTGAAATCAATGAATAATAGTGTGAGTAAAATTTATCATCCTTACAAATTCCGTAGTTTGTCCAAAAAATAATCTTAAATTTCCAAGAAGTTCGATTTTACTTTTTTATAAATCTGGTCTCGTGAAATTATGGCATTATTATTTTCGGCTTGGTTCTTTTACATTAGTGTACCAAATTACTTTCTATCTTAGCTTTTGATCCTGGTCATTATGGCAATAATAATTCTTTGTTTATATGCGATTATATTTTAAAGTGTCATGATTTCTGATTGATGATTTCTAGGCAATAATCTGCTGAGTGTGTGGTAGTATTATAGGATATATTCATCTGAACAAACTTACGTTGTGGGGAATTATTTCGCAGAAATTGGTACTTGGGGGAATCGATTTTCTGGAAAATGGTATTTTCTGAAGGGAAAAACGATAGTTTTCTGCGAAATAGTTTTTAGTGAATCGTATAACTTATTAAATTTCATAGTAACCTACTGTGCAGTAAGCCAAAGCAAAACTAAACTTTCGTTATTTGTTTACCCTATAGGTTAGAGAGATTAAATAAATATTGAGTCATTTTTGAATTTTGCGACACGATAATACGTTTGATCCCATTCACTTTTCTGAGAGTTACTCCAAAGAGTTTTCCAGCGAAACAACACTAATTCTTCTGCTTAACAGCCCCAAATGGTGTAAGGTATAGGTTATCGGGAATGAAACTCGAAATGCCACCCTAGAGATTTATATAGTACTTGGGTAACACGTTTTCTTTTCATTGGAGAAAATAGCGATTTTCCTACCACGACCATCCCCAGGGTAGTAATTTGCAACCACTGCTCTGCTAAGTCTGTGTTAACCATACGGCAGATGTTGGAAGATTTCGTCACTTTGTGGTTCAGAGCTGTAAAATTTCATCACTATAAATTAATATTCCAATTCAAACTAATATACATATATTGTTAAGCAAAGCAGGAGCTGGTAAAAAATCTTGTTTGGCAAGCAATTTATACCTGCGGTATTAGCCATAGGTGAAGTTTTCGTCACTATTCAAGTTCAACTAAACAGTTTTTCAAGTTAGCCTGCCAAACAGTTTGGGAATTTCGTGTAAATGATGACTGATCCTTTTATAACTATTTATCATTCAATTGTATTGAGAAGCTCCAAAATTAGTATATCATGGTAAAAAAAATCACTTCAAGGAGATATACTAACATTTTCCCCGTCCAAGCTTTTCTCGAACACCAAATCTTTACTACTTTATTGACCGATATTCATGTCTTAATCACAACGACTGCAAAGTCCCCTTTTTTCGAAAACCCGGAGGCTCAAAACACGACAAGTCCAAGATTTACTCAGTGGGATGCAGTAAATTTCCCTTGGCTATTGATCCACCTCGAGAGCCCACCACGGCAGATGGTCTTCCAGTGCTGTGCATGTATGTGTAGGCGCGCGAATTTCCAACGACCATTCAAACAGCGAGCACCACCTTCACCTTTTCAGCTATGATTTCTCCGCATTCCTTCGTCTGCTTGCGCTGCCATGCTATGTGTGTTTACATCAGGTTCGGAGGGTGTCTGCGGCCGACCGTATGTATGCATAAGCATACATAAGAACGGCAAGCTTAAATGCAAACAGTTTTTCTCCATCAAATCGCCTGAAACCATCGGAGATATGGGGGGTTAGTGTCAAATGATTTTTTGTTCATAACCAAAGGGAAGATTGTGCAATTTGGCATGGAGATGTTAGGCTTTATAAGATTGACATTTGGAGACGATATAATGAGGCTTGTGTTGCGAAACCAATCAATGCGGTTCATCAAGAAAAATTGTCGCTAAAAACAATTTTTTAAACGAAATTGTTAAGTCAAAAACTTTTAATCGGCTAGAACTGAAAATTAAAATCGTAAAATCTTAACGAAAACTTTTAACTTGATAACGGCATACCGTTTTTCGATTCGGTCTCGAATCAATCTGAATCGATTGAAGAGAGAGAGAGAGAAGGCTTTCGTACAGCGCATGCTCCACCAGGACACCGGAACCGGTGTGTGACAGTTGTAGCTCACCTACCCCGTGGTCTCGGAGTGCCTCGCTCTCTGCTCTCTGGTTTTCCCAGCCGCACACGTGTATCGCTGATAACCTCCAGTCAGTGTCCACACAAGGCGAGTTGACATTTTCCTTCGGAGATGATTTTCCATCAGCAACAGCTTCCTTCGTTCGCTGTTGGCTGGATCAAAGTGTGTTTACCTTCGGCGGCCGTTAGCATGCATGCTAGTTTGTGTGCGCGTATATATGTGTGGGAGGCAAAACTTAGCTCTACCACTCAGGCCTCATTATCGGATGCAATTATTCTGCAGGGTCGAGTTCCGGTAAGCTTTTCACCTAGTAGCTACGAGGACTGCAGAATAAATGCAAGCTGCAATTTATAATTCGTATCAAGCCTGGATTCTTCGCGTGCGGCTGGTCTCTCGATGCAGAATGGCTGCGAATGTGTCGATCGAAGCGGGTATTGATTTTTCCATCTATACATACTCGCACAGAGTGGACACAACAGGATATCGTTGTTTTCCGGACGTATACCCAATATCTGAAAGTGTAGTGTAGAGCACAAATGGCTGGATGTGGTATGAATAACGTGACGACATCTAGCCTATATAATGCGTCTGAAGTACAGTTCCAAATAACTGGATTTCAAAAACCATACAGCAAATCCGTTATAGATATTCTATTTTCGTTTTTTAATGTACAGGACAATCGCAGGGCTTGTGATACTACTGAGACTAAGAATCGCCAGACTAGAGATAAACCTTTTTACCGAATATCAAATGCATCACAGTGTGCATTATTTGGTGTACCTGCCAGATTCAAATTACTTAGAAACTTCAGGATTTTTTTTGTTTACTTTTGCTTCAAAATATAAACTTGGATAGTGTGTCTTGGTTTTCCTAAGTCCATAACCTTGTGGAAGTCGCGTAGTGCTGTGCACACCATGATGAAATTCTAGTGACGTGGTCTGTGAGCATCAACAGCTCGCCGAAATGTCACGAGATGGCTCGAGGGTTAATATAGTTGTATGGCGTCTAAATTTTTCGAGCCTAGAATCCCAAGTTCCATCAATTAAAATTCATGGTCCGTAAGCTCAAATACGACTAATTTCTCGTTATTAATGAATTGGCGCAGTCAATAACTATTTAAAAATGGCTCTTAAACGGATAGACAATCTAAATAGAACTTCACGATCCAACGTATTCTGAATTACTCAGTTCTTACTTGTATAGCAGAACTTTCCAGGGCAGTTTGGTTCTCACGATTCTTCGTACAGCTACAATTCAAGAGTCCCACAAAGAAGCAATATGGAATCATTGTTCTTTCACCTTTATTCAATGATGCCTTATTTCTGCACACCAACCAATAACCAATAGTTGATGATCCCTACAGGAACCTGTGGATGCAGTTCTAGGAGTACGGAACGAAAAAGATTGAAAACCACTGCTCTATAAGCACGCATAAATCGTAGCGAACAAGCCGTTTTGGTATGCTGCCATTATAAGTGAATATGTTTTATCCACGACCGCATCCCAGTTACTTGGAAATTCAATCGTTGGAAATACCCTTTAAACCCAATCAGCATGCCCTCTTCCTAGAGGTCCTAGTTCGTAGATTTGGGACACGTTTAAATGATCATATGCTTATGATCCGATAACGACGGAAGGAATTCGTTCTATACGCCAACTCATAAGTAATTCTGTCTGGGCAGAAAGTTGCATCTAACATATCTTCTCCGCAAGACCGTGCAAATGGTGGGTGATTTTCTCTATTAAATATTTACAGATTTGTGCTGTTTAAGCATTTCATCAATTCAGTGTCAGTCAAATGGATAACTGAGCGATGAACAAACCTACTTTGGTACCAATATAATAAATCATCAGAAGATTATGACTCACTATGCGGCAAAAATGCCGAACAATAGACGTAATTCTTGTCTGTGTTATCAACAGCCTCATTCACTGTGGCAGCACAAGTGTCGCATGTTGTGGGTTCAGATATAAAACATGCGTCAATACCGCTATTCGCCAGTACACATGCACGAGCCATTTCACTTAGATCATAATTTTTGTGTTTAAAGCCTATAATCTCTCTGCACATCATGAAAGGTTAACTTGGGACATCACCATGATTTAAAATGCACAATTTGCGAAGAAACAAACGTCCACTATGTCAGTGTTTTGCTTGATCTTGAAGCATCGAACTTGGTTAGAGACTGACATATTTCAGTCCCAGCTGCCATTCAGCCATAAGCACAGAGTTGTACCTTGACTAAGAGACTCATATTTTTTGTCGTCTCGTACCGACCTATTCGGTACGAGACGACCTATTGATTTTATTCGGAAAAAGTTAATAGATTGTTATTAACCTTGAGGCAGAAATCCTCAAGTTGTACGGGTACTGACCAATTATAAGAGATTTATTTTGGTGGACAATGAAGGTAACATAAATATGGACTTTGGACGAATCCAGGGTACCTTGCAAAACGTAAGGGAGAAGTTCCGGTTAATTTCGGATTTGTCGCAGATAAATTCGCTCGCAAGTTAATGATTTGGCAAGACATCTACAGTTGTGGAAGGATAACCAAGGTTTTTCGAAACTAAATCGGCTTTGAATGGACAAGTTTACGAGGAGAAGTGCCTCCAGAAGAAAATTTTGCTATTCATTCTATAACACAAAGGTCCCGTGAAATTGTCGTCCGACATAATCAGCTGCCATTTCAACCAGGATGTAATAGAATGGTGCAGTACAAATACTTTTATTGTCATAGCGGTAGCGTGGTTAAAGAGGAGCGGGTCACGTCGTCAAATATCTCTTTGTGGAATAGATTATTTCGTAATTCTACATTCTTAAACACAAAAATTTGAAAGATCTTCAATACTAAATCCACTACTCTTCCCACAATCGATTCGACCAGGAATGATTTTCAATGTTAGATGGATCCTAACACTAGACCTGCAATTGTCGGGTATTCTACGAATTAGTTGCGAATGCGAAATTCCGCAAAGAGATGTACTGCTGGGGTTCGATTTCCTATCACAATTGTACTCTAGTCATGAAGACACGAAAATGGTCTGCAGTATCAACAATATTAGGCCATTTCCCGCGAGTGATGCCATATGGCATCACCAGACATGACCTGTGCAATTTTATAATAATAATAACTTGCTTAAACTTATTCCAACTAGGTCTTGTGCTTAAAGAACAGAGCATATATTGAACTGCTTTTGATGTACTTAAAAATTACCGGATTACTTTAATATTATTTCAAATATTATTGTATTAGTCTTCTGTGAAAATTTTCCTTATTTTAAACATGAGCTGTTCTTTATATAACTGAAAGAACGACCACTTTGTTTTCAGCAGATGGATATGCCATTTTTTCACTGTTTTGACAAATATTATTTTATTTTGTGTACCGCCTATGTTTTAAAGGGCCCATCTCTTTTGCCCTGAAGGTGAATGGTGAATTTTGATGCGTAGTCGATAAACAAAATAAAATAAAATTTGCTAAAACTGCGACCAAATTCAGTCTCCATCTGCGGTTTTTTAGAATCATGTTGTTGGTCCTTTTTTTTACAATTGCTATGCTTGGAATACAGTTATGGTTCACTGGTTGGGATATAGCACCCCTAACTGAACTATTTTGTTCGTGCTGCTAGATTAGCGAATAAAACAAAATGTTTGTGAATAAGTAGCATACGGTGAGATAGCCCACAATTCTCCCTTGCTGTCGAAAAGTGCGCTGAATTCACGGAACGGTGGGTGACAGCGACTTCAGTGAGTTTGTTGACACCTTGTGGAAGGCGATTATCGATTTTAGATAGTGTGAGAGCACCAGAAAAAGCGTCATGTGTTCTTCGTGACACGTTTCTTTTCCGAAAACAGATTGATTCCGCGAAAGTGCACGTTAGTGTCAAGCGGCAGGATTACCAGCTAAAATGCCGGTCATGGTTCTTATACAAATTCTGTACGGTGCTGGATCACCGTCGGGGGAAGCTCAATATAAAGGAGACTTCGTTCCCCCGACTAATCGTCAAGGATCCGCAGCACTCACCCTTCTCGCAGTGGAGGATCATCCGAACGAGCCTTGCTCTCCTCTACAACTTGCTGCTAAGAAGAGGCAACCAGGTAGGACAACGGTTCCGTCTGGAAAGAACACTGCGATGTGTTTCGGGATTCCTTGCGGGGAACAAGTGACTCGGCAATAACGTCGCTAGGGAGGTTCCAACAAAGGAGCCAAGCTCACTTCCCTTGTTAATAGTCAAGAGAACCGCTGCCGTAGCAGCCCTAGGAAAGGAAATGGAATGATTTCGGGGTTTTATCAAAACAATTCTAAATTTTTTGAAGGCAAAAGACATAATTTTTAAGCAATGTATTTTTTGCACGAATCATGCAATTAACACCGTTTTCACTTTTACTCCAATTCCTTTTGAATGCAAAGAACTTAGAAGATTTTTGGAAAAGTAAAAAAGGCGGATCCTGGAACTTTCTTTTTGGTCCGCACTTCAACAATATGGTTTTGACGAGTAAGCGCCAAATGTTGATGTCTGACTCCATTTTGAAAACTAAGTTGGCGACTTCTGGTTTAGTGGAATTCCCAAAACCCCAACCAATATCAGTATTTTTGGAATGGGATTGATGAGTAGACGCCAGATATCGATGTCTGAGGCCATTTTGAATACCAAGATGGCAACTTCCGGTTTAGCGGAATCCTCTAAAGCCAAATTAATATGGATATTTTTGGAACGGGCTTGACTAGTCGCCAAATATCACTGTCTGAGGCCATTTTGAATATCAAGATGGCGACTTCTGGTCTAACGCAATTCTCTAAAACACAATCTATTTTTGGACGGGATTGATGATGAGATCGATGAGGCGCCAGATATCGATGTCTGAGGCTATTTTGAAAACTAAGATGACGACTACCGATTTAGTGGAATTCTCCAAAATCCAATCAATATGGGTATTTTTGGAACGGAATTGACGAATAGACGCCATATATCGATGTCTGAGGCTATTTTGAAAACTAAGATGATGACTTCCGGTTTAGTTGAATTCTTTACAATGCAATCAACATGGGTATTTTCGGAACGGGCTTGATGGGTAGACGCCAAGCATTGATGTCTGAGGCAATTTGGAATACCAAGATGGCGACTTCCGGGCTAACGGAATTCTCTATAACCTAATCAGTACGCATATTTCCAGAGCGGACCTAATCAGCGCATGATAGAGATCAATCTCCGAGGCCGTTTTGAAGTAATGATCGGCTTAGCGATCCACACAACTCAGACAACGTGGAGTTTTGGAACGGGCTTGACAAATATGTAGTTACCAGAGGTCTAACGTTATTTTAACATCCAAAATGGTGCTGATTATTTAATATAAATAAATAAGTTATAGCAAATTTTACTAAACCGAAGTCGCCATCTTAGTTTTTAAAATGTTTTAAATTTTAATACCAATATATGACGTCTGCTTATCAATCCCGTTCCAAAAATACTCATATTTATTAAGTTTTAGAGAATACCACTAATCTGGAAGTCGCGATCTTGCTTTTAAAGATAGCCTCATACATCGATATCTGGTGTCTACTCGGCAAGCCCGTCCCAAAAATACGCATACTGATGGGGTTTTAGAGAATTCCACTAAAGCGGTAGTCGCCATCTTAGTTTTCAAAACGGCCTCAAACATCTATATTTGGCATCTACTCGTTAAGCCCGTTCCAAAAATTCTCATATGAATTGGGTTTTAGAGAATTCCGCGAAACCGGAAGTCGCCATCTTGGTTTTCAAAATGGCGTCAGACATCGACATTTGGTGTCTACTTGTGTTCCGAAAACAGACATATTGTTGAAAGGCGGCGCAAAACGAATCTTCATGATCAGCCCTTTCCAGTTTTCCAGAAATCTTCTAAGTTTTTTGCATTGCAAGGACTTGAAATAAATGCAGATGGCAAAATCCGTGCAAAAAAAACTTGTTCAAAAAACCTTTGAAAAGATTTAGAATATTTTTACCAAAAACCGTTGTAATTGCGAAAACCTCGCAAAAAAGCCGTGTTTAAAAAAACCTCAGCGTATTTATTTGTTTACTTTAGTTATGTTCGAAACTCCGAAATTAGAATAGGCCGCCCTGTCAATAAGGGTCTGTCGGGCAGATAAAAATCCGAACCCAAGTAGCGGTTAACCTGCTATTTACAAACTATAGGGGTTTTATCTAATTCACCATCTCTCGGGTGTGTAAAACATCTAACCCAGGTGCGAGGACTGGGAATCGAGCCCAGGTGAGCTGCATTCATAGCAATGGATTCATTAACTATGCATTGTTCGTGCCCGTCAAGATTTTAGTGTTCGTGACTGTTTTCTAACGTAAAGCTTCGTCGCAACAATTCATAATCTACCCTTTCTCTCATCACATTTTATCTTGAATACAGTATATTTCCCTCTTCTTCTTCCCTAATCCTTAATATGCTACGTCATTTGTACTTGGGTACCTAATAATCGATTGTGGATAACCGCATAGAAAACATTAATCAACTGCAGGAATTCCAGTGTGAAATTAGGAGCCTTACTTGTTTACTTTCTTCTCAGCTAATACCCCTTGGAAATTCCACGAAGTCCAAAAATTGTTAAAATCGTGACCGACCATTTTCAATTCCAATGAAACTTTACACGTTTCATCGGCATGGAAAACTGAGCATTTTGCACAGTATATTGACTCAAGAGCAATTTTTTAAAAGGGTGTAAAAGCTTCTACATGCATTTTCAAGAATAATTGTTCGATTACCGTATTTTATACAACAAAACTATTTGACAAGGAGTTACAGGGAATAAACACATCAGTACGAAAAATATATACGCTGAAAAAATGTGTCATTTTCCACAAAAGCTAAAATTTAAGTTAAAAATTTAACTTGCAAAAAAAACTTTTTATATGACAAGATCTAGAGAGAAAAAAACATTAATATGAATGCATGATGAAAAAGTTTTTAGTTTTAATACTAATTGACAAACGAAACTGCAATTTTATTACAGCATATAATTCTGTCATTTCAAGTCAAAATGCATTTAAATATTTGGAATTTTATCTCAACAAACACAATTATGCCATTTTTAAAGTCATTCACGTTTCTCCATCATAAACTATCATCAATTAAATGTTTATCGTTTAGAGACGTAAAAAAACTTCTTCAGTGTATTTGGATCCTGGAGAAGCTTTCAATAAAAAAGTTCTCCTAAAAACAACTTTAAACATATTTTTGTATTACATATTATTTGCAATCAAAAATATATTTTTTTTTATTGAATATGATTCTAAATGCGATTTCAACTAAAATATTCATAACAAAAAACGAAAATGTAGTAGTTTTCGAGTTTTTCTAAATTTTGTTTTAACGAAACCAACTACGTCAGCTGCGCCAATTAGAATCATTGTAACACCGTGTTACACTGTAATACCTAAATGAATAAACTTTTTAGGCGACACTTGATTCTGCAATTCAATGTAATTAGTCAAAAAATCTAAAACATTATTTTATGTCGAAATAAGAAAATTTGTGAGTCATCTGAAATCGTTGTATTTGTTTTGGTTGGTGAAGGCGTTTTTTCTTAGGTGATACCACGCAAAGTTTTCCGTCGTGTGCAGCTTGTTCACGACATTGACACGTGTAAGGCTGATTATCTTAGGTACACATTGTCATCTGAGCACAATTAGGGCCAGGTCGCAGGTTCACGAAGGAAGAAAAGGGTGCATCGGGCGAATTCTCGTCATTCAAATACCGTTTCTGATGACTGGGGAGAAGTTCCTTGATTTACCAACCCTAATCAATTTCTCAGTATTGCGGTATGGATTTCCGAATAGCGGTATCATGTGTATTCGGAGCCTTCATTGCCTTATTTTCCTTATACACGATTACGATACATCAACATTATGATACTCCACAACATAGTGTTTGTGTTGTTACGGAAAATGAATTGTTCTGGTAAAGCGTAACTATTGAACCCCATCAGCACGACATTACGTATATGATGGAAGTGAATAGTATGAACTTCATTTTATATTCTATTTTGTTTTTTCCTGGCTTGACTAGGAAGGATTTATCTAATTCGTCGTTTCTCGGGTCCAAAAAATATCTAACCCTAGGTATGGATCCAAATCCAGGTTAGCTGCATTTAAGACAATGGATTCGCTAACTCGGCATTTTCCCGTGCTAGTCAAAAGTTTTCTATGATCGTCTTAAAACTTCACCGCGACAATTTATAACTTTTCTCTCTTCATACATCATCTCGAATTCAGTATACCCGCCCCTCCCCTCGTCTTTCCTAACCCTTGAAATGGTAAGTCATTTGTTACCTAGCCATAAATTGTGGATAATCGTGTTGCAGACTCCCACCAACTTTAACAGGACAATGCACAGTGGTTCAGAGTGCAAATTTAGCAGGAATTTTAACTTTTTGCTAAAATTAAATGACTTAGCCTTACAACATGTTTGGCAAAGTTGTCATACTTTGCAAGGCCCTTCTTTTTGTTTAAACCGATGCTAGGGTGGTTCTAAATTTAGCAATATTTACAATAGAACTTTTTAACGGTTTTAGATAGAGCTTTACTGTCTTCGATGAAGTTGTAGAGCAACACATTTTAGACAAATTTGCTGAAGACATGCAAGCTCTAGCTTTTATATTTTCCATTGCACGAGAAATTCAAATGTAAGCTTTAGGGTGTTCCTTAAAAAACGGTTTTATTTCTATAACTTTTGAAGTTTTTATTTTACGCTAAAGTACCCTTTGGACAACTTAAAGATTATTTTAGGGCGCATAATTTGCTTTGAAATACAAACTAACTTTTTAACTTTTTTCGTTTTAAAGTTATAAGAACTTTTATATAAAAAAATAACTTTTTCAAATAGAATTATCTTCGATCCGGGCACTTAACATTGAATACTGTTGCTTTCATATGAAATAGCATGCTTTGTAGTATAGATCACCAAAAATGGCAAATACGATATTTTTTTTATATCTTGCAATATTTACTCAAAAAATTGTTTATTTTTAGTAAAAAGTATATATAACTTTCTAACGAGCGAAGCTATAGGTTCAATATATGAAGACAAATTGTTCTCCTTCAAAATATCTGAAAGTATTTCTAAAGTGATCTTAGTGAAAAATCAAAACTGCAAAAGTTATACAAAGAAAACCATTTTTTAAGAAACACTCTAAATTTTTTCAGTAAATTTCTTGTAAAATGAAAAGTATACGACATAGAGTTTCAGTGTCTTCGACAAAGTTTTTCAAAATTTCATTGTCTTCAATTTTGTGGAAGACAGTGAAACTCTATCTCGAACCATTAAAAAGTTATTTTTCTGGTTTTAAAAATTTAGAACCACCCTACCCACTATTTAAAATAATAGAAAAGTATTGTAAAGTGCAATATTTTATAATGAAAACGAAACTACATTTTTTATATTGTTCACCGTGAAAGTAATTTAAACATATTACAAAGAGTCAATTCATGAAAAACCAAATTTTTAATATAACTTTTTCAGTTTTCATTTTTTTACAAACTATCCTTCAGATGTTTTTCAGACTTTTTGAAGACGAACATTTTCTTCTAATACATCAAAACTCTAGCTTTTATTGTTCAGAATATATAAGCACTTAATATTTCAAAAATAGATTTTTTTAAATCAATTTTATGAAATTTTAAAAAATATCGTGTTCGCCGCTTTTTGCTCAATTATAACTCTAATCATGACCTTATTTATAGTTCAAAAAGAATTATCTTTTATTTGCCCCAAATGAGTGATATTGTTATTCAAAACAACCCCAATTTTTGCGAAAAAGTGCTCATAACTTTTCAACGGAAATAGCTAGATATATAGTGCCATGAAACAAAGTATTCACCTTGAAACAATCTTAAAGTTGTCTGAAGACTACTTCAGTTTTAAATGAATACAGCAAAAGTTATTGGAATAAAACTGTATTTCGAAGAAACACCCTAAGCTCCGACTTTAAATTTGTTATAAAATAAAAAGTATGACAGAGCTTACATGTCTTCAGCAAACTTTTCCAAAATTTGTAGTTTTACAACTTCGCTGAAGGTCGTTTAGCTCCAGCTAGAATGATTAAAAAGTTGATTTTTTGATCTTGGTAAAATTAGAACCACCCTAACTGTTGTTTTAACAAAAAGGGGGCTCATAAACTACGAAAACTGTAAAATCTCAAAATTCCTGCTTAATTTGCATTCTGGACCACTTTGCAATGGTGTCGGTTGAAATAAGAGCCTTTCGTGTTTTTTTTCTCTTCAGTTAATAGTTTAATTGCTTTTACCCTTGTCTTATAATTCTTTACACTATATGCTACTCAAAATTATAACCTTCCGATATGTGCCGGAAAATCAATGGAAAGTTTTACGATAATATCGTGATAATTGAAAACGAAAGTAAACAAAATCTGCTGTTGTCACATACGACCATTTGAAAACGTTTGCTAGAATTTATCATAAGACTCCCCACTTGAAAATACCAGCTCATTCAGCTTCGTTTCAAACCACCCTTCATCACCGAACGGGTGCGAAATAATAAATTGTTTAAGAAACGTTTTCCTCCCATTTCAATTGCTTCTGTTTACCCCTATGACAACAATTAGCAATTTCCCAAAAGCCTCGTTTGTCATCCGCTGGACGATGACAACGACGCAGTGAAATGAGCGATATGGGCGGCTGAAATAGAGCCGAGACGGTACTAAATCAATTAAGCTAATAAAAGATTGATTACATTCCCATGAAAGCAGGCAGGCGCATTCAACGGAGGCGCCTGGTGAATGATGTATGAAACAGATCACTGCGATTCACATTGATTTATTCGTCGCAGGCGCGATGTGGAACCCTCCAACACCGTACGTGTTGGTGGTGTTTTATTTTCCGCGCGGCGAAAGGTAATCATCGCTACACTGAAACGAAACCGGTGCGCAGGCATTTAACAGTCGGTGTTAGATTTGGGGGAATGAGGTGGTCGTCTGTGCGTACGGCTATCACTCCGATAGGGTATACACATTCCGAACGAAGTGTGGCCATTCGAGCGTTTGTTTGCTCTTCTCCGATATATTGTGATTTTGTTTACTTTGCACGGTAAGTCCACATTCAGACTACAAAGAAATCGAAAGTGGTTGAAGAGGAGCCGCGAATGTCAATTGTGGCTCGAAATAAATCTCGATGAGGGTTTTCTGGAATCAGTTTTAGCATTGAATGAACAGGTTGTAGCTTAATTTATACACTTCTTAATAGTGAATGCTATCATTACCTTCATCCACTGATATGATGGAGACGCGTGGTCGCCCAACTTTTTATTTTATTCTTTTGGTCGCTACAATTTATGGCATTAAAAAATTTATTTACAACAAACACATTATGTACCGTCAGACTGTTGACATTTAGCAGAGCGAACCACTTGCCTCTGACGGGGACCGGTGGCGGGATCGTTAGCGCCCCCAAACAATCGCAGTGATCCGGTTCGTTAAAATATTTCATCGATACGTAGATATAGATACTCGCGATACCGTTGCTAGTCCGCGTGCGACCGAATCGTGCCATACAGAGTACGACGATAATTAACACGTTTTTATATTTAGACTTGATGCAAATTAAAAATAGATTTGTGATTTTCATGCTTGTTTCCCTATCGCTGCGGATGCTGGTCGCTGGTTGTGTAGCTTGGTTTAGCGCGCGCACCACTATATGACGAACTGGCCGGTTACCCAGTACCCGCAGCATTTGTGTGGTTTATGGTATGCAGTTTATTTGTGATTTGTGCTGTTTCGCATCACGCTTGCTGCTCCCCTACGCAAAGGCAAACGGGTTGCTGTCTCACGCGTTTTGCCTCAAAGTCGTTACAACGTTTGTAGCGTGATTCATAATCGCTTTCCGATGGATTGAATGCTAACAGAATTGAATCACCGAATCACATGATAGCACGTTACATTATCTGTTCCAGTGTTTATTGATTTTGAGTCGTGAAGCGAATAAACTTCATTTTCAAATTAGTGTATTTTCCTACAGGAGCGAGTGTCGATTTTTTAGCCACCCAGCTCTCGTCTCTGTTTGCAGTTGGTATTAAGTCACGTATCGGTAGTAGATAGAATACCATTGCCGGCGAGCAAATCTCTAACAAGTATTGGTGAAGGGATCTTATGTATCTAGAGCGACAGAAAAAAAAAATCACAAAATCCAGTTATTCAAGTTATCTCCCTTCCCGGCGTGTAAAAGAGTGTTCGAGAAACTGTCTAAACTTCTAAGCAAGGCGAGAAGTTCTTGTCTTGTAATTCACTCACACCTACACGTATCTGTGACGTCACATAAACGTCATGTCGGTCCCAAGACACAAATCCTCAAAAGTCGTGCGGCGCGTGGGTGATGATGATAATGATGATACCGTCTATTAAAATCCGATGATTATATCATTTTATCGATCCGTTGGAGGTGTTGGTGATTCGATATTTTGTACGTTTTAATTTTCAAACAGTCCACTGAATGTGCATTATTCAACAGAATATTCTCAGGTAGCGAAGAGTGGAAACCTTGAAAACTTAGGCAAAAATATTTTCCCTTTATATCTGCTGTCCGCCTATACATTCATGTGTCAGTATAAATAACACTATATTAATCGTTTCTCTCTTAAGTCTTCTCTCGCACTCATTATTACGTACTACTGCTGTGTGCGACCTCCTTTTAGCGGTTGTGTACATCTCTTTTCCCATGGTGGAACCCTGACGATCTAATGGGAATGGGGCAGGGGCAGTAGCGGTGACGGCACACAGGTGGAAGGGGGATACCCTGTCATATCAAACGACCGACTGTTGTTTTGCTTCTCGTGCGCTCTGTTTGTTGTTGTCGTTGTGTGAAAGATACTCTGACGGCTTTTAAGACGTAATGTATGTGCTATGTGGGCTCGATCATAGCCGCCACGGTGTGGTGTGGGTAACGTGCTTCAAGCCGCCTTTTTCGCTGTGTGAAGTTGAAATAGAATGAACACGAAATTTTCCATCTATGGTGAGTTACTCTGACGGAACAGTGAGGTCGTTTTCGGTGAGTGTTTTAAGGCCTCGTGGTAGTGTTGCCAAGATTTTTTTTCTATTTGATTAACATACAGAAAAATAAAAGAACCTCTGGAATAGATTTTTTCAACCTAAATTCAGGTAGTTTTGCATCTCTTTTGTAGTTTAGTGTTATCATGAACAAACCGAGGGACTCGACTTAGTCAAGCGTTTTCCTTGAATTAGGTACTTTTGAGTTGTTGGAGTTTTACTCAAAATTAGGTAAATTCAACTTTATTTTTAGTATATTTAACCCAAGGTTGAGTATAAATAATCTAGCGGGTAGCAAGTAGTGGTTTTACCGTGGTTAAATGGAAGCTACCTCCAATGCGTTTTTCCTAAATTTACCTGATTCAACGATACTTCAAAATTGAGTGAGAAGAACTCAATTGTAGGTAGTTTTTCGTACGCGTGTATAAATTGAATTTCGAAGAACGACATGTGAAGATTTGTTGGTGGTGAAGCAGTACTATACCTTACAGTTATGCATATTTTAGTCTGAAAAAATGGGGACGGACAAAATCGGAACATATTTTTTCTTTCTTTTTAATAAATCGAAGCTGTTAACATATTCCTTTTGGCATGATACTGTACCTTGATGTGGTCCGGGGGCTTTTCCACCAAAGCAGTATTACAGTGAAGATTTCACATAGAAACTTGGGATACGATTATTTTCTTTTTAGTTAAGCTACACTGTGATCAAATTTAGTACTTAAACATTAATTTGGCGACCTTTATTGCCCACTTATGCCATGGTCGAAATAATGTACAATGTGGGTTTAGGGCCAAGTTCTCTCTGGAGGCAGACTTGGCTTGGCGACGAGCCCTGACTTGGAACTCTCTTAAATTTGGACTGTACCATGTCAGGGCTCCCGAAGATGACAATATACCAGGTGATGGCTGGCAGCCCTCCCACGTCCGGAAGTTTCTACTCCATGTCCGCACGGTTACAGTACCGAAACTATACACGCGAATCTGCATAGACACCATCACACGCGACATGCTTTGGCTCACGCGATCGAATACGCTACCATACAAACGTCTAAGTCCCTCGTCACGATAGGCAGGGGCGAACATGTAACCGCAATCGTCCTTGGAGCGTCCAAAATCTCGAAAACTCAAAAACTCACGGTCCGCGTGCGATTATTTAAGAATACACGGAAATATGCGAATAGCCACATGATTATGAAATCGAATTTATACACGCTAGCGCAAGCGATTAACAAGTTAACATACAAACGCTCGAGCCCTTCGCAATCATCCACGCACAACTACAACCCCGATCCCGCAAACATAGAAACACCCCGGTGATTAAGGGAACGGTTTAGCACTTACAAATTTACAAACGCTCGAGTCCATGCGATCATGAATCGGTTACGTCCGAAATTCTACTCGGCCCTAGCAGCCTAGGTCCATGCCTTCAGTTCAATAAAAATGACGCCCATCAACTAGACAACACGGTTCATGCCGATCATGACCAGGATTGCACGCCAATATGCGAATGAAAACACGGTTATAAAATCGAATTTATAATTTATTATAATTTATAATTTATGTGGCATACAAACACCCACGCGGTTGAACACGTTAACGGATAAACGATCGAGCCCTCGCGATAATGCACGCGATCGTGACGTCCTTGTGCCCGCACATATCTATATCGTGCAATAAATATCATTTAGTATCACGACCCGCTGCAATTGGTCTCGTCTGCAATTATAGCGAATGATTCTGACGGGTAGCCCTTCCGAGACCCTAGCTCTACTTCTCCAGCAGAGCAACTCGAAAAAAAACATCCCCACACTATTACGCAATTCGTGAGCACCCACGACAACTCAGACAGGACTCGAACGCTAAAACTCACACATTCCATGCACACACCACCACAGCAGGACTCACAACTAGACATATACATTAGAATGGTTCAATTTTTGACTTTTAGCTCCACCAGGCTCTACTGATTCCTTTTATGGCCCTTAGCAATTGTGCAAATTTTGGTACCGATTGGTTGTGTCTACGGACCCTCCAAAAATTTCAAAGTTTATATGAAAATTAGTATGGAAAATCGGTTAAAATTGAAAATAAATTCTTAAAAAATCACCTCATCAATCAATTCATGCGAACACTATATATTTCTAAAGGTATTCATCTACTGAAGTTTGTGAACATTGGCTGAGAAAAGTTGTTAACTAAAGAAGCAGCATGACTTCAAAACAAGTGAATTTTATTATTAATCATAGCAACCCTGTTTGAATAGCAGCATCTGCCATACGGGAGCGGTAGGTGGTAAGCCTAGTTT
The DNA here is from genome assembly GCF_030247195.1 of Topomyia yanbarensis. Lineage (NCBI taxonomy): Eukaryota > Metazoa > Arthropoda > Insecta > Diptera > Culicidae > Topomyia > Topomyia yanbarensis. The sequence goes on from NC_080672.1 coordinate 364,309,295, forward strand.
ACACTTGTATAAGGATGGAGTTATTCCAACAGGGTTGCTATGATTAATAATAAAATCCACTTGTTTTGAAGTCATGCTGCTTCTTTAGTTAATAACTTTTCTCCGCGAATTTTCACAAACTCACAATGCTCCACCTTTAGAAATATATAGTGTTCTCATGAAATGATTCATGAGGTGATTTTTTAAGAATTTATTTTCAATTTTAACCGATTTTCCATATAAACTTTGAAATTTTTGGAGGGTCCGTAGACACAACCAATCGGTACCAAAATTTGACCAATTGCCAAAGGACCATAAAAGGAATCAGTAGAGCCTTGTGGAGTTAAAAGTCAAAAAATGAAGCAGTCTAATATACATACAAAGTCACACGCAATAATTACAGGTATTCGTCTGGCAACCATGGGATGTACATCTCAAACGCAGAACTTATCATTTCAATGATGGACTTGGATCTGCGTTGCCTGTGTTCAAAGCACCATAGCTTCGTCCGTCAGGTCAAGGATATATGAAACCCGCTAGCTTTCGCTGCCTATAAGGGGATAAAAAAGAGAATCTAGACTTGTATTTAAAAAAAAAAAATATCGAAAATGAAATCAAAATTTTATTGCGATGAAAAACATTTTCTAAAAAACCTCGAGTAATAGTTAAAATTTCACTAAGTTCTCCAGATTTTCTTGGCTCATATATGAGGTAAACTTATATGATGTAAACTGCACATCGTTTTCGTTCTATTGTTTTGGGAAAAAATTAAGAGAAATCCATTATCCGTCAATTGGGTCATTAAATGAGAAAAAGTCTTTTTTTATTACATACATCGATAAAGCTGATTTTCGTGATTACAACAATGTTTTTTTTCCAACTCAGGAAACGTGAAAATAAAATATAAATTTAAAATAAAGAAATATGTTGACAGTCTTGATTTGACACTATCACAAGCATTTGACATATCGAATTTCACGACAAATGATACCCTGTCAGAAAAAATGAATACATGTTTTCCCGCAGGGTTATTTTTATTTGAAATAAACACCATCCAATGCATATAGTTTTTTTTCATTTTGAGTGTTGTCTTGATAGGCCAGATGTGAACAACCGCAGTTTTCCTATGTATGGTTGTCTATGTTTACACAAGATTTATTTTTCATTTTTACGTATCACAACGATTTTTTAAATAATGTTATATTATGTTCATTGGACCTAAAATTTATCGAATGGAACGGAAAACCATATATAGCTCCATGACCCAATTAGATACAAGAATGGCGATCCCTTATTGATTAATAATTTTTAACGAATCGTTTTATTCGCGCTGTTTAATTACTATACTTGGTAATTTATTACCCTTTCAAGAAAGAATTGCATAAAACAAGTCTACAAGTAGACCACTCCCTTAAGGTGGTTAACCCTCCTCATGTATGGTCCATAAAAAGGTTTTTTTTACGATTTTTCTTTATTGAAAAGTAGAGAAACAAATTTTCGTTTGCGTGTTTTTGAGCATATATGCACAGTAATAAAAGGTTTATTGAATGTCAAAATAAATTGAAATGACAGATTTATAAACATTTTGCAGAGCAGCTCGCCGCGGACAACTCAAACTCCGTGCACGATTCAGACCGTAATTTTTACTCGAAACAAAAAAGTGAAGGAAAGGCGGATTACTTTTCTGCGTAGGACAAACTATTATGATGATTGCAAGTTAAAATTTTAGATATTATAGTCATTTTTTTTAATAAGGCCCAATTTTTTGGGATTCGAAGTAGGCGGTGTGCGCGGTAACAGTAATCATCATCGTTGTCCAGAACAAATCTTCAATCAAAGAGTTGAATTCTACGTCAGAATTTCTCGGATTCGAGTTTTTGAAATTTTAAACTTTCGGGTTCGGGGTTTTCGAATTTAGAATTTTCGGATTCGGCTCGGATTTTGAACAGATCACACCCAACCATTTCTTGACAGTGTTTACGTCTGTACACGACACCCAGTCTCTTTTTGTAGTATTAACTTTATTTACTTTACTTTACTTCGTGATACGAATGGATGACACATATAACCGTATTAAATTTCACCACCTTTAAATCGGTAGAATTCGTTATATTGTCTGATGCTCAACTACTGTATTTTTTAATTATGTATAGAATTTCTTATCTTCAAATTTGCAAACTGCCCGAATTATTTTATTTTTTAAACGAGTACTCATGAGAGAGCATTCAACGGCATTTCGCGTCTAAAAACTCTATGCGATTTATTTTTCGTGATAAGCATCAATAAACCAAGACAAAGTAAATTTATCAAGGAATATATTGGTTCAAGCAAGTAGAAATCTACGGGAAATAGAGACAATTTATCAACGATAGCACTCATATGGTAATGGTATACTAGCACCACTATCAAATCGATGGTACATATATGGAACAAGCACTTTCTGTCAGATCGTCTCAGGGCTAGACCGTTGCATGATCCGGATTCCTTCAAAAATACATGAATTTGAACTATTTTAATGAATTAATCGTAAAAACATTGTGTGTTCTGTTCAAGCCATGAGCAGATCTGTAGAAGTTTGGAGTCGTTCCGAGAACTTCATTGCAGATGTCGAAGCATCTACTGGCGCACCTAATGTACTAGCTAATGATGTGACATCAAAAACGCATCAGAGCATCTTACCAGTAACCAACCAGTAACGCGGGTGGCGTCGTGTAAACTGTCGAATACGATTTGCCAATTGACAATGCTTAATTTAATACATGTAATAAATTATACAAAACTACTCTTGCGGGAATGGTTTTTGATAAAAAAAATTAGAAATTTTGGTTAAATACGACAGTCAAGGTTGTTTGAATCTGTCATCATTATGCCTCTGATTTCCCCATATGTTAACCGCCGATTTATCCTACTTTCCGGTTAAGATATCGACGATTCATAAGTTATTCAGAACATTGCCAATGTGACGTTTTATAACAGTAAATATAAATGCCAATTCCTCTCGCCAGTAATTCGTATTGCCATAGACAGATATAACTGGACGCGTATGGTGCTACTTCAGGTTCGAGTTATTCTATAATTATTTTGGATGAGTCTAGGATCTTTGGTTGATTCTCCGTATTTTCTCCTAGATCGAATGCATGAATCTGTAGCGCCACGATGCAATGTACGTCAAGATGCTAGCACATGTGATTTTATAGCCATGTGGTAAGAGATGTTCGGAATGGACCAGCGTCGTGGCGACTGGTAGGTTTTGATTTGTTTGTGAGATCGTTTTCAGTCCGGAGTTCTTTATCAAAAGCAGATTCTTGAAATGGAGTGTGGCGAGGACACTAAATCGTCTCCCAAGTTTTTAAACCTCTCAGTTATCATCCAACATAAATATGCGAGCATGTATGTACTCAAATATTTGAATATTCGGGGATTCCGCGAACACACCCCAAACAAGAAAATCATTGCAATTTTGTTGTTATGGAAGAATTTTTGTTGCATTTTTTTTCGATTCTCGGAGCTGTTTAAGCATTTTTTGTCATGTTTAGTACTAACCAACCGATTTCGACAATTTTCTCTATTATTATTTCAGAGAGCGAGTAAAGGCCCTATAACCTTGGCTCATTAGCCAGGACAGGGCTAATACCACTGTTCCATCCCATGACGACCAAAGGAGTGACACCAACTCTCTTAGCCAAGTGACACTCCCAGCGATTTATCAAACTCCCATCAAATTGAAACAATCGGTACGGTTGTCCACGTTTCTTCCTTATTCAAGGTTCGAAATGATTCGTTGATTAAATTCTTCATTAAATGAATAATTTGATTGCCGTATAATTTTGAATCATCTTCATTTTGTACGCTGCACAGATGGCCTGGCCGCTTTAATGTTTGTGTCACATACCATATGTGCTACAAATATTACTATTGACAAGAAAAATTGCAGGCGAATGTCTTCAATTTTCCAGGATCCCCACAATGTATTGGCTGTGTATGTGTAGACTAGACTGAAGCACTCAATTTTTTGGCTTATTTTAGCTTAGTGCGTTAATAACATTGTAAAATGAGATTTTTTGAAACATATTTTTAGACAGACAGTTCAATTCTCTAAAACAGTTTTACTTGTTTGCATAGTTTCTATAGTTTTTTTTGTAATCATGGACGAAGTTTTGAAAAACATGGGTATCACAAAACGGGCCTTAAAGTTAGTGTCAAAACTTCGGTTTTTCGGAAAAAAATGAAAATGGACTTGCAAGGTATAAACTTTTTATAAAGTTGGTCGGTCGCCTTCGTCATAGAGACCGAACGATTCTGATGTTCTAAATTATGACCGAATGTAGTTCAGATTGCTCGATGTTGGTTCACCAGTAACCAATCTTTGGGAGTGAGCCACTCGCGCATTTTCCGCGATTGCACTCAGCCGCCGTCCAGTCGGTTTCTCCCAAAAATCACGGAAAATTTCGGTTTTCCCAAAAACCTAGCAACACTGCCTATAATATTCATTATATCAGCATCAGTACAGTAGCCTCTCGCTGAAAAACCGAAGAACGATATACAGTTACCAAGTCGTCGAGAATTCTAAACTGAATAACATATGTGTAAGAGAATCGTACAAAAAAACATTAATTTTAAATTAGTGGTAATGTTCCATATAAAATCTTTCACTGTTAAAGAAACACACACACACAAACCCTCGCGACACCGATGTTGATATTGGTGAAGCCAACGCACACTAACGAAACCGTAAACTGACGAAATCGGTCTGTTGTTGACAAAATTTCGTAGGGATTTTGACGTTTCCTGCCACTGTGTTGGTGGATGCTACCGGAACGGAGTGGGTGTTTGTGGAAACATCCCCCCTTCGTTGTATTGGTTGTTATTACTTTCTCATTGTTCGTTTTTGCTCTTTTTTACACCACAGCGACGACGGCTACGACTGCGGCTACCCCAACAGAGCCCGCAGCAGCAGCCCGATTGCTTGTGTGTACATTTTTTATTAGCATTTAATTGAACGTAATGAAATTGTGTTATTATTTATACCTACAAGCGTGCGGAAGCCTGTTTGGCCTTTTCGTGTAGTTTAGTGTTGGAAATTGAAATTTTTATTTTAAAGGGGTTGGCGGAAAGGGGGTGTGGCTAGGGTTCCGGAAGAAATCGCGACATTGAGACGGGAATTTATTCGCGTGTGTCCGGTTGGGTCTCACAAGAATGATGATTACTCGTGCTCTTCTCCTAGCAGTTCAGTCGGGGCACCGACGAATGAAGCGGGGGACCAGTGCAACTGACGGCAAACCAACCCCCCACAAGTGGAGCAATGTTTGTATTTTCGCTTGCCTCTGTATTGAAGTTCGATCGATGGGAAGGAAGAAAACGGTCGGTTGGTCTGTTGGTTGAGTAGGAGGCGTTCGTTTTGTTAGTTGCCGCGCGCGGTACGGTGTTGTAGGCTTTGTTGCCTGCCTCACGGGCTAGGTTGCTGCCACTAGCAGAAGACACAGAGGTGGATATGTGTCATACTTAGCGTATGTGGACTGCGGTAGAGGCGCTGGGAACAAACAAATTCCGTCGGGGCAGACTTTGATGATGGGCGCTTTCTCACTGTTGAAGTATGTATAGCGCGTACTTGTAGTGCTCCGTACCGAAACCACGCCCATTGATTCGGGAGAGGGTGTTTCATTGCTTTCGGAGCAGCGTGTGTGGCAGCGGTTGGTATGAATATACACTAAAACTAAATTAATGTATTTTTTAGCATTCGTATTTCTCTGTGGTGGGTGTTGTGCGATTTGTTGTTATAGATACCCTATGTGTAAATCAATTGTCACCTGTATAAAAACAATAGGAATGCATAAACACAACAACGAAAACAATCACAGCGCGCCAAGCATAAATGATACTAAAATTTTATGTATAATTTAATAGATTTTCCCTATTTTACTGTGACCTACATCCGTTATGACAATGTTCGTAGCTAAATCGTCGTTCTATATGTCTTGCGGGACATCACGCAGGGCGAGGGGTTTGCTCAGAAACACAAATAGTGTTTTCACTTTTGGAGCTAGCGTCAATCCGGCGTTAGCTTAGCCCTGTCACTAAGTTGGTGTCGGATTCTGACGAGACGAAGTCAAAACACAAATTTCATACCTAATTTAATTTTTTGTTTTGAATGAATATATAACTGATCCAGATACTACTGTATTTATCTATCAATTACAAGAAAATGAAGTAAACATGCTACACATAACCACAACTTACTTGCATTTTTACTTCACTTTCACTCTCACCTGAAACCATTCAATTATCGACCAAATATACGTATCATCACCACCAGCACGTGCCGCTGCGATCAGTAAGTAAAGTACTCGACCGTTTGACACGAATCTACAATTGTGCATCGTCATCCAGTAGAGGCTAAACCGCGCTGCAAGTAAGCACACCCCTCTCCGACCAACTTTTTCGTACACGTATAGCTGATGGAGTCAGTTATTTTTTTTTTCTTAGCGTACCACGCCGCTTGGAATGTGCCAAACGCAGGTGCAAAATCGCAAAAGGTGATACTTGATGAATTTCTGTTTACTTTTGCTCGATGACAGCCGGTTAATTTGTATAAAAGAAATGTCAAGTTTTTTTTTTCTTGAATGGAACTGCGAAATAAGATTGATGGCTCAAACTCGCGTATAAAGGAAGTTTTTCAAATTAATCAAACAATGTGGTAACTGGAATCACCCAGGTGAAGTGAATATTTGGTGGTTTTTCATGCTCATCATGTACCAAAATATTTGTTTATTTGCTTTTTTAATTTCTGTTTTTGTTTACGCACATTCACCGTAGTATTTACATTTACTTACGTATTAAATGGTTAAACAACCATGAAGTTCCAAAACAATCTTTTTTGTATTAGCTTAAAACCTTTCATCAAAGCCTCTGGAACATGAAAAAGGTCAAGGATAACAAGATTTTTTGTTGGGTTTTGGTTCTAGTTTAAAATTTGGGGATACTTCCGATTCGCCAGTTTGGGACATACAGTGAAGACCCGATTTTATGAACTCCCTATTTGTCAGCTTTTTGACTTGACTTTGTCAGCCTCATATAAATATTTGTTTGACAGGTTCTAGCAGACGTACCAAGTGAAATTCGAGTAAATCCTTTCTTGGGCGCATTGTTTTATCTTAAAGATACAAAGTATGAAAAAATAGAATTTTGCGTTGAAGATCCGGACAGAAATGCACACTAAAAATCAGAAAGGTTTATGAGGTAACTTTTAGGCACCAAAGAAGAATATTTGAACAACTTCGGTTTAATAATAAGAAACAAAAAGATGGGTGGGTAATGTCAGTGACATAACCGTAATGAAGTAGAATACACATAAGTTTTTCATGCTAACTTGTGCCGTAAATTGTCATTGGAATCTCTAAGTAAGTCGTTTGGGTCAAATAAAAGACAATTTTCTCTGTAAGATCCGTGCACACTGTCTTGACTCTTGAATTTTTGCGATATTAACCCCTTCATGTCCATGTTGTTTGTGGACAACAACGTTTTTGAACAGCTATAATTTTTGATTAAGGCAAGATTTGCTCACAAAAACAAGTAAGGCTAATAAATGTGACTATTGCCTTTCATTTGAATATTTACCTTTACAAGGATCACCTCTAGAAGTGAAGTTATTGTAATTAGTCTGATTAGATTCCGATGGAGCAATGTTGCCAGGGACAGTTTACATTGACAACGGAAAATGATTTTTTTATATGTGTTCGTTATGTTGCAACATTATTGAAAACTAACAAAACTTATCAATTTAAACTGTATTTGGCTACATTTTCCATGCAAATCGACTATTATAAATATTAAAGGTAAAGGTAAAGGAAGGTAAAAATTGAGCAGCTTCTAGCACTGCAAGGGAAGCAACTATATTTATGAAAAACCTATTTTAATCCACCTAGCGGTGCAATTGTGCCTTTCTCAATCATGAATCACGAGAATGTTTGCGTTGTTTATATTCATTAAAAACTTTTAAATGCATATATTACATTTTGTTATTATACATCACATGACAACTATATACAGGAAAATAAATCATTATTCGAGTTCTAAAATTTTGAAAAAGAAAAAACAGCCACGGTAATATTGAACTGAAAAAAGGTGCGAAATCGGCAAAGTCCAAAAAAGTCGATTTTTATAAAAAAAAATTTTTCGAGATAACATAAAATGTCGACGTTTCATGCATTTTAAAGATGTTTGGCATCAAAAATACGAATTCGATTTCTGAAATTTCATAGGGTCCCCCCTTTGAAAATAAATTAGAGTTCCGACTTATATGGGAATTTCATATGTGACCGGACGATTTTGTGTATATTTCCGGACCCATATAAGCGATCCGTACGAAATTCTATAGACATCTGTGGGGATATTATAGCTATCATTTGGGACTAAGTTTGTGAAAATTGGCCCAACCATTTCCGGGAAACTGATGTGAGTTCGTAAATTTTGAAAGATGGCCGCTTTTCCCGGGCACTTCCGGAACCGTCTATGGTGGTTAATGTAGTCAACGAAAGTTTGGTTGGCCGTCGGTGACCTAGAACAGCAAATTTAAGTTGTTTGAGAGACATTTTAGCGAAATTTTTACCTTTTTTGCTTTCATCGGAGTATCGGTTTGAATCACAATTTGCTATGTGATCGCACGCCACAACCTGTAACTCCGGAACCGGAAGTCGGATCGGGATGAAATTAAATAGCCATTTACGGGGACGCAATACCTTTCATTTGAGGCCAAGTTTAGTCGAATCGGTCTAGCCATCTCCGAGAAACCGATGTGACTGTTATTCTGAATTTAGATACTTCCGCCGGGGCTTCCGGAACCGAGGATGGTGGCCAATGTGGCCAAATAGACTTTGAATGGATGTTAGTGACCTAATACTAAAAATCGAAGCAGTTGTGGTCATATTTTGGAAAAAATTTCACCTTTATACATTCATTGCAGAATTTATTAAAATCGACATTTCCTGCGTGTTCGTACTTATCACCCTGATTCCGGAACCGGAAGTCGGATCCATTAGAAATTCAATAGCAGCCTATGGGAACGTTGCACCTTTCATTTGAGACTAAGTTTGTCAAAATCGGTTCAGCCATCTCTGAGAAAAATGAGTGACATTTTTGGTCACATACACACACACATACACACACACATACATACATACACACATACATACACACACACAGACATTTGCCGAACTCGACGAACTGAATCGAATGGTATATGTCACTCGGCCCTCCGGGCCTCCGTTAAAAAGTCGGTTTTCAGAGCAATTGCAATACCTTTCTATTGAGAAAGGCAAAAAGGTTTCTCGTGTTTCTTGGTCCCACCGTTTTCAAGGAAAAACAGTTTTGAAACCCTACATACACTTGAAAAAAGTATTAAAGGGTTAAAGATTGTCATTTCGTAATCTCGTTGTGAAATCACAGAAATTTTGAATTAGCAATTAGTAAAAAAATAAAGGGTTATGTACATGACACAACCACGGCAATATCAAAAACATGCAATCCCCACACGATCCAACTGTGTATGAGACAATACCACCACTGCCGAAATCCCATAGTAGAGGTAGACGGTATGGATTTTCGGCTCACACACAGTTAAACCATGTGTAAAACTAGCACCCGTTTCCCTGCTGTGTGCAGTCTTTCGTGCGTATGCGAACCGAAACCCCGTCATGTACACGAACGATTGTATCGTCCGAATGATATAGCCATAATGTTGTTCGTTTAATATTTGAGCGACGAATGATTAAAACACGCGGCCCCACTATTTGTAAACTACCCTTATTTGATTGAGTCATTTAGGTATCCGAGTGTGCGAATATGCCAACGTTACTGAAAATCCATAGGGTAGACGCTTATTGTATCGTCTGGATAGTACAGTCAACATGTTGCTCGTTTGACAAATGAGCATCGACTTATATAAAACGAACACGCGGGGCCTGTACAAATAACGTTCTTGTATGTGATGAAACGTTTGATTGCTCTCTTCTGACGACTCGCCGCTTTTTAATTTTTTTTTTCTGAAAATCCTTTTTTGCTCCATTTATAGTATTCGCACATTTTGCGAAATTGAATACAAAACACGTGTGTATATTTCCGATCAGATAGTGTAAAATTATTGCGATTTCGTACGGTATAACAGAAGTTATACCGAACGAACTCGTAAAAACTGGGGAAATTTCTCAGTAGGAATTTTAAAAAAGGGGGCGCCATTATTGAAATGTTAGAAGTATTCTTTTTCCAAAAATACTATTTTGACAATACTCTTGTTTTGTCCGCCTAAAATTTACCAAGGGGCTGATAAAAACGGGTCTTCACTGCATAACAAAGCTTACCATAGAACATGAATCCAAAAATGACAATTTTTAATTAAAATTTAAAAAATTGCTATGAAATATATTTTATTATAAGCTTACTCAATGAACAGTTCCTTTTTCGCTCAAATTCCTACCTTTTCTCTGAGACGACGCAATTATTATCTTTGCCGTGAGAGCGTTTGCTATCATTTCAAATTTGTAATCCTGTTGCAATATATCCCATACTAATTTTTAAATTTTATTCGGAATTCATGGATAATCCAAACCCTGGCAATATTACTATTGTACGGCAAGTAGGAAGAATATATTTCTAACACATATCTGCGCGAGAAAACGTGATAAAACTGGTAAATATTCAAAAAATTGAAGATTTGCATATTTGTTTGATTGGAGTGTGTATCAAAATTGGAAGAGTCAGTTTCAAACTAGATTATTGCTGCACTCTTTTGGTCCTAACTTCTTTGGGTGGGTCAACACGTCGGCTAATGAGTTTAGTGTTCCCAGTTCATAATATTTAGGGGAGTCTGGGGCTAGTTGGCGGATTCTTTTTTCTCCTTTTGTATTAGACATTTGGTGTTGGCTCTAGTTCTGCACTTCAAGTACCGTGTAATACATTATCCAATGTGTTTATGTTGCATTACATTCTGTTTCTGAGTTTTTGAGCGTAATAGAGTAAAGAGCCTATTTTAGCCGCATTAGGTAGGGTGCCCCACTATTTCTTTAATTGCACGGACTACAATTGATGAAATGCGTATAATTTGGCTCCAACATCTTTGCTTTTTTCTAAAGAACCAATATGAAAACAAAAATCGCCCTGCCATTTGAGCCAATTAGTTGAACAAAGATGGCCGACGCCGCTCTAACCAACTCAGATGAGTAGAGCGAAAATAGACTCACAGTTTTTTAATTTCATTATTTTTGTTATTTAAGGAGTATAAAGCTATTCCACAAGTCACTAAATTTTTCGATAGCCCGCGAAAAAACTTTGCGTGACCATATATGTAACATACGTAACTACAAACAATTTCACCTGAAGAATTTCTAAAATTCGTTTTTCAATACAGTCGTAAGTTGGCGAGATTTCCTTGTCACATATTTAAAAATTTGAGATGCAACCAACAATCTGTTCATTTAAGCAATATACTCTCTTTTACACGTTTTTCCCAAATTTAGAAGATAATGATAAGTGAAACAATCGCCAGCCTCCCCTAAAATGAATTAGAATTCTAGAATGAAACAACCAAAGCACTAGAAAACTACTTCTTACAGTTTAGGAAATTAGTGGTCTGATGGAGTCCAAAATATAAGAAACCATGTATATTCGCTAATGTTGAATTAGGTAGAGGAAAAAAAAGTTTTTGATTTTTATTCGCTCAGCTGCCCAACACCACCTCTAGCCGGCCTACTTATTTTAAGGTATAAATGAAAAATCCATTACAAGAACTATCAACATTATTTCCTTATTTTTTATCACGAAGACCATCTACAAAAGTTTTTTTCAAGCCAAAAAAAATTTGGGCACTAGAGCGTTAATGATCTTTGCTCGCTCTTTAGAATAACGGAAAATAAATATTACAATAATAAAGTCATGGGTGCGTTTCGACTCGCCAGGTTCTGCTCCACTTGGTCCAGCCACCGGGAACGCTGCGCTCCTCACCGTCTTGTACCTGCCGGGTTGGAGGTGAAAACCAACTTGGTGGGGTTGTTGTCCGGCATCTTCACAACATGCCCCGCCCACCGCACCCTTCCAGCTTGAGCTACTTTCCGGATACTTGGCTCACCATAGAGTCGCGCAAGTTCGTGGTTCATCCTTCTGCTTCACACGCCATCTTCCTACACACCATCGAAGATCGTTCTCAGAACCCTTCTTTCGAAGACTTCGAGTGCTTGCAGATCCTCCTCGAGCATTGTCCACGTTTCGTGCCCGTAGAGAACCACCGGTCTAATCAGTGTGTTGTACATGGCGCGTTTCGTGCGGTGGTGAAGCTACCTGGATCTCAAAGTTTTGTGGAGCCTGTAGTAAGCATGACTTCTGATCTCCCGGCTGGTGTTATTGTCCGCAGTCACCAATGAGCCTAGACGGATGAACTCGTCAACCACCTCGAACACGTCGCCGTCGATCGTAATACTACTGCCCAAGCGTTCCCTATCGCGATCGGTTCCGCCAGCGAGCATGTACTTCGTCCTAGACACATTTATGTTCAGTCCTACTCGTGCTGCTTCGCGCTTCAGTCGGGTATACAGATCTGCTACCGTCTCCTTGTTTCTACCGATTATGACCACGTTGTCAGCGAAGCACACGAACTGTCTGGACCTCGTGAAAATCGTGCCCCGCATGTTGAACCCCGCTCTTCGCATTACACCTTCCAGCGCTATATTGAACAGCAGGCAGGACAACCCATCGCCTTGTCTTAGTCCCCTGCGCGTTCCAAACGTACCCGAGAGGCTGCTCGAAATTTTGACACAACACCTTACACCATCCATCGTAGCCTTAATCAGTCTTATCAGTTTCCCAGGGAAGCCGTTCGCGTCCATCATTAGGGAGGAATATAGCATATTCAAATAATATTTTTATTTCCGAACAAAAAGTATGAGCGTTTGCATATTTAGTCATGTAGCTAACCACTTTGAGTAAATAGTGATCCCTATCAAAGCACAATTTACGGTTGCATATTTTATGAGCAATCGAAATGTTATACAAATGATATTTGCACGCACATTTGATTTATTGCCTTGCAACAAACAGACAACTTAATAGAACGTACATCGCTGCATTCGTGAGCACCACCCCACTATTTACTCTATTCATCGGTATACGATATACAAAACAGTAAATTAATGATTAGCCTACCTCCTACCTCTGGCCGACAATTAACATGTTTGCGCACGTAATTTAATCAACAGTATAAATATTATGACATTTCGTTACGGTGCTCATGAATTTTGACTTGTTGCCCCGGACAAGTGATAAAACGATTTTCTCAGTCTCACTGTGTATTTCGGGGTAACCATATCAACAAAGTTGGAACATTGCAACATCTTCCTTTTTAGGAAACGCTGTTGTTATAATATTCTTCCTTTACTATAACATCATAATTATTGCCAATTAAACAGCTGGTCATGGATGGTGTCCCACAAAATCAAAGTTCGGGTAAAAATTGCCAAAAGTTTTAACTTGTGCATTTGTAACCGATTTTGAATTCAGAAATTCATCCACTAGGAAGATCCATACGAGTTCATGTACTTCTCTGAAATTCGAATGTCCCAGTATTAGAATTTGTGCATTTCAATAGAATCCTTTCAATACAGGTATCAAAATTCTTCGAATAGTCCCAAAAACAAAAGTCTATTTGCGGTTGCTTTCTTGTCTAGTGGGAACCTCCGGTGACTGCCCCGAGATCAAAACATCAAATGCTTCCATAACGACAATATGCAATCTTTTGATGCTGGCATTTCGCACCTTTTTCGCTCCTAACCCATTTCGAAATCACCCTGGATCCCCATGGTTAACCTTCGACTTTGTATGGTATTAAAATATTATTTTCAGTCGGTAGCGAAAAACAATGTCAATGCCAATGCGAAAAAAAATATTTTTCGCGGACCTTTAGTAATTACTTCACGACCTCTTAGGAGTCCGCGGGCCCAGGTTGAGAATCGCTGTTCTGCGGAGATTCCAAGAAAGTTGATATTGCTGTGAATCCATTGAAATTCTGGAACAGACCTCCGGAAGCTCCGGAGTGGATTCTCCGAAACCAGACGAATTTTTCCGGTTTCATCCTTCACAAAGACTAAATTGCATGAGTTTCTGAATCCAAAAGTGTCCAAATCTATTAGAAAAAGCAGTAGTTGTGCGTGCACTAAAAAAATAACGTCCTTCCTCAGACCTCGTTAGTTTTATTCCTCTAAAAGCTATATATTGATGTAATAAGATGTCACTAAGCATCAATTTCTATCGTGGAAAAGAGCATTGAAATTCCATGGACTGAAATTTGAAAAGTATCCGGGTACCCTCTCGGACACATAACGGCTAATTTCAATACAATGAGTGATTTTTGACTAAAGCTTCAACTGAGAAAGGCTCAATAACTGGGGCCAAAAAGATAAGAAGCAAGTTTTTCGCCCCTTTTACATAACCATAACATAAAAATCAATCAATGTATTCGGGGCATTGCTAGAACACTACTGATTGTTTTTCATAGAGATTTCACCAACGGTTTACGAAAAAAGCTACTCTTTTCGATTTCATAGATGGCCGTTTTTCATGGTTAAGTTGAACGTTCATATATGCAGTCAAGTCAGCTGTCACATACTGATGACACGATATCGAAACGTGTAAAAATGTCGAAATTGATGGACGGACAAAAATCGGGTTTCCGTTGAGTTTTAATACTGTTTCCTAATCGTATTTCTCTTTTCTTTTCTTTTCTTTTTCAGAAGGCGACAAGGGCTCCTGGGAAGCTGGACTATCGTACGAGTGTCGGTCGCTGTTGTTCAAGGCTCTGCATAATCTCATAGAACGGTGAGTAGTGCGGGTTATGTTGATACAATATTCTAGGATTTTTGGGTATCATTTATCATCTAGGCTTATACCAATTTTATCAGCTAAACTTTAATTTGTCTATTAATTTTAATTTTTCATGTATCCTGTGTTGATTTACATGAAAAGTCATTGCATGGTAAAAGCCCATTCCAACCCAAGTAACAATTTTATAGCACGCTACAAGTGCAATCTAAGTTTTATAATTGGTTATAAAAGTACTATAAAACCTTAATTGTTACTAGGGAAGATACATTTTGGAAACAATCTTCAATTACGCTCATCATCTTTTCGTATTTTTTGCACCTGATTGCAATTGTTTCACATCACATTCCGGACACTTTCATATTTATTCTGTAGTAGCGCCTGTAGTGGTTGGATTTGATATATTTTGACAGTGATTTGATTTGAAAATACACGTGTTTCAGAGGTGAAAAATTTGTCTCGAAACGCACAGCTCAAAAAATTGGTGCTACGTCGAAAACTTGACACTGAACTCATCAACCTCAGCGTCCGTTGTGTCCAACTTCGAGCCATTTACGCAGTTTCCTGAGTCGTCTTTCCAGTTTTCTTTATCTCTTAATTACCCAATCATTGATCGGAATTGCGGGCAGTTGGGTGAATTGATATCCTTGCAGATGGAATCCACCTCATTGTCACGGTATTACTGCAGTACCTTCCGTCTGTACTGGCAGCTTGCTAAATCTGACCAGAACTTCAATAGACCTTTATCAAGAAAGGTAGCGTACGTTTAAGCTGTACGCACATGAGGCGACATAATAATACTTACTATGGATTTTGTTCTAGCTATTCCAACGCGGCAACAACAACAACGTTGGAATAAGTAGAACAAAATCTATAGTGAATATTTTTGTAATGAAAATTTTGGTTTTAAGTTCGCAGCGACGAATTCCTTGCCAGATAATCAGTTTTTGGCTCTTAGGGGTTTTTTGCTCTTAGGGGTTCATTCTGATTTTACTCGGAGCGAGGAAAGTCGATTCTTGCAATGTCTAAGGCTTTTGAGGGCCACATTGACATTGATATGTGAAATATCACTTTGGCCAGTCAATATTTTTCCAATCAGTACGTCTCTGAATGTAGTCCGTTTTTGGTCAGGGTTCCCATACCGAGCAGACAACCGTGATCGATGTATTCACATGGGATCTCTGCTGTGTTACGCCACGATAAACATCAAAGAGCAAAGCGGAAGAATCTTGCTTGCATTCTTTCCTTTCTGTTAATCCAAATTCTCGTACAACCATCCATTTGCCGATGCTTCCAGGTCAGAACTAACACGTGATAAATGGTGCGCCCTAAAGTAGTTCTCGATTCTTATAATTCAGATGAACTTTTTATTTCTTTGTACTATAACGTGAGAGTATTATTATTTATTTTCTTTGCTATGTAAACCATCATAATCGCATAATATCCCTCCAACGCTCTTCGTTCATGGCTGCTCCTTTTCAATCCCGTGGGCACCTTGTGCTCCCTAGGTCTTGCTCCACTTGGTGCAACAAGATGCTCATGATGTCTCTCGTCGTCTTGTGCTGGATTTCCGTCGACCACGATTTTTGCAGGATAGTTGTTCGGCATTCTCCTAGTATGCCCCCCCTGATCATCACCCTATGAATACTGGGTCGATTTGAGCGAGCTCATGTTTTATCCTTCGCCTCCAAACTCCGTCCTCCTGTAACTCTGAGTACTCCGCAGAGAGCATTTGATGTTATTAGTGTTTTGAACAGGATTCACTTCGTACGGGAATTAAGTTTGTCCAACCACAGTTGCTTGCGAAGCCCGTACACATTCATTCCGATTCTAACGGCTGTTGTTATGGTTCGCAGTAACCCGTGTGTCGAGGTTGACAAATTCGTCGAACTCATCGCCGTTGATCTTACACTGCTGCCTGATCGGGCCCAGCCATGCCTGCAGATCGTACTTCGATGCAGCAGGCCTGATAACTTCCCACGAATATATTTGCTAGAGGCGACAGTATTTTATAGACGGCATCCCGAGCAAACGTAAAGTCCATAATACCCCCATGCTCATGGGGTTGGTCATGGGTGTTTGAAATGGGTTCACCCTTCGAAAGCACCATCGTCATGGTCCGGTAGATCCCATAGAAAAACCATACGTTGGTATATTTATGGGTTATTGAGATCATTTAATGGGGTTTTAATGGTCGTGAAAGTGGGCACGGACCATGTTCATGGTCTTTTCAAGGGGCTGTGTGGTGTTTGAGCCCATGAGTATTTGCTCGGGATTAAGGACGGTGATCGCATGATAGATTACACAATCCAGTTTGTCGCCTTTCATGTAGGTTGGCCAGATAACTCCATTCTTTTTTTGTTAGGGGAAACTTTGCCACTGCGATCACTATTCAGGTTATCTTTTGTGACTGCTCCTGTTTGCTCTACATGTTACAAATTACCCGAATCCAATGTAGTTGGAAACGAGTTGTTTGTTTGCCAATTTTTTTCAGATGATACTTAGCAGGACAATGTCCCATAAATAAACCTGTGATTATTCGTTTTAGATCCATTAGTTTTTTGGCTCTCGTTGTATCTGAATGTATGAATTCTCCATTCTTCCAATCCAAAGTTCGCGGTACGAAGCCTCTGCGGCATGCGTTGAGTTTCTAGTCGAGCATTCCTTCGTTTCCTTGCTTGGGTTTGCTGCCTCCACATCAGTATGTATCGTTCCACATTCTGACGGGTAGTTTGACGCAGCATAAAAGTAATAATAATTTCTGGAGTCCAATGGCGAGTCCAGATGTATACCAATGACTGTGATCCACTTTAGAGATTCCCTGGAGATATTGTAACTCAACAGTATAATATATTACACCAATTACAGAGCGTCTGTAATTTGTTACAGTTATCTATTTGATCGCACAATGAGAAATTCATAGTTTGAACTCATCAGCGTATATGGGTTAAGCAAATCGCAAACGTCATTGAAGAACAGCGAAAAACGCAATGATTCGTGATTGCTCCCTTGAGGCACGCATGCAAGGCAAGTTGGTGAAGCTATATGACTCACTCACTGTTGTTCATACATCAATAATATCTTAAAAATCGAGGACACTACTTAAAATCCATTGTATAATGTGTTTGGTTTACTTCATATTTGCTAATTATCTTTCACTAAACACCATGCGCCTCCATTATCAGTAATAAAAATTATAAATATCTTCAAGCCGCTTTGCGAGGACGAGACCCTGGATTCGAAAATTAGAGATAATTTCTTATAGAATGTATAATATTTTACCGTTCCGAACTGTTTCGCATGATTGTACAGAATACCTTAGTAAAAAAAAGTATTCTTGATCAGATCACCTCAGATATATTTAAACAAAAAAGTCATAGACCCAAGCAAACATAGCGAATAAGTTACAATTTCGAACCAATTGCTTTCATTTCCCTACGAAATAAAATTAGTTTTGCTAAAATCGGGCCAAAATCAAACGAGCAACATGCATTTAAAGTGAACATAGAAATTGTGATTTCGTAAATGAGAATCATTACGTTAAAATTCATATTCTCATCCAAAGATCATATAATTTTGAATATATGTCATTCAATACATTAGAAGCTTATGAAAAATATAAACTATCAATAATTAAAAAATAACTTTCTACGGTTTTATCCAGCCTTCCGGCGCTGTACGTCGGTGACGCAATCGAGCTGATTACATCCGTTGGTAGACTGCAATTGTAAATCAAATTCAGGGTGCGCAGTATCTCGCAGTATATTCTGTCTGACCAGAAGATGTCGATGTTAGTAAATGTTTGACCAATGTAATCACATCACATCTCTGAGAGTGCAGTGGGTGTAAGGCCTAGTACCTTCTAGTACCCCTGAGTGGTGCTGAGTTGATAAACTACTGCACAAATTTATATTTTCGCTTAGCTCAGTTTAGATATGATCAGATAGAAATTGATACGGGTTGAGCTTAATATACCTATTGTTTTTAGGATTGTGTTAACGTATAGGGGTGGAACCCATATGGCGTAATGGACGTTTGGCATAACGGGTTTGGCATAAAGACGTTTGGCATAATGGACATTTGGCATAATGCTTATTGAGAGGTAGGGACATTTGGCATAATGGACATTTGGCATAATACCTATTGGGGGTTAAGGGACATTTGGCGTAATACCTGTTAGGGGGTAAAGGGACATTTGGCATAATGGACATTTGGTATAATACTTATTGGGGAGTGAATCCAAAACTATCATAATCAACTTTCGTCATATATATGTTTTATTTTGTTACTTGTTTTGTTATCAACAAAAAAAAATATTTTTCATACTATATGAATCACGCAATTTGTAAGTAGTTAGATGGATCGCAAAGAAAAAATGATTAGAGATAGGCACATTTGAACATATTTTTAATAGGTTAAAAGGGTCCTTTGGATTACGTGATGTGAATTTAGCAAGTTAAATTTCCGTAATTCGATAACTTGAATAATGAGTAACATGTAAACTGTACCCCCGTCACCGTGGCAAGCAGAAAGTTAGCAAAAGTTGAGCAAAGCGAAATTGATGCTGGCAGAGTTTCTGCGAGAATTTTGCGCGATTTGTGCGAGAATTCTGGCAAAGAATTCGCTCAAATGCAACAACCGTTTCTGACAGAAGCGGTTAAACCAACCGATGCTGCTCACTTTTATCCAGAATTCAGCCAGGAATCTACGGCCAAGATCTCTGTACGCTTCCTGCCACATCTTTGTCAGATGTTTTGCTCGATTCGTGCTAAATTCTACCAGGTAGGAATTGCCAGGATCTTTGCACAGTTTATGTCCGAGTTATGCCAGGGTTTTGCTCGGTTCCTGTCAAAATTTGCCAGGAAACGCGAGCGAAACCGAGTTCGCCCTAGCTCCACTAACCCGACAGGATACGCGTAGAAATCTGACAGGGCTGCCAAACCAAGACTGGTAAAAATCTAGCAGAGCGGTCTCTGCCAGAAAATTTGGTGATCGGGACATTGTACAGTACTGCAGTAGAATACAGAAGTATAATAGCGTTCTTTTTAAAGAAGGGCGAATCACTATACTTTTCATATACTATTTATTTATTAATATGCACAGAATAGTATTGCTCGCACGAAAGGTTCCTCCACGCGCTTTGCACGCGCTGACGTGTAGAAACTCTTACAGTCAAACCCGTGTGTGAGCGAAGAGTGTGGCGGTATACTTTGCGCGCACAGGGTTCGATTGAAAAATTCATAACGCCGAAAATACTCAAATGTTCATTCCAAAATGTTAATGGCGTTAAGAAAAATATTTTGAGAGAAAAAAGTCATATCCAACTTTTTAATATTTTACATTAAATAAGCAGTATGATTTTTTTTAATAAACTTCATTCGAAAACTGAGAAAAGCACACATTTCATGTTTTCAACAATTTTTAATATCTTCTTTACAGTATTGGCGATTGAATAAAAGTATTTAAAAAAATTAAGGCAAATTACTACTATTTGAAAGAAAAAAAATTTGGGGTAGTAAATTTTATGTGGAATGCCCCATATATAATGTAAAGTTGGGTGCATCACAATTCTGTGCATAATAGTAATTAAATATTATATGAAAAGCATAGCGATACAGCCTTCTTTACAAATAACATAATTATACATCTGTATTCTACTGTAGTACTGTACATGTTACTCTTTATTCAAGTTATCGAATAACGGAAGTCTTACTTGCTGAATTTACACCACGTAATCCAAAGGACCCTTTTAACCCATTAAGTATCATGTGTGTAAATGTGCCTATATTTAGTCGTTTTTTTTGCGATGATCCATCTAAATACTTATAGATTGCGTAATTCATACAATATGAAAAAAATTTTTTTTTTTTGAGTTGATTCCAAATTACGAAATAAAACATCGTATATATGACAAAAGTTGATTATGATAATTTTGGGTTCACTCCCCAATAAGTATTTTGCCAAATGTCCATTATGCCAAATGTCCATTATGCCAAATGTCCCTTTACCTCCCAATAGGTATTATGCCAAATGTCCAGTATGCCAAACGTTCGTTATGCCAAATGTCCCTTAACCCCCAATAGGTATTATGCCAAATGTCCATTATGCCAAACGTCCATTATGTCAAATGTGCCTACTACTCAATAAGCATTATGCCAAACGTCCATTATGCCATATGGGGTACATCCGAATCTTAGTCTACACTCATAAAAACGCGATACGAGACAGGACACATAACTTGTTGTTCTTCTTGATAAAAAGGATTAAACAAATTTACCTCTTTTGCCGACCTGTTTTTTGCACGATGTTTTCATAGATGGGCAATATTCTGCCCAAAACCGCTCGAAAAAAAAGTAGAACATTTTAGTCCTTTTTATCGTTTGTATGGAGCGCAGAATTATTCTCTCAAATACTGAGTTTTTGATAGTATGTCTCCTTCAAAGACCAATCCTTATAGTCGTACGAAGTAACAAGGAGTTTCAATGATTTGCATAGAACACGCTGTATGGGCTTCCGTGGACTACAGTGTTATAGCTGAATACATAAAACGATGAAATTATTATTTGCAGCAGGAATATGTCTTTTTGGCCTCGCAGTTAACATCGTCATTTCATGTCACTGGTGTTTCAATATATACGAACCTCATACCGTACCCCATCTATTTCCATCGTTCAGAGAGCCTTACAGGCTGCCACATACCATGTACTTTGTCTGGTCAGAGTTTATAGTTAGTCCGATACTCAGAGCATCCCTTTTAGAAGGTACAAATGCTGCTCTACAATCGATTCCAATGCGAGATCTCGTGATGATCGTTCCAGTCCCCTTCTAGTGTTATGTTGAACAACGAATTAGAAAGTGCATCGCCCTTGTTCAATCTATCTAGCGTCTTAAATAATTCGGATGTCTACGGCTATTCTGAAGCTTGGTTTTGTTAATTTCGGTTTACTTAATCTTACGATGTCTTTAAATCTACGAAACAGATTATAAGTTTGCAAACTTGTCCATCATTTATTCTGTTCGACGTTGATCGTTCTTCTCGAAACCCGCTTTAGTTTTCGGCGACAAGGAAATCTCTGTCAATGCACGCAGCCTGCTAAACAGAACACGGTAGAGTACCTTAAAGGTAGTATTGAGGATCGGTATGCCTCGATTGATATGACACTCGAGTTTATGGCACTTCTTGTAGATACGGCATATGAGACCACCCAACCAATCTGGAAGCATTTTTTCTTCCACCCAAGCCTTTAGTTCAACCGGGATTCCGTTCTTCCTAGCTGCCCTACTGTTTTTCACCTCTCGAATAGCTTTTCCCACGTCATCTAACGTGGATGGGGTATACATGCATTCCAAACTTGTTTATCCGTTCAATAATAACTCATTGTGTTGCTTTCACCATTCATGTACGATCAGTTAACATATTCTGATCAATAATCGTAATCGGTACCGAAGCGCTATTCTATCTCAAGTTGTAATCGAGTTGTAACACTTTTGCGTGTTGTTCCTAGAAAAACTTCTCCGCCTTCGCGAGTACCTTAACTAATTATGCAAAGTTGCCTAATTAGATTAAGTCTGCGCGCACGCCAAGTTTCATTATTTTCAGCGAAGGATGCCTCCCGATTTAGTTCAAAATCTTTCAAAGTCAATCAAATAAACCTAAACAGTTTCCGAACAGCGAAAGAACAGATGTGTACCCCAAAATTCGCATTCTTAGACACACAGTTTTCAAGAAAATCCATTAACCAAACGATAATTTAGTTAGCAGAGCCTCTCCGTTTCAATGCAAAGCAATTAATGTAATTTTTCCTTCCTTATTTTCATGTACCATCTGTTCCCGAACGGTGGCGTCAAACATGCTCGTTACAACGACGTATACCAACACACACACAATCACCACCTGCTGGCCAACAACACAGATGTTTACTGTCGCGGGATGTCGTACGTTTAGGCAGGTGGTTCGTGCAGCCTAGTTCCAACAGCGAGCGAGTGTTTGGCAAGAGGTAAGTGTGTCAATTTGGCGTCTTGTTTTGCTCTCCATTTGAACGCCGACTGTGTGCGATTGTTCGAATGGAAAGTAAAAGAAGAATACAATACCCGTACGGAAGCGTTACCCACAGTTAGTTGGGTGCCACTTCATGCTGAATCATAGCCGAAGTGGCTCCCGTGGGAATTTGAAACTTCCTAAAGCAAGTTGCTTAGACCGATGGACTTCTGGGACATTTTCGAGAAGCTGATAGAAAAGTCTTCGTTCCCCCATCGACACCGTTATTGTTATTCCGAGCATAACCCCACCTGTCGAATGCAGTCAGCTAATTGTTGATTTTTTTTTCGCAGCTCGCTCCATCTCTCATTTTCGTTCGCTTTCTTCGTTCATGGCGATAGTACGGTATGTGCCTCGATGGATATTCGGGAGCATCCTCCGGTGCGACCGCTAATGATTAAACATCTGGAAGAGGCTCAGGCTCAACAGGGCAGTAACAGCAATAGCGATGTGAAACCACGGTCTGTCATTCTGGCACCGTTTGGTCTCGCCGCAACGCTAACCGGCCAAAGCTGCAAGACCAGCGATCCGCAGACGCAGAAAGTCCTCGATGACTGGAGCGCCTTCTATCCGATCTCGAACAAAAATATCAACTTCTCGGACAGTGCCGATACGGTGCCACCCATCGTAGAAATTATGACCGGTAAGTGTAGTAACGATTATCAGAATCATTGTAAAATTACTCATTGTATCAATTCTTTTTTTTCTCAGGCGGAATAAAAATGCGTTACCCGTCCAAGTACGTCCTTGTGACGGACATCGACGATTGGTCACCATCCGCCCCGAACGGTTCCATCCAGTCACCACCGAACTCCGTCAAAACCGCATCTCATGCAGCTCCCCTGGCTGCGACCGATTCCAGTTCGCTGATGAACAACAATTCGCTCGGTATGCTCAGTCCCATGCACGCTGGCACCAGTAGCAACAATACCAATAACGGCAACGGCAGCTGCATGAACAATAATCGAGACAACAGACCGCCCATGAACCCACCGCTGACTGTGCCGGAATCACCCTCCAACGATCTCGGCAATCCAAACAGTATGTCCTCCGCCATGATCAACAATTCGGCTGCCATCCTGTTGCCGGAACGGGTTTGGCAGGATTGTATAATGCACGCGACACCGGTTATCCCTCCGCCCCAGCAATCGCCCGGTTCGGCGAATGGTGAGAGCGGTGGGATCACTATCAAATCGGAACCAAAGGATCCATCCTCGGCAACCAATAGTAACAATATCAATGACATCAGTTCATCGTCGTCGTCGTCGGCTACGGTCGATGGGAATGCTAACTCTGTGTGGGAGATTACTGATCCCGCGCTGAAAGTGCCCTGTTCGTGTATCAAGTAAGTACAAAGCAGCTTATATGGTAGGTTAGCTAGAGATGTATTTTCCCCGCCAATCGCCGTTCTTATAACATTTCCAGCAAACATTCTAGTCGCTGATAGTGTAGTGTATGCTGTTGTTTGTGCCTATACCCCTCATTTTGTTCTATTTTCCTCTGTGCTAATAACAAAAAGGATATGTTGAACGTTATTTACTACCGTTTTCACTGTAAGACTATTTTTAAGCATGTATCGTTTTTCGTACTCCTATGAATTCAACATTTTTCTTCTTCGGTAGTGTTTTTCTTTGTATGAATGAACTTTTATGAATCTTGGTTTTTTGTGTAATTGGAGCATGATAGTCAAATTTTTGAACTGTTTTGGGTTTCGTGAACATATATTGTGTGTTTTAGCATTGAATAACCTAATATTTGGTAGAATTCATTTATCTAATGGTTTAGACCACAATTCTTTTTAGAGCCCCTAATTTTAGATAAATTTTGCCAGTTAGTCATATTTGCTATAAATCTGGTTTATTTTCTATTATAACAACATAGTAACATATAAGAACTGTAAATTATTTCATTCAAAATTAAATTGTAAACTATTACATTCAAAAATATCGCCTTCCTTTTTGATATATATGAAACACTGTTCTTTCCGACACATTTGCCGACCGAATTATATCTGTTAACCATTGCCCCTGCGCGCAATAAAACAAGGACGTCAAACCGTTTGCTCTTTTCGTTTACTCAACACTGTTTGTTTACATCTGACACCTAACAGTATGAAGTGTTCAGTCCTGCCAAATATATCTGAATTATGTTCCACAAGCATGGAAAATTTTCGACTATGGTGAAATTTGAAAGCTTTCATTTATGCCAAATAACCGTTATGCCAAATGTCCTTTATGCTAAATGACTTTATACCAAATGACCCAGACCCTCTATAATCTGAAACCATGCAAGATGTGTGTTTCTAGTATGAGAAAGATGTCGAGGTGAAATCGAAGATGGCGGACCTAACTTATAGATGATGGACTTTTCGTGACGATGTATCATCTGAAACCGTGCATAATGCAAATTTTTATTTTCAAATTATTTCTGTCGTCATTTTAAAACCCAATATGACGCACTTACCTTAAAAAACTAAAAGTACTACCTTTTGATGACGTTTCAGTCACTATTTTGAATTTCAAGGTGGCGTTAGTTTCATGACGATTTATGACCTTAAATCATGTAATTTTTGTATATAGCGATGGTTTCAAGAGGACGAAAATCGATGTTTGCCGCCAATTCTAAGATTGTGGAACAATAATAAAATGATGGTCTACTGATGACTGCTTACTGCTAGCATGCAATATCCATATTTTTTATGAGGGCGTTGACTAGCAGTAAAAAATTCAAGAAAAATTCAAGATGGTTGACATAAAATCTAGATGGCGCCCTTTTCATGACAATTTATTTTTTTAGAAGAGGAAGTTAAATTCAAAGAGAATATGGCAACTTTCCATGGGCCTCAAAGTTAGTTCCAGACGTACACAATATTCACTCTGGTTCTGTGCTCATACTGAACCCACCCACGTGTATGAACTCAAATATGCTATTTCGTACCTAAACGAGTGCATATTCGCCTGCGCAACCGAACCCCATGTACGTACACGGTGTGCGTACACATAGGTTCGTGGCACCAGTTTTTTTTTCTATCTCACTCTCATCATCACTAACGTTGACCCTTTTGGCCTTGTGCGAATCGTTCGTGTGTACGCACCCGGTGTACGTTCGCGAATGTTTGAACTAGAGTTTGTACATCGTTCGCTTGGGTTCGATTTTCGAGGCGAACCTGTACATCGAGACGAAGCATGTTTGAGGTTGAGCGCGTGCACGAAATTTTGTGCACAGGTGTAAACTTGTTGACGTTAATGGGAAGTCTGGTTAGTTCTATTCAATCACCATCATTATCGTGGTCAGGTTATTCGATCTTGTGCCGCTGGTTTTCTATTCTCTGGAACAGCCGCCGCACACGCATATTCCTCAACTGCACACAACCAGCGACTGCACGCAGCCTGGTCTCTCGACATTTGTACTACAGTCTGCCGTGTTTTACCAGCTGTCCATTGTCAATATGTTTGTATACTTGGTACAACTTGTGATTCACGCGTCCGAGCCATTCAACATTTTCTACTGTGCAGTCGAGTATTAAACGGAGAATTCTTCTCTCCAATACACCAAGGGCTCGATAGTCTGCGTCCTTCAACGTCCATGCCTCATGGCCATATAGAGCAAGAGGGAGTATCGGCGATTTTTATAGAGAAAGGCGTCATAAAAGTGTGACTGATTCGCGATATCTTGTTCTGCTAACTATATCACGAACAAAATTTGTGGTGCTTAGCGCCCTTTTCGTTTTCTGTCCAGACATCACACTAAACTTTATCAAATGAATAACAATGTTCTTCTAATTGTATTCTTATATCTACTGCTGCTACTTATTACTATTACATGGAACAAAAATGATTCCACGAATAATACTTCAAATTTTGGGGAATAGTTGCATGAAATTGAAAATGATTAGGGATATCTTCTAAATATCACAAGCACGCAAAATAGATCGCAAATCATGTACTAGAAATAATGAACCGGTTCACGAATCCATGCATAATATTTCATGATTTTGTGAACTATTTGACGAGCACGAATGGTCAGACTTGACTATTGCACTAGGAATCATGAATCAGTTCACGAATACCTGAATAATATTTTAAGATTTCGTGAACATTTTCACGATTACGAATGGTCGTGATTTATACTTGGAATCATGAACCAGTTCAAATATTTTATGATTTTGTAAACTCTTTCACGACTACGGATATTCGATCGTGACTAATATATTAGGAATCGTGAACTAACTCACGAAGATATGAATATTTGATGATTTTGTGAACCATTTCACGAGAACGAATCCCAAGTAACAATTGAAGTTTTATAGCACGCTATAAGTGCAATCTAAGTTTTATGAGTGTCTATAAAACTATATTACAACCTAAATTGTTACTAGGGATGGTAAGTCGTGACATGAGTAACATTTTATGGTTTTCACTAAGTCATTGGCAGGCATAGCAATTCTCACTCACGCGAGTAGAAGCTTATCCGATGCCCAACTTTTCCGGGATAAGTTGAGTCGCAAAATTCTCCGTCTCCACAAACAACGTGGACATAATGCATGCGATAAATTTTTTTTCAGATCTTTTCCTTCTCATCGAAGAAGGTTTTTTATATATATATATTTTTTTTATTTTGATTTTAATTTATTATTTAATTTTAATTATTTAATTTAATTTAATTATTTAATATTTTATTTTCGTGGAAATCAATAAGTGTCAAAATATACACTTCATTTCCAAGAAAAACGACGACGAAGTACATTGGGCTTGTTTTGTCGTATTTTGAAATAGCGCCAGCAAGGCAGCGAGCGCAAAAAGGATACAGTGATAAACTCATTCGCTCATTCTCCGGCGGTTTTTTTTTATCCGAAGAAGTTGTGTGAGTGTCAATAACTTTTTTGTCTGAAACTGTTAGTTTTTATTGTCGGAGTGGTAAATTATCTGGACACATTTACTCATATGAGTGATAAATGCAATGACCACAAAATATGACCATCGTCGATTCGAACGAAACTTTGAAGTTGTGTTCGGTTTATGAATCTCCAATATTTTCTCTGACAATTGCAATATTTTGATACAAGAGCAATTTTTGAAAAGGGCGTAAACATTTGTACGTAATGCACGTACATTTAATTTTTTTTGTTCGATTACTGTATTTTATACAGCAAAACTTTCTGAGAACGAGTTTCAGGGAATGAATATTTATGTGCGAAAAAATATACACTGAAAAAATGTGTCATTTTTCACAAAAACAAAAATTTGTGTTAAAAATATAAATTGCAAAAAACCGATTTTTTAAATTTTTTATATTTTAGAAACAAAAACCTCAAGAGAAAAGAAATATTTTGAATGTGATTGTATGATGGAGAACTTATCGGTAAAAAAGTTTTTCTAACTATAACTTTCTAATGTTTTTAAATTTCATACTATTTGACATACAAAACTGTAATTTTATTACAAAATATAATTCTTAGTCTTATTTTAAATCAAAATGTATTTAACAAAAATCTTCCAAAATGCGATAGTTTTCGAGATATTTGGAATTTTGTTCGAACCAAAACAGTTAATTCGTGTAATTATGCCCTTTTTAAAAGTTATTCGCGTTACCCCATCATAAAATGTCAAAAATCTAATGTTTATCGTTTTAAAGACGTAAAATAAACTTTTTCAGTATATTTGGATCATGGAGAAGCTTTCAATAAAAAAAATTTCCTAACAACAACTTTTGACATATTTTAATAATTCATACAATTTGCAGTAAAAACCTCAATTTTATTTTTGAATATGATTTTAAACGCTATTTTAAATCAAAATAGTAATAACAAAAATTTTCTGAAATGTTCTTCTCGAGATATTTCCAATTTTGTTTTAACAACATAATTCTTTTATGCAATAAAATTGGACTAAACCGTTTTGCGCGTTAAGGGCACAAGACCTAATTTTAATTAAGTTTTGTTTTTTCGTGTTTCGAATTCATCTCGTCAGTAACTAGCACCATCTGGGTGTCTAGTTAGACGATGTATCTAAACTAGTACCCAAATTAGCACTAGTTATAGTGCTAATTTGGGTACTAGTTTAGATACATCGTCTAACTAGACACCCAGATGGTGCTAGTTACTGACGAGATGAATTCGAAACACAAAAAAACAAAACTTAATTAAAATTAGGTCTTGTGCCCTTAACGCGCAAAACGGTTTAGTCCAATTTTATTGCATAATACCAGGCGTTTGGTTTCTTGAACCAAAAGACAAGAGTTCGTCTTCGCTTTCTCGTCAGCAAACCAGAGCTATATTTGCTTCCCGGGACATCACTTGGGACATGTGGCTTTAGGCGTTCACATATGTCGTGTGAATTGTTTGGAATTTTTTGTGTCTAACTAGTGCTAATTTGGGTACTAGTTTAGATACATCGTCTAACTAGACACCCAGATGGTGCTAGTTACTGACGAGATGAATAATTCTTTTGTTTTATTACGACCTTTTCAGAAGTTATTCGTGTTTCTCCGGAAACAATAATAACTTTTTCAAAAGGCCCGTAACACTTCCTGTAACTTTCTCTTTGACGTCAAGGTGATATTGTAAACCATTTGAACGCTATACGAAAACAACCAAAATATGATCGAACTATTTAGTTTAGTCATAAGACCCTATGGTTGAATAGTATTTTGATTGATTTCGTATAGCTTTCAAATGGTTTGCAATATCACCTTGATGTCAAAGAGAAAGTTACAGGAAATGTTATGGGTCTTTTGAAAAAGTTATTATTGTTGATGGAGAAACGCGAATAACTTCTGAAAAAGTCGTAATAAAACAAACGAATCATGTTGCTAAAACAAAATTTGAAATATCTCGAGAACTACTACATTTCAGAAAATTTTTGTTATTAGCATTTTAATTTAAAATAGCGTTTATAATCATATTCAAAAAGAAAATTGTTTTTTTTACTGCAAATAGTATGAATTATTAAAATATGTCAAAAGTTGTTGTTAGGAATTTTTTTTTATTGAAAGCTTCTCCATGATCCAAATATACTGAAAAAGTTTATTTTACGTCTTCAAAACGATAAACATTAGATTTTTGACATTTTATGATGGGGTAACGCGAATAACTTTTAAAAAGGGCATATTTACCCGAATTAACTGTTTTTGTTGGAACAAAATTTCAAATGTCTCGAAAACTATCGCATTTTGGAAATTTTTTGTTAAACACATTTTGATTTAAAATAAGACTAAGAATTTTATTCTGCAATAGTTTTGTATGTCAATTATCATGAAATTTAAAAACATGTATAAAGTTGCTACCAGAAATTTTTTTTTACCGATAAGTTCTCCATCATACAATCACATTCAAAATGTTTCGTTTCTCTTTTGGTTTTTATTGACAAAATATAAAAAAATAGAAAAAAATAGGTTTTACAATTTAAATTTTCAACACAAATTTTTGTTTTTGTGAAAAATGACACAAATTTTTTTTTCAGTGTATATTTTTTTCGCACATAAATATTCATTCTCTCAAACTCGTCCTCAGAAACTTTTGCTGTATAAAATACAGTAATCGAACAAAACAAAATTGAAATTAATACACGTAGAAATGTTTACACCCTTTTAAAAAATTGCTCTTGAGTCAAAAAAATCTTACTGATTGTGAAATATGTTTAGTCTTCCATGTCGATGATATGTGTAAAGTTTCATAGGAATCCAAGATGGTCGATAAGGATTTTAATTATTTTAGGACGGATCTTCGTCGAATTCCTCAATGCCTGGTCACATGATTGGATTCATGAATCAATTCACGAATACATGAATATTTTATAATTCTGACTTGTGACTATTACGCTAGAAATCATGAACCGGTTCACGAATACATGAATATATTTATGATTTCATGATTTTGTGAACTATTTTACGATCACGGATATTGGGTTGTGACTAATATATTGATCGAATGGATTCATGAACAAAATTCCAAGTTTCGTGAAATAGTTGACGAGAAAATATCCAGACAGTTTTGATTTTGAGAAGGAATGTTCTCAAAATTTATGAATAACATTATGACATTATTGTTTTTACGAATAAAGTTGTGAACTAGTTCACGTACAGAAAACCGGTTTGGTAATGTCATGGAGGAAACCGTAACTGAAGTTCACCAAACAAAATCAAATATTTCCACTAATAAAAGCGTTATGCGAGCGTTACTGAAAAGAAATTGAACATAATTATAGAACACAGGAACTATGGTCATTGTCCTGTTTTCGTAACGTAAAAAGGTGATTGTTCCTGAATTCATGGCACTTTATTAACGATTTCGGGAACAAACACCCGAATACAAATCTCAATGGGATTTTATAGTTAAGAATTAATAGCCTAGTAAAGTAGCTGTTGAGGAGGAAATAAAAAAAAAATGTTTTGCGCGAAGTTAACGAAATGACTCATGAACAGTAAATTTCAAAAATCGATCAAGTTAGATCGTTCGGCAGCTGCGGTTGTGTGTATTCTCGCTTTAGAGGCAGGATACGATCACTGTCGCCAATGCGATAATCGTGTGTTAGTTCTGAGATGTCATCATAACCCAGGGATAGCATAAGGGTTTCTGCATTGGGCCGGAGTCCCAAGGGTTGCAGGCTCGAATCCTGCCTCTGGGAGGATTTTTTTTCACATAATTGCTTTCCCCGTTCGATACCACCAAAAAAGTCTTAAACAAAGTATTGGCACTTACGTCAAAAACCAATAAAATGGAACTATTTTTGTTTTTAATTTTGTTATTTTTTCCGTTGAACGTTTCTTCGGCTTGTGTCTATTGCGGCTTTCGCATTCCTTGTCCAGCATACTGCAGTTTGCCGCACATCAACATCACCCAGCTTTGTTGTGCACTTAAAACAGACACTGTGTGCTATTTTAATTGCAAATAACTTTTTAACTAAGTTCCATCACAAATCAGTTCGAAATAAAATCGACATCATGCCTCCTTTACCGTTGAAAACATGACTCTTGCGACACATGCCGTAATCTTCACTCATAAACTGTAATGAAGAGCTAGTTTATTCGCAACAAACCCCCTCCCCTCAACAATTAAGTTAAACGCTGAGCTGTTATGTGGCTCTTTCAGGTGTACGAAACTTCCCAGTGGTGGACGATCGCACGGTGGCGGTATTGCTTCCCACGGGACTGCTGTGCACCGAAACCCCGGATCTACTCCCGGTAGCGATTGCAGTGTCGGGTCCAGTTTCTCTGGAAAAGCTCTTACCAGTAGTAGTCGCGCAGACAGATTACCCCGACCCCATCGAATACCGTTCCATCGGAGACCACCCCAGCAGCTCCTGTCCTGTTCCCTCGCTCTTTCCACGAACGTCGTGGTCACTGCGGACAGCCCCGCATACTGCCTTGTTGATTCCGATAAAAGGTGCGTTTTACACAGAAACACAACAAAAAATACCGAAAGGCATATACCGATAATGCGTTTGCTGTACTGTTATCTACTCAAGCAAACCTACTTCAACTGCTAGAAAAATGCTTTATTAATTGAAAATTTCTGTTTTTGTGTAAATAAGCTTCTGTAACCAAAAGTCGTACATTAACAAAGATATCATCTCACCTGCATCTTAATTTTTGGTTCGTTCATTAAATTGGAAAGTGAATTATTCACACGATTTAAAAAACTTGTTCAGTTTTCTATATCGATCAAATATTTAGGCGGATTTCACAAATCCTAAAAATCACAAACACTTCCAGGCGCACGTCTATCCCTTTGGAAGTCGCCTCGATTTCTACATTCAGGCAACTAAATGATTGTACTGTCTATAATCCAAGAAATTCGCCTAAATTTTAAATCGATTTTAAAAATCGATCAAGTTCGTTTGGACAATTCACTATCGAAATTTGTATCATTAGTTGTATCAACATATCTAACTAAAAAGCATCGCATTTTTTGGTGGAATTCTAACCAAATTATTTTATGATATGGTCGTTTTCAACAAAATCACATCCATTAAACTGTGGAAGGATGAAATTTGTTACTGGTTTCTCGGGGCTATCCTGCTATTTTTTAAACTCTGATATGTCTCATGCGAATAATAAATCTAGCTCATCAAAGAACTTGGGTATTGCTCTTTGCATCCTTACTATTATGATTAGGTTTTTCTTTTTGCTTAATGAGTTTAAAAATTATATATCGGTGGAAGCACGTTTTAATTTTTTCCAAATCTACGTTTTACTCACTTATTGTAGATCTGTATGATCTACCGAAACCTACCCTCATTTTACTATCGTTGTTTTATGTTCAATCCAATGGCAGCTTGACTCCTTGCATGAGTATTTTTTTACTGTTGTGCTTACTTTCATGAAACTTTGACCGCCGTTTGAAACGTTCACCTACCACGACGTCATGGAGCAGAAAGGAAAGGTATTCGAACCGGGGTACCAAGTTTCTACTTCTCCACAAACTACTTCCAGCTGACTTTCTCATATGCATTGTTGTTTATTTTTGTTTCATTTTACTGTTTTTTCCAACTCGTATGTTTGATAGCAGCTTTGGTTTAGCGTTACTGTGTGGTTGCGTGTCAGATGTCACAACGGTATTGGTTTCAATTTTATGCTTGCTTTCTGACCTTAGTTTTCCTTGCTTTTCTATATGCGGCCTCGTCTGTTCAAAAGGTGCATGGATGTGTTATGTTAGTTAGGTTACACAATCAGAGTTTGATTATGCTTTAATAATTACTATAATAATCAAAATACACTGGGCGCTGATTTTGTTGAAATTTTTCAGTTTTCCGCATAGGTAATTTCTACAATCGACACGTACATTTGGGCGGTAGCCTTGTTCCGTAATTGATTGCGCGTGATCAAAAATTATTTCATCGTAATGTGTTCTTTCCCATCCAGTTTTTTAGGAGTCATAACGGTAGGCAACGTTGTCGTGTTCGTAATACGTTTATAAACCTTGATCTGACATTAGTTTTTAACACCACCCTCCTTGAAAGAGGGATTCGTTCCTCGTTAGTGTAAATTCCGTATGGTTTTGCCTGTAAATGCGGACTGGTTCACAGGCACAGTGTAACAGGACAAAATTATTAGTTCCCGTGAGCGTTCTAGAGATTTGGTGTGTTGGGAAGTATTTTGGAAATTTCCCTATGAGATGATCATAACAAAAAGATTTCAAAACTGTATCTACCCAAGAAACAACTAAGCACTAAAGCAATCATTATATTCACTATATAACAGCTTTTCGATGCTTATAGGCTTTATACAAGCTTTGCAACTGTCTATAAGCTTTATAAAAGCTTTGACAAGGCTTATAAGCACTACGAATATCATGCATTAAAACAAGCCGTATATTGGTATATGAAGCTCTACTGTAGAGTTTGTGAACCCTGTAGCTATAAGCCAGATACGGTAGTCACCGATGCCATTTTAATGCCTGTTATGGTTGGCATTTCCATTAGTCTAACCAATAAATTCCAAATCAAATCAAATATGATATGAGGCACATTAGTTTTGTTCCAATACCAGGAGAAAGTGGAGGTACTCCAGAGCAAACAGAAAGAAAATCGTTCCTGTACTCTCTTCTCTTTTTTCTTTTATAGGTAGCAAAACGGAGTAAAAAGTATTTTTTGCTTCGGAGTGATTTCCGTGTATAGGAACAAACCTATTGTAAGCATAGGAAACCTCATCAGCTTCCGAGGTATGGGAATGTCGTCGTAAACAAATTAAAGTGCACAAAACCTTCGTGCCATAAAATTATATCGTAAATACATTGCGAGAATTTGTTTCAATTTACTATAGAACTGAATAGTTAAAAAAGTATGATAAAAAAATGCGCCTTATTATAAGTGTAATAACAACAGAAATCTTTCAATTTAAGAACGGCAAATATCATTAGACTTGCCAACGTCCAAATGGATCAAACGACAAGCGCGCTGGAACAAAGTAACCCCGAAATCTTCTAAAGGTAGAAGTTCGAGTCTGGAACGTACGCCGTATTAAAACAGACCATGAAAAAAAAGAGCGAGAAAAAAACTTTTTCCTGCCTGTTTTTGTTTTGTTTTTTTTTCATCCAATGGGCTACCCACCACAATTTTCTCTTGTGTTAATTATTAACAAGACCAGATTTATAAAATATTTTACTGTGAAAATTTAATTCTGCTATAATTTTGTTTTAGTATTCTGATCGGGATCTGAGCCTTCTTTTGTGTTTGGACAACAAAACCATTTTACCGCTGAAGTGACATTCCTAACGAACTTTAGACCGCAAACTACAGCAGTAGATCATGAAGGCATTCAAAGTCAAATTCAGGAATTTCAGACTGAAATGTGGCCTCGGAAATTCGGTCCAAAACACAAGCCCGGATGTTTTATTGTCGGGTACTCACTCAGCTTGACGGATGATAAATAGGTTAAATGGATTTCGAACAGCTTCCGGTTGAAACATTTTAAGTCGCCATGGGTCGTGGAGATGCGTTCAACAAATTTAAACTTGTTTGTGCCGACAGGTTTGCACAGATGTAACCAGCCGATCTGGCTGCGAATTTAAAGATGTGGTCGAAAAACTCTGTTTTTTGTCACAACCAATTTGAAGATTATATTCCAATTCCAAGTGTACCGGTCCGATCATACGCAAGCCTTAGATGATATACAACTCTTTTTTTTACTGTTTATTGCAAAAACAGGACATTTATGATTGAGCTACAAATATTGATTTTAGCAACATGAAGTCTTTGAAGAAGTTTCTTGAAGTCGTCCCCACTTTTTGCCTTTCTCATATAAAGAAAGGCTATGCAATCACTGTAAAAATCGACTTTTTAACCGAGGCCCGGAGGGCCGAGTGTCATACACCATTCGATTCAGTTCGTCGAGATCGGCAAATGTCTGTGTGTGTATGTATGTGTGTGTGTGTGTATGTGTGTGTGTATGTGTGTGTGTCATTTAAACTCACACAATTTTCTCAGAGATGGCTGAACCGATTTTCGCAAACTTAGTTTCATCTGAAAGGTATAACGCTCCCATAAGCTGCTATTGAATTTTTAGTTGATCCGACTTCCGGTTCCGGAGTTACGGGTTGAAGAGTGCGGTCACACAGCAAATTCCCATATAAACTGGTACCACCATGATGTTCAAATGATGTAAAACATATTAAAATTGATGTAACATTACTCTAGTTTGCGGGTCTGGATCACTAATGATCAATCAAAGCAGCTTTGACCACATTGGCCACCTATGACGGTTCATGACGCCCCCGGGGAACCCGCCAAGTTCCTAAGCTAATATGACACCCATTCCCCAACGAATTCTCTACCGATTTTTACAAACTTGATTTCAAATGAAAGATACAGTAATGCCATTGACTGCTGCTGAATTTCATTCTGTTCTGACTCTTGCTTCCGGAGTTACAGGGGTGTTAGTAAGGATACACTGGAATTTCCCATATAAATCGGTACAATCGTAATACCTCAGAGGCTAAAAACTATTGAAATGGTCACCAAATTACTTCTAATCGCAGATTTAGATCACTGATTGCCAATCAAACATTCTTTGAATATATTGTCCACTATCGACGATTCCGGAAGTCCGGAATTCCGGGCATATTCCACAATTAAAGTCACATCGGTTCTTCGGTGATGACTGAACCGATTTTCTCAGACCAAGTCTCAAATGGAAGGCAAAATATGCAGTTGAGTATTGCGTCGCCGCCCCTCCCCCCCGTCTTGCCCTTACACCTCCCTCCTTCATCACTCCCCTCCCCTTGGACCACCCTCACGCCCGCATTTCCTTCATCCACCCCGTATACCGAAATAAGATGAAGGATTTCTGACGCATCCTCCACTCTCACTCTACTAACCCCCCATTCCCTCCACTTTCAAACCCATTCCACCAACATTTCAAAATATAATTACATGAAGATAACATTGAACTCATGCTGATTAAGGTAATTAAATACTATTCTTTTGCCTTTCTCATATAGAAAGGTTATGCAATTGCTCCAAAAACCGACTTCCTAACCGAAGCCCGGAGGGCCGAGTCTCATATAACATTCGACTCAGTTCGCCGAGATCGCAAAATATCTGTGTGTATGTATGTGTGTTTGTATGTGCGTATGTATGTGTGCATGTATGTATGTATGTATGTATGTATGTATGTATGTATGTATGTATGTATGTATGTATGTATGTGTGTGTATGTGCGGATTTGTTAACAAAATGTCCACATCGGTTTCTCGGAGATGGTTGAACCGATTTTTAGAAACTAAGATTCAAATGAAAGGTATACTATTCTCATAGGTTGCTATTGAATTTCATTTTCAACCGACATCTTGTTCCGGATTACGAGTTGAAGAGTATGGTTACAAAACAAAATTTGTTGATTTGTCCACATCGGTTTCTCGGAATTTTCTGAACCGATTTTGACAAACTTGATTTTAAATGGAAGGTCCATCAGCTGCTGTTGAATTTTGTGTGGATCCGAGTTCTGGTTCCTGAATTACAGGGTGATACGTACGATCACGCAGCAAATCTTGATTCTAACGAATTCTGCGATGAATGTAAAAAGGTAAAATTTTTGCCTTTCTCAATAGAAAGGTATTGCAATTGCTCTGAAAACCGACTTTTTAACGGAGGCCCGGAGGGCCGAGTGGCATATACCATTCGATTCAGTTCGTCGAGTTCGGCAAATGTCTGAGCGTGTGTATATATGTGTGTATGTATGTATGTGTGTGTATGTGCGTCTGTGTGTGTATGTGACCAAAAATGTCACTCATTTTTCTCAGAGCTGGCTGAACCGATTTTGACAAACTTAGTCTCAAATGAAAGATACAACGTTCCCATAGGCTGCAATTGAATTTCTGATGGATCCGACTTCCGGTTCCGGAATTACAGGGTGGTGAGCACGATCACGCAGAAAATGTCGATTTTAATAAATTCTGCAATGAATGTATAAAGGTGAAAATTTTTCCAAAATATGACCACAACTGCTTCGATTTGTAGTATTAGGTCACTAACATCCATTCAAAGTCTTTTTGGCCCTATTGGCCACCATCATCGGTTCTGGAAGCCCCGGCGGAAGTATCCAAATTCAGAATAACAGTCACATCGGTTTCCCGGAGATGGCTGGACCGATTCAACCAAACTTAGTCTCAAATGAAAGGTGTTGCGCCTTCGTAAATGGTTATTTAATTTCATCCCGATCTGACTTCCGGTTCCGGAGTTACAGGTTGTGGCGTGCGATCACATAGCAAATTGCGATTCAAATCGATACTCCGATGAAAGCAAAAAAGGTAAAAATTTCGCTAAAATGTCTCTCAAACAACTTAAATTTGCTGTTCTAGGTCATCGACGGCCAACCAAACTTTCGTTGACTACATTGACCACCATAGACGGTTCCGGAAGTGCCCGGGAAAAGCGGCCATCTTTCAAAATTGACGTACTCACATCAGTTTCCCGGAAATGGTTGGGCCGATTTTCACAAACACTGTCCCAAATGATAGCTATAGTATCCCCACAGATGTCTATAAAATTTCGTACGGATCGCTTGGATGCGTCCGGAAATATAGACTAATCCATCCGGTCACATATGAAATTCCCATATAAGCCGGAACTAAATTTTTTTTCAAAGGGGACACCCCATGAAATTTCAGAAATCAAATTCGTTTTTGATGCCAAACATCTTTAAAATGCATGAAACGTCGAGATTTTATGTTATCTCGAAAAATTTTTTTTTATGAAGATCGACTTTTTGGGACTGCCGATTTCGCACCTTTTTTCAATTTAATATTAATGTAGCTGTTTTTTCTTTTACAAAATTTTAGAACTCGAATAGTGATTTTTTCTTGTATATTTGTCATGTCATTTATAATAATAAAATGTAATATATTCATTTGAAAGCTTTTAATGAATATAAACAACGCAAACATTCACGTGTTCATGATTGAGAAAGGCACAATTGCACCGCTAGGTGGATTAAAATAGGTTTTTCAATTTAATATTAATGTAGCTGTTTTTTCTTTTACAAAATTTTAGAACTCGAATAGTGATTTTTTCTTGTATATTTGTCATGTCATTTAT
Organism: Topomyia yanbarensis; assembly: GCF_030247195.1. Taxonomy (NCBI): domain Eukaryota; kingdom Metazoa; phylum Arthropoda; class Insecta; order Diptera; family Culicidae; genus Topomyia; species Topomyia yanbarensis. The sequence goes on from NC_080672.1 coordinate 364,348,199, forward strand.
AATAATAAAATGTAATATATTCATTTGAAAGCTTTTAATGAATATAAACAACGCAAACATTCACGTGTTCATGATTGAGAAAGGCACAATTGCACCGCTAGGTGGATTAAAATAGGTTTTTTATCTCATCAAATCGATTATTAGAAAAGAAGTCAACCACATTTTTTTCAAATAATATAAAAAAATTCAAACAAACATTTAGCCCTTATTTGTACATTATGACGAACAGACAAAATTAATATTATTCTTTCTTTCTATTATATTTTTACACTATTTGCCAAGTGTTTCATCCCATTTTTTGGAAGCCATCATCCAAATTTTTTTTAATATCCTGTATATTTCCAACAGCTTTACTAGACTTTTTGAAGACCCTCTACACAATCGCCTACCCGAGCAAATACTCATGGGTTCAAACACCAAACAGCCCCTTGAAAATACCATGAATATGGTCCGTGCCCACTTTCACAACCATTAAAACCCCATAAAATGGTCTCAATAACCCATAAATATACCAACGTATGGTTTTTCTATGGGATATACCGGACCATGACGATGGTGTTTTCGTGGCCTGAACCCATTTCAAACACCCATGCCCAACCCTATGAGTATGGGGGTATTATGGACTTTACGTTTGCTCGGGTAGTAGCGTTTGAAGGACCGAAACTGAAAGCAATTTGGTGCATTGGAATCTTTGTACCCTTTCCCAATTGAGAATTGGGCCGACGATGAATCCGACTAAAATAGTGAAGGGATACCCGAGCAAATACTCATGGGTTCAAACACCACATAGCCCCTTGAAAAGACCTTAAACATGGTCCGTGTCAAAATTCACAACCATCAAGACACCATAAAATGGTCTCAATAACCCATAAATACACCAACATATGGTATTTTATATGAGATCTACCGGACCATGGTGAAGGTGTTTTCATGGGTTGAACCCATTTCAAACACCCATGTCAAACCCCATGAGCATGGGGGTATTATGGGCTTTTCGTTTGCTCGGGTACAATGCACCTTATATACAGAGAGTAACATCTTCCTCACACACTCAGATCGCTAGATCCTCGCATTTATAGTTCTGGTACTGTAACAAATGGTAGACTTCAAACCGCATGAACATATTGCTTGCCATATCAGCACTTTCCGAGCAAGTTTCTCCACTTGAATCCATCTATCCACAACCCATACGACGGCAGTATGATATTGTGAACCTGAAAGGGGTTTTGCATACATTTAGTAAAGTAACTGTAAAACTTGTGAATTTCTGGGCCTTTGCTGACGCACGTTGCTTTTGTTCTGCGTTTTGTTTTTTCGACTTTCTGCCTATAAGATCTACAGGTAGTTCCGTTTCGTGATACATTCGATTATTCCGACGCTCATTCACACTTTATTGGCAAAATCGCGTATCGTGCGCGACATTTTGGAAATAAAGAATTTACACCGCACGGGATAGTCTACAAACGCAAAATGACTGTCAAACGCGCAGCATGCTGTGGTGCGTATAACGGCAATGTATGTGGGTAGCTTCCCTCCCACACGGAAACGAAAAACTACCTAAAATTGAGTTCCTTTGACTCAATCTCGTGGTATCGTGGGGGAACTTAAAATTAGGTAAACCGTGTTGAAGGTAGTTTCCATTTAACCACGGCAAAAATTACAACTCATTGATAGGTTTTTTATACTCAAATTTAAGTTGTATTTACCTAATTTTGAGTATACCCCAAATAACTCAAAAGTACCTTCCTCCACGGAAGACCTCGACTGAGTCGAATCTCTCGTTTTGTTTTTGACAACACTAATAAGTGCGAAAGCGACGCACAACTCAAAAGTAAGTTAAAAGAACTTATGCTGCAGGTTGTTTTATTTAACCGTGCATACAGCCCTTAATCCGCCTAATAGTGAATTACGACATTATTTTATTTCTCAATTCAGATCGATAGTTTTGTTTTGCAGAGTTTTAGAGGAACTTATTATAACTAAGGCGTTATTTGTGAAAGAATCCTTGAAAGCATGAGTGGTAGACTACTAAAATAGATAACGTGCAATGAACAACAACAATTAGTATTTATAAAGCTATTTTTATTTTCGATTGAAAAGAGCTCAGTTTCCCAAGTTAATTCTTTAACGAGAAAATGCGTAAGTACAAAAAAACGCTCCAAATACTGAAAACTCAGAACGCTTCAAGGCAGCGGCAGGGCAGTGTAACAAAGAGTACTTATTGATGTTTCTATCGATAGTTAGTTGGCGAACCGTCGCCAATAACAAGTACTACCTGAAGTTATAAGGCGTTCCTACCTTTAAGAATTATTTGGATGCGAATGCATCCTTCACGTGCACCTCTGAGCACTCTTTGTCCCATCATGAGTTGCAGGTGCACAATCTCAAATTCAGTTGCCTATTTGTGCGTGAATTTACTGAAACCAGCATTCAGTTTCAACGCTATCTTCATTAATTCCATCAGTTCAAAGAAAATACAAATTCATTCACCATCCAAAGTAGGGTTTGGAGTACCGGTTTTACCGTTACCGAAAACCGGTAAAACCGTCCAAATATTCAATACCGAAACACCGGTTTTGCAACAATGAAAAACCGGCATTTTCGGTATTTTTTTTAGCAAAAACTATTTAAATAATTTTTCATTGTTTTTTTTTATAATAGAGCTTTCGAAATACTTTAAAAATATTTTCACCTACTAGTGTTAGAAGTAAGATCGCGTTTTTTGGGACACTTCAATGTTTTTGTATAAGCAGTGGAATGCAGCTCGATCGAACTTCTGCACATGGCTGTATAAAATAATGCTATTACGCACGCGAATGTTAATTGCATAACAATCTGCATCATATTCAATCGTTTGTGGAGAGAGAAATCAACTCATAGTTATAATAATACGATGAATAGTATTTATATTTCGAGATCTTCAATTACACAGCTATTAGCATATTTAGCAGTCACATGTTGCTTGAATCAACTAAACAACACTCTCGACAATTAGTTGTCCGGTGTTGAAGTTGCATTTTTAACAATCTGAGAATCTGTTGTAAATTCTTGGTAGCTAGCTGCCCAGAGTTATTGCACACATGCAATTATTTACCCCACTCCACTGACAAAATTCCTGCCCGTGGCAAGCGTGGAGATTAGAGTGACAGAAAAAATGACTCCCATCGGCCCACCCCTGAGTCGATTCCTAGTCCCACCAGGAGTGTCTGCTCCAAATTTGAGTGAAATCGAACAAGTCTAGCTACCGGACCAACGCGCTTGAAGTTTGTATGGGATTTTTCGACAATTTACACGGAAAAACCCACTTGCGAACATTTTCACCGCTAGGGGGCACTGTATACATCAGATTATCACCAAAAGTGAAACTTAAGAAGATAATTCTATTATTCTATTATAATTCTATTATCTACAACAATCTTTGTTGAAGACTGCAAAGCGATCCGACTCGAACAAGAAAAGTTATTAAACTTATAACGAAGTGATGTCTGAGTCAGTTTTGCATGGGGCCTAGCAGTGCATGGTAGTGTATCAGTATTAGGTTCTAACAAACTAAACATTTTTATGGAATAATGGTTAGATTTAGCTCACTAGTGTGTTCGGAAGAATTGTAGTACATAATACGAGTTATGTTTTGGTTAGTAAACTTTAGTTCCAGCTGTGACCGCATAGATGGCGCCAACACTAACTTTTCAACGGAGAGAGATAGAAATTAAGTGTTTTCTACAAAGTTGTAGAACAAGAATTTTTCAGTAATTCTGCCAAACATCTCGGAACTAAAATTTTCTAACCAAAACATAACTCGTATTATGTACTGCAATTCTTCCGAACATACTATTCAGCTAAATCTTACCATTATTCCACAAAAATGTTTAGTTTGTTGGCATTATAACGTACAGTACTTTCGATTGAGGATGGATAGCTACTCCCAGGTTCCATTCGCAAATTTTCTGTGCAATTTCGCTTGTTCTGTTCAATCAAGAACTAGCAATTACGAGTTGTACGGTCATCCTGCTCATGCTCAATTGGAAAAGGAAGCAAAAAAACGCTGATTTTCAAGACGAGGTGGAATTGATGCTTAAGCGGTTTCATATACGAAGTAGGACTCTTATAATGGGTATTTTGAATACTGATGACAAAATAGACAGAGCTTAACCTGACCTATAACAAATCTAAAACGTTTCTGATGCGCTGAAGCTTGGCTCAAACATTTTTTGAACACTATTTTCAGTATATGTTGAAGCATTTGTATAAGAAGAAAACAGCAATTTTAACGTAACGTCTGTTGAGCGATTATTTTGTTAATAAAGTATGAATTGGCATCGAACCAAGTTAAATGCGACTGCTTTGTAAATTCAACTTAATTTTCATTTTTTCTTTTTGATTACCGGTTTTACCGTTTTTTTTTCATTTTCAATACCGAAAATACCGGTTTCTCAAAATGCCTCGGTTTTCCCAACCCTAATCCAATGCGTTCATCTTTCACATTTTCGAGCATAAATGAACCGCATAATCTATGTCTAGTACCTTGTTGCTTGATAATCCCACTCACAACTAGCATAGAAACAAAATTAAATTTGCAACTGAAGTTGAATTTGAACAGAAAATAACTGAATGAATGCGCAGCACCGAACGAATAACGGACGTGGCAAACAACTGAAACATTCCCTTCAGCGCGGTGGACATGAATTGAATGTCGTTCCTCTTTCAAGCTCTAATCGGGGATGTCAATATTTCTAAGCTCTGGTTGGGACCCTGCCTGCGGGAGTTCGCGTCTGGTACGCGTTTATACTGAGCTTGAATCGCGGTGTCGAGAATTAAGCCAGCAAAAATCCGTACTCTTCCTCCGGAGGAAGCTCTTGTGTGGACTCAATGTTATCGGATATCGACTAGCTAAAATGGCACGTTCTCCATGTTGATCGGAGATTTCTGCTCTGTCGTGATTTGTCTTTTCATCATGTCCCTGATGGGAAGGATTGGGCAAGAAGTAAGGCTAGGGATAAGGAAAATAACGACGCAGAGAACATAGAAAAAACAGGAGTATTCTTCATTCCCAAGGGAATAAAAGACACTTCTCGATTATCGAATACCCCGAAAGGATATTGAGATAATAGAACGACAACAACAAGGGATGGGCGCAGCGTAGTTGGTAAATTGATTACCTTGTACACAGCGCACCTGGGTTCGAGTCCCAACCCCGCACATAGGGTTAGAAATTTTTCATAAGTGATTTTTCTAACCGGAAGAGACGAATGACCTTAAGGTTAAAACCTCTATAATCGAAATAAAAAAAGAACGACAACACCCCCGAAGAGATATTGTTATGCAAATACGGCTTGAACCTTACCTTAGCTCTTTACCACACTGGGTTAAAAACAATAGCATATGCTTGAGTTTTAGCTCTCTGTACATAGGTTGATCTATGTATGAAGAACCAAAAATCCGGATACCCAATTGCATTACTGCAGGGTAAAGTGCCTATTTTCACCATACTAAGCAGGGTGCCTCACCAATTCATTAATTTCTCGGCCTACAATCAATGGAATGCGAAAAAATTGACATCAACAGCTTTGCTTCGTTGTTAAGAACCAATATAATAACACAAATGCGCTGAAAACAGTGAAATTCTCGTGTTTGAGCGCAACGAAAACTCGAATCGAGTGCCCCTATTGTTGCGCTACCATTTGACTTAATGCGTTGAACAAAGATGGCAGACACTGCTCTAACCAACGGCTTCAAATGGGTAGGGTGATAATAGAAACATGGTGAAAATGGGCTCAACACCCTATCAAATGATATGAAGTTCCGTAATTAGATTCACAAAGATCACACGAATAATACTCAGCACGCTGAATAGTAGCTATGTGACAATTGGGTTTGAAATATCCAGTCAGCTCCCTAACTAGAATACTGCTATTGTGCTTGTAAAAATGCAGCAAATTCTTTGACATTTTCGGACAAGTGGCAAAAAAAGGCCAACGAGTCGACGAACCCTGTCAAAGAGGACATAGGTAGAGTAGACCGCCGGTGAAGGTCAAGACAATAGAAGTCTGCGACTGAATGCAATCGTTTACAGTCCAATATCTTAACCTGCTGTAGCATGGGGCTTTTAAAACAACTCCGTGTTCCAGCAGATCCGCGCATCTCAAACTGGAATCGGAAACAACGCCGTCTGTTTCGACCTGGTTTGCTGGTACATACACACGTATTTTTTTAGCTGCCGAATCTCAGCGCGTTTTGCAACTTTTGCCACCATTTGAACGGCCGAGGTCTCAGCAAATTCAGTTTTCGCTGAGATCTCCGTAAAAGCTCTAATTGTTTGCTGAGATCTGGGAAATAACTCGTTGACAATCAGGAAACAAATCACACGTTTCCGAGATATCAGTATAAACATTTACTGATTACGCTGCTGTGCGGGAAATTGTCGAGCTCAACTAAGTGTGTAGACTTTGTACTCCAGCAATATCAATTGTCTGCTTTTCTCTATTTGCCAACGAACTAAGCTTACAAGGGCGATTTTTTGATATTTCTGTCACGGCCAGTGATGTACCACTGGGAAAAATTTCATCTTCTCAGGTTTTTATTTTTGGATTTTTATTGGGTTTTTTTCCAAATCATTTTACCCAACCGAAAAATATTTTTTTTTTCGTTTTATTGAATTGTTCCTAAATTTAAACGTTTGCTAAGAATCTTGCATTTTTATTCGGGCGAATCAAAATAAAAGTCGCAAGGATAGAACATGCTTTGTAAACTTTGCAGCAACCTATACAAACTCGTTTTATATAACATAGTCAAATAGTCGTAATTCCCCTGAGTAATAAAAATCTGAATAATAATGCGCGAATGTTCAACCAACTTTTATACTGCTTTTTACGCATTATATACAACAGTAGAAAGTGGAAAGGTTATTAGTATGTTTAGGTGCATTCACAATAAGAAACGCAATCGACTTAGCGCGGAACGTGTTGTGAAGCTAACGTATCACTTAATTACAGCTTTTGTAAAGAAATGTAAAATCAGCAAACAGGCAATGCTTAAATCGAGGACGACTCTGCAGAAGTTGCAGATTCAGGCAAAATTTAATAACAGCAATGCTCAGGAATTACCAAATATGTGCAGATAACAATAAATCAACGTTCTATTATTAAAATGTCAAAAAACAATGCAAAAATCCAATCTTCTGAAAAACTCCTTTTAACCGGGGAAACCCCAAAGTTATAGAAGCGGATTAGGTACATCACTGGTAACGGCCGAACATGGTGGACTCTAGAAACGTTGAATCTTTGTCAGGTCATTTTTGCACGTGCATAGAACCCAGTGCAGACTGGTAGGAAAGACATGAATGTGAAAGGTAATCCAATAAGTACATAACTTCCTTTAACGGTATCCAGGCGACTCAGAACACACACAAGAAAAAAAATTCCAAAGCCTCTAAGGGGTTGGAGATCAGAAAAGGGAGCCTTGGAAGTGGATTAGCAAACTTTGCACTATACGTTATTGCGTTACACTTGGAAGTGCGTCTAAGCGGTCCGAGAGTCACCATACGGATTTAATCACTTGACTCGTTTGTGGGTTTTGACACAAATGCCAATACCTGCACATTTAAGACTTTTTGGTGTTATCCAACAGGGCAGACATAAACCAGACGATAATGAAAACTTCGGCTTTGGTATAAAGCGAGGAAATCAAATAAATCAAAAGGGTTTGTGCATTGGGCCGTAGTCCCAAGGGTTGCAGGTTCGAATCATGTCTTTTGGGTGACATTTTCACGTAGTCAAAACCCAAAAAATGAATTAAATAAATGTGCAGGGCCTCTCGTAGATAACCGAGATGAGAAATTGATATAATTTATTAAAATAGATAAAATTTGCTATGATTTATACCTAATCTCAATAACTTTAGGTAAAGCAAAACTTATTTTGTAGACGTTAAAGAAACAAAAGTGAAATTTGTCTCTTTTTTTACTCTAATCTTTTTTAAAAATTATAAATAAATCATTTTTCATTCCAATGTTAGGTATAAGTCATACGAAAAAGTATGTGCTTCCAAACATTTTTTGGATGAAGGAAATCAGATTAATAGAACAAGTCTTGTTGCTTCCGTTAGAAGAAAAATAACGGTCTCGAGAAAAACGCCATTTTGAAGCCCCCATTTTGAATATTCGAAAAAAAAACATTTTTCAACTAAATAGACTCTACTGTGTTCTCGTCGCAGCGCCCAGCTGCTCGCAGCTGACAGTTCATGGCAAATGCGGTAGAAACAACACGTAGACAACATTCCTATCATGACGTCTAAGTAAAGCGAAGTTTTTCGTGAAACGACTTCAATTTGACGTATCCCTTTTACCGTCCTTTATTACAGCAGAGCACTATTGCTTTCAATCTAGCACTTTCACGATTAGAATTCAGGGGTTTATCAAAATTACCGCACCATCCATTCCAACGTCACGTGCTGGGATATAGATATAATCCCACGTAAAGCGACCATCGCAACCAAACAGTAGCTAGGGTGAATAATATGCCGTGAGGTCTCGAGAAATATAAAATATCGAGTGCTTTTTCCTCTGTCGAAAGAAGGATGTTGGCATATTCTTCAACTCATTGGTCGCCTCATTGTTACTTTTTGGTGTTTGCCACAAAATTGTTAGAATAGATCTCCCGCTTCAGATTCGACCAGAAGGCGCACGTTGACGTTATACACCTACTCGCAGACCGAGGAAAAGAAGACCGGTTCGGATAGGTATTTAACCTTCTTTGGGAACTTCGTGTAGGAGATGTACTTTAGGCTATCGCACTGAGCTCGTGGTCTAAGACCCGGAATGATCTCTCCACTTCGCCTTCCGTCTTCCAGGCCAGACTCCTTCACTCTGGGTGGAGCCGGCTTCACCTCATTCCTTTGGTGGATTCGGCCAAAGGAGTGTGGTGATTTCTGATTTCTGAATTGATTTCTGATTAGAAATCAACACGCTTTGAAATGTCAAATATTTATACCTTGGACGCAATAGACTATTGTGATAGTAAGTGCTGTTAACGTATTACGAACAAAACAATGTTGACCGCCATTATAGCGTGCAAAAAGCTCGATAGCGTATCTGAAATACGGGATCAAAGTATAATAACAAAATCAGCACCTTGCTTGCAACTTTCCCCACTTATTCAACCCCGCATCTTTTCCGAGACCGATTTTAATCTAACAGCCGCGCTCCACTCTTCTAACCCACTCACTAGGTCAAACCAAAACTGCGGAGCCGGTGGAAGTACACCATACGGAGGTCCACCGTCCTACTGTCGGAATCCGCTCTCCATAGGCGATTCGCATCCATTACCGTCGGAAGGCTCACCCGCTAGTGCAGCTCCATCCCCGATGCAGCCGTCATCTGTTTCCCAACCCACGTCGGTTGGACCATCGGGCGATCAGGTAGGTTAACACCCGTGTTTTTGATACTATCCTTTGATTCACATTTGCATCTTCTACCTTCCAGCTTATAACCATGTCACCACATCCACCCGCCTCGAACAACCCGCGGAGTGTTCAACCCGGGACGCCGTGTTTAGATCACCTGGATAAGAACACTCCGGCACCAACGCCAACCGATCAGCATGATAGTAAAAGTATTACTGCTTCACCCTACAACACCCCGTCCCATCCGGGTGGGGTTATGAGCGTTGAAGCTCCGTCCTCGCAGCAGTCTCAGCAGCAACAACAGCAACAGCAGCAGCAGCAACAACAACAACAGCAACAACAGCAACAGCAGCAATCATCACAACAGCTCGTTAGTAACAATCTGAGTAGTACCAGCAGTAGCAGTAGCGGCGGAACTACCAACAGCAGTCCCGGAAATCTACCCAGCCATGGAATGATGGGTATGCGAATAAAATCCGAGGGAGCACTGGGGATCATGGGAGACGGTTTGATGCTGGGGACCAGTCCTAGCATATACAGCAGTTTGAATCCCATCATCACCCACAATCAGATTAACAAGAAGGAAGCGATGCTGCAAATTTTGCAATCGCTGAAAAGGCCTTCCCTGTCATCGCGAGATTACGAAGGGATGACGGGTGAGGAAAGTCCAAGTACGTCACACCTGCTGTACGATTATTCCGTGATCGATGCCTGGATGAACCATCCAGTGAAGCGATATCGGCCAAATGAAGATTCCAAGTTGGCTCAGCAATTTCGAAACATCGATCTCTATGCCGATCAAAAGAAACATTCGGAGAAGTATCTGCAATCACTTCAGAATGCAGGAACGGAAGGTGGAATAGGTTCCATGGCGGGAGGTGGCGTCCGACAAGACCAACAGGATCCATTGGCACTGCCGGAAGATGTGAAACCGGGACTGTTGAATGAGAATCAGATTAAAACGGAAATCGGTTGCGACCGGAGTGACGGCGAGAGTCAAATGTTAGGGGCTCATGAAATAAAGAAGGAGAAAGAGGATAAGGATGATAGCTTGTTTACGGAGCAGGGCCTACAACCAGCGCTGGACGATTTGGATCAATTGTTTGATGACAGTGCAAACTATCATGATGATTCAGATATTCACGCAAATACAAGTCCTGCTTCCAATAAGAGTGGCGGTGGTTGTATGGAAGATATCAAAAGGTTTACGGGGCCGGGAAATGCGGTGCATACGGGAATTTTAAGTCCAAAAGAATTGTCGCAGATGTTCCCTACCCCACCGAGTTTAGAACATCACCCGAATTCGAGCCCGGGAGGAGGAGGTTGTCTTTCCGACGGGATCGTAATAGACACTATGGTGGAAGCGGCAGCTGTCCCCATTCTTGGCAGTCCTCAAGAGGAGCAGATTGAGGATTGGTCTTACGTGTTTGTTCCCCCGCCCATTTGTACATATGTTGGATCCTCGAAATATGCCCCTCTCCAGCAGCTTCCAAGTCAACTGATGCAACCCCATGTCGAGCTTCCAATGAACTGCTTCTACAAATCGTCCTTGCAGTTGCGGAAGGAGAAACAGGAGCGCGAGAAGTTTCTGAAGTTAAGGGAACTCCAGGAGCAACAGGAAGCTCAACAGCAACTTCAAGCACAGCTGGAAAACATCTCACCAAATGCTTGCTCTATTACCAACAGTATGTTAAAGCAAGAACCATCACTGGTCGTACCGCAACCACTAAGTACTCCAAATTCGCTCAATCTCAACGGAGCTAGCCATCCGTACTCAAACCCATCATCGCAATGCGGTCAGTCACAACCGCTATCGAGACCACCATCGGTTAATTCGCTTCCCGGAGGGATGATGACTTCGGGCGGCAGTTTAATGAGTCCCTCAGCGATGAATAACGGACCTTTGAGTAACAACATGTTCCACCCTGGAATGGGAATAAATGTTCCCCTACGACAAGGTATGTCTCCGATCTCTCCTGCTACTCCTGGTGGCGGCAGCGCTGCTGGTGGTAATTCTATGCGAGTGCCGACTCCACAAGGATCCTGCCCTTTGCCGTATCCATCTCCGATTGGAGCCAGTGGTGGATCGCTGTCGATCATCCCGGGCAGTCCAAACCCAATGATGCAGATGAATTTCCGACGGACTCCGATTCTGCCGCCACCACCCTACGACGTTGCTGTTGCATCGCCTGCTACCTCCACTACCTCGTCCTACCACAACAAACAGTTCGGTATGGAAGATGGCCCTCAAACACCATTCGCCGCTGGTGGAACCAACGCATCACTGCAAAGGATAGCGATCGAAACCAATGCTTTACTGGTTAATGTTTTGCTGTATGACACTTCGCTGAACATCTTTCGTGATCACAATTTCAACAGCTGTACTCTGTGCGTGTGTAACGCTGGTCCAAAATGTGTTGGAAATATTCGCGGGGCTGATTCTGGCCCATACTTACCATTGCCGGGAACGAGCTTCATCGGAGGTGGAAAGAACGGACTAGCCAGTGGTGGCAGTAGCGAACGGGAAGCCAAATCTACACCTTCTTCCGTGTCGCAGTTCAATGGGAACAATCATAACAATAACGGTGCCTTTGGAATGTTGGATTCGCCAGCTAATAACGGTGCTAACTCCGGAATGGTGTCCATCAATACAAACAGTCTACAGAATGGATACATGGATGAGGATCCGATAAAGTGTACGTGCGGTTTCAGTGCTTTGGTGAACAGAAGATTGGCCCACCGGGCCGGATTGTTCTACGAGGATGAGTTGGAGATCACCGGTATGGCAGAAGACCCGGCTACGAAAAAGAAAAAATCACTGCTTGAGTACCTGCTTGGCAAGGGTGACTACAGCAGTGGAGTCAACTGTGATATCTCGCCGCTACCGCTCAGGATCATGGATCTACTGCGAGAGCACTGTGCGGTCATTCAGAGTTCGAGTAATTCTATTCACCGGGCGGTCGCCCGATTCCGAAGTGCAATCACCGTGAAGAGTTTCACCAATGCATCCGTGCATATGTTGGAATATAGCGATGCCAATGAGGTCATTAGTTTAGCGTTAGAACAAAGCCGGTTGCAGGCGATCAATGAAAACAAATACGATGATACGGCGTTGATGAAATCTGGATTACTCCGGGGTGTTATGAACGTTCACAAATGGCCGTATCTGCGGGCTAGCGGTCCCAAAAGCAATCAGGATATTGTGCGAATAATGAAATCGATGCAACCGCTCCTCCAGGATGCCTTCCACAAAAAGTGTACCACCAGGTTGTGGGATGCTCCTTACACGATACAAGGACCGCTCACCTGGCGGCAGTTCCACAGACTCGCCGGACGAGGTACAGGCCAGTGTGAACCCCAACCGGTCCCATCGTTGGTCGTTGGCTACGAAAAGGACTGGCTGTCGCTTTCCCCATACGCAATACAGTATTGGGATAAATTGCTTCTCGAACCGTACTCCTATCCTCGGGACATCGCTTATGTTGTGGTGCTTCCGGATAATGATCTGATAGTTTCCAAAGTAAAAACCTACTTCAAAGAGCTGAGCACAACGTACGAAATGTGCAAGTTAGGCCGACATAATCCTATCAAGGGTTGGGACGGAATACTCCGGGTTGGTTCAAATCGAGTGCTCAAAGAAACGCAAAATTCCAGCATGGACGAATGGTTCACCAGTCTGGGTGATAATACGAGGTTAAGTGAACTACTAAAATTGTATGCGCAGACCTGCCAGCAACAGTTGGCCCCGTACCTGTCAAAAGTACCCTCGGACAAGAGTCTGCTGGATCCGCCGGAAAATCACAACGTCTCCGCTTCCTCCCATGCGGCTGCATTAGCTTTAGCCCAAGCTAGTTCCACCCCCAATCGGGATGCTCCAAACCAAAGCCCGATGCCTCCACCGCCACCAAGTACTCCGGATCCAACACAACCCGGTGATAAGGCACCCAGCACACCAAAGTCTGACAACGGTAAGTATCAAATTGAACTTCTCACTTTGAACACGTTTCCTTAATTCAGATAACTTTTCCTCTCGAACAGACACTGAAAGTCGCGATAATCTAAACACGTCCTCATCAAGTCCAGCCGATCGGATGCAACACGACGATGATGGCAAAGAACCGCCACATATCGTGCTGTATATGGTAGAGCCATTTACCTGCGGGACGGATTCGACAGAAATCGAGCGACTAGCTTGTCTTTCGCTGCTGCGCTGCTATTCCAACATATTGAACACAGTTCCGGATTCGATCCGAGCCAATATTAGTGTGCAGGTAAGATCAACAAATTGCGATGATTCGATCAAATTATTGAAAATTAATTTCAACTTGTTTTATTTTAGCTAATTTCTCTGGAAAGTATTCTTGAGCTGGGACGCAGTCGCAACCGACTGAGGCTAAGCGATCACATGCGCTGTCAGGCGTTGAGCATTTTCTCCCAGAGTCGACGCTTCATGCAGCACTTGAACAATGTCAAAAGTTTGACCGGGTTCGGAACGGCCGCAAACGCCGAACAGTTCATGAAGAACAAGGACGAAAAGAACCGAGCACCATACAAGCTTTACACCCCTCCGTACGTGTTGGCTAAATTGTGTGAAAAGAAGGAAAATTCGGAATCGTTCGGTCAAACGAGCATCAAGCAGCAATGTTCGATCATGTACTGCAGCTACTGTTTGAGTGAAGATCAGACCTGGCTGCTGGCAGTGGCGACGGACGATCGGGGGGAGTTTCTGGAAACTGTGACCATCAATATCGACATTCCGAACCGGGTACGGCGGAAACGAGCCTCTGCCCGAAGGATGGGTCTCCAGAAGCTGATGGATTTCATCCTAGGTCTAATATCGCAGACAGTTCAACCATGGCGAATCGTTATCGGGCGCATCGGTCGGATAGGGCACGGTGAGCTGAAAGGATGGAGTTGGCTGCTGAGCAAGCAAAATCTACAGAAAGCTTCCAAACATCTGAAGGACATTTGCGAGCAGTGCTCGCTAATGCATCCAGTGTCGGTACCAAGTATACTGAGTGCCTGTTTGGTAACGCTGGAACCCGATTCGGAGCTTAGAGTTATGCCGGATCAATTCACACCGGACGAACGGTTCAGCCAATTGTCGATGCAGTCACCGCTCACCACTCCGCAGGATGTGACGTGCACGCATATCCTGGTGTTCCCGACCAGTGCGAGAACACAGGTAATTGTTGATTCCGGAATGGGTTACACTGTCAATTTTTAATTTCTAATTATTGTTTCGTTCGCTTACAGTCGGCCCAATCGGCTTTCGTGGCCGAACACATCAACGATGAGTTGGAGCTGACGCTCGGCGACGGTAACCTCGATGATTTGGGGCTTGGCGAAGACTGCGACGAGGACGGTATCAATGGTCTTGGAGATCTATTTGATAACTGGGGTAATTATGGTATTGAATGATTGTTCGAGTGTATGAGGCAGAGAAAAAAATCATTGTATTTGTTTTGTCCATAGATGATTTGCCAATGCCACAGCAAATGCAACAGGATTCGCGGCAGGGAAGCCCGATACAGTTTGAAGGTCAGCGTCAGAGTCCTGGTGACAGTGGCTCGAATTGTGCGCAGAACCTCAACGGCTACACGACACAGGAGGCCGAGGACGTAAGTATTTTTGTTTCACGCTTTGTAAACAAATTAGGGAATCCAAAACTGAAATTGGAAATTTCTCAAACAAAACATCAGTTATCACGCAAGTTGAATTGGGTTGAGGGAAGCAAGCAGCTCAACATGGTTGTTTCTGACAGGCCAAAAAGCATGCTCCTTCCGGTATATGCAGCCAACGACCGTTATTCCATGAGGTGTGCTCACTACATTCGAGCGGCCCTGACAAAAAATACAGAATAATCCACTACCTTCTAAAGAAAGGTTTATTTTTTTTCTAATTGGCCCAGGTGAAAGTTGGCGATTTAGTTTTCTGATAGCATTAGGTCCCATCATTCGCAATTGATCTTGATTGTAGTTGCTTACAATACAGCGTCTTCAATTATTGAACTTAGGACTTTTCTATACTCAAGCAGATTTGCGTATATCAGACACTCGCATCAAATACACCGTCGATCTCAACTTTGTAAGCGGGCACATGGACGAACGAGTTCGATGGATACAACTGCGCGGTAATAGTGTGGTAAACTAGGACTAGAAAAATGTAGTGACTTTCATAACCGATCCTGCAAATGAGAAATATAAAAAACTCTAATAGACTGGTTAAACTCTGGCTGCAGCGATCACTTGATGAGTGGTAAATCATTGTTTTCATTTTTTAAGTACTTATGAACCCTACCGGGCTAAAATTGGTAAAATACGGCTAAGGGATGATTGTCAAGACAATTGCGAACATTGATGCAGCTGTTTGCAAAGGAATCCTGTTTCATATGAAGGATTTTTTTTCTAGCTCCGGAGACCTGACAGAAAACTTGAATGAAAAACGAGCACAATCCGACATTGAATGTTTAGAAGCTGGTTTGAAAATACTGAAATTTGATAAAGCTTGTTCCAATCTCTGTGAAGTCGAAACGAATAAGATGATGCATGTTAGGTATATATTAGTCAACGCAGGATGGACACTATGGTTCGTTCGCGACTGTGAGCCGTTCAGTGGACCGCGTCATCGTGCTAGTGGACCCTTGGAACGTATTAATACCAATGTTTGCCTGTGTTGGATATTACGGTTCTAAGCGAGAATGACTACGACCACTCTTGGGACATTTGATGGACAGCTATGAGATCTATCGAGTCATTATGAAATCGCATATCTGTGGATCATTGACGCAGAATAAGATGGCTTCACAAGAAACTACACGCACTTCTGAACGAAGTGACCCCATTCTACCGTGGACTCACCTGTGTCCACCATCTGCTCATCAAATTTCTCCAAATACCGGTTTAGACATGGTGCAGGTATACGACAATAAGAATCAACGCTTTTAATGCTGCGTTCTATTGGACAGTGGGCTCCCAGGTAAATCTTGCCACTGAAGAGTTAATCAATTGTCTGAGTTTTCCGAAGAAACCAACAAACGTTTGGAATACTGCTGTCAATGTTTACCTCGCCCCTAACAGGGTAACGCTAAAGATTCAGTCCCGGCGATTCAATTTTAACGTTTGTTTCGAGTCCCTTTTTTGTTTTCTTTTCCTTTTTTACGTACTAGCCCAGTACACGTGCTATTAGTAGGTGCCAAGCTACCACACGGGGTGTACTGGGGGCGAGTCGGGCTTGAATGGTGACGCTGCCCATAATACCGACTAAACTCCATTGGGCTCCGCCATCGTTCCCCCCAGGGATTACCTCTCGGTATTACTTCTGGGGGCATGGCTGTACTTGATGTACTCACGCTTTCATACGTTCTGTATGAGGCTTACTTGGGTGCCATCTCTATCGCACCTTGATTCACTCTCTAACACTCCACATGAGGCTGACTTTTGTGCTCACCTTTTTCGTTCCTTGCGAGGCTGACTTGTGTGCTCACCTTTTTCATTTCTTGCTAGGCTTACTTTTGTGCTAGCTTCTAACATACCATGTGAGGCTGACTTGGATGCTCACCCTATCACCTGGTTCACTCTCGATCGTACCACTCTGTTACACCCCTGGCATCCCATGTGGGACATTTTTCTTAGGCCCTACTTCTGACATACCAAGCGAGGCTTACTTGGGTGCACACCGTTTTCATACCTTGTGAGGCTCACCTCTACCATACCATGAGAGGCTGACTTTTGTGCTTACCCTTTCACTCCTTTGCCACGCCACGAGGCATCGATAGCTAAGTCCCAACATACTACACTACGACCCTCCCATCTTGGCATGAGGCAGTCCACATATACGCCTATACACTCGCTCTTCTGCTTTGCTTTGGGGTGGCTGGGTTTACCCCTTACGCGGTTGCCAGTCGCTGCGCCAAATCTGCCTCAGCATGAACAGACCATTCACTCACTTTTCTGCGCTCGGCCTTTTTCGCTCCAATTAACCAATCACTAGTTAGTCGTGCCCGTCGTCTGTTGCTCGGTGCGCCAAATTGCCTGTAGCCTACAGGCAAACTGGGTGGTTGCAGTCGAGACTGCGTTCCACTTCTCCACCGCTTGACACATCCGCTGAATAAGGGTATCAGGGGTTGTGTCCCAGCCACAGACGTCAAGCATTGCTCTTCTTTCGACGCCGAAACGAGGACATACGAACAGTATGTGCTCGGCAGTTTCGTCTACACCTGGGCAGTCAGGGCAGGCTGGGACTTCCGCGTGCCCGAACCTGTGGAGGTACTGTCGGAAACAGCCATGGCCTGACAGGAATTGTGTCAGGTGGAAGTGAACTTCCCCATGGGGTCTTCTCACCCAGCTCGATATGCTAGGTATCAGCCGGTGGGCCCACCTACCTTTCGAGGAGTTATGCCACTCATGCTGCCATCTGGCGACCGAGGTCACCCTGGTGCGCTTGCGGGCTCCTTTATTTCCACGTAGCTCGAAGCACTCCTCATCTTACCGAATGACCAGCCCGACTGGCATCATGCTCGCTATCACGCAGGATGCATCGTGTGATACCGTGCGGTAGGCAGATATCACTCTGAGGCACAGCACGCGGTAGGTGCTCTCCAGTTTCTGTAGGTAACTGGTTACCCTCAGTGCTCTTGACCATGACGGGGCGCCGTACCTGTGGATAGAGACGACAATGCCTGCCAGTAACCTACGTCTACTGGCGCACACCTTTGAGCTGTTAGACATCATCCTCGATAGTGCCGCAACAGCAGTCGACGCTCTCTTGCATGTATAGTCGACGCGGCTGCTGAAGGTCAGCTTGTCGTCTATAATGACTCCGAGAGACTTCAGACTCCGCTGTGAGGTGATCACGACTTCTCCCACATGGATAACTGCACGTTGTGCCGACTTGCGGTTGCTGACGATAACTACCTCCGTCTTATGATGAGCGAGCTGCAGGCCTCTCGCGCTCATCCATTCCTCCACCGTGTTGATCGCGTGTTCTGCAGTTGCAGTGACCTCAGGGATTGACTCCTCGTAGACCTCCAAGGTTACGTCGTCGGCAAAGCCGACGATCTTGACCCCAGAAGGGAATTTCAATCTCAGAACCCCGTCATACATGAGGTTCCATAGCATTGGGCCTAGGATCGAGCCCTGCGGGACTCCGGCGGTAATCGGAACCCTTTTCTGACCGGCTTCGGTCTCGTATAGCAGTACGCGGTTCTGGAAGTAGCTTTCCAGGATCCGGTACAGACCCACCGGTAGGCTAAGCCGGTGTAACGAGAGCGCGATGTCATCCCAACTTGCGCTGTTGAATGCGTTTTTCACGTCAAGTGTCACTAACGCACAGTATCGAATGCCTCGCCTTTTTCGTTGGATCGCTATCTCGGCAGTCTTTATCACTGAGTTGATAGCGTCCACCGTGGACTTACCCTTCCGAAAACCTAACTGGTTGCTTGACAGGCCGTCGGTATGGTCTGCGTACGGGGTTAGATTGGTCTGTACGCCGATGGGTCGCCTGGCGGCTTCCCGGGCTTCGGCAACAACATCAATTTCTGTCTTTTCCATCTATCGGGGAAACGGCACTCGTCAAGGCATCTCTGTATAGCTAGCCTGAACATGTTCGGGTTCGCTATGATCGCTGCCTTGAGAGCGCTGTTTGGAACTCCATCCGGCTCTGGAGCTTTGTTCATTGCTAGGCAATTAGCCACTGCGAGTAGTTCTTCATTCGTCACCGGAGCCACCATTTCGGCCGTGCCCGCACTGTCTCGTAGTGCAGGTGGCCAGGGGCTTGTGGCTCGAGACGGGAAGAGTACTTCGATAATCGTCGCCAACCGATCCGGAGACCGTTCTGGTGGTGAAGAGCCCCCTTTGGTCTTGGCCATCACGATTCTGTACGCGTCACCCCACGGATTCGCGTTGGCACTCTAACACAGGTTGTCGAAACACGCTTTCTTGCTGCTTTTAATGGCCTTGTAAAGGGCCAATTTCGCAGCTCGAAACACTTCACGGCGGTTCTCTCTTGTATCCTCGGTGCTGGCTCTTTGCATCCTACGTCTAGCTCTAAGGCGGGCTGATCGTAGAACTGCAATCTCGGCACTCCACCAGTATACCGGGCATCTGCCGTTTCTTGGCAGGGCTTTGCTCGGCATAGTGGCATCGCACGCGCGTGATAGAACGGCTACCAGCGCATCCCCGCTTAGACTGTCGGTGTTGGCCTCCAGTCCCAGGGCCGCGGTGAAAGCTTCGCTGTCTAAGTGATTGGACTTCCACCCGCGTACCTGACAGGGATCTTCCGCTCTCGGATGCTGCACACCGTAGTTGATCCTAAAGCGGATTGCTAAATGATCGCTACGTCAATCCATGCCTCCACCCCGTTTCTACGGAATGTGCTAGCGGAGCCATTGTTAGCTAGCACAGTATCGACTTTCGCAAGCGCCTCCATTAGCGCTTGGCCCCTGCTATTTGTACAGCGGCTGCCCACTCTGCTGCCCAAGCGTTAAAGTCTCCCGCTATAACTACCGGTTTCCGGCCCACTAGGTCTGATGAGAGCCTGTCGATCATCTGGTTGAACTGTTCTATGGGCCACCTTGGTGGAGCGTAGCAGCTACAATAGAACACACCATTGATCTTGGCAATCGCAACACCCTCGGCGGAGGAGTGTATTACTTCTTGAACCAGGAACCGTCCCGTTGTATAGACTGCCACCATCCCGGGCCCGTCCGACACCCAATTGCCGTTGCCGGCAGGGATGTTGTACGGGTCTGATAGGAGGGCGAAATCTGTCCTCGACTCCGAGACCGACTGCCACAGCAGCTGTTGGGCTGCTGCACAATGGTTAAGATTTAGCTGTGTGACGTTCACGGCTTCTTCTTATTTAACTCACCGAAGGGACACGAAGGTCCGCCCATAGCATGTTTATGGGCTTGCTTCTTAGCGGTGCAGATAAGGCACTTGTGTGCCTTAGTGCACCCCCGCTCTTTATGTCCCTCCTCGCCGCAGCGACGACATAGTTTGCTCCTATCTATGCCTTTGCATTCGTATGCTTTGTGGCCGGACTCAAGGCACCCAAGGACCTCACCAAGGACCTCTTGGGCACCGATAGCACCTATCCACTGAAGGCGGCTGGGGTATGCTAATTGGGCATACCGACCAGCCGATCTTCAGCTTACCTTTCTCGGTTACCTTTTTGGCATCCGCCTTCAGTAGCCTGAGGTAGGCTACTTGGGTGCCAGAAGATCCATCTCTAAATCGCACAGAGGCCCGCTCGATTGTGACGTCGCATTGCCCCTTAATGGCTGCGACGACATCTTCTGCGGTCGTGAACTCGTCCAGATGCTTGCACTGGAGAGTCATTTCCGCCCCTAGCGACCTGACCTGGGCGCCTTCACCAAGAACCTCTTGGGCCAAGGCCTTGTACACCGCACTAGATTGTGCTCCTCGCTTCAGCACCAGAAGCATTTCTCCTGTGTTGGTGCGTCTCACGCTACCCACATCTTGCCGAAGGGCCGAGAGGATTTCGGCCGCCTTCATCGACTTTAGGACGTCGACGTATTTGTCCTTGTCGGTTTTTAACCACAAGGCCTCGCCTCTGTCCTTGGCCTTCTTCGCGGGCCGCGGTACCTCCGGTGTCGGTGCCGGCTTCTTCTTGGTGACCAGAGTCCAGGGATTTACGCCCCCCTGCCCCGGTTGCGCCGGGTTGCTGGTACCATCGCTCTGCCCAACGAGGTCACTATCGCCCTCGCTTACCTCGACCAAACGGCGTTTGGCCTTAACGGTTGCACGTGGTGTCGGTTTTTTTACCCTCGCCTGGTGATTTCTAAGGGCGCTTGGCGTTCGACGCCGTCTTGCGATTGCCCTTGCCTTTGCCCTTCGAGGGGAACTCGGCCGCCACTTCGAGCGACATGGCTGCTCCATAGAAGGTGAAGCCCACTATCTAGGTACCTATGTCGACCTTCTCTCTTCCCTCCCTCTTGGAGGCCACTGTCTGGGTTTTTCTGTCGGACTTCTCCCGACATTCCACCCTTTTGGCGTAAACCTGTTGTTCCTGTCTTGCGACACGAACAGCTTTCCGGAGCACCAGGAGGCTCTGCTTCAGCTCCTTGCTTATATTTTGCTTTGCGCTAGTGAACTCGATTATTGAATCGAGCTGCTCCACCACTTTACGCATCGCGGTTAGTGGCCCGTCCAGCGCATTGGTAGGGCTATTTTCTACCACTGCTGGGGGGTCACTGGTGCTGTCGGATGCAGCCCCCGTCGCTCCACTACTCTCCCCACTGGGGGGGGGGGGAGACCTCGTCAAACCACCTCTAGCAAAGGGGTTCGGCACCTCCGTTTTTTGGTTTTTGTTATTTTCACGTCGCTCATTGATCCCACGAGTCGCGCGAGAAAGAAAGGTCCGCCACACCAGAGCTCCGCAGTAACGTGGTAAGGGACGCTTACTGTGGGGGTTGCCCTGGTACCCCACAGGCTCCGTTAACGATCGAGCATCTTTTTCACCCCCTCGATCACTCATCCCTCGGCACGGGTCGCTTCCCGCCTTGGACTTGGGGTTATGACCCTTTGTTGCTTTACATGATGACCGCGGCCCAGATCATCACAACCATCCTCCTTTACCAGGGCTTTGGACCTGTAGCTCTGGTTCTCAATAGTTCCAAGTACGTAGGTTATTACAGACATGCTACTATTGAGATCCGTCATTCGCTAGCGGAGTTCATTCCCATCGTCCAAGATAAACATCGAACACCGGGACCTCCTTTAGGGAAAGTTTTAACTAATTACGACTTCCACATTCCAAATAATACGGACTTATTGATGGGAGCGAAACTATTGTTCTACATGTTGTTGTTATCGTGTGCTCAGCATGTCTGAAAGAATACTTTTTCGTTCAGCAGAAAATGGAGAATGAGCAAACGGATGAACCATACCAAAAATGCAAACCCGTTGCCATAGGAATGATGCTAAATCACGGCAGACTACAGCAGATAGGCCATATGGCGCGAATGCCGGAAGCTAAAGCTATGTTTAGAAAAAAGTCTGGAAAAGATCATTGACTCCGTAGCAGACCTGGCACTCATTGACTCTTAGTAATCGTTGCAGAGGCGCCGTGATCTGATATTCACGTTGTTTTTTAAGTTTGTATTTTAAAAATATGTTTGGTAGGGATGGTAGATGGAGGAAAAAAATGCGCTGCCGCAAGAACTGTAGTAATTCCAATCTATGGTAAATCGACTGAATGAAATTCTATTCCCAGCTAGCTACCCTGATGATTACCAGGATCCTCACGACACACAATTAAATCCTCTTTATTTTCTTCTTCCAGGTCGGTTCCCTCGCCCAGCAACCAATGGCCATCGGCTATCTGGTATCGACCGCACCGACCGGACGTATGCCGTCCTGGTTCTGGTCCTCCTGCCCACATCTGGAGAACGTCTGTCCGGTGTTCCTCCGGATAGCACTTCACCTCAACAGCTTCCAGATCCTGCAGAACAATGACGATCCGATGGCGCAGTCCCAGTCTACCACCGAGCACCCGCTGGACTCGAACATGACGGCCGACGTGCTGCGCTTCGTACTGGAAGGTTACAACGTACTGTCTTGGCTCGCCATGGACTCCAACACCCACGATCGGTTGTCCTGTTTGCCCATCCACGTGCAGGTGCTGATGCAGCTGTACCACATGACCGCTGCGCTGTCTTAAGGCGAATTGGCAAACGACCCGAAATCGATACTACGGAAAGATGGTTCTCTTTCTTTTCCCGCCTGTCTGTGATATTAGGGGTATAGGAAATTGATGAAACGGTTCACTAAGCCTAGTGAGAGATTGGTTCATAGTAAATGCATCAAGGATCAAAGAGTTCTCCTGGACGTTGGTTAGCCAGGTTCGATATTACTGAAACACTCACGCGTAGTTTTATTTTAGATCAAGAAAGATGTATTTATGATGATGCTGAAGGATCAAAATTTAGTAAGAAATGTAAATTATTTGTAATGTAAAATGTAAAACTATACAAGAACAGCCAAGATCTGGTTTTAAAGTTAAGACAATTAATTTATTGCATGCGTTTGCACATCAACCATTGGACTCTCGACACTGACTGTAAGTATTTCTGTTCTGATCAATTGCAGTAGGGAAAGGCAATAGCTTTTAAACCTAGCTAAATTATTAGGATTGTCCTCAAACAGTATTTTTATTTTCATTCATCCGCTTTCAACGGAGACACAGCTTGTTTGCGTTAGGCAGAAATTTTTTACCGAAAGTAACAAAAGGAGATTAATACAAATCATAGCCAATGTTACAATTTATTGTAAAGTAAAATATTTGTAAATAGAACAGCGAGATGTCAATTGAGCAGTGAGAAGAAGCGGAACATATAGTGGAAACAATTTAGAAAATCGTGTACATTTTTATTTAGCTAATAAACTGAAAATAGCCCCGCCCCGATCGCTTGTACATTTTTAGTCTACCTAAAAAAATGCAATTTAGAAAAGCTCATCGGATTAGTGTTTTAAAATAAATGCAGTAGGTGAGTTTCTTGGACGTATGTTAGTTAATATGAAAATCCAACAAATGAAGCAGTTACAGTAGGATAAAATAATAAATAAAACACTCACATGAGAGATTTAAGAATAAAGTAACATCCCATCAGTAAATATCACTGTGTCAACATTGTAAATACTTCTGTAAATAGAATCAATGAGATAGAGTATATACAAATAGGAACATACTTAGGTCAAAGCAAAACCACAGGACAGTTAAAAACATGAGACGAAATGGAAACAATATTTATTTCAGTTTATCTCTTTGCCTCCCCCATCCCCAAGAGAGACCAAAACATAAAAGCTCATATTATATATAGCGGAAACACAAAACCCTAGACCGTAAGTAGTCAAGTAAGTAAGTAAACAGTAATCGGACAGAGTAAAGAGTGACATGATACAAAACTACTCACTTTCCAAGAGGCATTCTAAACACACATACACACACCGACCAGACCACAGTCACGAAGCGAAGGGGACAAAGAATTCAAATCAAAGAGAATAACTTTAATTGATATCTTAGCAAACGTGGGTGTCTGAATCCATAGGTTTGTAACTAGTGAAAACAAGAAACTTTATTAGCAAGTATTAGAACAAGAACGAGAGATAGAGAGGGATGTTTTGTTTTGCAGTAAAGTAAAATATATGACCGCAAACATGGGAAAAATCAAACTAAAGCTAGCGTAATTGAGAAACCTAATGAAAGGAATAGAATCATCAACTTACTCGGAGAGGAGCAAGTTCAAAGAAACATCAATGAAAATCACATATTTACTAGAATGCTAGAGCCATGAAGCGATGGAACATAAGGAAACACATTTCTGTCGTGAGTTTAGGCCAAATTGTAAAGAATATTATTTCAGACGGTAAGACAGAATTTTGCAAGTAATTAAGAAAACCACACCGAAAAATAAATTAAAGAATTAAACTAAGACAAATTAACACTTAAATGAACAGAACATGAGTGAGTAAAATGTGCAAGTGAACTATTTAAAAGGACAATGAATAGATGGAAATAAATGAATGTGAGCGATGATTTTGACACGGAAACAAATGAAAATGCAAGCAAGAATATTATTCGACAGAAACAAACAACAAAAAACTATTAATATTAATGAATTGTAATTGATATGAATTAATTACTATACATGAATTATTATATAAACTATTAATACTTGTATATGTTAAGGTTTCGTTTACAAAAAAATCATGAAAATAAATGGAGCATTACTGAAAAATTGCGTATTTCTTTGATCCGACAGAATGGACAGAATTTGTCCTCCTGATGAGCTCTGATCCTTTGAGTCATTAAAGCTACAACAAAAATTATTTCGAAACTCACTACCGTCATCTACTTCAGTTTCTTATTCTGCATTACGACGGATTGATGTGATCCAATCAAATCCGACTTGCGCTTGACTAAGAATGCAAATCACATTCCCTCGAAGAAGCGATCCGTTGTAAGGTAAAGTAACCCTAGTAATTTTTTAACTGTTTGCTACACGTAGTTTGATGATTGTATTCTGGTTGCATATAATCGCTTACAGACGTTGTAAGCAGCGATGCCAGATTTACAGACATGTCTGTATTTTACAGACTTTTTATGTCTCCTGCAGACGTAGCCAAGCCGCTGGTTGTAAGTGAACTCTAAACATCTATTATCTGTGGTCTGTTTTTTTGCATTTTTAAAAGGAAATTGACCGTATCCAAATGAAAAGTTGTAAGTGAAAAAATTAATTTTCTTCAAAATGGTAATGGCTTATTTCTCTGTAAAAGAGAATTATCTTGTAATCAACGTTGATGCGTGTTTATTGGAAAAAAATCGTGTTTTATCAAATCGCTTAGCGCAGACACTTTACCCAACTTATACCATTAACATGTAGACGGCGCAATAGTTAAGCTTTTCAACTAAAGCATAACCACAAACTGCGACATCTATGGACTAATAGAGTAAACGGAACAAAATGGCTGTTCGTGTACACTGAGAAATATAAATATCTCGACAAACATGTCAAATGATCCTAAGTGTCAATGAGAGCCTCTCTTTGTTTACTTTCTCTTATTATTACGGCGTTATCATAAAACTTTTTAATATTGTTTCACGAGATATCGAAAAACGCTGATTTCGACTAGCTTATTCTGCTAAGAATTAAGAAACAAACTATAAACCAACGACACGACCTGAAACTTCATGAAAAATTCCGAAGAAAAAGTGTCCACGAAATTAGCTGCCAGTTACCAGTACATTGAGCGACCCCTCGGTAGTGGTGAAATATGAATTTTTTACGCAACACTGGCTCAATTTTCTTAATGTTTATTTGCATACCCTAGCAACAAAAATCCGTAACAGTTAGGAAAGAAAACATTCTGTTTCGCTTGCCGCAAGAATCGAATGCAAACCCGGAAAAGTTTTGTTGGATCCAGCAAGTAAGAGATTGATGATACATTTTCTTATTACGGTACGCTAGGAAACGTTTGGGTTGCTCGGAATCCATCCGAGTTTTCATTTGTAGAATTTGAAGATGCCCGGGACGCAGATGATGCGGTGCGTGGTGCTGGAAAAACAATCTGCGGTCGTTGTGCTCCCGTCGAACTGTCTACCGGCAAGGGCGTGACAAATGAGGTCGGGGTAATTTCCATCCGGACGACAGATGCTGCGAGTGGAGGGCGAAGTCATTATACCCGGAAGTCATTTTACCCGGGGTTCCACATTCGCATTCTCGTGAGCTGTAAACTCATAGGAATATCTACAGCCGAGCCGTGACCTCGACCACCGTGCCCGATCCAAAACACCGAGGAAGACAACCCGCGATCGTTCGACTACTCGTGATTATACTAAATCACCACGGCAGTCCAAGACCCACTCCTGGAGCCGCTCACGAACACCCCGTTCAGCGACCAGGTTACGCTTCAGATCGAATCGTCGCAATGGCGGCGACTAACATCACGATTAATCGATTCGTTTTCAGGGCAGTGTCGACGCCGTTCTGCCACTAGCACTCTGTCCAAGGAACTACGGGAATGCTAGACCACCGGAAGCGATTACAGAAACTAAGACTTCAGAAACCACACATTAATTACATCGAGATGTCTAGTTAATGAAATTGTAAACGTCTTCTCGGAAACCCTCAGCGAAGTAAGTGTTTTAAACTTAAATGAATTACTTTCTACTAAAACCTTCGATTTCAGGACAATATGAAAAATAGTCCAGCAAGTGCTGACCGTTATGACCAGCATGCAAGGACCAAATAATACACCCTGTGCAATACTGAATTTCTAGTTTCCCAGTTCTTTGAGCAGTTTCCCCGAGGCATGGCATATTACGTCGTTTTATGCTGTTTTCGTTTTTGAATTCAAATCGGGGTAAATTCGTCCAAAAAAAAGAGATTATAACTACTACAGGGAGCGAAGCGCTACTGTCTCCATGTATTCACGGACTGAAACATGTGGTCTCGCTCTAGCATATTGTATCCCATTACATTGACATGTGTGTACCCGGGGTAATATGTGTCAAACTAATGGGCCTAGCATATGTAGGAGCGAGATGATGAATTATCAGTGTTAACAGCGACATGCGACCTCTAGTAGTTATAATCTCTTTTGTTCGAAACCTTCATTTTCGTAAATATGAGAGCGAACCTACTCTGACTCGGATCCAAAAACCAATTCTGCACTAATTTTTATAAGAGTGAGCAAATCTGTATTTAACCAACAAAAAATTATCCATAAATATGCATCTTTACTCACGCACAACACTTTGTTGTAATTTTACTATTTTGTCCAACACAATCAACGGAATAGAAGTAGAAACAAACTACAATTTATAAAATTTTCGATAAGGATGGCTTTGTGCCTTTGTCTGCCTTCTCTGGCCTTGATCAATCAACGTCATGCTCTACGTGGTACGACTGGTAGCGTTATCCTAGCTGGTGATCCGGATTCAAATTCAGACTAGCAATGTACTTTCGAAATCTTCATCCGAGATACAATGGTCGATTCCAATGCTTTCGTGGTTTATTTTCCACTTTTTTAAGTTTTCCTTGTTATCCTTCTCTTTCCCGACCGTTTGATAACATAACTTTTTCCCATACTGCTCAGAATTATAGGGTTCCTACCATTCGGTTTTGCCGGGAAACTGGACAGCGATTCAGGCAAATTTTCGATGCTATAACTTGATTCAATATCCTGGTGAAGCTTTGGTGTTCTTATTGTGATTTTTGTTGAGTCGAAACTTAATCTTTTTCAGCTATTGGGGTAGCAACAGACTCAGTTTGAGTCTCAAATAAAAACAGTAGCAGGGGAAATCTCTTTATCCCAGTTTCTTCAGTAACTAATAACCGTTTATAGATTCTCTCCGTAACCAACGGCCAATGTATTCGACAGAGTTTTACAGTCCTACAGGGATTCATTGCATAAAACATTGTTCACTTTAATCGCCGTGAAAAGAACCAATGGCAGGGGCAGATCCTTGAAACTGATTATGTCGATTCAAATGTTATTTATTTAATAATCTCTGTTAAATATTCAACAAACTCACGTGGAAACACAAGATTGGTCACATACATAACTAAAGCGACTTGGAACCGTTTCTTTGCCAAATAGTGAACTTTATCGTAGAAACTCAAGCTAAATCATCAATCGCATGAGACCAGCACAAGGTGATGAAAATCGACCGCACTACTTTGTATAGTTTCCAGCGGTTCCAGTGCCTGCATAAGGATACCTTCGGGAAATGGAGCAACACTCCCGATCCAACTATCATTTCCTATCGGTTATACATGACACTTTCGGCACAGCACTTTCCAGGCCGCCTGCTCGAATATTTCGTTCCCCAATTTGTAGCACATCCTGATTATGTGGAAGGGCCTTTTACGAAGAGCACCCTTTATGATCAATATGGATCTTTAGGGGTGTGCGGGTTAAGGCATATTCTGATGCAGATTAGTACCGTGAGTTAATATCTCAGTCCTTTTTCAATTTTTTGGCCCGAAACTATTGAAAAAAACATTTTTTAGTTTGTTTCCTTTTAGGACAATAACACATCCAAACCCATGCGACTTGCACGACTCAATAGGTTGCCTTATCAGATCTACCATAGTTTGCAGATGAAACTTGGGATGGCAGGTTGCTAGCGGATTGACAAAGTACCAGATCATGCTGTGTGGGGTGCTGTCCCGGTTAACAATGAGGCGAACGAGATATTTGCAGATACGTCATTTAGTAGGACAACTGTCAGTTTGCTGGTTGAGTTTAATTTGGTTTTTTTAAATTTAAAAATCATAAAAGAATAATTAAGGTTTAAGAATGATATGAGTGTACTCGTAAGGACACCCGCTACCAATACATATGAAAAACTGGCACAATTTTTCCAAATTAAAGATCCCTATTGCCTATCAGGTGACAATTTCAAGCGATGAGCTGTGCTGCACAGGAAGATTTTCGATGCTCCGTCAGAACTAATAGTTTGTTTTGTTGTTGTTACATTGCATTGGTTTTCCCTGTGTAACCAAGGGTTGCGATGGTTACTATAGGCTATTTGAGAAAAATAACATCAGATTCGCCGATGTTGCTAGTTTCATGGATTTTCTGATCA
This sequence comes from Topomyia yanbarensis, assembly GCF_030247195.1. Lineage (NCBI taxonomy): Eukaryota > Metazoa > Arthropoda > Insecta > Diptera > Culicidae > Topomyia > Topomyia yanbarensis. Next base: position 364,377,713 of record NC_080672.1, read on the forward strand.
AACATCAAATTTGACAGTACCAGTTACCTGAGTCACTGAGGGGTAGTCATATTTGTGATACAGTTTTGGAATGCAGTGTCTAGTCGTGTCGTTGTATAAACTGTCGCATTATTAGCGAAAGAGAATCCGCATAAAGGAGAACAATAAATGGATTATATGTATGTATAATAACTCACAATTTGACATATTGTGATTCGACAATAAACACGCCACACCGTAAATTGTTTCCGTCATTTGGAGTATTGTTTTCAGCCGGATAACAATTTGGGGAATATGGCGTTAGGTTGTTACAATTGGCGATTCTACGTTGAAACCGCTCACAGATAGCGCTGGAAGCAAAGTGTTGCTGATTTGATTCTGTTCTGTCATAGTGCATATATTTTCTGTAAACATTGGTAAAAAAATAACTTTTAAACACCAAATCACCGATCAATTTGTCTATAATTGTTTATGAAAATGATGGAAAACCATCATTTTATAAGATGATGAGAAAACATCTTGCGAAAAGCGTGTAAAACATAGTGGTTTCTAATATTATTCGCAGAGCTATATGTGTGCTGTTCCGAAATGCAATTAGTTGAGCACAGTACCTGCCGCACATCATTTACCGTTCCTCCTAAGTTAAGATAAACCTTCATGAGATGGTGTAAATTCATGAAACTCTCCTGATCACGCGAGGAAAGAATATATCCGGCTAATAGGAAAGCGTCAGCTTTGTATCATACACAGCCGATCCTTCTCTCTGATAGTCATCACTGAATCTCCTACGTAGTCCAAAATATGAAGGAGTTTGACATTGGTACTGATTGGGTGTCGGTTTCGAGATGGAACTTCATTTATGGACCGATTTTTTATAACCACAATAATACCCCGATAACAAATCGAAGAAGTGTATGAACCAAATGGTTGCAAATGGCTGTAATTTCAGAATAATCGCAAATAAAACTAAATTTCTTACTCGTTTCATTCATATTTCGGCAGTGGTAAGCTTTTTCCGAGAAGAAAATGAAGTTTTTGTTGTAAGCTACGACTCACTTGCGGGTGAAAAAAAGCAAACTGTATCACTTTGCCAGTTCATGAGCTGAATCATAGGTGTCGCATGACTAATTTTGGTTTTGCCGCAAATCGCCAATACAAAAACGACGATTTTTTTCGAACATTTTTTTTTTCGTGGACTACCACGAATAGTCGCTTAGTTCCGAGTTTCTATTTCTCGTATAGTTCAAATATAGTTTTCTAGCGAAATACTATACAAATAAAAACATAAATCAACGGTAGGATTTTGACAAACAATATTGGAAATAGTTATAGTATTTTTTTGTTATTATACTGGCCATGTCCACCATAGGTTACTATAATGCAACAATAGGACTAATTGTGAAAACAAATTACGGTTAAAATGATCAATTTAGCAGAAGCGTGCAGAAACTACTTTATCGACGCTGTCAAAAGGATAGGCAAAAGTGAAGAACCTTACAATGTTGGTATTTTCCGCATAGTGTTTATCACATTTGTAACGCTCGCATATAGTTTTAACTCTATCGATATTTAATAATCGAGATTTGATTACCTGCCATCTGGAAAGTGTTGACATCGGTGGTACTGCCGCTTTATCCAATTGAGCTATTTCCAATATCGAGCAACGAACACAATTTTCTTCATATTATTATGAGCTCATCCTACCATCTTGAGCTGGGTAAATCGGAATTAGCTAGTACCGATAATTATGAGGGGCATAATAAATAACCATGACCATAGGAGAGTAAAAACATACCATATCGCATATGGTTAAAACTACCATACAGGATGTGAACTTGTTCAAATATATTTGATTAATTTGAGTTGTTAAATTATTTATGTCCAACAGAGACAAGTTATCATCAGGTAGTACAGTAGTACCTTAGATTGTACCATTATTTCGCCTAATTAATTCATCATTTTTTGTGCTTTTGTCATAACAAAAATTATGTGCTTAACATTATGATCATTTATTTTAGCAACCCCGCATAGCTAAAAACCATTTGACATAGTCCGAACAATAAACCTGTGTTGTGGGATATAGTAACCATTAGAGGTGTTGCTTTTATAATGTTCCTACAATTACTTAGATTTTATTCAATGAGTATAACAATAGTTCTACCATATCCCCAATAGTAACGACGAATTGAATGGTTAAATTATAGTAAAACATTATCCAGTACCATATGTGGTATTGTATATGTTGATGGCCATGTTAATGGTTCGAATGTTAAACAAACAATATCTGATATGGTTTCGCAAGTAAACAAAACAGTAAATAGACATTATGTGGGATTGTTGAAATATATTATAATGTACAATGACATCCTTTCGTGTATAAGATAAGGTTATAACGTAAGGTTGGCCGAAATATTTTTGCAAATTGCATTACGTATTACCTGGGACTGAACTATTATCTGATATTGTAAATATTTAGAGTACTTATGCAAAAGGTTGCAATAGAAATAATAAATTTATGTTCTAAATATTTGCAAGAGAAGGGTTCCTAACACATTACAAAATATTGCAACAATTTCACATAAGGTCTATTTACTGTATTGTTAATAAGCAAAACCATTTCCGATATTGTTTGTTTACTATTCGAACCATTAACTTGACCATCAACATGTACAATATCACATATGGTTACAGTACTGGATATTGTTCTTTTATAATTTAACCATTCAATTCGTCGTTACTATTGGGGATATTGTAGAATTATTGTTATATTCATTGAATAAAATCAAAGTTCAAATTGTAGGAACAATGCAAAAGTATCAGCTCTAATGGTTACTATATCCCATAATATAGGTTTATTGTTTAAACTATGTGACAAATGGTTTTTAACTAATGCGGGAAAGTAAACAAAGAGAAACTGTCATTTGCACTTAGGACCATTTGACATGTTTGGCTAGATATGCATAGTTAGCATCAAAGAGAATAGGAAAAGAGACGAATAGTGTGAAGCCAAAAATACCTTATTGAGCAGACCAATCGTGCGATGTAAATAAACATTACTCATGCCTGAGTTGGAGGAGATAAGTATTGTAAATCTATCAAAAAAAAATTTGAATTTTCGTCAGAATTTAGTGCAATCGTGATTGTAAGGTGCATTCTAGAGTCTATGTATGAGTAAAAACAAGTTTTAGAATTATTTCATCTCTTTGTTTCGAAATGCACATCGTTTGATGTACAAATTCAACGATCGACAAAAGGTTTGTTTTCAAAATATAATAGGAGTCATTTAAAGTGCTGCCTTTGGAAACGGTTGCCAAATTCTAGTATTGAAATCATCGTAAAGGGAGTGTTGCCGTTTTGACTGATTTTCATTCTGCGTCTCTTTCACTATTCTCTTTGGTTAGCATATGTACTTTCTATTGGCATTTTGCTGCAAAGCTCAATTACCTACTGCGACATCTACAGATCAATAGCATAAACAAGATAAGGAGGATGTTTGTGCGTTTTTCATATCTACGATAAGTAATTTGATGTAATTTTTCCGTAAATACGCATCAATTATAGTAAATAATGGACTCAGAGGGAAAGAAAAACAATTTGGAAGTTAATGATAATAGTTTTTAGTAGTTACACTCAAGTTAAACATAAGAAATCTTCGAAAATGTGTATATTGTGCTTCTACCGGCCGAGTTAAGAATATTTAAACAACCAATCAAAGCATAACCAGTATAAATTCACTTTTGGCAAGAATTTGCTCTCATTTCGAACATACACAACTTTGTACGAAGTGGTTTTATACCGGTACAGTAAGAAAAATTTAAAAATATGCTATATTATCTCTGCTTTGCATAATAAATCTATTACCATCTTGAAGTAAATTAGTTTTCTTCCACTTCACTTTTATTTTTTTATACAACTAAGGCCAATTTTCTTAAAAATGCAAAAAATACGTAAACTTTTAAAGATTTGCTACTGATCTGACAGTTTATTCACAAAACATCCACCCAAGCATGTAGTGCCCCCTACATATACAGTCGTGATTCGCTGGTTGGACATTTTTAACTCGACCTTTAGTTGGATCTCCGCTAGTTGGACCATTGTCCAACTAAAAAGCATCTGAATGTCAAAATCTTATGTCAAATTTACTTTGACAATCAATCTGACAATTAATAAAGATGTGAATAGATGAAATTACACTACTAACATCTCCTTTGGAGAGTTTTTGACATCTGTCAGTCGGTCCAACTAACGAATCAAATTCGTTAGTTGGACAGAAGTGTGGCGCAACCAGCGAATCACGACTGTATTTTCTGCGTAAAGATGCCAATTCCCGTCTCCTTTAGTCTGCTGTGATTTTTATGCATTTTCTAGTGGAGCGGGCCATTTGGCATAAAGTTATTTGGCATAACGTCATTTGGCATAATGGACATTTGGCAGAACGGTTATTTGGCATAATTGTTGTAACCCCAGATAGTTGGAGCCGGAGCCTAAATCAATATTTAGCGGATGACTTCAGCGCCACTCCCGAAGGAGACCATTCACCTTGTTCGGTTTGCCCAGCTATTGAGACCCCTCCTACGGGTGGGTACTATTTGTTTCTAAGTTCTGGCTCCAGAATGGCCCAACTGGACTTAGGTACCCTGTTTACCAGTCTGGAAACATTCGCTAGAAATCAAAGTCGGTATACAAAGAAGGCCTCAGACCGGTATAATAGGGATCTTTAGGGGTGTGCGGGTTAAGGCATATTCTGATGCAGATTAGTACCGTGAGTTAATATCTCAGGTCTTTTTAAATTTTTTGGCCCGAAACTATTGAAAAAAACATTTTTTAGTTTGTTTCCTTTTAGGACAATATAACACATCCAAACCCATGCGACTTGCACGACTCTATCAGATCTACCATAGTTTGCAGACGAAACTTGGGATGGCAGGCTGCTAGCGGATTGACAAAGTACCAGATAATGCTGTGTGGGGTTCTGTCCCGGTTAACAATGAGGCGAACGAGATATTTGCAGATACGTCATTTAGTAGGACAATTGTCAGTTTGCTGGTTGAATTTAATTTGGTTTTTTTAAATTTAAAAATCGTAAAAGAATAAAAGGTTTAAGAATGATATGAGTGTACTCGTAAGGACACCCGCTACCAATACATATGAAAATATTTTTCCAAATTAAAGATCCCTATTGATTAGCTCTAACGCTTTTAATCATCACGGGCAAAGATCTTCTCAAACACAAGGAAAGGTGGAGTCAAAGGGATAAGGGGTCAACTCTGCTCGTTACAAAACGGAAACGACCGAAAATCGTGAAACTACCTACACCAGAAAATACCAAAAAATAGTTTACTACAAAAACTGTTTAATCACTTCAACTCATAATTGAGCGACCGAAAATAAAAGTCGCTAGGACAGAACATGCTTCGTAAAGCCCGTTTCAAATATATTAGAATATAAAAACCGGATATAAACTTCAAGCGTAAAAATCGGACTGGGACATTCCTTTGTAAGAGTCGGGTAAAATGACCTTCAGTAAAAAAAACCGGAAAAAATACATCCGATTCTTACAAAGTAGTTTTTGTTAGCCGACTTTTAATCTTGAACATCAAGATATACGGATGCTTCTACGCGCGATTTATTTATTTTTAAACGATTTTTATACCAATGATTCATCCTTGCCGAGTTTTACGGGTGAGAACTTCTTAAGCGATTCTTATGCTGAAGGATTTTTGTCCAATTTTATGCTTGAAGTTTATTTCCGATTTTTATATTCTAACATGCTTGAAACGGGTTTTGTTGATGGCGGGATCAGAAGCGGTTGATGACGGATGATGATCGGTGTGACAGAATCTTGCAGCTTCAAACCTGCACGAAAAACACGCATCCAACGACAAGTTGGTATTAGAGCACGCACTGCACTGTACACAATTTGCATATTATTTTAATTCGGGAATACAGACTCTCTAAACTACTGCTTCTATATGCGGGAAGCCACTTAACTTTTGTGAGTTAGAACTGGGAAGGGAAAACTAATTTTATGGCTTAACTAATATAAAGAATTTCACGATTTAAATGTTTTACCTATAAAACCACACCGAGGCGCGAGGAAAACTAAACCACTCCCGCCTCTTCCACGATCTAGAACAAAGTGAACGATCAGATCTTTAGAGTCCTCAGTTTAAAGCATGAGGCATATCTTCGTGACCGGAACTACGCAATCGTTCACGAAATTGCGCAAGTTTCTCCGAAGCTTTTTTGCAAACGGCTTCATATTATTTTGAATATCCCCCGACCTCGATCTTCTACCACCAAATCCCGGGTCCTGCCGAATGGCTTTCAAAACCCAGAGACAAACAGTTTCCCCTCCACTATAGCTGATTCTGTGGTTAAAGGTCGCAGAAAGGGTTATCTTAAAAGTGGGGCGACGCCTGCGTCACGACCACCCTCCAAAAGTAACTCGGGTCCAACCACGACTGGAGCCGGTGGGTGCTCAACCACTCATCTGACAGTTCATTCGAAGGAGCTCCAATCAACCACTCACTCTCATTAACATTTCGGGAGAAATTACAGAAGCTTTTACCTATGCTGATCGGACCAGTAATTCGAGGGGCCGCTCAATATTTACATTCATATCGTAGTACTACATAGTCATTTGGCATAATTTTGAGAATTGATCACACTGAAGGTCGTTTGGCATAACGGACATTTGGCATAATGGTCACTCGGGATAGTTTTGAGAATTGATAACACTGAAAGTCATTTCGCATAACATACGAATGTATAGTTTATCAGGTGCATGACCCATAAGGTAAAAGCTGCACTAAGCAATAATAATAATGTGTTCTTATTCTTTACCTAATGTTGATTATATTTCGAGTGAGTTTTTTACATTTTATAACTTTTTTTTGCCTTCTTTTAAATATGGGCAGTTCTTTTGAGTTTCATTTTTGAATTTTTTGTGCTTGTTCATTCTTGCAATTATGGATTGTTTGCTATGACATACGTTTTATTAGCGCATTTCCCCAAAATTCCACGCGGCCTTTCTCGATTGAAAGGAACAGCCGCGCTCCATGAAACACAGCGCTTAGCCAATCTGTCATCATATCGCGATTTTGCATAACGAAGGGCTGAATGATAACACAGGTTGTTTCAAAAAAGAGCCCCGCGTTATGCAACGTTTTGTGGAGGTTGTTTATACCAGGTGCAAGTGGTGCCGAATTCACCACGTTTAGTATAATTCAAAAGTACTTTTTAGATTACAGAATTGATAAAATTGGTTAAATGAGTTAAACTTAACAATCAAATTTTGTTTTAAAAACTGTTCATGCGTTTAAACCAACATGGGAGGCTTATTACTGCCGATACATACTTAATTTCAAGCACAAATAGCCAATACAAGTGCTAGTTACACCAAAAATTTACTGGCAACCTTACAGTGGCATTTAGGAAGCAGTTGGTGCGGCGTGTAGGTTTCAGTGAATCTCTCAATAGTATAGTATAGTGTAGAACTGTGATCAACCCGACGTATGTTTTGTTTTGACCATTATTTTTATGATCGCCAGTTAGTTTTGGTTTTGCACACAATGTTTCAAAAATAAAAATTATCATTATCTTTCTTTATATCATGAGCTGTTCTTTCGAATTATATACTTTTTCATTTGTGGATTTCATCATCTTTTTCAAACGATGATGTATTGAATTAACTTACATATATTTAACCGTCGGTTGTTAGACTGCTTTAGCACTTGGGGCGAAGCCAATGCAATGCGGCTTTGTCGCATAACCGAGACCAAGGATACGAAGCGGCGCTAAGCTGCTGTGGATCCGTTGGGCAAGGTGGCCGCCGACCCGCCGTCGGAAGCGGCGGCCCCTCGCAAGCAAACCTGTGATCCACTCGTTTGCCCGGATTACTCAAACATAGGGGCTATAAATTAGTTTAAGTCCGACGGAGCGACAGCGATGTCGGACAGCACGCAACTTGAAGCGATGTGGCGTAGTCACATTAGTCGTAAATATTTTTATTAATTGGTAAAGAAAAATAATCTAATTGATTTTGGTTCAAGTTCAATTTTAGTACTATTGGTAAACAAACTCTTTTAAAGTTATTTAAATATTTAGGTAGTACATAGTACATACAAGAAAGGATATACTCAAAACATCCTGGTAATCAATAAATTTATCACTACATATACCTATGCCAAACGACCGTTATGCTAAGTTAATGTTTTCCTTAACACAAAAACAACGACACGACCTGAAACTTAATGAAATATTGTGAAGAAAAAATGTGCGAGTCTTTTACCGCCAGTTATCAGTACATTGAGTGACCCCTTGATTCATACGAAAAAAATATTTTTTAGCAACACTTCATTGTTTATAGATTTTCAGTTGCTCTATAGCAACCATGTTATGTTTACAAAACCAGCATAGTTACTGAAAACCCGAAATTAATAATGATCTGAACGGGATATCTCCCGATGTGTAGACCCTGGTCAGCTTACATGTTTCACAGATTGTAAACTATTAATGTCGGATCGGTAGGTTCTGACTGTTGTGTTACATTTCTAAATATAATTTAGGATATTTTTCAGATTTTCTTCGGCATAGCTGGTTTTGACAAACAATTCAACGGCATTAACTGAATAATTTTGCAATGTGGCAATGCAGCAAGTCCGGAGAACCCTGCTGGGATTATTTCTGGGGAGTGCTCTGCCATGACTTCCGAAATTTACGCATAAGGTTACCAAATCAGCTAGGGACAAATTGAGGACACGAATCAAATGTTAAAGCTCCTCTAGTGATCGGGTTAGGGAAATCCTAAAAGCGATTTGTTTGGAAAATACAAGATCATTAAAAAGTAGTGCTAGATGGAATACAGGAACAGAAAGGAGACGATAATCTGGCAAAAAAATTGCAACTGTAGGCTCAAAATTGCTTTGCATCTTCAAAAAAAAGATAGACACGAAGCTGTGTAAGAAAAGCGCCTGTAGAAATGTATACTACCTTTCATTGAGGCTCCAAAAATCCAATGAATTTCTTGCTAAATTTAACAAGCGAACATTACATCCGGGAAGTGGACTCTGCAATCTGCATACAGTGAATTAAACTGGATTCTGCTTACACAGATATTAATCCATCCAAATCCCATCTAATTGAAGTATTGGGGAATTATCAAGCGGAAGTTACAGACAACTGGAAAGACGAGTCAGGACGCTGAGGTTGACAGGCCTGTATCTGTTTTCGAAATGAATGTGCAGGAATAATTTTCTTTTCTCGTCTTCGATCTAGCACTTTTTTTTTAAGACTGCACGTATCGAGTCGTAACTTTCGCTACTGAAACACGTATATATTGTTGAAACATAGGAACACTTGAGGATTTCAATGCCCCGGGATCTGTGCAAGGGGTAACAATTAATTGTTATTACCGGGGAAACTCTTTTTAGTATTTCTTTCAAAAGAAGCTTGGAGCGTTATTGGAGGGAGATGAACTTTGTCGAAGAGAACGTTGTTCAGCAAAGTGATCCCGATTTGACCAAACCATGTGCGAATTATCCATAAGTCGTATCTTGATCGCTGGAAATAATAGTAACATTAGCGCACTAATCAGACTATCGCACTATTATAAAAGACAAATAATAAAGACGTGAATCAAACGAACAAGTTATAAAAAATATGTGGTTCATTTTACACTTTTAGAATGAGTTACTCCGGTCCCTTCAGATTTGACTGCACTCACCGCTTAGTGGCGCCCCAGTTTGATGTTTCTTTTGAGTGTTCTAAGAAAACGAAAAGTATCAATGCAGGCTTGGATACGGGAAAATAAATATAAGTTTGGTATCCATGCATCATTTTCTAAAGTGGTTAGACGTGTAAGTATATTTATTAAATTCTATCTTTGATCGGAATGATTGTGAGTAATAAATAATTACTGGTTTCAGATGCAGGCGTTCTTGTTGAGAGCACCTGATTCGAAACGTTACTGTATGTCGTGAATCGGCGCTTCCACCGAAACTGGTTTATCCGGGTGTCGCTGTTGGACGGCTGTGTCCCGACCCGGCTCCACTGCTATCTCGCTTGATGCCATCCGTGGGCCATCCATGCTCACTCGTTCGAAAGTCCAGCTGCCCGCTCGCTCGGTCGAGCGCCCTGCGACTTGCCGCCTCGTTCTGGTGCTGGCGCCAATTCGAGTGTCCCGCTGCCCCGTCCTGGCGCTCCTCGAGTGTCCTGCTGGTGCTCGCGCCACAGTTGCTCCTGCAAACTGTTTTTCCCTTTCTGCTTCGACTGCTGCTTCCTGGTAGTTGTTGTCGCTTCCAAGTTGTCCGCAAGAATGAGCGCTTTATTTCGGGACGCGCATTTTTATATGCTTCAAATTAACTAGCTGCCCTATCGGCATAATGATTGTTTTCCCCTCTTCCCATAAGCTGAGAAGGGAAAACCGATCGTGAGAACTGATGTAACATGTTTTCGCTCACTCTCTCGCTCCTGTTTTTTTTTTTATTTCGCAATCGGAAGACTCATCCGTGTGAATGAGACGAAGTGGATGTTTGCCATCATAATGAATTTCACATTATTAAAACTAACTAGCAATGTTTTATTAATCTATTTATTTATGTATTCTTATATTCTACCCACTTTTGAGCGGTTTCCCAAGTGGTTTACCTGAGAGGATTGTGTCGAATTGGTTCACTTGTGACGGTTAAAAATTTGAGATAAATTAACGCCGTGGAGTCCTCCGCAAAGGTCTCGTTCACTTTAACCTCATTATGCCATCACAGTAAACCACACAGTATGTTGCCACGCTCGGGGTGGTTCCATAGACGGAGTTTTTGCCTGACGTGTGGGGCACCTTTATCAATTTAAAAAAAAAATAACCGAGCTTCACAGAACTACGATATCAAAATTTAGTCGAGCAGTGAAAGGTTAACCAGGAGATTGTGAAGACCATGTTGCCCGCTTACAAAAAGATTTAGCGCACTAAAGCCACTGATAGTCGAAACCCCCGGTTGATTCGATATGACCATATGAAAGTGTAGCAGCCCGGCGAAGAAAGGTTATTAGCCATATTATCAAAGTTTTTTTTCCAGGTCAATAGGGTGGGACAACGGTTATCATCAACTCGGATGTGTTGTTTGTGAGATCTAGATCGATATCCGGTCCGGCAAGCATTGAGGTATCCTTTTCTGTCGGCACTTACATGAAGATTGTTCATTCCGTTCTAATGTTAATCAAAACCCGCACCATTATGAAATATGAGGGCTTTTTTGATTAAGTTCAAACTAAAGGGGCCTCTAGAGGTAGATATACGCTGCTAGCGCTAGGTCCATAAGTTAGATGTTATTTGTCTGTGTACAAAATAAACAATGGTATGTTAGAGTGAGGTACAGATTTAGATCTGTAAATACATGAAGACAGTATCTTCGTACCAGAATAAAACGAAGCATTTCGGAGCAAATCATTCCTTCTTCGGGTAGCTCCTAAGGAGCTACGAGCAAGAAACGTGTACTGTAAATTAGCTAGCAGTGCTTCGGTCTGTCTATGTTACATGGTTTTTCGGTTTTGATAGACCGGTTGTACACCAAGAATCAATAAATAATTGATGTGGTTTTTGTCGAATCAACCCATCCATCTTGCATGGTAATAAACTCACTTAATGTATTTCATTCATTTCTTTATAAAATTGTTATCGTAGGCTAGCTATTGACATTTTACCCTGACGTATAAACGTTTTCATAAATTCCATTCATTTTCTTTGCATTTCGGCAGTTCCGTGCGCGTGTTCCAAATATATACCTACCTATATAAAAAATTATTTCTAGTTACATTTTACTTGTATGGACAGATACGCGTATTTCGATCACGACTTCTGATGCTCACGAAGACTGCAAGTCATGAAAAAACGCATATCTGTTGATACATATGAATTGAAGCGAAGTTCTCATATCGCACTTATTAGCATCATACTATACCGCACAAGGGGTACGTCATAAGATCGGAAAATAAATGTGCACCATAAGGTTACGGATCTTTTGACGCTCCCCGTAGGCGTCATAACTGTTGCAGGTTAATATGTGGGATGAAAGCCGCTTTCATATGACCAACTGGTGGTTCACGCATGTCTTGTGAGTCACAATGTCCCATCCTCTTAACACTTTGACCTGAGGAGTTCGCAGTTCATATGTGATGTATTGCACGAAACTATGAGTGCGTTATTTAACCCCAGGTTTTATGAGCATGTCCAGGAGGTTATAACACATTTATTTTCGGATCTACTGTTTATTGCTTGCTTACAAATTATTTCTACATTGATCTTGCACATAGTAACGGCAACCATAGTTTTTTGTTGTTTATAGTGAACTGACTTGAATGCAGCGTATTGCTAAGTCCGTGTCGCGAGACAAACTTTACCTAATCGGATGAATTGGTGATTGTCCTCAGGAGGAAGGCAAAGTTTTGCGGACGTTTAGTCTCAAAGAGTGTGATTCGTCCTCTAGTTTGTGTTATCAATTTGTGTAGTTGGTATAATGACAGTCTTGCCATGCTTTTTAGCTTAAAGAACATAACAGTCTTCACTCCTTAGTTTTCAACAGACAAATACTGCATTAAGATCTGAAAACAGTACAAACATTAGTATCCGAAACAGAATGATAGAATCAACAGATAAATTTTAACGGTTTCGAAACACGGGTCATTCTGGTCAAATTTTGCAGTTTACTGCTGTGTAACACTCACACGACATCTTAGCCTTGGCGCGCTTTGACTTTTAATCGGGAAATAAAAACTGTGCCAGTTCGTCACATTTCTCAACAGCCGATGCACTATGGTTAAAAAAACTGTATTTAGGAAGACTGAGTAAATCCAAAAAAATATTAGCTTGGTTGTTTTATTTTGCTTGGATACCTTTGAGTTGTTTTTTTTCCTTAGATACCTTACATCAATAGAAAAATGAGTGCCCATGTTTTGATGTCAGTAAAATGTCATGGTTGGGTTTGAAATTTCGAGGGACCGTGAGTTACTTATTGGCAAATCCACGGTGAACCAAAAAATAAACGTTAGAGGCAAGGCCCTGCTATTATTACATATTTCAAAACTCAAGATTTTTATTGTTGTTGTCGTGTATTTGTTTGTCCCTACGTAACTAAGGGATGCTAGAGGTTATTTGGAAAAAATAAAAACAGACATTTCAGTGTTGCTTTTTTCATGCATTTTCTAACCAAAAGTCATATTACCAGTTACCTGAGTCACTGAGGGGTAGTCAGATTTGCGATACAGTTTTGGAATTCCAGTGCCTAGTCGTGTCGTTGACAAAAATATACATCGTACGGAAAGATCTTCAGCAGTGGCACGGATCAAAATCATGCCGAATAACCTAAAACCAGTCTTAAATAATGTGGTTCCCTGTAGTTGAAAAAATGGCAAATGACCTCCACTTTGATCACTTCTTAAAATTATGCCAAATGTCCGTTATGACAAATGACCGTTATTTCAAATGACCTTAAGTGTGTTAAATTCTCAAATTTATGCCAAATAACCATTATGCCAAATAACCGTTATGCCAAATGTCAGTTATGCATAATGACCTTATGCCAAATGACCTTATGCCAAATGACTTTATTATATCACTTTATTTTGCTTAGATTTCGTTGGCAGAAGAATCGGTGAAATCAATTGTTTTACATGCAGAAATGCACTACTTTTCATGCGAAAGTCACGAGGAAAGTTTATACTTTACGACTCAATAGCATGGCAATGAATGTTATTCAATGGATAAATATGTCGTATTCACGTGGAATTTGTTTGAATTTAATTTGAAACATCATATGAAATGCTTTTTAATGTATTTTCATGTAAAATTCAAAGGGAAATCATTTCTTTTTCTTTTTAACATGAGAACGCACATGAAAGTGATGTTTAATGGCATATGGTTTTATCGTGTCGATTATTTTCAGTGTACGTTGAAAACGTACACGCACGTGTAGGTTTAATAAAAATATGGATTAAATTATATAAATAAAATTATTGGTCAAGAGACAATACATTTATTTATTGAATTCAATAAAATTTCTTTATTGTTTCAATAAAAAAGCTATTGTTCCATTTTTTAATAAATATTTTATTGAAATTAAAACAAAATTACCGAAATTAAAAATGTTTTTATTGAAAGCACAAATTAATTGTAATAGCAATAAATTTATTGAAATATTTTTAGACCAATCAGTTTGTTGTTAGAAGTAATAAACGATGAATGATATAAATTAACACATATTTTTGATTTAAGTATGCTTAATTTTTCTGTATGTACTTGTCTCTGCCACTTTCACCCTAATTTCCTCTAATTAGGCCTCTGACAAGAGATGCGAGCAGGCATTGAAATATGCATGTTTATGCTATTTGAAGATAGATGGCGCGGTGCTGACGGGTCGGGTTGAAATGATGCATAGGTGTGCGTGCAAACCAAAATGTAAATATTTCTCGCACCGGCCACTGGCATGGTAATGTGCTAGCTGTCAGTCTTGCGCAGCTCTGTTGAACAGCAGGTTAAATTTGTGAAAATATTAAAAGAATTATTTACATTAAGTTTAATCACATCAATTATCCAATATTTTGGTGTGCTCTTCAGTAATACAATGAATATTGACTCGTTACCGAAGGAATTTCCTGCGAGTTGTATCGATTTGAAACGGAAAGATGTTACGCACATCTCGGCATGGATCAACAGGTAAGTTTAGCGGTTCATTCTTCAATACTGTAAAGGATTCAATAGTGTTAAATAAATAATTTATTATTATTTATGCCGCACATTGATCTGTAATATTCTAAATGAACTTTTATTTTAGGGAAGAATTTCAATTAGTTTTCGACCGTATTTTTTCCTCCGACGTCGCTTCCAAGGAATGTGCTCTGCAGACGCTAAAGGTTTGGAAAATTCGACAGAACCGGCACACACCGGTAAGTGTGCTGTGCACGTTGACCATCCTCGAGGTTCAGATTTACGATGCTAAGCGTCAGCAAGATAGCAAAGAAGCAGGAAATGGGGTTGAAATTAAGAACCTATATTCCGGGGCATTCACTCGGTTCATCAATTATTTGACGGAGAGCCACCAGCAGAGTGGAGCGGGACGAAGAGGTACAATTGCGAATCGAGTGAAAGAGATCGGAATCGAAGGCTTTCTCGTTGAGTTGAGACACCTGTGTGCTCACAGTGCGATGTCGATTTCGGTGGACGTGTTTCGAAGGTCGGCTGATTATTGCATGAACTGGTTAAAGGTTTGTTACTGGCAACGGGAACTGCAGTTGATTGAAAGCTGTGATGCTAAGCAGATTAAGCGGGATGCTTTGGGATCAAAACATGAGGAGGATCTCAAGTACATGGCTGCGGTATATGACGTTGCCACGAAAGCAATACATATGGGAGCACAAACACTGAGCGCGGCGGAAAAGCAATTAACTTCCTCACAGTTTAAACTGCTTCAAAAGCACTCCCTTGCCAACAACGCGGATCAGCTGAACACTATTGTTTTTGATGTTGTTCGTTATTTATCAGAAAATATGAAACTTCCTAAATCTTCTGAAACGGTTCCAGCTGTATGTAACGCTTTCCTTAGCTGTCGGTATATGTTTGAAGCACCGGTTAAAGGGAACACTCAAGGACTCGCTTGTATCCACCAACGTCTCTTCCAGGTGCTGGTTGCAAGGGGATACATTCAGACATACTTGGAAAAATTGATCGACATCTGCGAAAACGGGCAGGAGTCTACCGAGCGACGTTTGGGAGCGAAGTTCTGGGCCATTGAGATAGCTCTAGCTTTTCGTTTGCTGAAAAAGTTTAAGAAGCTAGTCAAGAGCTTACCGGACCGATCGCATCGGTTTATTCGGCGTGACCACACTAAGAAAATGTCCAATACGGTACGTGCTATTTATGAAAACAGGTTGCGGGTTGATCTGCAAAACACAATCATCATTGGAATGTCGACCAATTGTCCGTGGCATCTGCGGTTTTCGAGAAACTATTTGATCGATCGGATTTTGAACGTAAATGAGTACACCAAGGAGATTTTGCCGATGTTAGTGAATGTTTTAGTTGATTCAAATTAGTTCTATTTTAATGTTTTCGTCGTTTTAGAATTCTAGCCCTAGCCGAACCTCATTTGACGTTGTCCCAGCGGGAAACAATCGAAGCAGCCATGGAGAAGTACACACTTAATTACTTGGCCGTAGTAGACGAGGAAGACATGCAACTTGACGAGTCTATCGGCGGGAGTAAGACTTCGACCCCGAAGCGAGTAGGTGCCAGGAAACAAACACAATCCAAAGTGTACTCTTTGGAGGATGTTTTCAGTGCCACCGGCAGGAAACCGGTGGACGCAGTCGACCAGTCTTCGGGTGGTACGCAGAAACCCAAACAGTTTGGCGTGTGGTCAGCGGTGCCCGCTGACGGGTTGGATTGGGGTAGTTGTCCCTTGGGAAAGTTAGTTTGGGATTGATAAGATGGCAATAAAAACGAAGAATATGTCTGAGCTGAACATGTTACAGTGAATCAAGTTGAAATTTCATCGCGTTGCTTTTTGACCATTTCATAGCATTGGGTTCCGAAACTATCGTTCCTTGAAACTATTGGAATTAAGGTCCTTAAAACTCTTGGGATTGAAACAGTTGGTTTTAAGGTCCCAATAATGTATTACTCGAGAAAAAGCACCTTACCACTTTAACCTTTTCATTAGCAGGACTAAATACCTGTCGCAGGTGGGGTAGGTAACAACAAAGGAACCTTATACGGTGATTATTAGACGAAAAAGGGGATTGGTACAAGCCCAATAAGCCGTCCAGGAAACACTCAGTTACAAGTATTCAAGAAAAAAACAAGGATCGGAATAGAATGGCTTCCCGGGGTTCGACCGGATGTTGCACTATGAGCTGCAAATTGTAATTTCATCGTTGTACCATGCAGAACCATTGTTTGGCGGAACAGAAGCCGTGAAAAAAGTGGATATCGAGCTGCTACATTCTACCAGAGTGTGGGCACATTGCATGTTTTTCTTCCCGACAGAAATGCTTTTGTTTGAGCGCGTTTGTCGCAAACTACAATGGTCAATAGTTTACAAGTTCAGATGCAGTTGAAGTTCGAATCTTGTGATTTATTCATGTTTCTCAGAGATACAGAGCAAAACTTTTTAGAGCTCATTTGATCGATTCGGTTGTCATAATTCTACGAGCAATTGCCCAAGTTTCACAACTACCTGAAAAGAACTCAGAGACAGTCGTCGGTGATGGCTCCGTACAGCGTGGAAAGCGTTGGCCAAAAAGACAGTTGAGTACTTCATCTTCGTACGACGAGTATACATACACTTAACTTTTTGAGCCTAGCATTTTCGGCATTCCACCAAGAGGTTCCTCTAGAAGCACGCATAACTCGAAGCGTAGCTTCTTGGTATACTGCTACTATGAGTGAGTTTAGGGTAGTTTTATACATATATTTACTTCAAAAATCAAAAGAAAAGTTAATCGATGGAGCCTTGAGGGTAAAATTGAACGCATTTTCGCTTGATGCCCTCCATCAAAGTCTTTATAGTGTCATCCGGTACCAGTTTCACAGTTTTTTTTCATTTTCTTAACATGTCCTTCTCGTCTTTGACTGTCTTCTTGCTCTTCCGAAGTTCCCGCTTCATCATTGCCCAGTACTGCTCCACCGGGTGCAGCTCCGGACAGTTTGGCGGATTCATGTCCTTTGGAACAAAATGGACAGAATTGGCCTCATACAACTCCAGGACACTTTTAGAATAGTGGCATGATGCCAAATCTGGCCAAAATAGCGGAGCTTCGTCGTGCTGCTGCAAGAACGGCAAAAGGCGCTTCTCGAGGCACTCAGATTTGTAGATCTCGCCATTTACTGTGCCCTTTGTCACGAAAGGCTCACTCCTCAGTCCGCAAGAGCAGATGGCCTGCCAAATGAGATATTTGGAGGCGAACTTTGACTTTTTCTTCTTCTTGAATTTGTCGTTCACATAGAACTTGCTCTTGCCGGTGAAAAACTCCAACCCCGGAATTCGCTTAAAATCGGCTTTTATATACGTTCCGTCGTCCATCACACAGCAGCCATATTTTGTCAGCATCTTTTCGAAGATCTCCCGTGCCCGAGTTTTAACCGTCGATTGTTGCCGCTCATCACGGTTTGGGAAGTTCCGTACCTTGTATGTATGTAGTCCAGCTCTCTTCTTTGCATTCTGGACGTAGCTCCGCGACATGCCGATCTTTTTAGCCAAATCACGGCTTGAGACGTTGGGATTTGCTTTAATCATCCGCTTCACCTTTCCCTCCGTCTTTGTGTTCTCCGGTCCCGGTTTTCTTCCAGCTCCTTTGCCGTGGTCCAACGTCAACCGCTCCTGGAACCGCTTCAACACTCTGAAGACGGTTGAATGGTGAATGTTCAACATTTTTCCCAACTGCCGGTGCGACAGGTCAGGAAATTCCAGGTGTTTGGAAAGAATTTGTTCTCTCGACTCGCGTTGGTTCATCTCCATTTTCGTTGAATCGAAAAACACGACTTTGAGTTTGACAGCATGTAAACAATACACATCAATGAGAAAGTGTGCAAAATTTGGTTGATTTTTACCCAATGGTAAAAAAGTTATGCCCTGTTGAATGTGTCGCAATAATTTCGTGTTCGCCCTTTATGCACTAATGTTTCTAGTCTGAACGAGGCTAACAGGTTAAATAAAATTCTCTCCAAATCGACTGATTTTCAGATGAACTCCTTAAAAACCAGAGATTGTGTTTATGTGACGGACGAAAAAAATGTGCTTAATTGTCTCTTCGACACACACTTTCCAGGTTGTATCGATCCGGAGTTGATCAATGTTCACAGATCTCATTCTGGTGATTCGGACTCGTGGGCGTTAGCACGCACATTGGTTTCCACTGAATCGGTCAAGTGGGCAGTTGACAGCTTTGCTCCATACAAATCACCCGGAAAAGATGGAATACTTCCCGTGCTACTGCAAAAGGTATTTGATATTCTTAAACATGTCTTGAAATAACTGTTAGCTTTATTCCCAAAAGGGGGTGCTCAAGCTGTGAAGAAGCCAAGAGGTTTTAGGCCTATCAGCTTAAGTTCTTTTCTTCTGGAAGCTTTGGAACGGATAATCGATCATCACATCAGGAATGTTAGTTTAGTTGAATATCCACTGCACAAAATGCCACATGCATATCAGTGTGTGAAATACACGATCACTCTGCTTCACGATGTTGTTTACAACATTGAGAAAGCCTTCTCGCTCAAGCAATCTAGCTTGGGTGTATTCCTAGATATTGAGGGTGCTTTTGACAATGTGTCCTTCCAGTCTATTCTGGAAGCGACGCGCGGTCATGGGATACCTGCATGTATCTCAGATTGGATAAACGCAATGCTTAGTAACCGCATACTTTGCTCGCCACTGCGACCGGCTGAGATACGGAAGTTGAGTATTTGCGGTTGTCCTTAGGGCGGCGTTCTGTCACCTTTGTTATGGAACTTGGTAGCCGATGGCTTGTTGAAGAAACTCAATGAACTTGGATTTCCAACCTACGGGTTTGCTGACGATTACCAAACACTAATTACTGGATTTTGCATCGGAACAATCTTTGACTTAATGCAACAGGTATTAAAAGCTGTCGAGCAGTGGTGTCGACAAGTTAAATTATCAGTTAACCCAATCAAAACTTCAATGGTTCATTTCACGAAGAAGCGAATAACATTGCAGTTCTTTGATTCTGAGCTGCTGTGTGCAGATCAAGTCAAATGCGTTGGAGTTATATTGGATTCCAAACTTAATTGGTCTGCATCGAGTTCAGAATCAAGAAAGCGTGCATGGCCTTCGGGCAGTGCAGACGAACTTTTGAAAAGACCTGGGTCTCAACCCTAATTACATCTATTGGATTTACACGACAATTGTACGTCCAATTCTGTCACACGAATGCCTTGTGTAGTGGCAGAGGGGAGAGGTGATGGCAGTCCAGTCAAAGCTAAACCATCTGCAAAGAATGGTGCTTATGGCGTTGACTGGTGCTTTCACCACGACTCCGACTGCTGCTCTTGAGGCACTTCTAAATATCAAACCATTACACATACACCTCAAACAAGAAGCACTATCATGTGCATACAGACTGCAGGTTACTGGGCTTCGGAACAGTAACCATGTTGATCTTGCTACCAGTCATACACGATTGTGGTCACAAATGGTTACATGGGGTGAGGAAATTCTTGCTCCCAGCGATATTACACTCACATGTAGTTTTCCTTACAGGACATTCCATGTGAAGATTCCCTCTCGAGAGGACTGGTTGTCAGGCTATATGGAAAGACAACAACAAACGCAAGTGGTCTGTTATACTGACGGTTCTCTGATGGAGGGGAGTGCTGATGCTGGTGTCTACTGTCGTGAAATGAGATTGGAACAATCTCACTCACTAGATAGATAATGTACTGTATTCCAAGCAGAAATCTTTGCGATTATGTGCGGGGTAAAATCGGCCCTTCGACTGAGTTTGTCCGGCAGAGTTATAAACTTCTGCTCCGATAGTCAGGCTGCAATCTAGGCCCCTAGCTCAGACAAATCACGGTCCAAGCTAGTGATCGCGTGCCGAACCCAAATCGAAGAACTAAGCATTGTCAACACTATCTACCTTGTCTGGGTACCCGGACATTCCGGTATCAATGGAAATGAATGGGCTGATGATTCGGCCAGGGCAGGTTCAGCGATTGACTTCGTTGGTCCTGAGCCCGCGCTGCCAATTTCGACAAGTTGGATAAGGGAAAAAATACGGTCCTGGGCTTCGTCCGAGCACCGCAATTATTGGAGAAATCTACAAACGTGTCGCCAAACAAAGGCATTTCTAGACCAACCGTGCACAGTGACTTCGAAAAATCTCCTACATTTTTCGAAGTTCCACTGCGGCATGCTGACCAGGGCATTAACCGGCCGCTGCAAACTCAATTATCACATGGCGACTGTTCAGCGCGCTGAGTCTTTTTCGTGTGATCTTTGTGAATCCGACTACGGAACCTCATATCATCTGATATGCAACTGTCCAGCGGTAGCGCAATTGCGATTTCGAGTTTTCGGCCGTCCTAATATAGACGAAACCATGTTTGGACGACTGAAACTCAGAGATATACTAAAGTTTCTTATCCAATGTGGAAAAGAGCTTTAGGCTTACTCGCAGGCGAGTTGAACTAATTGTGAGTTTAACTTACCTTTTGTTTATTTTTGTTTTTGTGCTGTTATTTTTCCCACCCTTCCAATTCTACTTCCCCACACCTCCTTGTTCTTTCCTTCCGCTCGGGAAATGATGAAAACACACGGCAAGGCACAAATCCCCGACTACATACGGGGAACGTGCCATTTAAGCCAATATATTCTGATGGGTACGAAACAGTTTGTTAATATTGTCGGAGAAGAGAGTTACATCTAACATCTTTTCTCTGCCAGATCGAGCAAATGATGGGTGTTTTCCAGCATTTAGTATATGTAAATGTGTGCTGATTAAGAATCCCATCGATCCAGAGCTTTGCAAATTGGTATCTGAGCGGTTTCATATTATGCGATCGGCATTTTGATCACTGCCGTTTGTGAATGAAAGTCCATTTCTACCACGGTATGATACAGTCCGTTTGAAAACATCAGAATGTTATGATTCATTTAGGCCCGTAGCCAGGATTTTGTTTCTGGAGGGGTTTCAAAAATTATTGCATAAAGCTTTTAATTCTGATGAATTGGATATAGCCACTAGGAACTAAATGAAATTTCGAAAAAATCTTATTAAAAACAATTGCACATCTAAGACAATCCTAAAAGCATGTTCTTTGTTACAAGAAGGGCTACAGTGCATCAACAAATTATTTATGTTGAATTTGATTTTTAACATTTATTTACAAGTTACAATTTACTCGAGTTACAACAATTGATCTTCTAGAGTTCACACAATACTTTATGGGCTAACCGAATATGACAATCCTTGACGATGCTGGGAAACGTTTAAAAGGCGTAGAAGATGCTAAATCGAAATGAGTAGAGTAGAGTAGAGTTGATCTGGAATCCTGCAACTATTACCAGCTATAAGCCTTCATGCTAGCACAAGTTTTTGGTATATCCTATTTAAATGAAACTATTTGCAAGACTGGCCTTGGCTTGACAGATCGGAGCCCCTGTTAAGAAAGATTGTTGGTGATCAATGGGATCAAAATATATATTTCAATGAATTGATCAACTGCACAGAATTTAATCTATTAAAGAAAATTGTCCACAAATCGAATGAAAATCACACTGATTACTAATATTTTCTATTTCACGAAATGTATCATTGATGACATCACCAAAATAACTAGAAACTATAAATATGACCAAGCTCAATAATTTCAGCATCTCTTGAATCCGACACACGGACATTGCACTTACTTCCCCTTTGCAGAAGAGTGATAATTCAATATTCCCAACTTATTGACTTATAGACTCAACCAGTTACAACATTTTAGTCGCTCTCCGTGATAGACTACTGATGTCTGTTCACTGTATCGTCACGTCGTTTTCAAACTTACATAGGCATTAATTGGAAACCATCGAAAGCGACTAAAATGGTTATATCATTAAGTTTATTATGATTGATTGACTAATATGTGGTTTAGCATCAATTGACATCCGATAGAAAGTTAATGAGGTATATATAGGTGTGGCAGAGCACACGGTTTGCTAGTGTTGGCAACCAAAATTATGTAAACAATCCAGAAGCACAACGGGTCGACGTCGTGGCGGTCACACGATTCAATGGGAGCGGAACGACTGTGATCACTCCAGCCTCTTGAAAACTGTTTGTTGCCTGAAGCCAGTAGCGCTAGCTATGTTTCAAATGTTCAAGGTCTGTTCACATGAACTGTATAACACTGTTTAAAAGTTGGATTCAAAACAAGTAATTAATAATAATATATGAGAAATCACGCTTTCTCTTGCATCGCTTCTTCTCCACAAAATCCGAACGCTTTTATCACCTGAGTACCAGTTAAGCACATCGAAATGTAGTTTGTTTGCATTCGATAAGTTTCAGGTCGAGTTAACAAAATTGGCTCGTAGAGATATGAACGTTGCTTAAAGCGCGTTCGCTGTCATTTTTGACAACTAACCGAGCCAGAAAGCCAGCTTATGTTGGCTTCACTCATTTTTCAAAGAAACGTCAAAACATTCACCCTCTTGGATCACTCACACCACTCATGACTCTGATCACTCACACCACTCATGTAAGATTCATCTTACGAATACCAAAGTGCCATCTCCATCTTCGCCAGACGGTCGACAATGACTGGGCAGTGCGTAAGCCTCTTGTACATGAAGGCATAAAATATACCCCACCTGCGGTCCTTAGCTTCCTGCCCAGTAACTCCTAGCCCTGGCCTCCTCGTGGCGTCGACTGGGATACGAGTAACCTTAGTGAAGATCGGGTAACCAACCCCGGTGGGAACTTTGGTCGTATGCTGGTAGGGAAGGGGGGGGGGGTTACCCTTCTTCGGAAGGTGTAAACCTGTCCTGGTGTCCAGGTGGGACCTTAAGCAGTCCTGGCACGACGGCCCACCGGCGAGACAGGTGGTTGGCGTAGGCCCTATAAGCCGCCCCTTAAAAACCCACATAACGAACAATACAGAAGAGAATACGACCCAGAACAATCGGCAACGACCCAGGCGACGAATAAAGGATCACGATTGGAAACTCGGAACATGGAACTGCAGATCGCTCGGCTTCGCAGGATGTGACAGGATAATCTACGACGAGCTACACCCCCGCAACTTCGATATCGTGGCGCTGCAGGAACTTTGCTGGACGGGACAGAAAGTGTGGAAAGCGGGCATCGAGCGGCTACCTTCTACGAGAGCTGTGGTACAACCAACGAGCTGGGAACCGGCTTCATAGTGCTGGGCAAGATGCGCCAACGTGTGATCGGGTGGCAGCCGATCAACGCAAGGATGTGCAAGTTGAGGATCAAAGGCCGTTTCTTCAACTACAGCATCATCAACGTGCACTGCCCACACGAAGGGAGACCCAACGACGAGAAAGAAGCATTCTACATGCAGCTGGAGCAGACATACGACGGTTGCCCTCTGCGAGACGTGAAAATTGTCATCGGCGACATGAACGCACAGGTAGGAAGGGAGGCAATGTACAGACCGGTGATCGGGCCTAACAGCCTGCATCCCGTATCAAATGACAACGGCCAACGATGTGTGAACTTCGCAGCCTCCCGTGGAATGGTAATCCGAAGCACCTTCTTCCCTCGCAAAGATATCCACAAAGTCACCTGGAGATCACCGGACCAAGTAACAAAAAATCAAATCGACCACGTTCTAATCGACGGTAGATTCTTCTCGGACATCACAAACGTCCGCACTTATCGCAGTGCGAATATAGATTCGGACCACCACCTGGTTGCAGTATGCTTACGCTCAAAACTTTCGACAGTGCATAGCTCTCGTCGAAGCCGAACGCCGCGGCTAAACATCGAGCGGCTACAAGATGGCAGAGTGGCTCAAGAATACGCGCAGCAGCTGGAAGTGGTACTACCAACGGAAGAGCAGCTAGGCGCAGTTCCCCTTGAAGGTGGCTGGAGAGATATCCGATCCGCCATAGGTAGCACCGCAGCCACTGCACTAGGTACGGTGGGCCCGGACCGAAGAAGCGACTGGTACGACGGCGAATGCGAGCAGTTAGTCGAAGAGAAGCATGGGCGAGAATGCTGCAACACCGCACGAGGGCGAACGAGTCGCGATATAAACAGGCACGGAACAGGCAGAACTCGGTTTTCCGGACCAAAAAGCGCCAGCAGGAAGACCGAGATCGCGAAGCGATGGAGCAGCTGTACCGCGCTAAAGACACACGGAAATTCTACAAGAAGTTGAACCGCTCGCGCAGGGGCCACGTACCACAGGCCGACATGTGCAGAGATTCAAACGGGAATCTTCTCACGGACCAGTGTGAGGTGATTCAGAGGTGGCGGCAGCACTACGAAGAACACCTGAATGGCGATGCAGCAGACGACGAGGATGGCACGGTAACGCACCTGGGAGCACGCGCGGAAGACATTACACTACCGGCTCCGGATCTCCAAGAAATCCAGGAGGAGATCAGCCGGGTCAAAAATAATAAAGCCGCTGGGGTTGACCAAATACCAAGCGAGCTACTAAAACACGGTGGCGAGCCACTGGCTAAAGCGCTGCACTGGGTGATTACCAAGATTTGGGAGGAGGAGATTTTACCGGAGGAGTGGATGGAAGGTGTCGTGCGTCCTATCTACAAAAAGGGCGACAAGCTGGATTGCTGTAATTACCGAGCAATGACCCTGCTGAACGCCGCCTACAAGGTACTCTCCCAAATACTATGCCGTCGACTATCACCAATTGCAAGAGAGTTCGTGGGGCAGTACCAGGCGGGTTTCATGAGCGAACGATCTACCACGGACCAGGTGTTCGCTCTTCGTCAAGTACTGCAGAAATGCCGCGAGTACAATGTGCCCACACATCATTTGTTCATCGACTTCAAAGCCGCATACGACACTATCGATCGAGATCAGCTATGGCAGATTATGCACGAGTACGAATTCCAAACTGACGCGATTAGTGAAGGCGACGATGGATCGGGTGATGTGCGTAGTACGTGTCCCAGGGACGCTCTCGAGTCCCTTCGAATCACGCAGAGGGTTACGGCAAGGTGATGGTCTCTCGTGTCTGTTATTCAACATCGCGCTGGAAGGTGTAATAAGAAGAGCAGGGATCGACACGAGTGGTACGATTTTCACAAAGTCCGTTCAGCTACTTGGCTTCGCCGATGACGTTGATATTATTGCACGAAACTTTGAGAAGATGGAGGAAGCCTACATCAGACTGAAAAAAGAAGCCAAGCGCGTCGGACTTGCCATCAATACGTCGAAGACAAAGTACATGATAGGAAGAGGTTCACGAGAAGAGAATGAGAACCGCCCGCTTCGAGTTTGCATCGGTGGCGACGAAATCGAGGTGGTTGAAGAGTTCATGTACTTGGGCTCACTGGTGACCGCCGACAATGATACCAGCAGAGAGATTCGTAGACGCATCGTGGCAGGAAATCGTGCTTACTTTGGCCTCCGCAAGACACTTCGGTCGACCTGGACCATGCTCGTGGAGGACCAACGCGCACTTGGTGTCTTCGAACGGAAAGTGCTGCGTACCATCTACGGTGGAGTGCAGATGGAAGACGGCACATGGAGACGGCGAATGAACCATGAGTTGCATCAGCTGTTGGGGGAGCCGCCCATCAGTCATACCGCGAAAATCGGACGACTACGGTGGGCCGGGCACGTAGCCAGAATGTCGGACAATAGCCCGGTGAAAACGGTTCTCAATTGCAATCCGACCGGTACAAGAAGACGTGGCGCGCAGCGAGCACGATGGATCGACCAGGTGGAAGACGATTTACGGACCCTTCGCAGACTGCGTGGCTGGCGACGTGCGGCCATGGACCGAGTGGAATGGAGGAATCTTTTGTATACGGCACAGGCCACTTCGGCCTTAATCTGTTAATAAATAAATAAAATCTTCGCCAGACCTGTATATACGACATTGATGGAAAGTAGCGATAAAATCATGACAGTTAGTCCTACCGCTCAGTCTTCATATGAACATCGATAAGTTTGCACCTGTGTACAAAATTTCGTGCACGCGTTCAACCTTAAACTTGCTTTGCCTTTGTGTACAGGTTCGCCTTGAACACCGAACTCAAGCGAACGATATGCAAACTTAGGTTTAAACGCCGTGTACGTACACCGTGTGCGTACACAAGAAAGACACACATACAAAACAGAATGAGTCAACACTAGTGATGATGAGTGATAGAAAGAGAAAACTAGTGTCAAGAACCTGAGTGTACGAACACCGCGTACGTACATGGGGTTCGTTTGTGCAGACGAACATGTGTACGTGTTTTGGTACGCATTAGCGCGTTCGAGTTTACACACGAAATGTGGGTTTAAGATGAGCACAGAACTAGAGCGAACATGGTGTTCAATGTTCATTTGGGAAGTCTGCTACCGCTATTGTGTGTGGGTTGATGCACACTCCAGGAAAACCGCTGCTTTACCACTTTTTGGATTGTTAACTTTTTCACGTTTTTCTTGCTTATTCGATTGCTTAAAGTATCATGATTTTCCGGACTAGCAGTGTTTTAACCCTAGAAAGTTGCACTTGCGTTTTCCACCCTAGAACGTTACACTGGGGTATAAACGTACCCCACGCGTTTGATCGCAATTTCGCAGGTAAAAATGCAAACAAAAAATGTATAATACATCATTTTCTTAGTTTTTTAATTTCGAAAACAGCTGTGTAAGTGAAAGTACGGAAATTATTGAATAAATGATACATAAATTGGACTGAACCAAAAATCGCCGTTTTGACTTTATTCACAAAAATTACTATAACTTTGCGAAGTTTCAACCGATTTGAAAAATTAAATGATTCTAAAAGTTGAAAGAATGGTCTAGAAACGGTATAAATGAAATTTCGATATTTTTTAAAAAGTGCAATTATTTGGAAGAGTGAAAGTTGAAAATCGGGATTTACAAAATGCCACGAAATGGGATAGAAATTGAAATGAAAAAATAACACGAAACGCTATTGTTACAGCAGTTACACTGCGCGAATTATACGTGCAAGCAATTATGTAAAAAAAAAAACTTTAAAAAATAGAAAATCGAAAAGTTAGAATCAGCGTACATGAGAATGAGTTTTTTTTTCAACTTAAAAATTAAATTAAATTAATTAAATAAATAAACTAAGTAGTGAAACAACCGGTATTTAAACTGATATTGTACCGAGTCCTATTTCCACGGACATAACGAAACACTAACGCAACGGTACACTCACGGAGAACCAAAATTCGGCTCAGATGCGAAAACCTTAGTTGATTTACTGAATTGAATTAGTTATTATTTAGCACAACTAAGCAAATTCTCAATTTGCTGATTTTGATTAGTTGTTCTAGATCTTCCTGAAAAGAGCTAAAATGCTAGTTGGAATTTCTGTTTTCTCTGCTGATTTGGCGAGAAAATGATGCTGTCACTTTTAGCGGAGACACATACTCCATCTTCTCAACTAAATTTTGTGCTGAATTTAGTGTTATTTTCTGTTATTTCAACTAATATATACTCTAAATTCAAAACTTTTTGGCATTAAAATTATCTAGTTATTTAGTTAAATTCCTGAAAAAATATTCTAATTTTAGGGAGGTTGCTTTGTTCAATCTAGTTTTTTCCTCAGTTGATTTCAACAAATGTCAGTTTTGAATTTAAGCCATTCTGTTTTTAAATTTAAAATTTTTCGTAGTTAAATTTAGAATGTCAATTTTTTAAATTTACGACAGCTTTGGTTAAATTTGGCGTTTTTTCTACTGATTTAAAATTCCTGCTTTTTAGACTTATATTTCGACATTAATTTGATTCAGCTGAAGTTCTCTAGAATAAAATCAATATGTATATAGTATGTATGTAGTATTTTCGAAATGGATTTGACGAGGGTGTCGGAGGACAATGTTTAGCACCATTTTTAAATCCAAAATGGCGATTTCCGGTTTAACGAAATTTTCTTTTGGGGGGGGGGGGGGGGAGGGGTAAAGGTTTCAGCGTAAAAAACACTTTTTTGTGAATTTTTTTAGAACTTGGTTTGTAGCGAATTGGTCAAAACTTTTGTACATTATAGTGTATTTTTTCAACAACATGCTGTAATTTTTCTAGGCAAAACTATCAACAAGCAACTCGGTGACGAAGCTTTTTGTCTCTGAAAAAAAAAACATGATTTGCGGTGTTACCTGCCATTCAAAAACTACTCAACCGATTTATTTCACACTTTGCATACACATTCTATGTAAAAAGTATCTAACTCCTACGTTGAGTTTTTGAGATAATTTTTCGATTGAAGGGGTGTTTATTAATAAAAAGGCGGAATTTTTCGCGAAACGGAAAAAAAATTAAATGAGTAAAAAACCCCTAATTGAAAATTTATCTTAAAAACTCTACGTAAGAGTTAGGTATTTTTTTTAATAGAATGTTTATGCAAAGTTTGAAAGAAATCGGTTGAGTAGTTTTAGAATTGCAGGTAACACCGCAAATTATGTTTTTCCAGAGCTTCGTCACCGAGTCGTTCGTCGATATTTTTGCATAGAAAAATTATAACATGTTATTGAAATAATTCACTGTGATGTATAAAAGTTTCAATCAATTCGCTTCACGCTAAGTTTTAAAAATTTTTAAAAAAGTGTTTTTTTCATGCTGAAACCTTTGCAAGAACCGCCCCCCCCCCCACCCTCTCAAATACTGCGACGCGAAGGAACGTACACGTCCCTCTGCGTCGCAATGTTTGTAAGGATGTAAGGAGTATAACTAGCACAAAAAATATGTGAATTTGTTAATTACTTATTAGTTATAAACAATTAAAACTCGAAAATCTCGTTTCTTACAATAAATTCGGCTGTGTCTGTACTAAAAGTCCTCGAGACTCAAACATTTTTTTGAAAGTATCTCAAACATTGAATTAAATAATATATTTTTGCAGCATTTTTCGTAGGTCAGTTTTTTCGAAAAAATGCGCATAAAACTCGATTATCGAGAGTTTTTGAGGTCACTGATTACGATTCTGATGCCAGGATTCGAAAATTCAAAATGGCGCCTACAAAATGGCAACCATTTTTACAAATTTGGCAAATTTTGTTACCGTCAGTATAAAACTCGATTCACGGTTTTTTTGGGTCTCATAGTCGTTATACTGGATCCGCATTTTGAATTTTACATTTTTGATGTCAGAATCAGAATCAGTGACCCCTAAAACCTATATAAAGCTAAAAATAACAGTATTAACAATGCAAAAAAACTCGCGCCGCAAAGGGTTAACCCAATCAAGATGAAAAACTCGCGTCGCAAAGGGTTAACCCAATCAAGATGAATATAATTCTGTAACTCTTTCAGTATAGTTGTTTTCGAATAGGATTGATGAATATTTGCGAGAATTTTTCCTTGGTTCCTAACTTTGGCTTATAACAATTTCTTGTTAGGAATATATTCCCGTGAATGGGATCTAAAAATGTAACCCACAAACTTTGACTAATATTCCTTATTTGAATCTGTCATAATTTCTGGATTAATCACATAAAACCCCAAACAACATCGACCTCTAATACCTATTCGTCACCTCCATTCGAAAAAACTGTGATTAGATTATAGAATTTCACTTAACTTACACGTAGAAAAAAGATTTGTAGGTTCAATAAAAATATGGATTAAACTCAATAATAAAATTATTGGTCGGGAGACAATAAATTTATTTATTTTGATTTCAATAAAATATATTTATTGTTTCAAAAAAAAAAATATTATTCCATTTTTTAATAAATATTTTATTGAAATTAAAACAAAATTACTTAAATTAAAAATGATTTGATTGAAAACAAAATTTTATTGTTGTTGCGATAAAAAAAAATTTCAGACCAATAAGTTTATTATTGGAAGTAATAAACAATAAATGATAGGATTCAATAACACATATTTTTGGTTTAAATATGCTTAATTATTCTGCGTGTAAAGTTGCCAACTTGTATTTTAGAATGGCGTAAAACATCTGTCTCTGGAAACAACTTATCCGAACCATTCCTAGAATAACCTTAATGATTAGGTTTTTCCGAACTTCGTTAAACCGAAAGTCGCCATTTTTAATTTTGAAATGGCGCTAAACATCAACCATCGACACTCACTCGTCAGTCATTTTTTAAAATTCCTATACTGATCGCGCTGCAAATTTTTTTGATTAACTGGGAGTCGCCATCTTGGATTTCAAAATGGTTAAGCGCCACCCCTGACACATCTTATACGTAGGGAACTAAACGGACGTAAACATGCTAAATAAATACATTATGCGAATATACTATAATTGTTTCACTGACATTAAGTCTTCTTTCTTGTCAATACATATATTGCCACAATTTCACTCCACCAGGCCAGAATATAAGAGAAAAATAAAAACTTACCACCATTTTCAACCAAAATACTACACTTTTTGTGGACAATTTCATGCAACATTAACTTCTCATTTTATCTGTGCACTACTTATTGACAATAATCCTTTTGAACTAAAACTAAACAACGTTAATTCACAAAATATTTCGTGCACAAATCTGCCACAACACCAAATTACTAACAATTTATTGTTTTCACTCAAGTGGATTTGACATTAGCAAAAACTGTTCTGTTTTTAACAATGTTTCTGGTTATAAAATTCAGTAAATGTTTTTGTTATTCGCCGTGCTGAATTTTCACAGCATATATACACAGCCCCGAAATAACAAAATAGCATTCTTTATCTATTTGGTTGAGAATGCTGTTTTCATTCCTAAATTCAACCGCAAACAAAGTTGAAAATGCAAATTTTATTTTTAGTTTTTGTTTTGCTGGATTGTGTCCTGGATTTTATTTAACTAAAACCTCTTAAAAACAAAAACTTAATTAGAAAAATAAAGGCTGAATTTTAACTAAATCGCTTGTTATTTTTAGGAATTTGTTGTTAAATTCAACTAATTTGAAAACAGAAATAGGATTTAGCACTAGAGCTGATTTCTATCATTCCGTGCTGGAGTACACATGTACCCCACGCTAACTTTGATTCCTGCTTTCACGAAAGCCAAAGGCAAACTGGCTTCCCGAGCAGTGTCTGATAACAAATTGAGAACTAAACTTGATGTTGTGATGTAGTGGGTAATGATTGCTAAGGTTGTTATCGTTTTGGTCGTTTTAACGGTTAAAAGATCAAAATCGAAAACAGAAAAATTGTTCTATGACATCAAACAGAAAACAATTTTTGCTATTAGTGAGAGCAAATTGAAAACTCATTGAGATGCTGAAATATTTCATTGATGACAAAATTAGTATGTTTGCCAAAGAAATAAAAATAAACATTTTTTTTTCTAAAAAACGCAAAGTATGTATAGGTTGTTGAGACAGCTCGATTGCAAACTGATAAATAACAATAACAACAAAACACAAAGCATGTAAGCACATCAAAATGAGATCAAAATAGGATATCATATCTGAAAAAGTTTAAATTTATATCAAAATAAGATTTCAATTTAATGGCTGATATCAAAATATGATGTCTACTTGCTGTAATTTTGATGTTTGACTTTGCTCGGGTTTACCACCTTTTCCTGATCTTACTATGAACTCTAAATTGAATTATGGTTAGGGTCCAAGGTCGGTAAATGCCGAATTCTCTTCTTCGCAATGCTCCAAAGATGGCGTGGGGTACATTTGTACTCCAGTGCAACATTCTCGGGTTAAGGGGAAAGGGATCCAAAAAATAGCAACCGATCGCGGAGAAACGAAATGAAAGAATACTTAGCTTCTATAGTGGCGTGTCCGACGAATCTTCTGCGAATCACTTCACCAGCCCAGGCACTGGTCAACAAAGACTCTACCTCAGACAATGGTTGACCCCTGGGCGGGACGTGCAAAGTGAAAAAAGTAACTGTCACCGCGAACCGGCAATGGCTTTGTCGTGTTCTGACGAACGGCTACCAAACTATCACGTTCAAAGTCAATCACACAACTGACGAACTTTTTCTTACTTCTTTGATTTTATCCTTCTCTCCAATACATTCTCTCCGCTCCGCCAATTTTATTTCATTATTCCTCTCTCTCTCCATCTCAGTCCCTACATCCTTCACTACCTCTACTCTATCACTGAATATTTCGCGCACGTGTATATGAATCAGAACAGAAATACATGAACATGAACAGAAATACATATTATGTAAGAAAATATTTGGTGCACTTATATATATGTATGAATTAGGACCACCAGATT
The DNA here is from genome assembly GCF_030247195.1 of Topomyia yanbarensis. Taxonomy (NCBI): domain Eukaryota; kingdom Metazoa; phylum Arthropoda; class Insecta; order Diptera; family Culicidae; genus Topomyia; species Topomyia yanbarensis. Next base: position 364,410,567 of record NC_080672.1, read on the forward strand.
TTTTTTAATAAATAATGGCAACCCGAATATAAACGAAAATTCTTCTCTACCAAATACACAGCAACTAAACAAGAACTCTAAAAAAATAAAAAGGGCGATGGCGACATCATATCATCTGCTTCGCTCGCACTGCTTTCGAAACAAACGAAACCATATCGACAAATATTCATTCTCGCAACACGACATATTTATGTCGGTGCAAAACCAAGCATCTTTGCGAAAAAAAAAACTCGATGGAGATTCTATTCTCTTGCTTCGTTCACATACCACGTCGCGTAAACAAACCATGCCAACGAACACTCTCGCAACAAGGAGAGGCAACAGCGAATTCAACTCGCAGTTTCCCTCTAGAGCACGCATACATACAGTCGGTGCGAAACCCAGCAAACATCGTTGCCAAAAGACGATAAGGGGCCCTTACACGCGCAATAAAAGTGTCATTACTAAGTAGTGTCATTACTAGAATTGTATGGGAATTCCGTCATTACTCACCTTACACGATCATTAAAAGTGACATTACTGCTCCGTAATGACATTACTAGCGCCTCGTGTAAGGGGCCCTATAGAGATTCTATTCTCTTGCATCACTCACATACGACGTCTGATAAACCATGCCAACGAACCTACACTCTCGCAACAAGGAGAGGCAACAGCGAATTCAACTCGCAGTTTCCACGCATACATACAGCCGGTGCGAAACCCAGCAAACATCTTTGCCAAAAGGCGATAGAGATTCTATTCTCTTGCTTCGTTCATATACCACGTCTCGTAAACAGAGCATGCCAACGAACCTACACTCTGGCAACAAGGAGAGGCAGCAGCGAATTCAACTCGCAGTTTCCTCTAGAGCACGCAAACATACAGCCGGTGCGAAACCCAGCAAACATCGTTGCCAAAAGGCGATAGAGATTCTATTCTCTTGCATCGCTCACATACGTCGTCTGATAAACAAACCATGCCAACGAACCTACACTCTCGCAACAAGGAGAGGCAGCAGCGAATTCAATATGCAATTTCCCACTAGAGCACGCATACATACAGCCGGTGCGAAACCCAACCCAGCAAACGTCTTTGCCAAAAAGCGATAGATTCTATTCTCTTGCATCGCTCACATACGACGTATGATAAACAAATCATGCCAACGAACCTACACTCTCGCAACAAGGAGAGGCAGCAGCGAATTCAACTCGCAGTTTCCCTCTAAAGCACGCATACAAACAGCCGGTGCGAAACCCAGCAAGCATCTTTGCAAAAGGGCGCTAGAGATTCTATTCTCGCTTCGTTCACACACCACGTCTCAAAAACAAACGTATGCCAACGAATCTACACTCTCGCAACAAGAAGAGGCAGGCTTGTCTTCTAGGAGAAAATTCCACCCGATGTACCCTCAATCTCGCACGAACACAACTGCACGTGGATTAGTTTATTTGTACCGTGCAAGCGCTTTTCCACTTTAACAACGCTTTAATTCCTACAGACTCTGTAAAAGGTTGAATAATATGTCGATCTGATGGGTAATTTATTCTAGTAATATACTAGTTTAACATTGCTTAACCCTCTTTGGGGTATTACACTTACATTTCTTGACCCTCTCGGGGGAACATTACTGATTGCCCTCTCGGAGGCATTAGTCTTAGAAAAGCCCTCTCGGGGGCAGTACTTCGAACACCCTCTCAGGGGAACAACGCAATAATTACCTTCTCGGAGGTTAAACTTTCAATGCCCTCTCGGAGGCCTATACTTGAGATACCCTCTCGGGGGCAGTATTTCGGACGCCCTCTCAGGGGAATTACACAATAAATACCTTCTCGGAGGATAAACTTTTAATGCCCTCTCAAAGGCTTTCACTTTGGGTACCCTCTTAGAAGGATTTTTCTATTCATAAACTTACTTGTTTACCGAACTGCGCCATTGTCGTGTTCTGACGAACGGCTACCAAACTATCACGTTCAAAGTCAATCACACAACTGACGAACTTTTTCTTACTTCTTTGATTTTATCCTTCTCTCCAATACATTCTCTCCGCTCCGCCAATTTTATTTCATTATTCCTCTCTCTCTCTCCATCTCAGTCCCTACAGGCTTGTCATTGCGAATCGGATCTTTCTTGACGACTTTCATTTTCTTGGAATGGACAGTGTCTGGGTAGTATCGTAATATCCTGGCTGTATACAAGGTGTATTTAGAAACCATATTTTACATGTTGCTTAGATGCATGTAGATGCTCACAAACAAATATGTAAAATGCACCGAAGGCACGTGCAATTTTATTATTCTGCTCAGCAGTTATGGTTAATGTTGTTTTACACAGTTCAGACAAATGATAACATAATTCATGTCATGTTTGAGCTCCATTATTTTCGGCACAAATCAATACCTCATCTGCAGAAATCTATGCCGCATCGGCACAACACTATCAGCGGCATTTGCTTGAAATTATTTTGCAAGCGGATTTTTCCCTGCAAAATAACATCAATATCGGGAGGGAAAAAGAAGACCGTCTTCGCATGTCCCGTCCCAAGTTGACCCTCACTGGCGATATATACCTATACACACACTATGCACAGCATAAGAAAACGATTTGCTTGGATTGAGAGATCGGACACCAATGTGTCTAAGGTCCTATTTTATTTATTATGCTGCTCTTTAATGACATTACTAATCATACTGCGAACCATTTTATGAGTTTTTTAAACTTTCAGTTAAAATTTGACAGTTCGAAAGCTATTTTTTCTCGAATGTTAAAATGTAATGTTGACATTTGGATAGTTATTTCAGAATTGACAGCTGCGAAAACCATGAGATGGTGGGGGTGTGAACATTTGTCAATATTGCATTATTTGTTTTTTTTTGCTTACTACATTTAGTATGACAGTCTTAGTCTCGAAACGAGAACAATGTCATCTACAGCATGAAATAACCCATCTTTCTTCCTTCAATTTTTATTGGAAAATCTTGACAACATCAAATAAGTATAGACAACGTTCCCAACTTTTTATTCTGTGCATTATGGGCACGGATTTAAACTAATAAGCTGTCAAAGTTAAATATCGCGCTGTCAAATTTAGCCATGTTCCAGAGCAGGGTTATTTTGCAAATAACTTTCGAAGGTTCACAGCGTGAATAAACCATCAGTCCCCATCAAAACTCTGTCATCAGTTTTTCACTACAGTAACTAAAAAGAAGCGACCAAATTTTAAATGAAACAGGCTTTTTATTCCATCGCTTCGTCACCTACCGCCGCTTAATTCGAATGCATGTCGTTTTTATTGTTATTGCTTAGCAGCTAATTTTGTGTTTTAATTTCCATTTTAATGCTGAGCTACTGCAATTCTACAGCTTTTGTGAGCAGTCCTGACAGTCCCACATAATTAATTGATGTCACCTTTTGTCTTCACGATTGGCACATCTGGTTAAACAAAACTTTCAGGTTGGCTGCGTTCTATCCGGAAGAAAAGCCGTTAAGTCCCAGATGTTGAGTAAAGCTAAGTCATTGACCTTGGTCAAGTTCAGCCCTTAACCCTCATCACTCAGTCGGTTCCTTCTCGTTAGATTGCACCGGGTGGCTGGGACCAGTAATTACGATCAATTCGAGTCTGGGTGTCCCCACGGCTGGCCGGTTTGGCACGAGGGCAAACTGATACCTCGACCCTCCTCCCTCGTCAACAATCCACTTCGATACAGCATGGTTTTTTTTTTCGCGCTGCATTTTTTTTTGATCAACCAACGATAAACAAGCTTGATCGTTTGCGCACATAACGCGAAGAGTAGGGGTACTTTCCTCGATCGGCGGTATATAATTTCCACTGCAATCAGCTCGTGTCAAGAATCTTGTCCTGCTGTAGGGCAAAAGCATTCTACTAAACAAGTATATGCGAGGGAAGGCGGTCTCTAAGTTGATCGAGCAGGAGGACACATGGTAGAGTGGCTTTTTTCGTTTTCAATATGGTAGCGGGGTCCGGCGTTTGGGTTTGAAAATATGCATTTTAATTATGTATTCATAAATGTTTGCGGTCTTTGTTTGGAGTTATGCAAATGTTATTAAATACTTTCGAAACAGACAAACACACACAGCACTTAATTTTGCCTCCATTGTTTACCTGAAAACTGAATTTGGTAGAGCACCGGTACGTCGACGGCTTCACAACGATCGTTTTGTTGAGTAAAATGCGGGTGGTCAACATCATGAACAACTCAGGAATCAGAATATATTGACTCGATTGGCACGTTCCCCATGTTATTCGGAGAAAACAGTAAATATTTTAGATTCTTCACTTCCGAAGGAATGATGAACTCTACTGAAAAGGTCTAACCACTGACCTAGATATAGTTACATATCTTTGAGATTTAGCTTCCTGTTCACAGGATCGTCTATGTATGTGTTATGAATGAGTTACCTGATTATGTGGTAGTTTACCTTAGAGTGTAAAGAGAATGAAATGCTATAATACTATAATCAATTAAATAACATCGATATGAAATCATATCGATAATCGAACTGTCAGAAATGTCGACATAGAAGGTTTGCTGATCGAACAAATAAAAGTGAAGGTTCTCTCATAGCTGGACCATCAAAGTGAACAGTTGAGTTTTTAATTTATCAAAGTATGGAGAACCGAAAATCCTGATACGCAATTTCGTTATTGCGGGGCAGTTATATATCAAATAATATGCAGCTCTGTTCACAAAGATCGCACGAAGAATACTCAGCAAGCTGAATAGCAGCCATGGGATAATTAAGTTTGCAATATCCAGTCAGTGCTCTGACTAGAATGCTGCATTAACCCATCATTCACGGAATCATGAATCGGTCACGTCCGGAATTCGCTACCTTTGATTCTAGCATCCTCGACTCATACCTTCAGTTGGATCAATCAATAAAAAATCGCTTATATTCACTAGGCACGGTGTTCCAAGGTGACATGACCGGGAACTCTAGTGGTATGGGGGAGCTCTCTTCTAGTATCTGAATCGCACACTGAAAATTAAGTATCAGAGTCACGGTTCGCGCGATCGTTGAAGATTACTCGTTAATATGCGAATGATCATACGGTTATAAAATTGAACTTACATACACGTTAACACACGCGATAATCACGTTAACATACAAACGCTTTAGCATCGACCACACATAACTACACCCGCGATCTCGCAAACACCCCGGTGATTAACGCTTTAGCCCTTTTAAACTCATAAACGCGGTCTCAAGCGCTGACCTACAAACCCATGTGTTTGCGTGTATCTATCACGTCCGAAAATCCCTGCCATCGGCAATAGTAGCATAGCTCCATACCTTCAGTGAACCAATAAAAAAATGACACTCATATTCACTAGACAACACGTTCCATGGCGACATGACCGGGAACTCTAGTGATATGGAAGAACTCACTCTCCTTTAGCCTCTGAACCGTACACCGAAAAAGTGGTCCGCGCGCAATCATCCAAGAACACGCTCGAATATGCGAATGGACACACGGTACATACACGCTAGCACACACGACCCACAAACGCCAACGTGATCGAGGTGGTTGACGTTCGAACGCTCGATTCCTTCGCGATGATACATGTGATTGGGGAGCCCCTGCACCCGCATATATTTGAATCGTACAGTGAGTATCACATTCAGAATCGCGGCCCGCTGCAATTGGCCTTAAGCAGTGGGTTCCCGTCGTTTCCCGTCTCGTCTGCAATTGTAGTGAATGATTCTGACGGGGGAGCCCTTCCGAGACCCTCGCTCTACAGCTACAGTAGGAAAACTCTCGGAAAAAAAATCCTGCCGTATGGAAAGTTTCTCATTTTGATAATACAAATCGATCGTAAGAAAGGCTCTAAAATTGTCCCGCAGGAAATTCGAATATCAAAACACAATAGAAAAGTGTCGAAAACAAAATCTAAACTATGCAATTAAAGATGTCAAAAGGATATTAGAAATATACGATCCGATGATTGTCGAGGGAAACTGTAAACTGCTCTTAGGACAAGAAGTTTGCGCTGAAATCGGAAAGAATTGGTTCAAGATAAGTTTAGCGGAAAATATTTTCATGGCTCCCAAAAAAAAGTTTGAATTGGTATACGGTTTGCACTTGTGATCCACATAGAAAAAAGCACCCAGTACAATTTTTCGCAGTGTCCAACGCATATCAAGCTAATTTGTCCTCACAATTAGGAGCCTATAAACCAAGATTTTGCTGCATGGTGTTCACAATTGTTTAGTTAACCTTTGGATTTGAAGTTTTTAATGCTTCGTCGGTGTAACACAATCTCACTTGTTGAACAAGTTTTGCCACGATATCCTTACCTAGCTCCTATGCAATTTTGTTACAACTTTTCCTATTATGATGATGTTTTACCATGCGTTTTCGAATTCTCAACGAGATTTGAACACAATGTTTACATTGAATAAAATTCACATAACTTCTTTTTGTACGCCAAAACGTAACTAGATACGTTATAGTGTATATAAAGGGTGTCCCACATAAAATTGCATCACGGAAAAAACGAAACGAAAATTGGAAAAGATGGCGTCACTCAAAAAGTAACGTCGTGAATTGATTTTGCGCAAGCACCTGGAAAACCCTCAACTCTCTCATCGGGACATCGGAAAAGAACTCGGAATCGTGCAGTCAACGGTGAGTCGTGTGAATAAACGTTACTATCAAACTCTGAGCATCGATCGGAAGGAGAAGTGCGGTCAGAATGGATGTTCTATTAGTGATCAGGATCACAAGCGTGTAGTGAAAGGGTTTAAGCGGAATCCCAATGCTTCGGTCAGGGATGTGGCCAAAAAGTTGAATCTGTCCAAGTCTTTCGTTCAGAGTGCCAAATATTGGAAGAGATTGCAAACGTTCAAAGTGCAGAAGGCTCCAAATAGTGACGAATGGCAAAATACGATGGGAAAGTCATCGGCTCGGAAACTGTTCACCAGATGCTGACGAAGTCTCATTATCTCATCATGGATGATGAGACACATGTCAAGGTGGACTTCCGACAGTTTCCGGGGCTACTGTTAGATGTTCCGGAGGAAGTAAGGAAACAGAAACTTCATGTGGCAAACGGAGTGCGCCGTTCGTGAATACCGGGATAGTAAACGGGGAGATCTACCTCAAAGAGCATCTGCAGAAGCGTCTGCTTCCTCTGTTGAAGCAAAAGTAGGGCCCATTCGATCTTTTGGTTGTATCTAGCTTCGTGCCACTATTCAAATGTTGTCCTGGAGCGGTACGAAGCCAACGCGATCACTTTCGTACCCAAGGACATGAACCTTCCCAACAGTAGAAGCTGCAGCCAGATGTTTTATTTTTTTTATATAGATAAGTTTATTTAGGCCCAAATACGGTAGCTCAACGCGGCCGATAATTCATTTTTTAAGGTACATCACACGTGTTAGTGGGGAAAGAGAAAGCCGTATTTAGGGGCGGCTTGCTCTCCTCTTATGTTAGTAAAGGAAAAGGGTAGGAAGTGGGATATTGTATTGTATGATATTGTATTGTAAAATTTTGTAAAATTGACATTGCCGTTGGCTGGTTGATGATTGTGGGGGATAGGCACACTTTATTGTAGTGGTTTCCATCCTGTAATCGCAGGGGTGAGGGGAGGGTCGATATTTCGGATGATTATTGGCACTCCGATGCTGTCATGATGTTCTTGTGACATGTGTCATGATGTTCTGGATGGACGGTTATCAAGAAAGGTATGCATCGTAGACTCGTGAAGCAATGCCATATTTTAGATACAGGGAGAGGTAGACGAGGTTCTGCTGTGAATGAGAGGGGAAAATGTATTAAACTTGGACATCAATAGTTTTCAAAATGTTGTAGATAAGAAAAATGTAGGGGTGGTCACGGCTTGCCAGGACGTCCCGGACTGGCACATAGGGTGATCTACCTCGGGCCCGAAGGGAATCTATTAGTTGGGACATGGAAACCCGGTACTCTGTGCATAGCCAAACAACATGCTCGATGTCGTGATAGCCGTTCTCACAATCACAATGATTACTGTCAGCAAGCTTTATACGACGGAGATGCGCATCAAACGAGTAATGGTTGTACATCGTACGAATAAAGTCCTGGTTCAGATCCAAGCCCTTAAACCAAGCATTCGTTGATACCTTCGGGATAATGGAATGTAGCCACCGTCCCAGATGCCCATTGCTCCATGAAGTTTGCCAACTTTCGAGCGTCCTCTGACGAGAGATACTGAAAAATCCATTGAAGCAAATTGGTCTTTCGTAAGTGTCGCCTTCTAATGCGCCCACCTTGGCTAAAGAGCCAGCCTTCTCATTGCCCGCAATAGAACAATGTGACGGGATTCAGATAAAGCACTCAGATATTCCCGTATTTTCTCCAGGAAATACGTTGAGTGCTTTCCAGGCTTCGCCGCACGGATGGCCTCAATGGAGCTGAGACTGTCCGAAACGATGAAGTAATGGTCTGCGGGCAGGTTGTCAATGGTCCCGAATGTATACTGAATGGCAGCTAATTCTGCAACGTAAATTGAAGCAGGATCATTGAGTTTGAATGAGGCAGCAAGATTTTCGTTGAAGATACCGAAGCCTGTGGACCCGTCGAGAATTGATCCATCAGTGTAGAACATTTTGCCGCAGTCGACTTGATGGTATTTATTATTGAAAATATTTGGGACCACTTGTGGGCGAATGTGATCTGGGATTCCACAAATCTCTTCCTTCATGGATGTGTCGAAAAATACAGTTGGAGCAGAAGTATCTAAGAGATGAGCACGGTTAACGTTATACGAAGATCAATTGATGCTCTGTGTCATGTAATCGAAGTACAAGGTCATGAATCGGGTCTGAGAATTAAGCTCGACAAGCCTTTCGAAATTTGCAATCACCAATGGGTTCAAAATATCGCATCGAATGAGCAATCGATACGAGAGGTCCCAAAATCGATTTTTTAGTAGAAGGACGCCCGCCAGCACTTCTAAACTCATCGTATGGGTCGAGTGCATGCAACCCAAGACAATACGCAAACAGCGATACTGGATTCTCTCTACTTTGATGAAATGTATGCTCGCAACGGAGCGAAAGCAGAAACATCCGTACTCCATCACTGATAATATCGTTGTTTGGTACAGCCTGATTAGGTCTCCCGGCTGGGCACCCCACCATGTTCCGGTTATTGTACGGAGAAAGTTGATCATCTGTTGGTTCTTCTGTTCTAGATACCTAATGTGACATCCCCATGTACCTTTAGAGTCGAACCAGACCCCGAGATATTTGAATGTTGAAATTTGAGCAATAGTTTTATCCATTAACTGAAGCTGTAGTTTCGCTGGTTAACGCTTCCTTGAAAATACGACTAGCTCAGTTTTCTTCGTGGAGAACTCGATGCCCAGCTGGAGAGCCCAAGCAGACAAATTGTCCAAGGTATTTTGCAGTGGTCCTTGCAAGTCGACGGCCTTGGGACCTGTAATAGAGACCACACCGTCATCTGCAAGTTGCCTTAGCGTGCAGGAATTGACAAGACATTCGTCAATGTCATTCACGTAAAAATTGTAGAGAAGAGGGCTTAGACATGAGCCCTGGGGAAGGTCCATGTAGCTAAATCGTGATGTCGATAAATCACCATGCGAGAAATGCATTTGTTTTTCAGACAACAGGTTTAGCAGAAAATTATTTAAAATTGGTGAAAGACCATGCTGGTGCAACTTCTCTTAAAGAATGTTGATAGAAACTGAATCGAAAGCCTCCGTAATATCCAAGAATACTGATGCCATCTGCTCTTTGTTAGCATATGCCATTTGAATTTCTGTTGAGAGCAACGCAAGGCAATCGTTCGTCCCTTTGCCTTTGCGGAAGCCAAATTGTTTATCTGACAGTAAGCCATTTGTTTCGACCCAATTGTCGAGGCGAAACAAGATCATTTTCTCTAATAACTTCCGGGTACAGGATAGTATTGCAATCGGTCGATACGAGTTGTGATCGGAGGTTGGTTTTGCTCATCGATGTTTCTCTTGTTAACCCGTCGACAAACCGGCGCCAGTAACTGCGTTTCTTGGCTTTTATTAAATTTTTCATTCGCTTTTCTATTTTCTATCGCGTACAGTCGATAGCTAGCGACTAACCCGTCGTTCCGGAAGGCTTTATACGCGGCAGCCTTCTCCGCGTACACGTCTGAGCACTCTTTGTCCCACCACGGGTTGGGAGAACGTTTTTGGGTGTTCACTTCGGGTACTCGTTTCGTCTGAGGTTGAATCGCGCTATCGAGAATCGAGTTGGACAAAAGCTTATACTCTTCCTCCGGGGGAAGTACATGTGTTGGATCGATAGTTATGGATATCTCAGCAGCGTAGCTCTTCCAATCAATGTTTCGTGTGAGGTCATAGGAAACATTGATTGGTTCCGAAGGTCTTGAACGAGTGGTGATTGCAATTACAATCGGCAGGTGGTCACTACCGTGGGGATCAGATATTACCTTCCACTTGCAATCTAACCGTAGTGATGTCGAGCATAGAGATATGTCCAGTGCACTTGCTTGCGCTGGGGGTCTAGGAATTCGTGTCATTTCTCCTGTGTTCAGAATTGTCATATTGAAGTTGTCACAAAGGTCTTGAATTGTCGAGGATCGATTATCGTCGTACAGACATCCCCACTCTGTACTGTGAGAGTTAAAGTCTCCAAGAAGCAGGCGGGGCGAGGGAAGGTGTTCAATCACGTTGGAGAGTCTTCGATATCCCATCATGGCCCTAGGAGGAATGAAAATAGAAGCAATGCATAGATCTTTGCCTTTGATTGTTGTTTGACAAGCGACAACTTCAATGCCTGGCGTCGAAGGGAGATTCATTCGATTGAAGGAGTAGCATTTTTTGATCCCTAAAAGTACCCCTCCATATGAGTCTTCTCGATCCAAACGGATAATGTTGAAATCGTGGAAGTTGAGGTTTATATTAGAAGTAACCCGTGTTTCACATAGGGAAAAGGTATCAAAATTATTGTAATCTAGCAAGTGTTTTAATGAATCAATTTTGGAGATAATACTTCTGCGGTTTCCTTTTTAAAACAGTGATCAGATCCATGATTACGTTTAATAAGTTAGCCATCGAAGGATACGATCGCTGCAAGGAGTGGCCATTGTTCAGTCAACTGTTTTAAAAATGTTCTTACTGTTGTTAGAATAGCAACTAGCAAGCTTTTCAGAGGATCCGTAATGTTGAAAGCTGTGAATATCCAGTCCACAATTTCAGAGAATTTAAGGAATCCCGTTTTAGGTTGAGTTTCTGACTGTAAAATGAGAGCACTTGGGATTTTGTACGTTGGGCATGTCAAAAGTTCATGCGGATTCTCCCCACAGTAAACACACTTCTCAGCGGGCCTACTGCAAGTATCATCCGCATGGCGTTCCTCACATTTACCGCGCCGTTGCTTGTTGCTACAGTAGTTGGCCGTGTGACCTAGCTGCTTGCAATTGGAACAATTCATGACCCGCGGTACAAATAGACGAGCTCCTCCCACTTCAACGTAGCTCGGAAGTGCAGATCCGGCGAAGGTTACGCGAAACGAGTCTGATGGATAGTAACTCCCATCTTCGATGGACTTTGAGTGCAATTGCTTGCACTCCAAAATCTTAACTGTTTGAAGGTTAGGGTCCTTAAAGCGGTCAAACCCATCATTCATCAGATCATCGACAGTTAGGCCCGCATCACTTACCACACCGTCGATCTCCACATCACGAGAAGGAATGTAGACGCGATACTCCAGCGTAAAGAGGCTATTGCCAACGATATTATTGGCCTGTTTCAAGTCAGTAACGGCTACGCGCAGTTTATCTGACTGAACCTTTTTAATCTCGGCTACAGCCGAGTAACGTTTACCACCCAAGGACCAGCGGATCCACTCTGGTAAACCTTGACTCGGGGGGAGGGGGGCTGTGAGACATTGGGGGAAAGCGGGGGAAGTGGATCGCCCATAACTTCATCTGTCTCCGAATCAGATACACGTTCCTCTTCCCCATAATATTCGTCTTCGGATGACGATCCTTCTGTTTGTTCCATTTTGTTGCGGGAGCAACACGCTCGACCGCACTATTTAACTTAAATCAAAATAAAATCAAAAACAATAATAAAAAAAATCGATAAGAAAAGTAAAAAACGTAACACTTCACCAGTTGGTTCCTGACGAGCTGGTAGGTGAATTGATCCTTCGTTTCTTTTGTCCGTCACCCGCGTGATCTTCACACAGTAGAGAGCTGGTATAGCTCGTCTAAACAAAGCCGTCTTTCAGGCAAGAAAACTGTTTAGTACCGCACTGCACTGCACTACTTGACACAATTTAACGTTTGTAATGTTTATACTCCAGCCCTTGCTGGGATAAACACCTTCACCGATATCGCCTAACTCAAGGTAATGTTACAACAAACAACGCGCGTGTGTAAACTGAAAGGGCGCTCGGTTACGAATGAAAAGCAGCCAGATGTTGTACAGAACCTAATGAGTGGAGACTGGAGTTAAGCGTACAGGTGCAATTATAGTGTTGAAATTGAATAAAATAAATATGCCAAAAGCTTATTAATGGGTTAAATTTTATTGTCTGAAAGTTTGAAAAGGATCGGTTCACAATTTTATTTTAAATTTTTTTTCGTTAAGCTATTTGATGCGGGACACCCTTTAACTTGATTGCCCTTTTTCATTATCTAATCTAGTATAGTTGGCTTTAATTCTTACAAAAAGAATCACATGAAAATGTATTTTATCAAAAACATTGAAACAAACACTGATTTTGCTATAGGAGTGGATAAACTTGTTTTACATATTCTGTACATATAAAATAATTTCTCTATGGCCAACGATAGTTCAACTACATAAAAAAGATGAGTCAATATAATACATAGGTCATTTTTTTATTCCATTAGTTCACGTACGATGCGTGCTTGGTGCGAGAAAATATAAAAACTTAGAAAAAGCGGAAAAGAATTTGAATTTAAAATTAACCGAATTCGCCTTCCTGCGCGAATCAAACAAATAGCTGGGCAAAAGCAGCCAACCACAGAACGGCAGCATAAGCATAAGAAAGCAAGACCAACATAGCCTCTAGGGTTGCCAGCCAGACCAGCATTGAAATCACTACACTAGTTTGCCCACCACCGCCACCAGCTATAGGAAGGATAGGCCTATGCGCGGTGATCGTAGCACGCGATCGCACACACCGACACCACACCCGCCTGCTGCCGTTGAATCAATCTCATCGCCATAGTACAAACTGGCCTCCTAGGATCGATCACCGCGTCAACCGTGCTTAAAACGATAACAGCCGAAGCTGGCCATTACCACTGCGCACGACTGCCAACCGAGAGGAAGAGAGTCGTGCGCTCATTTGTTTCGAATTGGGGACCATTCATAAATTACGTAACGCTTTTAGGGGGGGGAGGGGGTACGGCAAGTTGTGACAAGTTGTTACATTGGGGGGAGGGGGTGTTAACTAGATCGTTACGTAACATGTTTTCGCCGAAGAAAAAAAATTTTTTTCCTTGGAATTTGTTACGTAACAGGGGAGGGGGGGATGGAAAAATTTGTGACAATTTGTTACATAGGGGGAGGGGGGGGTCTATTTTGGGCAATTTTTGCGTTACGTAATTTATGAATGGTCCCTTGGTTTAAAATCGCTCTTTATCGTTCGCGCTTTCCACCGGCGACCTGTTGATGTGAGTCGCGAAGGGACCTGAAGAAAAATGGTACGTGTATGAATGGGATCGGTATTCATCGAGCTATACTGTGAGAAACATGCTAGGAACTTTCCACGCTCACGAAGGTTGCATACCGTTCTTCTGGTTGAAAATCGCTGATAATATTGTCGGCCGCCTGCTGTGCATGCAAGAACTGATCGCGTTTATATCGGTGTTTTATGCTCATTCTCTCTCACTCGCTTTCGTTGTCCCCATCTCCGCTGATCCGCCGTTCGGTTGAGCCGAAAGCTTCCGATGGCGGGACCGCGCTGGTGGCGATCAGTCCCTGCTTGGCGTCGCTCGTATAAGGAGGTACTCGCACTCTCCCGTTCGAATCAAATTCTACCAGACTTTATCGTTACTTTGTGTTAATAATCTAGAGCATATTCTCTATATCGTGTGCGCGTGTTCTTGTGGTTGCAACAGGATTATCTTCGGTGGTGAAGTCGGATTTATGAGTTGGATTTATGTGTCAGCCCAAGTAAACAATGAATTTGTACGCAGTTTGACGGCGTGCAAATTTGTTTATGTTCGTGTTTGCCGCATCGGTGCAGTTTCGAGAATGGTGTGACGTGAAGCAAAACATCAACAAGGGAAGAGGATTCGGTGAATGTCTCAATCGATGTCATACGGGCGGTCGAGGGTTCATTTATCTTAATAGAGAGTGAAGTGGTTGTTCAAACTGGTGTACTTCTGGTGTTTATCGACGATTCCGACCGGTGGTTTTGGTGTTTTGTGCTATGCTGTCAGATTGTGTTGAGTGAATTGATTGAATAGATCAGGCTATTTTGTGTCAAGTGATAATTTCCGAAAAAGTGATTGATGGTATGAAGCGTCCCTTAACGAGTGAGCAGTCCGTCAAATCTGTCACCCGTTGGATTAATTGTCGCGTCGTCGTGTAGTGCCGTACGGTCTTCTGGAGCAGGATTAAACGTTCTGGCTGTCGAATTTGCATCGTTTCTCGCTGCTGCGCATCAAAATGCAACTGCCCCCGTGGAGGACGGGCAGCACGAAGCAGCTTCTATGAGGTGCCTTAAAAAGAAGATGAGCCAGGTCTTCTCGCTGACCCAGAGATACAAGCGGACACTTCAAGCAATGGCGGCCGGCGTTTTTCTGATCTATATGACACTGGTTCTGTACCAGAATGTCTACGGCTACAGCAGCGGCAGTAATGGACAGGTAGAGAACACTTTTCCTTTTACGTACTTATCGGGGAATTTTGGCAGATCATGAACAATTTAATTATAAGAATTCCGCCACTTGCGGAACACATTCATTTTCAATCGGAGCGTTAAGTGTCAGCGAAAAATTTGAACATTTTTGCTCTCCTTCCTCCCTTATCGATCCTGCCGTGTATCCGAAGCATTCGAACTAACAATCCCGAATCACGCAAGTTCTGCTCGGATCGCGCCTGCCTGTTGTTGTTCACCACTCCCTTCCCGGTTCTTCTCTTCGTTGAAGCATTGAAACAATCAAGGAACAAACAGAGCAAAAAAACAAGCACTGCCGACGGTGTTTTGACCAGCTCTTCGATTCCCTTCGCCACGCTGCTGGTCCGTTCCGTTCTTATGCAGGCCGGATTGGCTTGCATATATTAATACAATTTTGGCCGGCAGCCAGGTTTCACGTGATCCACATCCAGCACCACCACGCCACGGCTTTGTGCGGTGAGCGATATTTGCGGTTATTCGTGGCAATACGTTCACTATTATGGTTGATCCTGGACAATCTCGTTGTCTGGACCAACAACACCGTAACCGTAGGGCGTAGCAGATCAATGCACTTGATGATTTTCGGCGGCAAGCACCCACCACGGTTCTGGATCATTAGGGACGGTGTTTGTGTGATATGCGGAATAGACTAGGAAATTGTGTTGAAAGTGGTGGAACGGAACGAATGGCCGTAGCCTTGGTTCTAAAAGAAATTCCTTGGAAGAGGAGAGAAAACAAACCATTCAAATGTAATCCTTGCTATTTCCGAAATAATTTGTTTTTTAAAGTAGTTATTGGAGAGTCCTTTCGAGTTCCTCTCATCAGAATCCGACACTAACTTAGTGACAGGACTAAGCTAGCCCCGGATTACTACTAGCTTGAAAAATGAAAGAACTATTTGTGTTTCTGAGCAAACCTCTAGTCCTGCAGGATGTCCCGTTAGAAAAGGAGCACTGATTAAGCTGATGGGAATTATTGAAACTGAAATTTGGCATGGCTTAGCAAGACAATGCAATGATGCAATAAAAACTATTTTTCTACTCTAATACTACGTTCACACTACGAATTAAAACGTGTTTTAACGCTATCTTGATGATGTTTTTCTTGTTGCTAATTATTATAACGTGTTTAACTCTGTAGTGTGAACGTAGGAGAAAATTGTTTTAAGCTACATTCGTGCGTAAAGGGCACAAAATCTATAACTATACGTTATTAGTTATTGGAGAGTCGAGCTTTTACTATATTTCTGCTTAGTGGAGAACAATTGTGGTATAAACTATTTTTTTTTGTTTAAAACCATCTTTGCACGTGAAGAACACAAAACCTGTAACAAAATTAGTTATGGAATTTGCGTTTAGACTTCGTATCATCAGAATCCGACACTATCTTAGTGACAGGGATGCCACGCTTGACTAGTGGTTTGCTCAGGAACACAAATTGTGTCTCCGTTTCATTAGAGCTAGAGTTAATCCGGCGCTAGCTTTGTTCTGTCACTAAGTTAGTGTCGGATACTGATGAGACGAAGTCGAAACGATTGTATACTATTCCCCCGAATATCATACCCCAGAAAGCCATTCCTCAGAATTCAGCCCCCCAGAATACCATCCCCCAGAAAATACTATTCCCCAGAAAGTCATTTTCCAGAATGTACCACTCCCCAGAATGTGTTAAGTTGCTGAGGATGAGCTGCCGAAAGCGATGGCTCCTCGCAAGTAATCCAGTTATCCATTCGCTTACCCGATTTACTCAAACGTAGGAATTGATTGCTTCTTTCAAACATGAGCAGTTCATTGAATCTTAATGAAAATGACTCTTTATGTCTGCCCAGTTTACACTTGAAGAATTGTCCCAACTTTTGACCAAGTCTATCCTGTTCGGCACAAGGTCTTTTGGCACAACATCGTCTGACATGAGACATTATATGGTAGTTGGCCATTTGACCTAACAGTCGTGTAGCATAAGCACAGACAAACAGACATAACACTATGATTAATTCCTTTAAAATATCGATCCGCCAAACACTGTACACGCTTCTAACCACTCATTTACAAATTAGTTAACCCTCAGACCCAGGAACTTTTTTTACTAGAGGTCTATCCCGCATACTTGCGCCATATATTAGTGGTGCCATATATGGATTATAATCGTAAATGTCCCAACTAAAAATATATTCAAAATGACCGCTAACATTGGCGAAGAATTGTTGTCGAGTATTATGTCTGTCAGTCTGTGGTATAAGTACCATTTGGCATAAGGTATGAAAATACTTTCGAATGTATTTCGGATAGATCGTACATTTGCGTACGAAACAAACATATGATTACGGCGTTCGTTAAAGCCAACTGTCAAAATTCACTTTTAGCGAAAATTCTGGACAACCATTACGCTCTAACCACAGATGTTGGTAGTAAACAAAAGAGAAAAGTTTTCTTTTTCATTAAATGCTGTGAACTGTGCTGTCATATGTTTGTATGAGAAATGCTCCAAAAATACACCAAAGCGTTTGTCAAAATGAGCATTCATTTCGATTTTAATATAGATTCAAGGATAGTTCAAAAGAAGGAATTAACACCTATGTTTGAATAAACCGGTCAGAAGAAAATATGACAAATTTGCGTGCAAGAGTTATTTGGCATACAAAATCAGAAAACTGCTCATGATTGAAAGAAGGAACCAATCCCTATGATCTAGTAAATCGGTTCTACGAGTGGATTTGCTTGCGAGAGGCAGCCAAATTCGGCGGCATGTCCTCAGCAGCTCCACACCGTATCAGTCCCTTGAATCAGGTAATGAGCAAACCTTAGGCTCCACCACAAAAAAATGATTACGAACTTTTACTTTTCTGGGGAATGGAGCATTCTGGGGTATAATTTTCTGGGGAATGGAGCATTATGGATATTGGCTTTTTGGGGAATGGTACATTCTGGGCAATGTCTTTCAGGGGGACGGTACATTCTGGGGATTGGCTTTCTGGGAAATGGCTTTCTGGGGAATGGTATACAACCAGTCGAAACGCATATTCCATAACTAATTGAATTGTTAAGTTTTTTTTCAACCACAGTTAATTAGCAGGAGTTTACCTAATTGAGTGCACGCATTATTAATATACAGACGGGAAAATAAAAAGTGATAGTGTCATTCAATAGGACGGAACCTAGGGGCTCCTCCTTCCGAAATTTTCCTGAAAAAAAAATTGAAAAACATGTATCTCGGCAGCTCCTAACAAACTAGTGTTTTGTGAAGTATAATCAAATATAATGAGAAAATGTCGAAGAACTGAAAAAATCAGCAGGTTCTCAATGATTTTCGATTCTAATGATAAGAGCTTTCGATGTTATTTTAGTTCTAATAAAGTTTTTAAAACGCACACAATTCGTATTTTTGGTTGTAAGTCAGAGTTTTGAGCTCTAACATCTCATCAAACTTCTCACCCAGCCCGGCAAAAATGATATTTCCATTTTGCGAGAAGGCAGTTTTTCTTTTCACTACGCAATGTCGTTTTCATTGAAACCAAATTTTTTTTTTATTGGAAGGAAAACTCTTTTAAAACTGTGCTATTTTTTACAATCTAATAATAAACAACTGTACAATATACAAAAGCAATAATTAGTAGTCTTAGTTCATGTTCACACGAGAAACTTAAGGGTGCAGTCAGTATCAGCCTTTCTATCGCTATCTATGATTGCCAATTGTTGTCTATGGAAGTGCGATGAAACAACAGTGAGATATTAATAGGCAATTTAAGAGTGCGACTAAAATGTTGCGACTGGTTGCATCCTTAAGTTAATAAGTTGGTTCACTATGTGACAGCCGACTTGTCCACAGTCATCTTTTTGTTACACATGAGAATTTTGCCTTAGAGAGCATCGATTTGTTTCAATTATTGCACATATAGCGAATCATCGTCTCTCGTTCTTTTTGCTCGTTATGGAATAGAGAGAGATGATCAGAAATCAGAAAGAAATGGAAGTAAAAACAATCAATCTATGACACTTCACTCAAGAGCTCCTGCTTCATTTTTTCCATACACTCAAGAGAAGCTCTTTCAGTTGCTCCGATCGTTTTATTCTGGTTTCAAGAATTCAACATATTGCAAAAGGGGGCGGGCATAGCGTAGTTGGTAGACCTTATACGCAGGTCGCCTTTGATTCCCAGCTCAGAACATAGATTTGTCTAAAGATATGTTTCTAACCCGAAAAAGAGACTAATGACCCTAAGATTAAAACCCCTATAATCGAAGCAATAAAACGTCTCTTTCGAAAGCACTTTACGTCTGCGCTGTTTGTATGACTTTGATGCGTTAAGTGCAATTACTTTCAGAAGTATATTAAACGCAGAAGTATATTTGATTGCAGGATACGAATCCTGCAATCAAATAAATAAGCTTTCTTCGAGAAGCAGACTATTTTTTTCTTTCTTGATGGTGAGTGTGTAAAAAATAGCAAGAGCTAACGTTTTTGAGAATTTGCTTAGCAATCCCTATTATAAAAGTTGTATCGCTCCCTAATTTCAAAAGTTTACGAATTCACACACATACAAAATCCAACAGCCAAAACGAACTAAAAAATTGTCTACCAATACCGTAGCTGACAAAATTATTGCAAACGGTTCATAGGAATCGGATAAATTTTAACAATTAAAAGGAAGGAAAAAAGCAAGTCTCCTTCATGAACGGGAAGCAACGATGTGTTCTCTTCCATTTCTCGGAGGCGAGTGATGCTGAAATAATGGTGCTCACCCATATTTATAGCTTAAAGTTACTTTAGTGTTGTTATTATTGAGCCACTTAATATGTTTTACATGAATCACTTTGTAAACTGAATCTTACAGAATGCAATAATAACAATTCTGAATAGAGTAAAACACGCAGTTAAAATATTTTCCCCTGAACATTATTGACAATAATGTCAAGACATAAAAAACAACAAATTTTATAAAATGTCACTTTTTTATTTCGATTATAGAGGTTTTAACCTTAAGGTCATTCGCCTCTTCGGGTTAGAAAAATCTCTTATGAAAAATTTCTGAATATATGTGCGGGGTCGGGACTCGAACCCAGGTGCGCTGCGTACAAGGCAATCGATTTACCAACTACGCTACCACCCCCTGTCACTTTTTAAAAATATAATCTCTTCAAAAATCAGATATTTGAACAGTTTTAAATTCTGGGCAGTTTCTTTTATTAGAATCATTAATTGAAATATATATATTTTGGATTGTCTATAAGTTCTGAAATAATTTTTGCTGTCAAGTATTTGTTCAAAAATATGATTTTCTTACCATAAGTAAAGGACACAGCACAGTTCGTTGGAGAAATGATGTCAAAAATTGCAATAATGAAACGAATATTGATAGTGGTTCGTCAGAACTCATGCGCGTGGAGACCTTTTTACGTGATGGAGAAACCTTTGTTTCCTCTCCAACCACGTCTTGAGGCTCGTTCATTTCTCACTCTCTCTCTCCCTCTTTCTCTCTCGCTCTTTATTGTATTGTACACTTTCGTATCACCATCGCTGTTTGCTACCTTGACGTTTGTGATCAGATGTTCTTCCTTGTGTCTTGCCCTTACGGGTCACGAATGAGTAAACTCTCCGTTCTTGGTACTAGCTTTCGGGCAGATAGTACTGGTTGTTGGGTTTGAGATACTAGACGCGGCTTTTATAATTGTTATTATTGCCTGAGCAGTAGCCACAAATTTAACAACTATTTGTGGTTCATTACCTGAACTATTGGAGACAGTACGTTGGAATCTATTTCTGTAGTTGAGCTTTTGTCAGCAGTATCTGATCAGGGTTGTCCGTAATATGTCGTCTGTTCATCGAACTGGTTTTCAACCATCGTAATCTAAGAAAGCAGTGCAAATCTACAACTACATATTTCGTTCTCCAAACTGCAGAATAGTATCCCAGGATTGAGCGCGAAAAAGTACAATAAAGCGATTTAAGACAAAAGAATACGAACTCTGTCTTTTGGCATGAGAGCCAAACGCCTGAAACTATGCTTTTTGGTATTTCTGTAAAGGAAAAAAAGAAAGTGATCCGATCCGAAAGAGTGGATTTTTATATATGGTTTTGTATTCTACTCGTCAGTAACTGACTCTAACTTGCTGTCAGTATATTTTGTCGATATGAATACAATATATGTATGTATGTTTGGCGAGCAGAAAATTTTTATAAACCAACAACTCAGGGAACAGGTTTGGGAAACCACTCGACCCGCTATAACAACAACTCGTGCACGGAACCTGATTCCTCCAAGACACTATCTTGCTCCATGACTTCGGGGAAAAAGTTTTTATGTGCACAGCACACACTTCCATCCAACTACTTAGTAGTTAGTTCTTCTTTCAGTAGGATTACAACACACCTCCTCGACATACTACCAGCTTTCGACTATCTACCCAATGTGGCAAATTCTGTATTGTATTGCTCTTCCCCTACGGAAACAATCTGGTCGGCAAACTTCAGACTGTCTAATTTACTGAGCCTAGATCTGATCTCTTGCACTTCTTCCTCGTCAAGCTGCCGGCTTGTTCGCGAACTACTCGGTCTAGTCCCCGATAATGGATCTAGCCTACTCCGACGAAGAGTTCCCCGGCAAGAGAAGTTCGAAAGCGTACAAACCAGCCAGGTGCCGAGGTCAGTTCGGCGATTCCGGTGAAGTAGGGCGGTCGGTTTGCTGAAGGCTCGGCGCGATTGGTGGTGTTCCGTCGCGGTCTACTCAGTCTAGTTCCCGGTAGTGAATGTGACTGTACGCTGACGGAGAATTCCCCGGGGAAAAAAATTCTTCTTATACCGATTCTTCTTTGAGCCCTGTGATTCCCTGTCCACTTCCATTCAGTATCGCAACTACTTTAAGCCTTTTGGCTTCTCGAGCCATTTAGCACAACTTTCTCGCCATTCAGCTCCCAAGCTATTCGTGAACTATTCGGTTTAGTCCCCCATGATGGATCTAGCCTACTCCGGCGGACAGTTCCCCGGCGAGAGAAGTTCTTCCAAAACCAATCTAACCAGCCAGGTGCCAAGGTGAGTCTAGCGGTTCCGGTGGAGCATTGGTTCGCTGGTACCCCGACGACGCGGAACTGATGGTGTCTCGTAGCGATCTACTCAATCTTGTCCCTGGCGGTGAATCTGCGATTTGATTTTCGTTATATTTCTCTCGGGTCTACTGTCGTCAGTTCGACGATTCTGGAGCGTTGCGCCCGGTTCGCTAGTGCCCCGACTACCCATACCCGATGCTCCTTCGCGGTCTACTCGACTAATTCCCAGCGGTAAATCTAGCCTATCCTGGCGAGAGTTTGATGATCGCTTTTACGAAAACATTGCTAGCTGTTCATTACGCCATTTCCGCTGTAAGGTGGTCATGATCTGCGTCACCACTCTGTTGATCGCGTTCCACGTAATTACTTCGCTTATCATTTTGTGGACGATATTATCTGAGTTGACGTCTGGCCCTCTCGTCTCAAGCATTCCCCTGCGTGTCGTTTCGAACCTCGGACATTCGAAAACCACGTGCTCCGGTACCTCCTCGACGTTCACGGTGACATTGCGTACCCAAACTGATGAAGATACAGATATATAGGCCTATTCGAGGCTGGATGGCCCGGTGGTTTCCCTGGCTTTGGCAGCAACATTAGCTTCTGTAGCTTCCACATTTCGGAGAAGCTGACATCATCTAAACACTTCCGCAGCACCTTCCTGAACATGTCCGGATGTACCAGGATCACAGCTTTCAGCGTCACGTTTGGTATTCCATCCGGAGCGGGGCCTTTCTTTGATTTTATTCGCATCGAAACCTCAGCTGTGAGCTCGTCGTTGGTCACACGTCAATCGTCAATAATTGCTCCTTCTTCTTCACCGTACGGTGTCGGTGGCCAGGTGGTTGGATTGTGCTTCAGGAAGAGACCCTCATTTCAATTAGCGTCGATGGAACAGCTTCAGCTTCGCCATCATAGCTCGGTACGTGCTCCCCACAGGAATTGGCGTCTACTTGTCAGCACAGCTCCTAGTGGTAATCTGACTTGCTAAGCTTGATCTCCCGTTTTAAAGTGGCCCTAGCGTCCCGAAACGCAGCCTCCCGGCTCTTCCATAATAATTCATTTATTTGGTGTTTGACGTGAGTGCCAATATCGTATTTAAGACTTTTTTGATGATATACAACGGAGAAAACTGATCGAAATGGTGAGTGAAGTGAACACAATTATGACGAGATTCGAACCCGCAACCTTTGAGCCTCCTCAAATGTGTTGGGTGGCAGCTGCGGTTATGTGTGATCTCGCTTGCAGGCAGGGTACGATCACTGTCGCCAGTGCGATAATCATGTTCTTTCCGGTATGTCATCGTATCCCAGGGATGGCATAAGTGTTAGTGGGCCGGAGTCTCAAAGTTTGCGGGTTCGAATCTCGCCTCTGGGGGAATTTTTTTTCACATAATGGCTTTCACTTGACTCACCATTTCGATCAGTTCTCCTCGTTGGATACCACCAAAAAGTCCTCTCTCCTTCTCCGGTCGTGCTCTCGGAGCCCACCTGCTGGCTCCGTGACAAGCGGCGCGTAGCGTACCGAGCGTTTCGTTCCACCAGTAAGCTGGACGCCATCTATTGGGTGATTCCAGTTTTCTGTTGCGTTGTTGCGTGTGCGTCACAAGCCGTCCCAATCCTTCTTATTAGATTAGAGGCTTCCACTTTCTCGGTCTCGCTGTCCGACCTCAAATATCTCAACAAAGAGGTTTTCGTTGAAGGCTATCCTATTCCACTTTCGCTCGCTGGTCGTCCTTCTCCGTGCCGTAGCAGGGTCCCGTTAACCGCCTGGTGGTCGCTATGGGTATACTTCTCGCACACTTTCCAGTTCATGTTCGCCGTCAGTGAAGGACTCCAGCATGTGACGTCGATGAAATGTGCTAACGGAACCTTTACTGAACAATTCTACGTCTAACTTCACTAGAGCTTCCTGCAGGATACATCCTCTTGTGTTGGTTACTCTACTGGCCTATTCTACAGCCCAGGTATTGAAGTCACTACCAATGACTGCCGGTTTTCGGCCGATCAACTGCTCGGTTAACTGTTCCAACATTAGGTTGAACTGATCCACTATCGACATTCAGGGTACGTAACAGTTTCACAAGAAGACGCCGTAGATTTTGGCGATCACGTCTTTTGCTCACGAGCTTTCTGCAGTTAACTCAGAGCCTCGATTGATCCATGAAATGGCTCGACCTTTCATCCATTTAGCTCCCGACATTTCTCTTGCTTTCCGTCATTCTCTCCATCTATTACGTGCTATAGATCCTCTGCGGATATGCGCCATGCGACACATTCAACAGGGCATAACTTTTTTACCATTGGGTAAAAATCAACCAAATTTTGCACACTTTCTCATTGATGTGTATTGTTTACATGCTGTCAAACTCGAAGTCGTGTTTTTCGATTCAACGAAAATGGAGGTGTACCAACGCGAGTCGAGAGAACAAATTCTTTCCAAACACTTGGAATTTCCTGACCTGTCGCACCGGCAGTTGGGAAAAATGTTGAACATTAACCATTCAACCGTCTCCAGAGTGTTGAAGCGGTTCCAGGAGCGGTTGACGTTGGACCACGGCAAAGGAGCTGGAAGAAATCCGGGACCAGAGAACAAAAAGACGGAGGGAAAGGTGAAGCGGATCATTAAAGCAAATCCCAACGTCTCAAGCCGTGATTTGGCTAAAAAGATTGGCATGTCGCAGAGCTACGTCCAGAATGCAAAGAAGAGAGCTGGACTACATACATACAAGGTACAGAACTTCCCAAACCGCGATGAGCGGCAACAATCGACGGCTAAAACTCGGGCACGGAAGCTCTACGAGAAGATACTGACAAAATATGGATGCTGTGTGATGGACGACGAAACGTATATAAAAGCCGATTTTAAGCAAATTCCGGGGTTGGAGTTTTTCACCGGCAAGAGCAAGTTCTATGTGGACGACAAATTTAAGAAGAAGAAAATGTCGAAGTTCGCCTCCAAATATCTCATTTGGCAGGCCATCTGCTCTTGCGGACTGAGGAGTGAGCCTTTCGTGACAAAGGGCACAGTAAATGGTGCCTTTTGCCGTTCTTGCAGCAGCACGACGAAGCTCCGCTATTTTTGCCAGATTTGACATCATGCCACTATTCTAAAAGTGTCCTGGAGTGGTATGAGGCCAATTCTGTTCATTTTGTTCCAAAGGACATGAATCCGCCAAACTGTCCGGAGCTGCGCCCGGTGGAGCAGTACTGGGCAATGATGAAGCGGGAACTTCGGAAGAGCAAGAAGACAGTCAAAGACGAGAAGGACATGTTAAGAAAATGGAAAAAAACTGAGAAACTGGTACCGGATGACACTGTAAAGACTTTGATGGAGGGCATCAAGCGAAAGTGCGTTCAATTTTACACTCAAGGCTCCATCGATTCTTTTGATTTTTGAAGTAAATATATGTATAAAACTACCCTAAAATTTTGGTTTGATTTTAAACATTATAAGAAAATTGGCATGACATTTTCGGCGTCGCAACAATTTCGTGTTCGCCCTTTAATCCGACTGAATGCGAACCATTTCGCTTCCAGGCGGTGAAGTTTCCTCAGACTGAGAGTTCCCCAGGGGCGGAATTTCTCTCAGTACCGATGTCCGTTTTGTGAACCAATTAGCTCCCAGTTTTGTCCTCGGTGGTTGACCTAAGCTCCTACTGGTTGGCAAGGTAGGTGCCGAGGCTTGTCGTCAATTTTTACTACAAGGAAATATTTTCTCGCCCCCCTCCCCTTACATCTCCTACCGACTGCTAAGATTTCTAGAATAGTATTTATTTATACGGAATAACAGCCCTTATACTACCGACCAGATAATTTCCAAATTCTGTGTACCTCAAATTATTTTTGAGTAACTGACATGTTTCAAGAGCCGTCGTGGTCAGTTCAATCTTGTCCGCATGAAACTATTAAACAGATCAACTTCTAAACGTCAAACCAAACGCAATTGCAGCTCATCGAAATTAAGATTGACGTCCACTTCCTTCCCAGCAGGTTCAATAAACCGTCCTCCTTCCCCACCAGCCAACCATCATTTACCCTGCTCCTGCTCGCTAACGATGATGATGATTGATCGTCACATCGTCTGTGCGGTGGAAGTTGATCTGTGCGCAAAATACATACCACCATAAAATGAATTATAACAGTACTATCCTAAATGTAAACAGCAAACCGTGTTGCGTTGCCGCGTTCAAGCTGACCCCATAAAAGCATCCAGAATGCAATAAATGGCGGTGGTACATTGAGCGAAGCAAACAAAAACAACAACAACAAAAAAAGAAACAAGATGCAGCTCACGATCGCAATGGCAATTTTGCAAGATGTAGTTGGGGCTCCCATCGCGTGGCGTCGGTTGCTGTGGAAACAAGTGTTTCGTTTGAGCCGGGGAAGCCTACTGCTGCTCTACAGTCTGCGGCGGGTTTTTTTGTTCTTCTGCCGTCAAAGTTACGCCATTGTTGTCGTAGCGGTATGGTCGTTTCCACGCTGAACCAAGTCAATCTATCTTTTCCAGTGCATTTCAAGAATACCAAATAGTAACCATTTTAGGCTTTATGTGTTTTGGATCAATTATTAAAAGAAATTTTTATTGGAACTTAGCTTCTCTGTAGGAAGTTGCGAATAAAGTGTGGGGGTTCTGTTCCAGAGTCAAATGTAGGTCGAAAAGTCGATTCAATAATGATATATTTCACGAGGAACATCACCAACATTGGCGCAGTGGCTTTGAACAGTTGAATGCAGCTTGTCCTGCATTGACAATTAATAATAATAATTAATATAAATAATCGCTGCAGAAACTTTTCCCCAGCTCATCCACGATAGAATCTTGAACGCAATTCGCTAACGGACAGTCCTCATTTTAATCGAAATCAACAAAGTTCAAATTAATAACAACCAATATTTCATCCTTGCAGCTCTTCCCTAGTCTGCCGGCATGCAATAAATTTACCGAATTGATAGTGCATTAAAATATCCAATCAACACACGGCTGCGGTTCCCGACTCGGGTCCTTGAGCAAAAATCGATTAGCAGATCTTTTGTCTGTTGTTGTCCTGATGGCTGCCCCGGTAGACACTCCGTCCTTGCACTTGGGCCGTCATCACTTTCTTGAGGTAGCCAATAAACCTGTTGTTGAAGGATACCTCTCAACCTATCACCGCGTGCGCAGCATGCCGACCGAGCTCGCTGATCGGTGAAAGGTACATATCACTTTGGTTGGTGTGTGGCGCAAAGTAGAAGAGAAACTTTTCGACAGCTTCCCGAAAGATAGTTTCCTTGATAACGGGTTTGCTACTGTTGTTATTGTTGTTGTTCCTGTCGTCAGCTGTCGGTGGCGATGCTGAAGCGTATAGGTCATAACTGTGTTATTTAGTGCAGGAAAGTGAAAAACTTGTGCCGAACTTACGCCGGATAGCTGTTATTGGCAGGCGCTGCACAAAGCAGGCCATGGACGACATTCCGGTAAGGCGAACAAGTTTGAGCCCGTTTTGGGTTATTAAATTAGTGAAGAGTGAAAATGGGAAAACTTTACAAAATGGTTCTCTACAGTATGAGTTTCAAAATAGTTTTTCTAAAGTACAAGTTTTACTTGAAGTGTGCTAGGAAAATTTCATAACTGCCTAGAGATAAAGCACTAAATTCCCTGGATATGAATTGATGAACTTACGAATTCCAATATTATGTGTGTGGTATGACTTCATCAAATAGTACTACTGTTCTTGTTTAAGAATCTTTTTCAACTTATTTTTAATATTTTGGATGTTTTTATATATGTTTATTATATATTCTTCGATTGGTTTCAATTTTATTTAATGGATAAGTAATTGTTGCTAGTTTCCGTCTCTTTTTTGAGGTGTACCTTTTGTTTTTCCTTTTTTTCTGTTCGAAAGACATAACTATAATATTCAACAACAATTTGACTCAGACAAGTAAAATTTACAAACTACTGTAACATAAATATTACACATTTAAGTAAACAACTAACCATAACAAACAAATGACAATTAAAAACACGCCCGAACTTAATAATTTTCATCGAGCTCTCCAAGCCTCTTTTATAAACTTCAGTGCAGACATCCTCTTACTCGTTAAACTACAGTGGGCAGTTAATTATTCCATCTTGCTTAAAAATGAGGAGAAAAAAACTTTATCTCCGACTTTGTTCGGTTCCTTTTTTTCCTCTCGTCCATCGTGACCTGCATTTCCATTTTTTTTCCCTCAACGGTCCAAGAGTTTTCCCTTGCTGGTACTACCAGTTGACTATTGCAGTAATTAAGTCCACTTTCCGAATTTCTTTGAACTGGATGCACTTTATTATAGGTCATGTCGTCTCTGCTGAGTTCTTGCTAGTTTTCCCTGTTAGGACGAAATTAATACTGCTGAAGCGTAATAGATTGAATTTGTCATATCGCAAGTAATAAAGATCTAAAGATGAAAAGTGGAAAATACTGCTGCAGCAGAGCCCTTCGTTTAACTACAACAAGGAACAAAGTCAACAAACCGACTCGTCGCTCACATCAGACGACAGGTGGTCAATATACGATCGCTCGGTCCGCTCGGTCGGTGCAGCATATTTATGCGAACCGGTCGAATCATCATCTCGGCAGCCATATCGGTTGTGCAATGAACTACCACCGCGCCGGGTCCTCTGCTGACCGTTCCGCTACACGATAATTTCGTCCGACCAGTTGCTAGTATTTTCTGCACGATGAACCATCAAACAGAGCCTCCTGATCAATTCGGAAAACGTAACGTACGAGAGCGATGTGTCGACTGGCTCTTCGGAAGAGATTTTGGTTATTTTGTTTGCCTTCCGGAGCTCCATTGAATTCTGAAATTCCTGGGGGCACATTTCGTATCAATGCTGCTTCACAGCATCACATCGGCTTGATAATAAATTGCAGAACAGAACCGAAGGTCGTTGTGGGTCATGGACGTGCGAAATTTGCTCCATCCTGCCGGTACTTGATTTACTCGCTTTCGACCTTCGTACCGCTTGCTGTATTTTGTAGACAGTGGTACATTGCGTGAAATGCAACATATAGTGTATCGACCGGGCGTACCCTTCCCTTTAGCATAAGGTAACAGCTGCATTGGCGAAAAAATCAGCAAACATTCTTATACAAAAATGGGGATAGGTCTAGCAGCAGATCGCTGTAGGAATGTGGAACATATTTGCATTAGATTAAAAAAATGTATTTCATACTGTGTACTTCCCACTAACCCGAACTCCGCACTTTCAAAGTGCGAGAAATCAAACTGCTACTGAAAACTGTGAGCTATGTTACCGACGGCTCAGCGAAAATGTGTTTGTTGATTACTGATACTACAAATTTTTCTCAGCTAAGTACCAATTACTCCATTCTTTTAAATTTCGTTGCATTAATTTTCCGTTCCCTCCGATAAAAATGTTATTTTTTGGGTACTGAAACCCGCACGATAGTGTTGACTAATGGGAAGGTATCTCTGACGACCGACACCCCCTCAGGCTCAATGGAGGTCGATTTGGATATTTCTCCGATGGCAAAAATAATACCGATAAGTCTCCTTGTCGATACAAATTATATCCATCCAATAAAACCGGCTCCTGGATGGTCTACTTCCGAACCAAAGATACGTCATTTAACATCATCGATATATCGCGTGATCTAACCAAACAACACTCGGTCGTGTGTGAAGAAGTATTTCGCCTGCGTACCCGCCCGGGAAATAGAGATTGATGGTGAAGTCTCCAACAGGGGCCTTAGTTGAGAAGTATGGGGTTGTCTCTTTCCAGAACACTTTGCTTCAGTCAGTTAAAATTCTGGTATACAAGCAATTGCGTCCAGCAAAAATCGAGGAGCATAATAGGACAACTTATTTTCCATCAGCCTTACTTCGAGCCTTCGCCGGATCTGCTCTTCCAAACTTTGTGCTTGTTCCCCTTTTTGTGCTGCTGGGGATGAACTGCCGTTGTTTTAAACAATGGGGCCATAGAGTTACGCATGAAAAGATTTTCTACTGTGGAGAGACTTCGAATAACCTCTCGACACACCCCGCATATAAATTATGCGGGGAAAAACTGAAACAATCTTTTAAGAAAAGCTTCGAGAAGAAGTGCTAAAGAGGGCTACGCCACCGGACACTGCTAATTTCTACGCTCTCTTGT
This sequence comes from Topomyia yanbarensis, assembly GCF_030247195.1. Classification (NCBI taxonomy): domain Eukaryota; kingdom Metazoa; phylum Arthropoda; class Insecta; order Diptera; family Culicidae; genus Topomyia; species Topomyia yanbarensis. The sequence goes on from NC_080672.1 coordinate 364,440,628, forward strand.
TCACTAAGGAGCGAGCGTCTGACGATCCCATTGCACAATGGTCCAGAATGCAAATTTAGCAGGAATTTTGAGATTTTACTAAAACTATACAACTTATTAAGTCTTTGCAGAAGCTTTCGTAGTTTGTAAGTCCCTTCTTTTTGTTAAAACAACAGGATGGTTTTAATTTTACCAAGATCAAAAAAATAATTTTTTAATCATACTAACTAGAGCAAAACGAAGAGCGAAGGTGTAGAACAACAGATTTTGGAAAAGTTTGCTGAAGACATAGACAAGGTTATGGTGTTTCTTGGTGTTTCTTAGAAAAACTGTTTTATTCAAATAACTTTTGCGGTATTGATTTAAAATTGAAGTAGTCTTCAGACAACTTTAAGATTTTAAGGAGAATAATTTGTTTCATGGCTACACCCTGGGCTTGGGTGATGAGCTTAATGGGCGCGTACTCTTGCTTGGTCGATAAGAGTGGGAGATCCGAGCGAGTGCTGGTTCATTGACCTCTGAATCTCATGACTAATAATCATTCGATCGAGTGTTTTGGCGGGCGGCTGATATGGATGTTTCTACTTTCAAATGGGGGAACATGCTGGTTCGGTTGTTCGGGGACTCATTTGATCTTGAGCATAGTGATCGAGTCATTCGATTCGGATCGATGGACTGTCATCTATAAGAGATGATCAGACTGAAGGTGGGTGTTTTATCTCTTAAATCGCTCTGTCGCTCTGGCTCGTGAAGATGGCGAGTAAAATTCGTTTATAACGAATCGGATTCGCTGTTTTCAGAAACAGAGAAGACAATCTCTTATGGATGGAACCTTCTCTTAAACATACTGTTCAGCCACTAGTTAATGCTCAACTAGATCAACTTAATAAACTGAAACATGTAGTTTTTGAAGAAATCCAATCCACGTGAACCACATCACCAAACACCTAAAAGTAGTTTAGATGCATGTAATATCTATTTCTTTATCGCTTTCGCAGGTTGATGGGATTGACGATATTGTAAACATCATCAAGCCACAATAGATTCAATAGAGTTATTTCAATAACCTCGATCTTTTTAGTTTCTATTTGCACCAAGTTCTACTACTAGAGGTTAATTAGTTCTCATGTTAATAATCCACCAATCATTATGACGCAAGATTTTATTTATATAAGAAATCCGCTTCAAGATGTTGATTACAATACGCCTCGATAGTGGTGTATCGAGGACGCCGGGAGGGCTGATATGAGACTTTTTCTGTTCTATACCTTTCCTCTATTTACCCTCTCATAGCCGACAATCAACCAGTAACAAATAGATAATTGAGAAAGGATGTGCTATGTGTGGTGGTTGGCTATTCAAGTATTGGTAGAGTTTGAAGTACTAATGTATGTCTTTCATGTGATGATCATAAATTCAGCTGTATCTTGTACCTATCTAATCTATTACGTCTCTCATATGTTATACTTTATTTCTTCTTTTCGAGTCCTATACTGCCATTCTACACCCGCCTTCAGCTGGGTCAGCAAAGATGGTGATAGTGAACGTCTTAACACTCACACATTCTCAAACGCGGTCTCAAGCGGGAAACTACAAAAATGCCCTCGCGCACGCGATTACGAATCGACCACATCCGGAAGTCTATCCTTGATCCTAGAAGCCTAGGTCCATGCCTTCAGCTGGACCAATTAAGAAAGTACGCTCATACCTATTAGACAACACCTCTCATGGCGACATGACCGGGAACCCTATCGATATAAGGGATCCCACTCTCTGCCAGAATTCTAACCGCGCACCGAAAATTTAATATCAGACTCATGGTTCGCGCGACCATTCAAGAACACACGTTATAAAATCACGTTAGCGCACAAACGTTAGAGCCCCTCGCGATTTTCCAAGCAACCTACGCCCACGAACTGGCAAACATGATTACACCTCGGTGATAAGGTGAAAATCTCTGCACTCATAAACTTACCAACGCGATCTCAAGCGTCAACCTACAAACTCCAGCGCTCGCGCCATCATGAATCGGGATCGTCCGGAAGAGATCCTCGGTAGCAACAATCTAGGTTCTTGTTAATTAATAAAAAAATAATAAAATTGAAAAATAACTCCCATATCCACTAGACAAAACGTTCCATGGCGACATGACCGGAAACTCTAGTGATATGGGGTGACTCTCTCCCTGTCAGAATGTGATCCGTATACCGAAAACTAAAGATGAGAATGACGGTCCGCGGATATATGAATGGCCGCAGGGTTTCCAAATCGAATTTAGACACGCGAAGTCACATACATGCGAGCACACGCGACATCAACATACGAACGCTTAAGCCCTTCGCGATCATCTACGTACACCAGGCATTGCATTTATCGCTCATATGAGTAAATGCGCCCGGATAGTTTGCTACTGCGACAATAAAAACTCACATTTTCACACGAAAAGTTATTGGCACTCACACAACTTCTCCGGATAAATACAACGTGTTATTTCTCCGGATAAATAAAACAGCCGGAGAATGAGTGAATGAGTTTATCACGGTATCCTTTGTGCGTTCCCTGCTTTGCTGTCGTTATTCCAAAACACGATAAAACAAGTCTATCATACTTCTTTGCCGCTTTTCTTTGTAATTAAGTGTATTTTTCGAAGTTTTTGTTGATTTCCACGAAATTAAAATTTTATCACCTTCTCCGATGAGAAGGAAAAAGTCAAATAAATTTTATCCGGAGAATCATTCTCACGCTATTTGTGGAGACAGAAAATTTTGCGACTCATCTTATCGCGGAAAAGTTGGACATCAGATAAGCTGCTTCTCGCGTGAGTGAGAGAGAATTACAATCCCTGACGTACACCTATGCCCGCGATCGCGTATACTTGACTCCGGCAATTGTGTGAACGTTTTACTACTTACGAAGTTACAAACGCGAACCCGCAAACGCGCGCGATCATGAATCGGTCACGTCCGGAAATCTTTAGCCTTCATTCTAGCAATTTAGGTCCATACATTCAGTTGGAACAATAAAAAAATAAAGCTCATATCCACTAGACCACGCGCCCTACGGCGACATGATTGGGAACTCTAATGATATGGGAGAACCCAATTTCTTCTGGAATCTGAACCGTACACAAAAAATTAAGTATCAGATTCACGGTCCGCGCGCGATCATTCTAGAACACACGCGAATATGCGAAAGGCACACGGTTATGAAATAGAATTTATATACGTGAAGTTACATACACGTTAGCACACGCGACATACAAACGCACACGCGATCGAGCACGTTAACGTACAAATGTTCGAGCCCTTCGCGATGATACACGCGATCGCGAGTCCCTGCTCCCGCACATACCTGAACCGAACAATGAATATCACATTCAGAATCACGGCCCGCTACAATTGGCCTAATGCAGTGTTTTAGTGGGCGACATTGCCTGTCTCGTCTGCAAATTGTAGTATGTGATTCTGACGGGGAGCCCTTCCGAGAACCTAGCTCTACAGCTCCAATAGGACAACTCTCAAAAAAAAATCGATTATTTCGATTTGATTTTTATTATTTATTTACAAGTTACAATTTACTCTCGTTACGACAACGGATATTCAATAGTTTTTTAAGCTAACCGAATAATCCTTGACGGAGCTGCAAAGATTGCAAAGTATTATAAACTACACGTTTGCAAGGTGTAGAAGACGCTTAATCGAAATGAGCAGAAAAATATTATTAGAATCTGCGAACGAAGAGAATGACAAAATCTGCACTAAAACTTCTGATTTAGCAGGCGATTTGTAAATGCGCAGAGACGGTTCACTATTACCAGTTCTATGGTATCATGTTAACACATTTTTTTTATATATTCTATTTAAATGAAACTATTTTCAAGGCTGGCACTGGTCTGGCAAATCAGAGCCCCGGTCAAGAAAGATGCTTGGTGATCAATAGGATTAAAGCATATATTTCAATGCTTTAATCAACTTACGAAAACTGCCCGGAATTTAATCTACGAAAGAAAATTGTCCACAAATAGGCACTGTAATTCTCACTTATTCACGCGAGAAAAAGCTTATCAGATGTCCAATTTTTTCGAGATAATATTAGTTGCAAAATTCTCCGTTTCCGAAAATAGCAGGAGGATAATTTTCCCGATAAAGAGTGTGTTCGCGCACATTCAAGCGTCTGTAGAGCTGTCGGATATTTATGACGAGGAAAACTGTTCGATTCGCGGTGCAGTAAGAACTCGCGGTCACTACTATTAAAGTCAGTGGGTTTATTGAGGAGAAGTAATTATGTGCACATGCACTGAAAGACCTGTACTGTTCTGTAGATAACACAATGTATTTTACTACGACATGATAGCTTCTAGCTGTTGGTGGTAACCTTAAATAGTGACTGACTATAGATAATAACTCTTGATACTAACTCTTAATATCAACTTTGAATGATGACTGTTTTAACTGTTAATTGTTTGAACTATATATAGGTTGCTACCACTATTAGATGAACACAACTTTTCATACAGGAAATGAGAATATTCTAGAACCTTATCTATGTATGCGTGAAACGCAACTGATTGCTTCAAGCTGTCCCGTAACGTACAGCTACTCGAATTTTGGGCTAGTAATAAACTGCTTTGAACTACAGTGGGTTCATGCTAAAATGATTCAACAATGCTAAGAGTGGCGTAAACATACCGCCCGCCTTGAAAGACGCTACTTTCAACATATTCAAAGCTGGACTATAAAAGACCGCTAACCTGATTCTTAGTATCTACAGAAGCTGAACCATGAATGCTGACATTAAATCTATCAGGCAGTAAAGTACACTGCAGCTACCGTTTGTGTGATCACTCGACCAATTAGAAGAGGTGGATTATGCCGCCTATCGTATCCCCACAATAAACGACATGATGATTCCGTTGACTGACATCGTTGAATGCGTCTTGCGCCGTATGCTAATAACGGTTGGTCGCTTCTGTAGACTTGACTAGCTTGCTGATTTCTTCGACGTTCGTCCGCACCTTCGTTTCGTTGATTGCTTCCGTTGAATTCTGCGATGATCCAGTGGTGAACCATGGGCGTCGAGGACGGGAGACTTGAGTTCGACTCCGTCAACTGCTATGCAGCCGGCGTCGATAACCCAAGACCCGAACGACTCCGCTGGTTCCACCACTCATGTTCCTGCTGCTACTTCGATGGATGGACGTTGTTGGACTGTATTGCTGATGTAGACTGTGCCGTTCGTTGTGTCCGTATGACCCAACGATTCCGTGCCATTCATATTCCTGTACGTTGGGGTAGGTGTCTACTTCGATGTGTGTATGGTGGACTGTATAAACTGGTAGAGTCGATAGGGTGAATGCACGATTGCGTTGGTTCAGCGACTGAGCTGCTGGCTGGCTGATGTAGCCGTCGATAGTACAGTGGGCCTAAGCCGCCGACTGGCTGATGTCATGCCTTTAGCGGGCCTGAGCCGCCAATTGATTATTTAAAGATGGTTGGTGATCGTCCTTTCGTGTGCTTCAGCAAAATGGTTGCGCCGAATGACAACTGCTCGTTAACGGTGGTGAATCTGCGGGATGTACCGCCGACTGGCTGGTGGAGATGATAGGATGGACGATTTCGACGATGGTAATATGCTGGAACAGATGATAGAATGTTTTTAAACAGAAAAAATGTACAATAGAAAGACTTCCCTGAAGCGGAGGCCTCCTGGCCTCCGCAGTCGCCCTTGGCGACGATGATACTGTCTGTCGCGACAGCTGCGAAGGTTGTTGCACAACCTAATGATGACCAGTTCGTCTACACGAACTTTCTTTGTTGTTCGAGATGGCCAAGTGAACTACGATGCATTGAGAATAGTTCCGGTGGATGTTGATCCCTGAACTGTTAACCGATGACAGGAGTGGTAAGCCGTCGTGGTCCGGCTTCTCCGAAGTCCTCGTTGAAGTGTGAAATTTCCAGATGCCGACATGTGAAGAGGTTTTGATTAGGGTGTGCAGAGTCTGAATGGTCCAGGCTTGGCTGAACATATACTCCAGTGTCACTCACCTGGGCAAAATTAACGATGTGCTGCCTCTTCTGAATGACCGATGGTGATGGATCTCGTTGATTCTCTGTGTATTATTTTCAACTTAAGAATTGCTATTCCGATGCTGCTGTACTACGATTGTTTTCGGGAAGGCTCCAGTGAACGCGTTCACTGGACTGCTGCAGTGTTACCTTCCGAACGAGCTCCGGCGGGTCTCGACCCCCGGCCTCAATCCCAACGTTTCCTCTGAGTTGGAATCATCAGCAGTAATTTTTTGATGCGATGTATACGATGGAGGTATTGGGGGTGCATTTCCAATTTACTGGAACTCAGTCCAGCTCCGCTACACTTCAAGTGCAAACGACTGTAGGGGCTTTCACAGCCGAGGTGGTTCAACGTCGAACCTGGTTGAATTTGGCCCAATTCAACCCGATGAAATGCACCCGAGATGGGTGAGGACAAATACCACCAAAGTTGTAGAACTTCCTTCTGCCAAAGCTGTTACTTTGGCTCTGTAGAATATTGGACTGATTTGGCTCCAGTGAGACTCTTCACTGGACTGAAAATTATCTCTTGAGATCTCCAACGACCATTCGTTGGAATGAGTGATGAAAATGTAGAATAGTTTCGAAAGTCGGATAATCTGATGACGTCAGAGTGGGTTGCCTTTGAACCACCGTACGAGTAAATTACTCGTTCAATTTAGAAATTGTGAATAGAAGAGGAAATGGACTTTCAGTGTGTAGAATCTTCAGTGTCCAGCATAGCTGAACATATACTGTAAGTTTACCTGGACAAAAATTATTGATGCTACCTCTGGATTCACGATGGATTGCTTGCATGGTACGAATTAGATTGTTGACGTTCGATGTAGGGCTCAGATTGCGAAGAATAGAAATTTCGAAAGGAATTCAGTATTTATTAATAATAAACAAACAGTAATATGTGGCTTCATGCCGAATTATTAAATGAAATGAAGGTTTTATGACGACGGTACTGTTAAATTGACGTATTACTGCGGACGGCATGCCGTATGCAGAAAAGAGTGGTGCTTTCCGTTGCACCGAAGGCACCGGGATTGCTGCTTGCATTCTTCTTCCCGGTGATCACACCCGTAGCAATTGCAACATAATTCACTGTGCTGCACAAATTCCAACCTTGTCGATGGTGCTTGTTGTTGAAAGTGCTTGCAGCTGTATAAAAAATGTCGCTCCCCGCAGTAATAACACTGTGGTGGAATTAATTTGCTGACACGCTGATTTGCATCCACCTTCGGAATCTCTACCGTCTTGGTAACAGCATTCGTAGCCCTACGTGATGCAAGCAACAACCGTAAATAGGCCTCTTCCAATGCGCCGTCGGCGCCGTGTACCTGATCTGTTCCGTCGGAACTCGACGGATTGGCGCTTTGCCGCCACCAAACTTTGAGCAGACCGAACGAAGCTGTCAACCATACCGCTTCTTCACTTGACGGCTTGCCCCAACCGGCCATCTGTTCAGCAACTGCAACTAGAGTTTCCGCCACTTCACGATGCGACGCGATTTGTTGTTGAAGAGCTTTTTCCATCGCAACGGTTAAAAAATAACGATACCGAAATTCCGAAACGAAAGCGAATGTAAACCGACTTCTATCACATCACGTTTTTTCTACTTTTGACACTTGCCAGTCGAACGCATGATGTGTCGATTGTGTGCAGGTTGTCGCGTTTATGATTTCGCCCGGTACGAAATGCATGACGAAAAACAGGTAGGTGGACACATTTTATTTGCGGTCACAAAATGATCATTCAGTTCAGTCGGTGGTTATCAAATGTATAACTATGTAGCATTTCACTAGTGCACAATAGTGAGTTGACGCGTTCTTATTAATAGTAACAATGTCACTTATACTGTTCGTGTCTGCGGATTTATCGTCAGGCGCGCATTTTCCCGTAACTTATTGAAACACTTGACTTTCGATTTCACGGTGCTGTACTGTACCAAATCGAGTAGGAAGTTTTTCGCCCTATATAATACATAGGTGGGCACACACACTCTGTGACGCGCATCGTCACGCTACTTGGTTTCTTTTCACCAGCCGATTTATGTACTTTTCTGTTCCTTTTTCTGGGCGGCATATATTTGGAAACTTGCACATAGTAATGCGGCTTCTTTTCGTCAACTGCACTAAATGATTTTCTGTCCTGTTCAGGACTATCTGAATAACTGGACCGCGATATTCAGCGACATTGTTCGATACTTCTCACACGGTTCGGAACCGAAAGGAGCATATTGAAATCCGACAGCGGATGAATCCGGCTCGAAGGACCAAAAATGTTCGCGCACATTCAAGCGTCTGTAGAGCTGTCGGATATTTATGACGAGGAAAACTGTTCGATTCGCGGTGCAGTAAGAACTCGCGGTCACTACTATTAAAGTCAGTGGGTTTATTGAGGAGAAGTAATTATGTGCACATGCACTGAAAGACCTGTACTGTTCTGTAGATAACACAATGTATTTTACTACGACATGATAGCTTCTAGCTGTTGGTGGTAACCTTAAATAGTGACTGACTATAGATAATAACTCTTGATACTAACTCTTAATATCAACTTTGAATGATGACTGTTTTAACTGTTAATTGTTTGAACTATATATAGGTTGCTACCACTATTAGATGAACACAACTTTTCATACAGGAAATGAGAATATTCTAGAACCTTATCTATGTATGCGTGAAACGCAACTGATTGCTTCAAGCTGTCCCGTAACGTACAGCTACTCGAATTTTGGGCTAGTAATAAACTGCTTTGAACTACAGTGGGTTCATGCTAAAATGATTCAACAATGCTAAGAGTGGCGTAAACAGAGTGTCAAAATATACACTTCAATTGCAAGAAAAGCGACAAAGAATTACGCTGGACGTGTTTTTTTCGCGTTTTGGAATAGCAGTAGCAAGGCTGAAAGCGCAAAAAGGATACCGCCATAAACTCATTCGCTCATTCTCTCGCGAATTTATTTTTCCGGAGAAATAATCCGGAGAAGTTATGTGAGTGTGAAAATGTGAGTTTTTATTGTCGCTGTAGCAAATTATCTGGACTCATTTACTCATATGAGTGATAAATGCAATCCTTGCTACAAATCTAAAGAAAATCACTTAGCTCTGAGCACTACTATCTTCTAATTTACGTAACATTTGTTAAATGTATCATTGATGATGTCATCAAAATAACTAGCAACTAAAAATATGAATAAGCCCAATAATGCCAGCATCTCTTGCTTACCACACATGAAAGGGAATACAACCCACGTCCCCTTTCCGGAAGAGTAAGTAAGGTGTAAGGCCAACTTTCTATGACGATTTCGGTTACACTTTCCAAGTCAATTCGTCACTTCGTTAAACAACTATATTGACACTAGTTTGCTCTGTAATTAGTTTGTTTTTGAATAAAAGTTATCTGCTTAATTTTTTTCATAGTAAGATACTCGAACAAAGCTGTTTGATTACAGGTTCATTTTACCACAATTTGAGAAACAGTTTCAATTAAAGCTGTTACACCGAATGCATCAAAGCCCTACGGATAACGAATACATAAGCGACTTTCGAAAATGAGAGATTCAGAGCGCTATTCCGAAAGCACTCGAATTGAGTTTATAGAAATGATAGAAGAGGTACTCTTGAGTCGATTTCAATTGGTTGATTCCTTTTTCTCTCCTTTCTCCGTGATTTTCGGTCATCTCTCTCATTTTATTCTACAGCGAACAAAAATAAAACGATAAACTGTCCCATATTGAAAACATGAAATCGAAATTATAATCCCAACTTGTTGACTTATAGATTCATTCAGTTGCAACATTTTAGTCGCTCTCCGTGGTAGCCTACCGATGTCTGTTCACTGTATCTACTATTGCATTAAAATGGCACGAAACAAAAACTGTATTCTTTGCTATATTGTTATCAGTAAATTGAAATGTTTTTGTGCCTAGCACGCTTGAGGGAGATACCTGGTGTTTATACTAAGCGTACAGTGCACTAACATATTGCAGGCATTCAATTTGCGTATAATTTAACTGGCCAATATCTAGCATCTGAGCTTTGTTAAACGTGGCAATCACTAACGATAAAGTACTCATTTTTTAAGAGTTTTTGCGCTCATTTTTTCTAAAACTTTTTTATTATATAATTCGTTTATTCGATTCGGTTCAATGTGTTAGCTTAACGGAGCTGTGGGTCTTTTAGATATTTCCCTGATGTAAACAATTAAAAAGGGCAAAACGTTAATGGTTGTCCAACAGAACTCGTGCGAGCGACTATTTATCCTAACACCAACGGCGTCTTGGTGGTCGTTCATTTCTATCTGATACACTTCCGTGTCATTAGCGTCGTTGCTGCCATGTTTATGTTCGCGAACATTTGATTTCATCCTTGTTTCATACCCTTTTGGGTCACGAGTGTTGACTTCCGCAATGATGGTGCTGGCTGTTAATTTTGAAATACTTGACGCAGCTTTTGCCGTCAATATTGCCTGAACAGCAATTGTTTGTGGTTCAGGTAATGGCATTGAAGACTATGGGTATGCAAAGATGTAATGTGTTTAGTGATATAATCGCATTATGTTTTGTACGTGCAGGTTCAGGTAGGATGTAATGCGTCGGTTCACCTAGATTCTCACCACAAAAACACCATTTGAAATATGGCGAATTACTTCCTAGATTTATAATGAATGCAATTTCTTCCAAATGTGAAATGAATCTTTTATTGGTCCCGGTGTAAGTATGTGGTATCAGTTCTTGAAGCCGAGCATTGATTTTCTCTCATCGTCCATATATATGAGGATCTTTGTTATAGCTGTTTGCGTTACAGAAACCACGTGCTACAAGTTATTATGCAAAATTACTGGTTTTGCCTGAGCTACTTCGGTGAACGCTATCAGCACATGGTAGAACTCGATAAAGGCGACTTCCGTCAGTATAACCTCCATTTCCACCTTCAGCAAATGTTTCACAACATGAATGCCTTTTGCGTAAAAGCCCGGAAATTCAACATCTTCTTATTTGGCTGGAGTACCACATCCTGCTTCTGCAACTGACTTATATCGACAGATCACCACAGCAAGAATGAAAGTAAAAGTTTCTTTTGTCCCTCCGACGAGTCACACAATACGAAAGGAACTGTTTTTGTTACACTCAGAACAAAACAGACTCGTGAGCGGTGTCTTTGGTAGTGAGAAATAGCAATCTTCCTCAACATTCTCTCATTAATTTGTTCAAACCAAAGAAGATACAAATTTGTTAAGAATTACCGAAAAACATTTTTTTAAAATTATTTTTAAAAAATTTCGAAGGGAGGGCGAAGGCTTTAGTCCCCTAGCCTCCCTCTGGCTACGTGCCTGGTGTCGTGACTAGGGCTGAATGAGAAATTCACGGGAGAGTGAAGAACGCCCGCTGAGCTTTGCGCAAGGCTAGAAAGCGGATGCAAACTAATCCATATCTTGCTCGTTTAAAACCCAAGCAACGAATGGTAGAAAACGAACACGCGGGACCTATATTTAAAGCCTCTCAGTCTTCGATTGAACTTCTCAGGCGCCCTATATTGACGGCTCTGCTTGAAATAGGCGGGGAAATTATATTTTTTCTATGTCGCTTTCGAAAGCTTTTCTGAAAATCAGGTTTTGTAATATTAACCCATTCATGCCCATGTTATTTGTGGACAACAACGTTTTTAAACAGCTATAACTTTTGATTGAGGCAAAATTTGCTCTCAAAAACAAGTAAGGCTAATAAATGTGGCTATTGGCTTTCATTTGAGTATTAACAGTTACAAGGATCAGCTCTAGAACTGAAGTTATTGCAATTGTCTGATTGAACTCCGATGGAGAAGTGCTGCCAGGGACCGTTTACGTTGACGACGGAAAATGAATTTTTCATATAACTTCGTTATGTTGCAATATTAGTGAAAACTGATAAAACTTATAAATTTAGACTATTTTTGGCTACGTTTTCCACGCAGTTGGACTATTGTAAATATTCTTGGAGAATTGTAGTGAGCATTGGAAGGTAAAAATTGAACAGCTTCTAGCACTGCAAGGAAAGCACCTACCTTTATGAAAAAAGGTTTTTCGAGTTTGTTGACCCTACCGTTTTAAAGGAATTTTTCCTTTAAAACGGTGGGGTCAATAGACTCGAAAAAAAGTTTTGAAACCCTACATGCACTAGAAAAAAATTGGGCATGGAAGGCTTAATAAACATCATGCATTCTTCAAAATAGAATTTAATTTGGTGCACATTTTTCCCACTGATTAGTGCAAACTTGGTGTGATTTTGTTCGATACAATGCAAGTTACTAGCATTTAAAAACTCTACCTGTTGTTTCCGAAATTTTTAAAAGGGGCCCCCATATTGAAAGGGTAGTTGTAGTTATAGCATATTAAGTAATTACCGTGATAAATTACTAATCATAGGGAAGAATCAGTGGTGAATCTGTTATTGCACAATAAAACTTCATATAAAAAGTTTTTCAAATAACTTTTTTTCCTTAATAGCTCCCAACTTAAATTTTTGACGGTAGGTAGGGAACATAATTATCAATCTTGAAACAAAATTTCATCCAAATCAAATATCGACTTTAAATTTTTAAAATCGATTTTTTCCAGTGTAGGAGTCAATAAAGAATTTTTTCAATATTTTTATTCGAAAATTTGACTAGTTTTGTAAAAACCACTCCCAGAACGATTTTTTGTAGGATTTGTCGTTTTTAGACTACAGCCATTTGAAAAAAAAAATGATAAAAAAGTTTGGCCCTTTTCAAAAGACAGTCTAGATCATTTTTGGAATAACAAAATATGCAAAGTGGCTTTTTGTGACAAAGTTTTCATGTACAGAAAGTTTCATTAGAATCTGAGAGGGTGCTGCCAACTCTGAATACGATTTGGCGCGAAATTCGCCATGGGGCCTAGCAGTGCATGGTTGTGTATCAGTACTCGATTCCCACGAACTATACATTTTTGTGAAATAATGGTTAGATTTAGCTGAATAGTATGTTTAGAAGAATTATAGTACACTTCTGACCGCATAGAGGGCGCTAATACCAACTTTTCACAGAAAAGAGATAGAGATAGATGTTCGTAGGAATTACTGAAAAATGTTTCTTCTAAAACTTTGTGGAAGACACCTAATCTCTATCTCTCTCCGTTGAAAAGTTTGTGTTGGTGCCCTCTATGTGGTAACATGTGGAACTAAAGTGTTCTAATCAAAACATGACTCGTATTATTTACTATCATTCTTATGAACATGCTATTGAGCTAAACCTAATCATTGTTTCACAAAAATGTTTAGTTCATGGGAATCGAGTACTGATACACAACCATGCACTGCTAGGCCGCATGCAAAACTGACTCAGACATCACTTCGTTAAAAGTTTAATAACTTCTCTCAACAAAGCAAGATTGACTAGCAGTCTTCGACAAAGTTGTAGACAATTGAATAATCTTTCTTATTTTCACTTATAGCCATAATATGATGCACACAGTACCACCTAGCGGCGAAAATGCGAGCTAGTGGGTTTTCTCCATGTAAATTGTCGAAGAATCCCATGCAAACTTCAGGCACGTTGGTCCGGTAGCTAGACTTGTCCGATTTGCTTCAAAATTGGTACAAGTACTCCTGGTGGGACTAGGAATCGACTTAGGGGTGGGCCGATAGGGGTAGTTTTTTCTTGTCACTCTAATGGGCATGAATGGGTTAAAGTAACTCACAAAGAGTTACCCATATTAATAGGACATTTTACGGGACAATCCATCAAAAACATTTAAAAAGTATGTTCTGAAAACACTTAAAAACTTTATAAAGTGGCCTACGGTAGCAGTTAAAATTTCGCTTGAGACTACAGTATTTTTACAAACGCGAAGAGAAAAAGGGGGGACAACAAAGGGTGAGTCGCTTAGACCAATGTGCCATACACATTGTATCACCTACGATAACACGATATAAGATTACGATTCACAGAAAAAGTTTAAATTAAAAATAAGTTAAAGTAAAATTTTATATTTTTGTACATTTTGTACTCAAAAATCGAGCAATAAAGGGCGAACACGAAATTACTGCGACACATTCAACAGGGCATAACTTTTTTACCATTGGGTAAAAATCAACCAAATTTTGCACACTTTCTCATTGATGTGTATTGTTTACATGCTGTCAAACTCGAAGTCGTGTTTTTCGATTCAACGAAAATGGAGGTGAACCAACGCGAGTCGAGAAACAAATTCTTTCCAAACACCTGGAATTTCCTGACCTGTCGCACCGGCAGTTGGGAAAAATGTTGAACATTCACCATTCAACCGTCTCCAGAGTGTTGAAGCGGTTCCAGGAGCGGTTGACGTTGGACCACGGCAAAGAAGCTGGAAGAAAACCGGGACCGGAGAACACAAAGAACAACAATCGACGGCTAAAACTCGTGCACGGAAGCTCTACGAGAAGATGCTGACAAAATATGGCTGCTGTGTGATGGATGACGAAACGTATATAAAAGCCGATTTTAAGCAAAGTCCGGGGTTGGAGTTTTTCACCGGCAAGAGCAAGTTCTATGTGGACGACAAATTTAAGAAGAAGAAAATGTCGAATTTCGCCACCAAATATCTCATTTGGCAGGCTATCTGCTCTTGCGGACTGAGGAGTGAGCCTTTCGTGACAAAGGGCACAGTAAATGGCGAGATCTACAAATCTGAGTGCCGCGAGAAGCGCCTTTTGCCGTTTTTGCAGCAGCACGACGAAGCTCCGCTATTTTGACCAGATTTGGCATCATGCCACTATTCTAAAAGTGTCCTGGAGTGGTATGAGGCCAATTCTGTCCATTTTGTTCCAAAGGACATGAATCCGCCAAACTGTCCGGAGCTGCGCCAGGTGGAGCAGTACTGGGCAATGATGAAGCGGGAACTTCGGAAGAGCAAGAAGACAGTCAAAGACGAGGACATGTTAAGAAAATGGAAGAAACTGAGAAACTGGTACCGGATGACACTGTAAAGACTTTGATGGAGGGCATCAAGCGAAAATGTGTTCAATTTTACACTCAAGGCTCCATCGATTAACTTTTCTTTTGATTTTTGAAGTAAATATATGTATAAAACTACCCTAAAATTTTGGTTTGATTTTAAACATTATAAGAAAATTGGCATGACATTTTCGGTGTCGCAATAATTTCGTGTTCGCCCTTTATACTCAAAAAGTATAACAAATCACTACTTTATAAGTTTAGAGTAAAACTCATTTCAAATGGGAATGATTAAGTAGACTGTTCTAGTTCAATAACTAATCTACGAAAAAAGTTTCGAGTGATCAAAGTCACCCCGGTTTACGGTAATCAATTTTAGGTAGTTTTTCGGTGGCGTGTTGATCAATTTCAAATTATTTAGATCAAATCCCAAGTTGCCAAAATAAGGCTAAATGTTACCCCAGATACTTTACAGAAGACTCTATACCGACCAAATGCATACCTAGAGCACTATCGGTTTTGTTCCTCGTAAGTAACTTTCTACTCCACTACACAAGGATCGTTCCAAAAATGCATCATCGACAAAAAGTTAAAGAAAATCCCACGGGATTCCTGAGTTTCATCGGAGGCAAATACAACAAGCGCTCGAAGAGTTCCCTGTGCACTACATACCGCCGTTTGCTTGCTGTTGCCGAAGAGACAGTCGTATATGCCATTTTGACATTCAAAAAGTATACAAGTTAAAAATAACTTCTGCTGTCTATCGAACCACCTACATACATATCAGCCCTCTTCGAGGTCACCATTATTTCGATAGAGAATTCGAAAAGTCAATTCGTTTCCAGAAAAATCTCGACGTGTTTTAACCACTTGTTTGCTTCGCGAACGCAGGTTCTGTAACGTTTCAGGATTTAGCGTGTAACTGGTGATAAGTCAGGGCCAGTTACTGATGAAACGAGCTCGAAACACTATCCATGACTTACGTTTACAATTCGGAGAAAATCATCACTTTTTGTGCCAACCTATCCCCGCTAAGAAGAAGCAAGTCACTTAGAGTATGCAGTTGATTCACCTAATGCGATGTTTTTCAATTACTTTTTTAAACATGCTTTTAAGAAAGGAAATTAGTGGTTAATTCCGACGGGAAAGGTTTGTGCTGATTTCAACTCGAAATCGACATAAGCGTATGAGGTAGGTGCCCTGGCCAAAGGTACAAAGCTCGGTAAAAACCCACCATCAGTGATCACAATCGATCCCTATACGTGTGTTTTCAAGGATAATTACGACGCGTAGTTCGAATTGCACAACTAATTGTTGGACCCGGGGTATTCCGTAGACCGGGACGCGTGCGAACGAAAGAGATAGCTCAATCAGCATCATCATCATCATCATCATCATCACCATCACCGGGGGATCGGATACGAAATCCGCATGTGCACTGAATGCTGTGCCGATAGGGGCGAGAAAAATGATGCGTTTAATGTTTTCGGTTGAGCTGCGATCGGCGAAACTGGAGGCAATGTTGCCAAACATATCGATTCATCGGTATTTATACCGATTATTTATCTCAATACCGATATATCGATGAAGATTACATATTACAAAGAACAATAACATTCAGGTATCATTAGGTTTGGTTATATAAATTTAATACCGATTTTTCATTTACCGATCTGACCATCTGACAACGCTGGCTGGAGGAGCAGAGCAGATTTTTTTTTCAATCGCCCGGCTGATTGGAGTAAAGTTCAAGCAAATGGTTCAATTTTTATTCATCTCTTTGCACCGCGTCCGTTTTTGTTTTGTTTTTGTTCTTCTGTTTTGGAATTTTGCCTAGCCCCACAGAAGGTCTGCTGAAGTCAGCCAAATGGAGAGAAAGAGCGTCCAATTCAAATTCGTTCTGGATCTGTTGGAGTTGCTTGCTGCTATTGCTGCTGCAGGTTTCAAAGTGGGCTTGATTGGAAAATTAGCGGAAGCTTTTAGGAGAGCTATTTTGGACAGAAATACACATTCTGAGGGGGGCACTAAACGAGCGCCAGTGTGTGCGAGTGCCAGGGTTACCGGAGAGGGTCCGGCCGGGCAGTGGCTTGTGGCGCGAGTTGAGGCTAATTGGGGCTTTTGAGTTTTGTTTTCTGAAAGAGATGTCGTCACCAGATCTTGTTACCAGATCTCCAGAGGAGTAGCGTGTTCGGATTCACACAGAAACATGATATGCGAGAAGTAAATTGCTCTGCTAATTTGTGTTCAGAGATCACTGTTCTAGCGTGATGTTGGAAATAATTATGGATAGAAAAATAAAGTTCAGTTGTAGTTGTCAATAAAGATTAACTGACATTAACTATGTTGTACCCAAAGTAGTGTCCTATTTTGCCATGAAAGTTGTGGAAAAAAATTGCCAGATGAGTATAATTGAACCGGTGTACGTCATACGATAACCTCATTCAGCCCTCACTGCTATCAATTGGTCGGTGTTAAGTCAGACCGGACCAAGTCGCAAAACATCAAAAAATGAGTTAATGATAGCACTGGATAAAGAATTTCTTCATCTACATTCCACTTTTACCAGATTTGAAATATGAAACAATAAACAAGAATTATGGTAAAAATTATTTTCCAATTATAATGTAAAGGATGCTGCGATTCAAACTTTAAACGCGTTTTTCTCGAAATCAATGCACTGTTACTTAGTCCGGTCTGACCTAACACCGACCAATTAATACACAAATTTAATGGTAATTTTAGTTTCGTGCGAAAACAGATTTTTTTGGAACTCTATCAAAGTAACCAGGATTATTGTTATCTTCCCGTTCTGCGCTGCGATGGCGCGGGTGCCATTGACACTGGTTCGACCTTATAGCTTGAAGTAGCTGTCAAGTGGTTTACGAATCGCGGCAAGCAGAGTCCATACAGTCTGTGTATGTGTGTGCTTTTGTTTTCATTGTACACACCCTACTCAACTATGACACTCCAGTGCAGACACGGTCCTCTCGCGCGGGGAGGACCCAGCAAAAAAAGCGAAGCAACAGTCGGAAACAACGAAACCAAAAAAAAAAAAACGCACAAACATATGACACACATACAGGTATATACGCGCGCGGAAAAAGAGCGTGCTCGCAGCGTCGTTATCATAAATAAATAATTTGAGTGTGGATATTTGAATAATTTTTCAATAAATTTTTGCCCGATACAGACGAGACGAGTGCGGTGTCAAGGAAGAAGCATCACAGAAAAAAAATAACGAAGATCTAACCGGACAGCGGGACAAACGAAATAATTGCATTTTATTGGAATGTTTATTTGATTTGATAACCAACTGCGACGTACGAGGCAGTGAAAGACGCCCGGGGAGTGATTGTGAGTTTGATTGTAGGAAAACATAGTAGCGCGAAAACCGTGGGAATTGTCAATATCGAGCCACACAACTGACACGACCTGACCTGTGCTGTGCGGTGCTGATATCGCATAACACGTGGATTAGTGTCGATGGTAGTTTTCGACGGCTTTCTCTCCGGTAGATAAATATTTGCACCTGACAGAGATAAGGATTTGACTGGAATCGTTCATATCTTTTTTTGTCGAAGAAATAAGAAATGAAGCTAAGTTTGCAACCGAGCTAAAGCAAATGATGACACAATTCGTAATAAATGGCAACCATCGCGAATATAACAACAAATTCGAATAGTTTTTCACATGTTAGAACATACAAGAATTGTGATGATTAAATAGAATATGTACAGTGTTTGACAATCCAATAAGACCATTGTGGTGTCAACATTTCTTTTTAGCGCCCAACCACCCTCCAAGTCATGACTAAGTTAATGCCATCTATCGGTGGGCTCTGTTACTTATATGCTGAAGCATTACCAACTTCGTGACATGAGAAATAATGTGATTAAAACGAATAAAACAAAAGAGATAACTACTAGACGAAGCAAGGCGCAAGCATGTATTCGAACCATGTGTGTAGTAGTTATAATATCTTTGAGAAGACGTATTAACGAGTCATTAAAACCAAGTGACGAAAAATAGCGCCAGATTCATAATAAGATCTAATTGATGTTATGTTTCATCCTGTTTGATCCACTCATACATACATTTTATTGTTCCATACCAGCGCCTCTAATGGGCAGATTTGATCTGTCTCATCTCGATCTGTGCAGCATTAATATAGTTGTGCTAGAGTGCTAGACTCAACAAGAAAACTGATTCTACCTGTCCATGACGGAAATATCGCAAAAAAATTAAAAATACTATGCTGGATGTTATCAAGTGAGCCCAAGCCCGGAACTTTGGATCGGCAGCTGAACAGGAAAGTGTTGAAAGTCAATTAAGGGAAACCGAAGACTCCCGGATCAGGATGACGCCAAAAACTACGCCTGGATCGTAGCAACCGAACTGGACGAAGAAGCGGGAATTCTCAGGGATTTTAGATGGATCTGGCAAACCCCACAGAATCTCCAGGGAAATTATTAGTTAAACTGCATTTCAATAGAGTCTAATTATAGCAAATAAATTAGTGCACACATTTCCTCCAAATTTTGCATCATTCTGATCGCTAGTTTCTTGGACGCAAGCAGTTAGTTGTTACCTAGAAAGTAACTGTAGTAGTATTATCTCTTTTGTATTTTGTATATTTGCATTTATGCTTGCGAAATTAATCATAACCGCTGGAGCAACGTAACATCTACGAATTTCGAACAAATCGTTACTAATCAATCACAAATGGTGATAGTAAACAACAGAGAAAAGCTTTTTTCTTTCATTAAGGGGGTCTTCTGGTTGTGCTGTTTCACAACATGGTTTTTTTTTTTAATTTGCATATTTGGTATCTATACGTTACTACAAATGTGCCGAATTAGGGATGGCGCTATGGTCCTGACTTAGCCAATTAAATCGTAAGTTTCAATCATCATAAAATTTTTCTAAATTTTTATCTTTAAATCTCGACAAACATATGATTACGGCCTAAAAGCCAACTGTCAAAATCCACTTTGAATGGAAATTCCGGACAAACCGTTATGCGCCAATCAGATGTTTATAGTAACCGAAAGAGAAAAGTTTTTCATAAACTGTTGTGAACTGTGTTCGGCGTGTTTGTGTGCGTTTTTGCAAAAGTCGTGTTTTCGTTAGTGCTGGAATCTTCTGTCTAAAATATTTAGAATATCGTTCGCCCATGAGTTTTCATTTACTCAGCAGAAGCGTCGCTATAGCCTGACACGAGCTTTTGGGAAAAAATATTTTTCGTTTTTAGTTTTTTTTTAACGTAAAAAAATGCTGAAATTTTTTTTTATTTGAACATTTATAATTTTGCGAAACATTTGTTTTACCGAAAAGCTCGTGTCGGACTATAGGCAATTGAATAACAATAATAGAAATGTTGGTTACGGGCGTCCGATTTCGCTACCGCTCGGTAAAGATAGCCCCCATTTTTGAGTAAGCCGGGCAATCGAGTAGATCACAGGTTTGCTTGCTTCCGACGACGGGTCGGCGGCCACCTCTCTCGGTGCATCTCAGCGGCTTTGCGCCGCTGCGGTTCCTAGGCCTCGGTTTAGCGGCTAAGCCGTATTGTACTGATCTACCTTAAACAAGGACTCCCGATGGTTACCGGAAGTTTCCTGAAACATAATCTGGGAAATAAACATTTTCTGGCAACGCTCCAGCTCCCCGTTAAACTCCAACCATTTCGCCACCTGGGCGCCAGTTTGGCACTACAGAATGAACTTCCCTAATAAACATGATCCAAGAGCCTAACGACCTGTTCAGGGTATAATCCAAACAATATGTGGAATCGTTGGACCATATGGGTTAAAGTTCGTGTATACTTTTTTTTATTAGGGTTTGTTTACATTCGACGATTTTTGATTCGAGCCAACAACATTCAGCCAGTAAATAAAAACATTAAAAATTACAAAGCAATTCAAGCATGATTTTTGAAAACACCGTAACTAACAAATGTAAACAAACTGAGGTTATCACTCCCCGCATTCTACGCATCTTAATGTACATGCTGACAAACATTCGTTTCATTATTCGGTAATGCAGCTGAAAAATGCGCAATCGAAATAATGACGAACAAACAACTGACACGTCAACAGTGCATAAATACAGTTTCGTCATGTTAGTTACGTTAGGTTTGGTACTGCTGTAACACTTACGTTATTTTAATTTAATCGGTTTTTGTAACTAAATCATTAAAATATACTACAATCTTTCTACTAAAATGCTCAATATAGGTAATGTTTCTATAAGGGGAACAAGAGCACGCAGTTCCTTAATTCTAGCCAATATTTTAGAGAAAAAGAATGCAAGTAATGTTATTCTAAGCACCACTAATGCACTTTCAGCACATTTTTATTTTTAATTATCTAAATCTATCCTACAGTAGATCAAATCTAAATACTTGTGACAATGCGAGCAAAAATGAGACACTAAAATCGACTAATTGAAAAATGTCGAAAGTGTGAGAGTGATGCTCAGAATAACGTAACCTTTATTTGTCTTCAACACACTGCTCAAAAGTGACAAACTACAAATGTTGGTTGTCCTCATTGGCATACTGCCTCGGCGGAACAGTTCAGTCATAGAATTGATTAAAAAATGATAAGATTAGTCACCACAATTGACGAAACTGAAATAACGTAAGTGCAACAAAGATACCAAACCAACGAAAGTAAAACGACGAAACTGTGAGCGTGATACTAATAACATCGTAACTTTAATTTTTCTTCAATCCGCTCTTTTAAATGTCTTGATCGCGAATGTTCGTTCCATTCAATGGAAAGGCGTCTTTGGTGAGCATTTTGGATGAATAATTGGTGTAAAAATCGGTATGGTTTTTAAATAACATTTAAAACAAAACTTCGAAAATGTCATCGCCGTTTTCTCTGTTTGGGTCAAGTGCGAGTTTCGCTGTTTTCAAAAATCATGCTTGAATTGATCGACTGTTTAGTGCCTCATTTTCCCGGTAACAAAAAAATGCGGACGAATATGGTCAGGCTAGAGTCTGTATACAATATAGAGTCCCGTACAGAGGAATGCGCAGCACTGCGTAGAATACAGACTATTTATTTTTTTCTGGCAACCGGAATATTTGCTGTAACTTTGAGTGACTTTGATCAAACCACAAAATAAATTCATACTGAATGAAAAATTAAGCAACTTTATCGTGTCAAACGGAACATCCCAGCGAAAACCATTTCAAATATTATTTCATCTGATTAATCAATGAATAACGTTAACGCAGGACTCAGGTTATTTTAAGCGGATTTTTCTCGGATGAAGTTGACACTCGAATAGAACAGTAACAAAACCATGCCACTCTGACAGGACAATAATAACCGTTTTCAGTGAAGTCCAATGTTATACTATAATACTAAAACAAGACTTTTACAGTAACTAGGGTTAGCTATGCGTTGATTTTTTATTTTTTAATGTTATTTAACGAATCATTTTGCTCCATGCATTTAACATTCAATGCTAATTTACTGAATCATTGTTTGTTGGCAAATGAAATCAATTGTTACTTGAAATTTTAGTGTAAATTTATTGCAAGAACACTGCTTGAATAACGTCCAAATGCTCTTCAATTTAAAGATAACTTGAAGTTGCTTTCTTTATCATAGTTCATATCTGAAATTCCTTCATCATCTTATAAGTTGAACGATATAAAACTTAACCGAAAGCATCCGTAAATCAAACAAATAAAATCAGATCAAAAAGAGTATAATGAAGAGATGGAAGAAAAAGTAAAACAAGTGGTGCCAAATATAGTCTTGGTCTAAAATGTCTTCCTTTTTAGGTGGATCTTGTGGAGTTGGAGTATTCTGAAGATTTTTGACGATAGCGTGTTCGATAACTCAGAACGTAATCTAGTGTACCATATTGCAGGATACATTCTTAAGAGTGTCCCGAAAACTATACTGTTTGTGAGGCATGCTTTACACCATGTATTAGTACGACCCCATTTTAAAACAATTTACAAAGTTTACTATACTTAAAGATTTTAGTGGGGAAGCGCTATTGTATGTAACAGAAGTTGTTTATTTGTTTTTTATCGCGCTGGAGAGAATATTTCGAGACGTCACGAGTCTCGTCACTTATAATGAAAACGTTTCATCAAACCTGACAACACTCAGGGAATCACTTACCATAAATATCTTTGAAGAAGAATGTCATAATATTCGCAATTAGGTAATAGAGCGTTTTGTAACGTTCCGTTTGTAAATTTATCAACTATACAAAAAGGGAAAATCAGCCTGATAGTCATTCAATGACACTGTAGAGGTTCGGTGAATCAATTAAAATATGCATTCATCGCGTTCTTCTTGACTTGCTGATTTTTGTAAGCAATATAAGAAATGAGAAAAGGTAAATATATAAACAAATAGTTTTCACTCCTATCATTGTAATATTTTTCCTGCCAATAACAATACTCCCCTTGCGAGCACGCATGAGGACGTAGCTAAAGAAGTATGTTTGTTTACTTTGCACGATAGGTAGCTGGTGACATGTTCGATTGGTAGATTTGGCTTCATTCTGTGCGAGCCTTTACATAAGTAAACAACGCCCTTGGGTCAGGCGATTTAAATAGTTTGACGTTTAACTCAACTCGCCTGTGCTAATTGCCCCTAGGAACGAATGCTATTTGCGAATGCAATTTAAAGGCAATTTCAATACTTAGACAAATTTTCTGGCGGCTGCAATGGACTTGATTGTTTTTTGCATTTTTCATGGCGGTGGCATGTTTGACTTAAGCTTAAAATGGTTTTTTATAATAATTGGCGTGTTCTCGCTTGTATTTTGTTTGTCTAGTGCACTTCGTTTAGCCAACGAATGTGGGAAATCGTGGAATCGTGAGTAAGTATAGTGGAGCAAGATCTCTGACCTAAAATCTTAAAGGTCAGATTATGGTAAGTTTTGGTGTGCAATACCAATTTCACCATTGATTCTTTCTATAGTTTGGTGGTGATTACCTAGTATACTGATAAGTTTATGTGAGTAGATAATGAATCCGAAAATAAATATTTTTTGTAATTTTCATATTAGGCAATTAGGGGCGATTAAATGGCGCGTTCCCTGGGCGATTTGGAGGCGATTTAAGGGCGGGTAGAGCGGCAAAAAAATGACGGCAGCAAATCGCCCAAATGTTGCATTTGAAATAGCCCCCTAATTGCCAGCAACTTGCTGGCAAATTGAAGGGTAATTAGCGCATCCGAGTTGGCAAATAGCCCCCCGTTAGCCAGCAACTTGCCCTTTTTGACTGGCTTATATAGCTGGTCGATGCAATGTCTGAACATTTTAAACTTATCGACTAATTTTCTCCTAATATTGTGACATCCGTCATAAATATTAATGTCGAATGGCATCATCAAAGTAGCCAACTGTGCGGCACAATTGCTATTATTCTTCAAGTGCATTTTGGATATATTCTCTCTGGTGCGACGAAAAACATGCCGAGAGGACCAGTAACGTAAAACAATGCGTTTCCGAATTGCGTGATTGAGTATTTTGAGAAACATTTCATAAAAAGAATTCGTCAAGCATTCATTTAAACTACAAGTCACTCGCCTTTTACACAAAAATCCTGGTTGTCAAGTGGATTGCACTGATTTAACATTTT
This sequence comes from Topomyia yanbarensis, assembly GCF_030247195.1. Lineage (NCBI taxonomy): Eukaryota > Metazoa > Arthropoda > Insecta > Diptera > Culicidae > Topomyia > Topomyia yanbarensis. The sequence continues at coordinate 364,465,218 of NC_080672.1, forward strand.
CTAGCAGAAATTGAAATCAAACACGTCTAGTGGCCTGCTCTTCTGCTAGAAAATGCAACCCCAGTGCAATCAACTGTCCCGGTGTTTTTAAATGAAAAACGCCATTAGTAAACTTTGCAGCCAAATGGACGATTTTTCTCTCCGCGTGTCTTTACATTAAAAACATCGTCTTTTTGCATTACGAGCAATTGCCATCTGCATGATCATTCTCAGGGATAGACCGTTCCCAAGACGGATACAGGTGTGCACATAAGTTTTATTCCATAATTGTTCTAATCGGTAGATCCGAGATGAAGCTTGGCCATTTCTCACTTTTCATCGTGCGCCAAAGAATCAGGATGCACGTTCGGATGTTTATGTTTACTTCAAGGGCCCCGGCCGCCATGCTTAATTTTGCAAGTATAATACTAATACACTCAAAAGTGTCAAATGTTCCCACCTTTCTCTCCATCTTGGACCGTTCCATCATCAAATTATAGTCGTCAATTATGATCTTGTCAAACTGCAAATGACGTGAAAACCAGTGATACCAGATAAGATATAAGCATACCTAAAGCGAGAATTTTGGTTTTACGATTGGCAAGTTCGACATTGCGTAAAAACTACTTCACTTCCCAAAAAAAAAAGAGATTATTAAAAACGAAATTAATTATAACATAATGTTTTGAATATCGAAACTAGTGCCTGTGATAGTTTTTCAGATTCTGCTTGCAAGCATGTTGATTTATAAAGCAAATAGCCTGCCCATTTGGACCTTCCAGGTTGCAGAATGGGTAATTCGACAGTTTGCACGACACCACCCGCGTTACAATTTAGTATGGTCAAACTGGCGTCGAAAAGTGTCAACCAAGTTTATCTGACGTATGCTTAATCATCATTAGCGTTAGAATGTTCGTCTTTGGTTGGGTTTAAAGTTTGTTTATTGTATAACTTTCACTCTACAACTTGATGGTAAATGTAAACATGGTCCGAGTTACTGATACGGTTCATGAGTTGGTCGAAATCATGAAGGGTTCGAGACAGCGGAGCACACGATAAAAAAGAGGTTTGGTAAAACCAACACTCTTGAGGATTTGGCCAAAATTCTGACATAGGAACGCTCCCGTAAACCGCAAAAATGAAAATGCAGCCGTAAGTCTTCTGACATCAAACAAAAAGCTTTCTGATCGCGATATTGCTAAAAAATTAGCAATAGCATAGGGACACACTTATTTTTTTTTCTGCAGAATCTCAGCTTTTTTCGCGTCTTTTGCCGAAATCTCAACAGCTGAGATCTCAGTAAACATTTTTTTGGCTGGGATCTCAGTAAAAGTGACGTTTGATGATAACTGAGATCCGGAAAATATTTCACCCCAAATCAGCAAACAAATCTCATTTTACCGAGATATCAGTTTCTAAATTTGCTGACTACTGTAGGGAAATTGTCGAGCCGAATTGAGTGTGTACAGCAAATAAAGAGGACAAAAACATCAGATTTCTTTTAAAAAAACGCTCCCATCTTTGTACAACATACGTGCCAGAGTACCGAAACAATGTATTTTAATGAATTTAAGGTTGGACAGAGAATGGGCAAAAATCGAAAACGAAAAAAAGCAGTTTTTTCCCACGCCGTGTGTTAGATATTCATAAAAATCAATCAGCTTATGTAGAATGTTGTTACAGTACTGCTGATTGATTTTTATGAAGATCTAACACACGGTGTGGAAAAAATGGCTTTTTTCGTTTTCGATTTTTGCCCATTATCTCTCTAACCTTAATGTCAGTTCGGTAAAAAGCTCTTGGTATGGCAACAATATGTTCATGTGGCATCATTGGTGTAGATTACAGGAACAAATGCACCCGAAAATGACTTTTATCTGTGTATCGAAAACAGAATATTACCCCGTTTCTTGGTCCATATCTTAATTTTTTTGTTTTGATTATTGGTTTTGTTAACAATATGCATACGTAGTTAAATCTTTATGTATAACTTTAATACAACATATTGCAACAAAAGCTTCAACAGTACTTTTACTCAGAGCACTCGCGACCCTTTTGAAAACGCTAGCGATTGTCAAAACGAATAATCAGGATCTAGACCAATAAATAGCTTTGTATTGTCACTTCTTCTCGTAGAGCTTTACTCGCTTTCATTCGCTGCAAGATTTAACCCAGTTTCACGCGTTCACTGTGATCCAAGATCTAAGAATCGGCTTTAAAGTACTTAGAAATACATGTTCCATAACGAAAAGTGAAACCAATAACTTCCGACAAACTTCTTTTAACTAGTATTTACGCGATAACCGAATATGACAATCCTTGACAGTTCTAGAAAATGGAAAATGTTATAGACTACACGTTTACAAACTGTAGAAGTCACTAAATCGAAATTAGCAGAAGAATAACCACAGAATTTTCGAACGCCGAAATTTATTCTAAACCTTCTGATCTGGCAGGCAATTTGTAGATGTGGAGAAACGGTTCAACTTCTGTTTTCTATTACCAATTCTGTGTAATCACTAACACAATTTTGTGATATTTAAATGAAACTATTTTCAAGACTGGCCGTGGCCTGGTGGAACAGGATCGTAACATTGTCCTCTACATTGAACATCGGATGCGAAGTCGATCTTGCAAAACCATTGGGACTGGCTAAGATTACTTACAAATCACAGATTTGAGCAAGTGAAGTAATCCGAAGAAAATCACTTAGCACTGATGCCTGATATCTTTTAATTCGCGTAAAATTTACTAAATGTATCATTAATGACATCACCAAAATAACTAGAAACTATAATTATGGATAAGCTCAATAATTTCAGCATCACTAGCTTCCGACACATGGAAGAGAATACATGACGCTTACTTTCTCTTTGCCGTAGGGTAAGGTAGGTGTAAGGCCCACTTTTTATGATGATTTCGGTTACACTTCTTAAGTCAATTCGTCACTTCATTAGCCTTTTTGAGGTTCTCAAGGCGTTTACATTATTGTACAGACATGCATCAATTCTCTTCACTCTTCACACTCTTTTTCGGGCACGCTCTTCTTCCCTTTCAGGCAGACCCTCGGTGTATTATAGAGTCCGGTGCTGAGGAATGCGCAACACTGCATAAAATGATGACTACTTCTTTGTTTCTGGCAATCACTGTTTTCGCTGTAACTTTGAGTGAATTGACGACTTATTGTTCCATGGCTTACAGCACTTTATTTATAATACTCTTCCATGTAATTTATTGTACATTGTTACAAAAAAAGCATAATAAACTGAATAAAGTGTCTTGTTTAGTCTATTGAAATATTTTGATAAAATTATTTTTATCAATACAATTACTTTGCACGATTTGTGCCATTTGCTTGCTCGATTGGTTGATTTGGCTTCACTCTGTGCGAAAATTTAAACATAAACAACGCCTTCGATTTCGACGACGCCCGCTCGTCAAATGTTTACATTGTAGCCTCTCATAGTAATAGACCAGCGGAGGTATTTTTATCGAGCCAAACAGTCACAATCCGGAGCCAAACAAGCATGCAAACAAGCAGAACAAGTTTCGCGATTTTATTTAAAAAATGTATTTTGTTATTCACTGTAGGATACACTTTTCATGTCCGTATTACTATTTTACAATGGTATTTAGAAAGATATTTATTGTAATCTATATAACAGCATTAAAAGCATTTTATTTATGCACTTTTACATGAACTTTGTGTTTTTATAGAAATTGGATACTTTTTTGCTTTCCTTTGTTTCTTGTTGCTCGGTATCAAGCGTATAACTTCTCTTATGATTCATATATTAAACCTCTTGAAAAAATATTTTGTAAAGACGCTGAATCCCTCTGGATAAAGACTCGCCATCTCTATCTTATTCTTATTATTTATCAGTAAGTGTCATTCCAATCGAGCACGAGACCTGTCAAAAGCCCTCATTCCGAAGAAATCGCTTCGAATCCTTCTGAAACGAGGGCCATTGACAGGTCTCGTGCCCGATTGGAATGACACTGACAGATAAATGGTAAACAAACGATTGACGCGTCCAGTCTTTATCCAGAGGGATTCAGCGTCTTTATTATTTTGATAGTAACAGATGATCGAATACATTCGAGCACGTTCGAGCTTGCACATTTTTGGGTGATGCCAGTTTAACATGCTTGTTTTTCTAGTTGCCAGTTTTGCGGTTTTTACATCCGCGAGTCTATTACTATGAGTGTTTATAATTGTTGAATAGTAAAGTATCGGACAAAATACTAAGGCAACCTAATACACAATACAAAATTAGTCATTTTCTATAAAATATTCGTTGAATATCGAGTTATTTTTACACAAATCAATTAATTTATTATCGAATTTTATTAATAACTTGAGGATAGAACATATCCACCGCCTTTACATTGAAAGTAAAAGAAATTTTTGAACTTCGAAAATCAGCGACAAAACAATAAGACCTCACAGCACTGGGGGAATAAAGTTTGTATTTGAAAAGCACTGGCGGTGGCTTGTTTACTTTGTCAGTTGTGTGAGTTCGAGTGCAACGGTTGCTCATCTGTTACATTCGAACTCACGTAACTCCCATGTAAACAAACCACCGAGAAAAACGTCAAACGAACTTCATCCGGCTCATTTTGTGAGGTTATTTCGGTTGGTGTCAGAGGGGGAACAACTTGACAGCTCCTATACAAATCGTTGAAACCACTTTTTTGGGTCTGTGGGTCTAAAATGGCGGATCAATCTTTATTGAAGAGCAATTTCTAAAAAAAGCGTAAACTTGTTCACAGTGAACATTGTCATGTTCAATTTTTTTTAATTTCGATAATTCATTTTAAAGACTTTTTGGGGGTTTGGTGTTGTTTTGTTATAAAAATAACGCATCTTTATTCCAATGCATTACTATTAAATGATTCATGATTTTTTGAAATCATCGGTGTACAAACAAGCGGCGCTCATGCTAGTTAGTGAGCACCAGCTCTCAAGATATTAGGTAGTAATATTTGTATTGCAATGTAAACAACACACACAATGATACTGGACTGTTTTTCTCCCTCTCCGATAAAAAATGAGCTGTCATCACTTCTGAATTTCGTGGAAACCTTTTCACCGTAAATGTCGCAGCGCCTATCAGTTAGATGCTGTGCTGTCAGAAATAAACAATCGAAGTCTAGCCCGCTTTTGTTAAAAATGATAATCACGAAACTAAATGTATTTAAGAATTAATGACAAACTTTTTTTATGCGAAAGATGTTTCAAGGGCGATGGGAGATGGAAAAGTTCACACTAGAAGCGCACTCAAATCAAATCATGCATTTTACATTTTACATTCGGCACAATTTGTAATCCTTTCATGAAACTCCAAAATGACGAATTAACTTGTTTGTATTTATATTAAATTATTACGCTGTTTTGAAATGATCGTCTTCATTACCTCTTCCGAATGTAAATAAAGAAAACAGGTTCGTAAAAGACGTCACGGAATAATTTTCTCGCATAGAAATTTACAGTATCACAATTAGGGGACGGCATTCTATGGTGGCGACATCATTCGAAACACGGTGGTTTCAAGCAACTTAGGCCAAACGTCAAGTTGCGGGAGGGTTGGTTGGTGTAAAACCTAATTACTGGTGTCCGCCGGTAGATGACATAATTTTAATCATAACGTGGTTGCTGGTGGGGCAAGAGTAATTTAAGCGCCGCGGTGTTCTTATTGTTTTGTACGTAACTGTATGTGTAAGTCGTGCAACCATGCTTTCATTCAACGCAAGCTTTCATTGGTTCCCGATTATTGCACAAAGTGAACGTGCCACAACGAATCAGACGAATCATAGTAGACACTGACACAAAGTAAGCGATTACAATTTTTGTTTTATTTTTTTATCAACATTAAAAACCTCAATCTTTCTTGAAATGGATATAATTGAACGATATAAAAGTGAATGGGTCGAATTTTCCATTCAGCACGACTCGCATCAGGTTCATTTTCAACCATAAAAATGAGCCTAGCTTTTTTACAACTCTGCTAATGAGTGCAGTCAGCTTATAAAAGAGAACCGAATTTTGTAAACTCTGTCAAAAACTCGATAAATTTAATCATCTACCTGACCGGTTTTTTTGTAAACCTTTTCACCGAAACTCTGCTCACAGGACGAATAAGAATTATTTATTCAGGACTGACGGGACAAAATCAACATCCGTTTAACACTATGGGAAAGATCGCCTCTGTTATATAATGAGTAAACAGTACGGTTGTTCCTTCTAATGCAACCGAGCGCGTTTTTTCCTTAGTGTAGCAACAGTAAAATTATTTAGAGGTTTTTGTTTTTTTACCAAAAAGTCAAATAAAGTCAAAACTAGAAAACCAGATCGTATTCCATGGTTTCAACACGATCTTTGCTGTATCAATCGTGAAGCCATCTCCTGGTAGTGCCCTTCCTTTTGTACTTGTCGCAACCGTTTTTCATAACCGTTTTCTCTTCTGGCATTCTGCCAACAGACCCAGTCCATCGTAGTTGACAGATTTCCGCAAAACGTACTGGTAATCGACTAACAGCGAGGAAAATTAGTTTGCAAAAGAAAATAAATTCCAATTCCCAATCGCTCGGTTCCACCGCGTCTAAAAGTTTCAATAAACATGCCCACAGCGACATTTCCTCGTCCCACCTGCAGTTATGGCAATTTCCTTCCCAGCAGTACCACCTACCTTCTTCTACCGAAAACAGAAACTCACAGGGGGGTCAGCGTCAGCGGCAAGATCGTGACAGTAGACTGCACCTGCTGGGAGTACATATGCCCGTATGTATGTCTGTGCATCTTCGAGTTCTTGCGCGGCCATGAAAATTCATTCTGCCCATCGTCCCTCGATCGAGCCTGACGGCGGCCGCAACCGCAGTTCCAATTCCAATATCACGGTTGTTATCGCGTTTGTTCCGTTCGTGTTTCACGTCTGCTACCTGCCGCGATCCGAAATAAGTTCGGCGGCTGCCAAACCGAATTCGTTTAGTCGTTGTTTTGACAGTCGTTTGTTTCTTTTTTTCTTTTTTCTTTCAGGAACTCCAGTACGGTACAGCAGATCCAGCAGCAGTCGAACCTGAAAATGTGATAGCCAAACGGGATAACAGTGTAAATAGTGTCAACGGCAATAGCCATGTGATCAATAGTGTTAGTGGTGCAGTGCAAAGGCCCAGTTCGCCCGCTTCCTACCCGACACGGTTCGATAAGGCCTACTACGACTATCAGAATGGGCAGCTGTCGGTGACGGGTACACCGAAGCCGCCTACGACCGAGCTGGACGATCTGCTAATCAGTGTCAAAACCACCAAGGGCTACCACGACACCCGGCTGGAGATGATCATCAAAACGTGGTACCAGCTGGCGAAGGAACAGGTAGGGGGACAGTTCGTCATAATTTTTCGTGTTTTTTTTTGTTTAGCACTTTTCCACAGCACTACGTATAGGTAGTATCTTTAGACGAGAGAGGCAAGTTTGGCTTGAATCCATTGCTTGGTTTTGTTTTGTTTTGTTCTTGACTGACGCAAAACCCGCAGCAATTGTTCCGCACCGTGAAGCAGAAAGGCTACAACACCGCAAAGACTTTGTGCATTCCGAGCACGGCTGGGAGTCTTTGTGGTTTGTGCTAAGTAAATGAACGGAACAAACAGATTTCCTGTGGTTCATTATTCTGCTGGTGGCACAGGGTTCAGGCTTAAAGCTAAGCAATGTTTTTTTTACTTAAATATTCGAGCAAATTTACCAATGTTGACGAATGACATAATTAATTTTGACAGACTTCAACGTATCGGGTAAGCATTTGAATTCGCCCTCTGGTAACTTTATTCGAGAAGATATGGAACTTGATAGCGACCAACATGTTAGAGATTTGTTCAAATTGATCCTTGTTTTACCTTAGAGGCCAGTGGTTTAAGTCACAGGGATTTGACTCTTATCCCAGCAAAATGATAGAGGACAAGGTTGTTAGAGGGAATCTTCAAAATAATTTTTATTATTTTACGCAAGAAATGAAAAGCAAAAAGTTTAACAACGTATCTTTAACGTCAGCTGCATCAGGAAAAAAACAGAAAACAGCACATGGCTTAATGACCATATTGAAATACTTTTTTTTTATTCAAGCTTCTTTATAATTAAACCATTTATCTTAGCGCACTTGAATTTCTTTGAGATAAGTACTCCCTTTTCAAGCCTTCGTGTCAGAAGCACTTGCCGCCGCATTTGTCCCTTTTTTAGCCTCTCTTTCTACAGTACCCAACCCAGTTAAAACCTTTCCTACCTTTTTATTTTCTGCTTTCCTGCCTCTGGAGCGTCCTTTTTTGTCCGAGAGAAGAAGTACCTGCCAGCATCTTTGCTTTCGCTTATTTCTTTTGATTAGCGTCAGCAAGATGACACAAAAAAATGAAAACTTTAATTACGTACACGTGCACTGCTTTTTTTTGCACTTCCTTCGTCATTTGTAAGGGCTCGTGGGGCACTAATAAAATTATTTTAATTTGTGTTTTTGAGCAACCACGGATCAAGTGGGGTCTGGTACTCTTTATTGGTAAACGTGAACACTTTGAATTCGTTGGCTTCGGTGGATTTTTCAATAGTTTGGCGGCATAGTTGCAATTTAATTTGACCGAACTACTTCGATTCCTTTGAATATGAGAAAGATTGCGTGATTGAGTATGAGAACTATAAGAATAGTACAAAATTTCAATCAGAAAATCTTAACAAAACATTATCAAAAGTATGTCTCCCATTGAAACTGGTTATAGTTTATTTCAACTACTAGCGAGACTAAATTTAGACAACAATTTGATACAAAATTGCATTCTGTTGTTGAATCACTCTGATCGGGATGCATACAAAGACGAGTATGAACATGTGAACTAGAATGTGCACGAGAATAAAAATCAATGGGGATGAATTCGAGAATCAGTATGAGGACGAGTACGAATACGAGTACGAAAACGACTGTGATAACTAGTACGAGAAAGAGTATACGAACGAGCATGAGAACGAGTGTTAGTAGGAGGACCAGTTTGAGAACGAATATGAGAACAAGTACAACAAAGAGTACGAGAGCGAGGATGAGAACGGGTACGAAAGCGAGTTCGGGAACGAGTACGTGAGCAAGTACGCGAAAGAGTACGATAACGAGTATATGAATGAGTACGAAAACGAGAAGGAATACAAGAACAAATAAAAGAACGAGTACAAAAACGAATATGAGAACAAATAAGAGAGCGAGTACGAGAACAAATGTGAGAATGACTGCAAGAACGTGTACGTGGACGAATACAAGGAGTACGAGAGCGTACACGAGAACGATTACGAGAGCGAGTATAAGAACGAGTTAAAGAACGAGTACAAGAACGAGTATTGGAAAGAGGATATGATCAGCTACGAGAAAGAGTACGAGAACAAGTAAAAGAACGAGCGGCGGGAACGAGTACGAGAACAAGTATAGTAATAGAATATAGAAACGATTATGAGAACGAAGACGAGAACGAGTAAAAGAACGAGTACAAGCACGTGAATAAGTAAGAGTGCGAGTACTAGAACGAGTGTGAGAACGAGTACGAGAACATGTGCGAGGACGAGTACAAGAACGAGTACGAGAACGAGTACGAGAGAGAGTACGGGAATGAGCAAAAGAACGAGTACAACAACGAGTAAAACAACGAGTACAAGAACGAACATGAGAACAAGTATGAGAGCGAGTACAAGAACGGGTATTGGAAAGAGGACGTGATCAGCAACAAGAAAGAGTTCGAGAACAAGTAGAAGAAATCAAACATCATATATCCAATATCGAAAATCCAAAATCCAAGACCCAAATCCAACATCTAAAATCCAAAAAATAATATCGGAATTTGATAATCGACGATCGAAAATTGAAAGTTAAAATCGGCAAACGACAATCGATAATCGATTATCAAAAATAAAAAATTAGAAATCAAAAATCAAAACTCAAAAATCAAAAATCAAAAAATCAAAAAATCAAAAAATCAAAAAATCAAATAGGGTGGATGTACCAATAGTCGCATGCTTAAGGAAAACTTTTGTTAAAAAATCGACGAATAGACCTATGAACAATCTTAATATATTAAACGAAAGCTTTCAATCCCTACTACATAGGAAAAATATAAAGGTGGTTTAATAACCAATTTATGTATTTAATACCGCTTGTACCACTATAGGAACACATGTACCAATAGTGGTGCAATCGCTAATTTCGGTTCCCATTGTTGCAAATCCCATTGAATTCTTATGGGACTTGCAACTATAGGTACATTAGATCAACTATAGGTGCAAGAGAGCTCAATTTTCGAAGAAAATCATTTTTTCAATAGTTATTTAAGCAAATTTCAAGAATAACAGTTTTATTGTCGCATAATTTTAGTGCGATAAATCGATAAAAAAAATATTTGTTGATGGTTGGTATCTTAGTTAGGCGTATAACCCACTGCTGCAACTATTGGTACACCTCAACTATAGGAGCACCCACCCTAATCAAAAATCAAAAGTCAAAAACCAAAAAACCAAAAAACCAAAAAACCAAAAAACCAAAAAACCAAAAAACCAAAAAACCAAAAAACCAAAAAACCAAAAAACCAAAAAACCAAAAAACCAAAAAACCAAAAAACCAAAAAACCAAAAAACCAAAAAACCAAAAAACCAAAAAACCAAAAAACCAAAAAACCAAAAAACCAAAAAACCAAAAAACCAAAAAACCAAAAAACCAAAAAACCAAAAAACCAAAAAACCAAAAAACCAAAAAACCAAAAAACCAAAAAACCAAAAACCAAAAAACCAAAAAACCAAAAAACCAAAAAACCAAAAAACCAAAAAACCAAAAAACCAAAAAACCAAAAAACCAAAAAAACCAAAAAACCAAAAAACCAAAAAACCAAAAAACCAAAAAACCAAAGAACTAAAAAACCAAAAAACCAAAAAACTAAAAAACCAAAAAACCAAAAAACCAAAAAAACCAAAAAAAAACAAAAAAACCAAAAAGCCAAAAAACCAAAAAACCAAAAAACCAAAAAACCAAAAAACCAAAAAACCAAAAAACCAAAAAACCAAAAAACCAAAAAACCAAAAAACCAAAAAACCAAAAAACCAAAAAACCAAAAAACCAAAAAACCAAAAAACCAAAAAACCAAAAAACCAAAAAACCAAAAAACCAAAAAACCAAAAAACCAAAAAACCAAAAAACCAAAAAACCAAAAAACCAAAAAACCAAAAAACCAAAAAACCAAAAAACCAAAAAACCAAAAAACCAAAAAACCAAAAAACCAAAAAACCAAAAAACCAAAAAACCAAAAAACCAAAAAACCAAAAAACCAAAAAACCAAAAAACCAAAAAACCAAAAAACCAAAAAACCAAAAAACCAAAAAACCAAAAAACCAAAAAACCAAAAAACCAAAAAACCAAAAAACCAAAAAACCAAAAAACCAAAAAACCAAAAAACCAAAAAACCAAAAAACCAAAAAACCAAAAAACCAAAAAACCAAAAAACCAAAAAACCAAAAAACCAAAAAACCATAAAACCATAAAACCATAAAACCATAAAACCATAAAACCATAAAACCATAAAACCATAAAACCATAAAACCATAAAACCATAAAACCATAAAACCATAAAACCATAAAACCATAAAACCATAAAACCATAAAACCATAAAACCATAAAACCATAAAACCATAAAACCATAAAACCATAAAACCATAAAACCATAAAACCATAAAACCATAAAACCATAAAACCATAAAACCATAAAACCATAAAACCATAAAACCATAAAACCATAAAACCATAAAACCATAAAACCATAAAACCATAAAACCATAAAACCATAAAACCATAAAACCATAAAACCATAAAACCATAAAACCATAAAACCATAAAACCATAAAACCATAAAACCATAAAACCATAAAACCATAAAACCATAAAACCATAAAACCATAAAACCATAAAACCATAAAACCATAAAACCATAAAACCATAAAACCATAAAACCATAAAACCATAAAACCATAAAACCATAAAACCATAAAACCATAAAACCATAAAACCATAAAACCATAAAACCATAAAACCATAAAACCATAAAACCATAAAACCATAAAACCATAAAACCATAAAACCATAAAACCATAAAACCATACAACCATACAACCATACAACCATACAACCATAAAACCATAAAACCATAAAACCATAAAACCATAAAACCATAAAACCATAAAACCATAAAACCATAAAACCATAAAACCATAAAACCATAAAACCATAAAACCATAAAACCATAAAACCATAAAACCATAAAACCATAAAACCATAAAACCATAAAACCATAAAACCATAAAACCATAAAACCATAAAACCATAAAACCATAAAACCATAAAACCATAAAACCATAAAACCATAAAACCATAAAACCATAAAACCATAAAACCATAAAACCATAAAACCATAAAACCATAAAACCATAAAACCATAAAACCATAAAACCATAAAACCATAAAACCATAAAACCATAAAACCATAAAACCATAAAACCATAAAACCATAAAACCATAAAACCATAAAACCATAAAACCATAAAACCATAAAACCATAAAACCATAAAACCATAAAACCATAAAACCATAAAACCATAAAACCATAAAACCATAAAACCATAAAACCATAAAACCATAAAACCATAAAACCATAAAACCATAAAACCATAAAACCATAAAACCATAAAACCATAAAACCATAAAACCATATAACCATAAAACCATATAACCATAAAACCATAAAACCATAAAACCATAAAACCATAAAACCATAAAACCATAAAACCATAAAACCATAAAACCATAAAACCATAAAACCATAAAACCATAAAACCATAAAACCATAAAACCATAAAACCATAAAACCATAAAACCATAAAACCATAAAACCATAAAACCATAAAACCATAAAACCATAAAACCATAAAACCATAAAACCATAAAACCATAAAACCATAAAACCATAAAACCATAAAACCATAAAACCATAAAACCATAAAACCATAAAACCATAAAACCATAAAACCATAAAACCATAAAACCATAAAACCATAAAACCATAAAACCATAAAACCATAAAACCATAAAACCATAAAACCATAAAACCATAAAACCATAAAACCATAAAACCATAAAACCATACAACCATAAAACCATAAAACCATAAAACCATAAAACCATAAAACCATAAAACCATAAAACCATAAAACCATAAAACCATAAAACCATAAAACCATAAAACCATAAAACCATAAAACCATAAAACCATAAAACCATAAAACCATAAAACCATAAAACCATAAACCAAAACACCAAAAAAACCAAAAAAAAAAACAAAAAACCAAAATCCATAGACCAAAAACCAAAAGCTTAAAACCAAATACCAAAAATCTCAAATTTAAAATCGATGAATCGATAATTCAATGAGTCGAAAAATCAATTAATCGATAAATTGCTAAATTAATAAATAGATGAATCGATGAATCAAAAATCAAAAATTAGAAATCAAAAAACAAAACACAAGAAACAATAAACAAAAACCAAAAAAAAAAAAACAATAGCCAAAAACCAAAAAAAAATCACAAATTTAAAATCGATGAAACGATAAAGCAATGAATCGATAAATCGATTAATTGTTAAATCGATAAATCACAATAAAAAAATCGAAGAATCGAAAAATTACAAAATCAAAAATTTAAAGTATCCAAAAATTTAAACATCGAAAAATTAAAAAATCGAAAAGTCGAATGATCCAAAAATCGAAAAATCAAGAGAATGAAAAATCGAAAAATATAAAAATTGGAATATCAAAAAATCGAAAAATCAAAAGATCAAAAAATCGAAAAATCAAATGATCAAACAATCGAAAGATCGAAAAACCAAAAAGTCGATAAATCGAAAAATCAAAACGACGAAAAATCGAAAGATCGAAAAATCGAAAAATCAAAAGATCAAAAATCAAAAAATCCAAAGATCGAAAAATCAAAACGACGAAAAATCGAAAGATTGAAAGATCGAAATCAAATAAATCGAAAAATACAAAGGGTGGTAAATCGAAAAGTTTGAAAATCGGAAGGTCAAAACACCGATAAATCGAAAGATCAAGAGATCGAAAAATGGAAGTGTAGAAATAATTAAAAATCGATTGATCAAAAGATCGAAAAATCGAAAAAAAATCGAAATCGAAGAATCGAATGATCAAAAAAATCGAGAGATCACAAATTCGAAAAATCCAATGATAAAAAAATCAAAAGTTCGATAAATCAAAAAATTGAAAAATCGAAAGATCAAAATACCGAAAGACAAAAAATCGAAAAATCGAAAGATAAAAAATCAAAAAATCAAGAGATCAAAAGATCGAAAAATAAAAAAATCGAAGAATCGAAGTATAAAAAACGAGAGATCAAAAAATCGAAAAATCGAAAGAATAAAAATCGAAAGATCGAAAGGTCGAAGGACCGAAATCAAATAATCAAAAAATCAAATAAAAAAATCAAAAGATCAAGGGATCGAAAAATCGAAGTATAGAAAAAATTTAAAATCGATTGATCAAAAGATCATAAAATTGAAAAATCAAGAAATCGAAGATCGAAAGATAAAAAAAAACGAGAGATAAAAAAATCGAAAAATGGAAAAATTAAAAAATCGAAAGATTAAAACACCGAAAAATCGAATGACAAAAAAAGTCGAAAAATCGAAAGGTGGAAAGAACGAAAAATCGAAAAATCAAGAAATAGAAAAATACAAAAATCGAATAATCGAATGATAAAAAATCGAGAGATAAAAAATCGAAGAATTGAAAAATCTAAAAATCAAAACATCAAAAAATCAAAAGATCGGAAAATCGGAAAATTGAAAACCCGAAACATCAAAAATCGAAAGAAAGAAAAATTAAGAAATAGCAAAATCCAAAAATCGAATAGTCGAAAAATCTAAGAATCACAGAATTGAAATGAAAAAAATCGAAAATCGTGAATTGAATAGTCATGAAATCGAGAAATCGAAGAAAAACGAATATCCAAAATCGATAATAGGTGAACGAGAGTATGAGCAAGAGCAGGAGTAAGATTGAGAAACAAGCAGGAGCAAGATCAAGAGTGAGAGTATGATTAAGAGTAAGTAACATAGGAGATGCTGATGTTTTTGATTTCGTTTATATAGTTTTTAACCTTAAGGTCATTCGCCATTTTTGCTTAAGGATCAGAAAAATTTGCAGAACTTGGGGTACAGGTACACAGATACGCTTCGTATAAAATAATCGATTTACCAATGGCGTGTGCTCGTCCATCAAGAAGAATGGTTTTCAGATCAAAACACAAAATAATCTAAATGGGAATTGACTTTAGTAGCCTACTCAATGAAATTCTGAATCAGTAAAATCTAGCTTTGAACAAAGAAGTAAAATCAAGTCTTTTACACACCTAGAAAAAAAATGTAAATTTACATCTCCTGACCCTGACATATACGAGCATCAAAAATAACTTAGTCTTACGTTTGATTTTAATTTTACATGACGTTTAATTTCGTAAATCATGTAATTTTACTCCACATACAGCGTTTGTTCTGAATGGTAGGGAGTGTAATTTTACGTCATTGCGCATGTAAAGTATACGTTTCATGTAAAATTAAATGGAACACGGTAATGTTCCGTCATTTCGTAAATTACGGTTTGTTGATTTGTGTCATGTTTGCAATTACATCAACGATAAAATTCATATTTTTTTGGTGTGTAGGCTCTGAATCTTACATTGCCCTTGCAGTTTGCTATGGAATTTCAAATATTTAGCAGTTTTCCGAAAACGTTCCTTGCAGCATTGCTCTTCGACTTGAATTTCTATGTGTTGGTTGAAATTTTACCTTTTCGATTGGTTTGGCTTAATTAGAATTTGTACCATAAGGAAGCCACTTAGGGCGACTGATATTTAGTTTATTCAATGGGGATATTCGAAATGAGATCTAAATATATTTAAAAATATGTTATCGTATGTTTCAGTACTCGTCAATTACGGATTACACTGTTAAGTCTTGGTTTCTGTATCTTTTCGTACCTCTATAATTTTCTAGTGAATTGCATTTTCACTAAACAAGACAACTATTCAGAAATTGTCTAATATATCTCGAGTACCAATAGACCGTTTTGGGGAATGAAGAATGAAAATTCGGCTTTAAAAAAATATGCTGTTTCTGGTATTTTCTGATGCAGCAGACGTTGTAGAACGTTTTTTACAACACCTTTGCATGTAAAACAAGTAAGCCCCTGTGGCAGAAATCCTTCTCAAGTATAACCGATGGTGTCAAACGAAGTCCTGTATCCAGTTTCATAGAAAATCAATTAAAATCCGAACTGAAGCTTTAGGAGCTCGATTTTCTAATTTTTTTTATTAAGAATTGCTTGAATACTTCCACATGCATTATCAAATCTCAACCGATACAATGTTATTGAATTCCTGCTGTTATTGATATGTTTCAATAATTATGCATTTGACTCGAAAAGTACAATTTATTTATGGATTCTTGCAGGTCTATTACAAAGCTGGAAAACCTTTCATCCAAACGATAATGTTGGCAAAGAATTTGCATAATTTTTTTTATCAATTTAACAATAACACAATTTTGATCAGTAAGATTATATGAGTTTAATCGACGTCAAAAGCCTTCTGATATCACACAAGGAAGCCACTTGCAACCACTGATTTTTATCTTATTTAGTAATGATCTGTGTAACCACATTTCTCACTCTGTTTGATCGGAACTCTAATGTACGTTAAAATAGGATATCAATTTTTTCAGATAATGTCCAGGAAAGCATCGAAAATTTCACGGTAAAAAGAACACAAGTGTTGTTTGTATGCTCTTACCAACTTGAAATTTCAAAAGATATTTAGATCGTGTGCTCTTAGAAACTGGAAAAAAGCACACCACACACTACTAAATTTCAAGGTACTCTTAAGCGTTGTTTATGTACCCTTTTCAACTTATCAACTTCAAAATTTCTGCTTGTGTAGTTGTACACACAAGTTTCATGCGTGAATTCTTTGTAACTCCATATCTCACAAAAGTTTGAGTATAATCAATAATTCGAAAGGTGTAACTTACATACAATAAATGATACTGGCCTTATCGTCAACAAGTAAACAAACCAGTATTAGATCATTAGTTCACCCGGCACGACCATCGCTCAAGGAGAAATCTTTGACAAGGCTATCTCTTGACCACTAGAAAGATTTAGCAGAGATTAATGACAACCGCTGGCCAGCTGTACCTTGTTGAAGCTAGGGCGATTGGCGATACAGCTGAGACGACACGGCGCAACCCTGGGCCCGGAAAGTTGAAGATACGATCTCCAGCTGTTTCCAATTTAGCGCAGTCAGTGTTTCAACAACCTTTCGTCGGTTCTATTAATTTCGCCCCATTCACCGATGACGACGCTGTAGGAATCTGCAGCCTGCCAGAATTCATATACATATTTCTCTAAAGTCTTGTGGTCTACAAACACTCCGGGTTAGAGGAACGAGATCTCCGGGCGCGATCTGGAATCGATAATGACTCTCATCTATTTCAACGGACCGCAGCCGATTTGATTTATCGATTCTGTTGGTGTGGATCTGCGCCTCAAGATCCGTCCCGTCCGTGAAGGAGCGGTTGAAAGAGCGCACCAGCCGAAGCACCGTTGAGAGGTCGAGGAAAAAGATCACCGAATCATAACTCAATCTGCCACGGATGTGGCTGTGACGGCGGCGACGGTAGTGGCCGGAGAGGATCACTGGAAGATGATCGTCCTACATATATCTGAGAAATGATGTAGGCAAAATGGCATAACGAGAAAAGGTTCGTAACCACAACAAAGGGGACGCACGCCTGGTGGCAGGCAGTAGGCTGGGACACCCTCTGGGAAGTGTGAGGTTTTTTTTGTCACTTTCAAAACAAAAACAGAGCGGAACGCTCGGCTAATGAGATGGGAAGAAAGAAGGGAGAAAGCGAGAAACAAGATCAATAAACATTTTGGAAATAGATCCATCAGATAGTGGGAAAAGTAGAAAACCACACCCGCATATGCGCCCTCGAGGAGAGTTGAGTAATGTTAGGGAAATCTGAAACAGATGTAATGTAGCGTGTAATAGCGATGACAGCGTGTGATTTTTTTTTCGTGTAAGACACTGAACATTTTAGGGTGTCTACAAGCAGTAATTAAAGGCTGTTTGTTTTGAGAATTGCTTTGAAGTGGAAACGCATCAGTAAATATTTTCCTCTTGGCAATAATTGAATGTTTCTGGTGATGGATTGTGACAATTGTATGGAACAAAATGAGTTGTTGAATCCTTTGAAGGGTGAATTATTATTATGTCATTCACCCAGTTAGGCAGTTGTGAGGAAATGTAGGAAATTTGAGTTCCTACCATTTTCGACCACATACGAATTGAGTTATCTTCTCTTTCATTCTATGAATAGCACAGCATCTTTCCAGTAAACAAAGGCCTTTCAATCATAGCCCAATAGCACTTGGCTTCTCGGAATCCTAGCAGACAGATCAGTGTCTTAGCAAGTGAATGCTTCTGAGGGAGATCAGAGCACCGAATTCTCCAACTCCCCAATGCAGATTCAAACCACGTCACTGCAGTTGTCACTACCCTCATCGGTTGCACCAGTGAACTGCATCCCATCCACATTTGCATTTAACAAACTCCGTAAAAGCCCATTTCCATTTGGATCAGCATCGGCCTGCTACTGAGAGCTTTAATACCGATCGATCATGCATATCGATATTGAGACATCGATTTCTCCATTCTTCGAACTAAGTGAAAACTCTGTGTAATCATCAATATGCAATTACATATTACAAAATGAATGAGAAAACGTTTTCCTATGTATAGCTGTTCATACCTTCCTTCGAAAACTGAAACTAACTTCTCAGCCAGCTGGTGCCGGGTGCTGTTTGCTGGGTTTTGCAGGAAATGCAGAAAAAGGCACTAAACGAGATCAGACAGTCGGAGCACAAGACACGAGCTTTCCGTTCCGTTGCATTTTCTTCGCCCCTTCGTAGCCTGGAGCTCTGCAACGAAACGGACCGACACCGAACATGGCATGTAACACAGAATGCCACCCATCATAGCCAGCACAGCCCACAGACCCCAGAGCAGGGTGTAGGGGTTTTTTTAGCATACGGACACTCGTTGACGCAGTAGGCTGATCACTCATTGGGTCTGTACAAAAGGTAAAGAAAAGACGCATGAAGTGAAATATATATTTTTTAGTCTCAATCTTTTAAACGAAACTAGGTAGGCTAGTGATTCTGTGGATGCTGAAATCAATAGTGCGGTACCACTTCAAGTGTCATAACCAATTAGTACCAATCAGTGTCAGGACCGATTTCAGCTAAAGGCATTGGAATGTATTAACTATCATGTTATTTGAACGAATGTTTTTCACCATCCAATACACATCACTTTCGTTCCTAGCGTTTTTCTAGTAAAATTTTTGAAGCAGTGCTAAACATTCGGCATAGGGTGATGCCATATTCCGTCGGGGTAATCTGTATCAAATCTTCTAAATACAACCAAGATTTTGAGCTGCTGCGCGTTTCGTTGTGCCGTCGACTATTTTTTTAAACGACAACGAATATAAAGGCTTGCTTGAGTGACATCAGAAGGCTTCCGTCGTCGATGAACCGCCCTTCATGTAAATAATCAAATTGGTTTTATTTTTTCATTATATAAAACATTTTTAGAACAATGTCGATTATGATTAGGGGGTCAATTAGTCTTTATGGGTAGTAAAATAATTTGAAATTGGATATCGGAGCAATTAATTGTAGGGTGATGAGCCTATTTTCACCGTACTAAGCAAGGTGCCTCACTAATTCGGTAATTTCTTGCCTTACAATCAATGGAATGCGTAAAAATTGACATGAACCGCTTTGCTTCGTTGTTAAGAACTAATATAATAACTCAAATGCGTTGAAAACAGTAAAATTCTCGTGTTTGAGCACAATGAAAACTCGAATCGAGTGCCCCTATTGTTGCGCTACCATTTGACTCAACGCGTTGAATAAAGATGGCAGACACTGCTCTAACCAACGGCTTCAAATGGGTAGGGTGATAATAGAAACATGGTGCAAATAGGCTCATCACCCTATTAAACTAAGGGGAACAATCATACAACGATAAAAAAAACTAGCAATATTGTTCGATATACTAGGGGGAGTGATTGATATTTATTAGACTAGGGGAGTCAATTTGAACATTTTTTGAATAGTAGTACAATTGAGCATTTTTAGCAACAGTATTGAGTTTCTGCAATTAACCTTACTCTCACTTTTGATTTTTCGACTTTTCGATTTTTATATATTTCAATTTTTGAATTTTTAGATTATTTAACATTTCAATTTTTTGAATTTTTAAAATCTCGAATTTTAGAATCTTCGAATCTTCTTATTTTTGAATTCTCGAATCTACGAATTTACGAATTTACGAATTTACGAATTTACGAATTTACGAATTTACGAATTTACGAATTTACGAATTTACGAATTTACGAATTTACGAATTTACGAATTTACGAATTTACGAATTTACGAATTTACGAATTTACGAATTTACGAATTTACGAATTTACGAATTTACGAATTTACGAATTTACGAATTTACGAATTTACGAATTTACGAATTTACGAATTTACGAATTTACGAATTGACGAATTTACGAATTTACGAATTTACGAATTTACGAATTTACGAATTTACGAATTTACGAATTTACGAATTTACGAATTTACGAATTTACGAATTTACGAATTTACGAATTTACGAATTTACGAATTTACGAATTTACGAATTTACGAATTTACGAATTTACGAATTTACGAATTTACGAATTTACGAATTTACGAATTTACGAATTTACGAATTTACGAATTTACGAATTTACGAATTTACGAATTTACGAATTTACGAATTTACGAATTTACGAATTTACGAATTTACGAATTTACGAATTTACGAATTTACGAATTTACGAATTTACGAATTCACGAATTTACGAATTTACGAATTTACGAATTTACGAATTTACGAATTAACGAATTCACGAATTTACGAATTTACGAATTTACGAATTTACGAATTTACGAATTTACGAATTTACGAATTTACGAATTTACGAATTTACGAATTTACGAATTTACGAATTTACGAATTTACGAATTTACGAATTTACGAATTTACGAATTTACGAATTTACGAATTTACGAATTTACGAATTTACGAATTTACGAATTTACGAATTTACGAATTTACGAATTTACGAATTTACGAATTTACGAATTTACGAATTTACGAATTTACGAATTTACGAATTTACGAATTTACGAATTTACGAATTTACGAATTTACGAATTTACGAATTTACGAATTTACGAATTTACGAATTTACGAATTTACGAATTTACGAATTTACGAATTTACGAATTTACGAATTTACGAATTTACGAATTTACGAATTTACGAATTTACGAATTTACGAATTTACGAATTTACGAATTTACGAATTTACGAATTTACGAATTTACGAATTTACGAATTTACGAATTTACGAATTTACGAATTTACGAATTTACGAATTTACGAATTTACGAATTTACGAATTTACGAATTTACGAATTTACGAATTTACGAATTTACGAATTTACGAATTTACGAATTTACGAATTTACGAATTTACGAATTTACGAATTTACGAATTTACGAATTTACGAATTTACGAATTTACGAATTTACGAATTTACGAATTTACGAATTTACGAATTTACGAATTTACGAATTTACGAATTTACGAATTCACGAATTCACGAATTTACGAATTTACGAATTCACGAATTTACGAATTTACGAATTTACGAATTTACGAATTTACGAATTTACGAATTTACGAATTTACGAATTTACGAATTTACGAATTTACGAATTTACGAATTTACGAATTTACGAATTTACGAATTTACGAATTTACGAATTTACGAATTTACGAATTTACGAATTTACGAATTTACGAATTTACGAATTTACGAATTTACGAATTTACGAATTTACGAATTTACGAATTTACGAATTTACGAATTTACGAATTTACGAATTTACGAATTTACGAATTTACGAATTTACGAATTTACGAATTTACGAATTTACGAATTTACGAATTTACGAATTTACGAATTTACGAATTTACGAATTTACGAATTTACGAATTTACGAATTTACGAATTTACGAATTTACGAATTTACGAATTTACGAATTTACGAATTTACGAATTTACGAATTTACGAATTTACGAATTTACGAATTTACGAATTTACGAATTTACGAATTTACGAATTTACGAATTTACGAATTTACGAATTTACGAATTTACGAATTTACGAATTTACGAATTTACGAATTTACGAAATTACGAATTTACGAATTTACGAATTTACGAATTTACCAATTTACGAATTTACGAATCCACGAATTCGCGAATTTACGAATTTACGAATTTACGAATTTACGAATTTACGAATTTACGAATTTACGAATTTACGAATTTACGAATTTACGAATTTACGAATTTACGAATTTACGAATTTACGAATTTACGAATTTACGAATTTACGAATTTACGAATTTACGAATTTACGAATTTACGAATTTACGAATTTACGAATTTACGAATTTACGAATTTACGATTTCACGAATTTACGAATTTACGAATTTACGAATTTACGAATTTACGAATTTACCAATTCACGAATTTACGAATCCACGAATTCGCGAATTTACGAATTTTTGAATCTCGTGTTTTCGATTTTCTTCGATCTCGATTTTTCAATTTTACGTTTCGTTTTTATTTTTCAACTTTTGATTGTTTGATTTTTCGATTTTTGAAATACTAAATTTTCGATTTTCGAATTTTTTGAGAAATTGAAAATTCGAGGATTGAACATTTAATAAATTGCAAATTCAAAGAATTAAAAATTCAAAAAATTTAATTTTTTGAATTTTTAATTCTTTGAATTTTCAATTTATTAAATGTTCAATTCTCGAATTTTCAATTTCTCAAATTTTCAGTTTTTCCCAGTTACGATTTTTCAAATTGAAGCCTTTTAGAATTAATAATTTTTCGAATATGCAATTTTTCGAATTTTCAAATTTTTAAATATACAATGCTTCGAATTTATAATTTCTCGAATTTGCATTTTATGAATTCTCTATTAACCAAATTTCAATTTTTGGGTCTTAAATTTTTCAAATTTTCAACTTTTTGAATTTTCAATTTCACGAATATTCAATTTTTCGAATTTTTAATTTATCGAATTTTCGACTCCTGGAATTTTTGAATTTACAATTGATTAGAATCTTCAATTTCTCGAATCTAAAATTTTTCGAATTTTAAATCGATAATCGATAATCTATAATCGATAATCTATAATCGATATTCAATAATTGACAATCGACTATTAAAAATAAAAAATTAGGAATCAAAAATCTAATACCTAAGATTTAAAATTTTGGCAAACAATGAATCGAAGAATAGAAGAATCGAAAAATGGAAGAGTCGGAAAATCAAAAAATAAAAAATAAAAAAATCGAACAATTAAAACATTGAAAAATAGAAATCAGAAATCAAAAATCAAAAATCAAAAATCAAAAATCAAAAATCAAAAATCAAAAATCAAAAATCAAAAATCAAAAATCAAAATTCAAAATTCAAAATTCAAAATTCAAAATTCAAAATTCAAAATTCAAAATTCAGAATTCAGAATTCAGAATTCAGAATTCAAAATTCAAAATTCAAAATTCAAAATTCAAAAATCAAAATCGAAAATCGAAAATCGAAAATCGAAAATCGAAAATCGAAAATCGAAAATCGAAAATCGAAAATCGAAAATCGAAAATCGAAAATCGAAAATCGAAAATCGAAAATCGAAAATCGAAAATCGAAAATCGAAAATCGAAAATCGAAAATCGAAAATCGAAAATCGAAAATCGAAAATCGAAAATCGAAAATCGAAAATCGAAAATCGAAAAACGAAAATCGAAAATCGAAAATCGAAAATCAAAAATCGAAAATCGAAAATCGAAAATCGAAAATCGAAAATCGAAAATCGAAAATCGAAAATCGAAAATCGAAAATCGAAAATCGAAAATCGAAAATCGAAAATCGAAAATCGAAAATCGAAAATCGAAAATCGAAAATCGAAAATCGAAAATCGAAAATCGAAAATCGAAAATCGAAAATTGAAAATTGAAAATTGAAAATCGAAAATAGAAAATAGAAAATAGAAAATAGAAAATAGAAAATCGAAAATCGAAAATCGAAAATCGAAAATCGAAAATCGAAAATCGAAAATCGAAAATCGAAAATCGAAAATCGAAAATCGAAAATCGAAAATCGAAAATCGAAAATCGAAAATCGAAAATCGAAAATCGAAAATCGAAAATCGAAAATCGAAAATCGAAAATCGAAAATCGAAAATCGAAAATCGAAAATCGAAAATCGAAAATCGAAAATCGAAAATCGAAAATCGAAAATCGAAAATCGAAAATCGAAAATCGAAAATCGAAAATCGAAAATCGAAAATCGAAAATCGAAAATCGAAAATCGAAAATCGAAAATCGAAAATCGAAAATCGAAAATCAAAAATCGAAAATCGAAAAATCGAAAAATCGAAAAATCGAAAAATCGAAAAATCGAAAAATCGAAAAATCGAAAAATGAAAAATCGAAAAATGAAAAATCGAAAAATCGAAAAATCGAAAAATCGAAAAATCAAAAAATCGAAAAATCGAAAAATTGAAAAATTGAAAAATTGAAAAATTGAAAAATCGAGAAATCGAGAAATCGAGAAATCGAGAAATCGAGAAATCGAAAAATCGAAAAATCGAAAAATCGAAAAATCGAAAAATCGAAAAATCGAAAAATCGTAAAATCGAAAAATCGAAAAATCGAAAAATCGAAAAATCGAAAAATCGAAAAATCGAAAAATCGAAAAATCGAAAAATCGAAAAATCGAAAAATCGAAAAATCGAAAAATCGAAAAATCGAAAAATCGAAAAATCGAAAAATCGAAAAATCGAAAAATCGAAAAATCGAAAAATCGAAAAATCGAAAAATCGAAAAATCGAAAAATCGAAAAATCGAAAAATCGAAAAATCGAAAAATCGAAAAATCGAAAAATCGAAAAATCGAAAAATCGAAAAATCGAAAAATCGAAAAATCGAAAAATCGAAAAATCGAAAAATCGAAAAATCGAAAAATCGAAAAATCGAAAAATCGAAAAATCGAAAAATCGAAAAATCGAAAAATCGAAAAATCGAAAAATCGAAAAATCGAAAAATCGAAAAATCGAAAAATCGAAAAATCGAAAAATCGAAAAATCGAAAAATCGAAAAATCGAAAAATCGAAAAATCGAAAAATCGAAAAATCGAAAAATCGAAAAATCGAAAAATCGAAAAATCGAAAAATCGAAAAATCGAAAAATCGAAAAATCGAAAAATCGAAAAATCGAAAAATCGAAAAATCGAAAAATCGAAAAATCGAAAAATCGAAAAATCGAAAAATCGAAAAATCGAAAAATCGAAAAATCAAAAAATCGAAAAGTCAAAAAATCAAAAAATCGAAAAATCGAAAAATCGAAAAATCGAAAAATCGAAAAATCGAAAAATCGAAAAATCGAAAAATCGAAAAATCGAAAAATCGAAAAATCGAAAAATCGAAAAATCGAAAAATCGAAAAATCGAAAAATCGAAAAATCGAAAAATCGAAAAATCGAAAAATCGAGAAATCGAGAAATCGAAAAATCGAAACATCGAAACATTGAAAAATCGAAACATCGAAACATCGAAAAATCGAAAAATCGAAAAATCGAAAAATCGAAAAATCGAAAAATCGAAAAATCGAAAAATCGAAAAATCGAAAAATCGAAAAATCGAAAAATCGAAAAATCGAAAAATCGAAAAATCGAAAAATCGAAAAATCGAAAAATCGAAAAATCGAAAAATCGACAAATCGACAAATCGAAAAATCGAAAAATCGAAAAATCGAAAAATCGAAAAATCGAAAAATCGAAAAATCGAAAAATCGAAAAATCGAAAAATCGAAAAATCGAAAAATCGAAAAATCGAAAAATCGAAAAATCGAAAAATCGAAAAATCGAAAAATCGAAAAATCGAAAAATCGAAAAATCGACAAATCGAAAAATCGAAAAATCGAAAAATCGAAAAATCGAAAAATCGAAAAATTGAAAAATTGAAAAATCGAAAAATCGAAAAATCGAAAAATCGAAAAATCGAAAAATCGAAAAATCGAAAAATCGAAAAATCGAAAAATCGAAAAATCGAAAAATCGAAAAATCGAAAAATCGAAAAATCGAAAAATCGAAAAATCGAAAAATCGAAAAATCGAAAAATCGAAAAATCGAAAAATCGAAAAATCGAAAAATCGAAAAATCGAAAAATCGAAAAATCGAAAAATCGAAAAATCGAAAAATCGAAAAATCGAAAAATCGAAAAATCGAAAAATCGAAAAATCGAAAAATCGAAAAATCGAAAAATCGAAAAATCGAAAAATCGAAAAATCGAAAAATCGAAAAATCGAAAAATCGAAAAATCGAAAAATCGAAAAATCGAAAAATCGAAAAATCGAAAAATCGAAAAATCGAAAAATCGAAAAATCGAAAAATCGAAAAATCGAAAAATCGAAAAATCGAAAAATCGAAAAATCGAAAAATCGAAAAATCGAAAAATCGAAAAATCGAAAAATCGAAAAATCGAAAAATCGAAAAATCGAAAAATCGAAAAATCGAAAAATCGAAAAATCGAAAAATCGAAAAATCGAAAAATCGAAAAATCGAAAAATCGAAAAATCGAAAAATCGAAAAATCGAAAAATCGAAAAATCGAAAAATCGAAAAATCGAAAAATCGAAAAATCGAAAAATCGAAAAATCGAAAAATCGAAAGATCGAAAGATCGAAAAATCGAAAAATCGAAAAATCGAAAAATCGAAAAATCGAAAAATCGAAAAATCGAAAAATCGAAAAGTCGGAAAGTCGAAAAATCGACAAATCGAAAAATCGAAGATCGTTAAACGAAAAACGAAAATCGAAAATAGAAAATCGAAAATCGAAAATCGAAAATCGAAAATTTAAATTTGGAAATCGAAAATCGAAAATCGAAAATCGAAAATCGAAAATCGAAAATAGAAAATCGAAAATCGAAAATCGAAAATCGAAAATCGAAAATCGAAAATCGAAAATCGAAAATTCAAAAATTAAAATTCAAAAATAAAAAATCAAAAATTAAAGATTTAAGATAAAAAATCAGAGCTTGATAATTTAAAATCGTTAGATCGATAAATAAACAAATAGAAAAATTGATAAAATAATAAATCGAAAAATTGAAGCATAAAAATTCGAAAAATTGAACAATTGAAACGTTTTAAATTAAAAAGCTTGAACATTCGACAAATTGAAAGTTCTATAAATTGAAATTAAAAATTCGAAAAATTGAAAATTCGAGAAATTGAAAACTCGAAGAGCTGAAGATTCTAAAGATTCTAAATTCGAAGAATTGAACATTCGAAAATCAAAAATTCCGAAAATAGTAAATTCGACTGATTGAAAATTCGGAAAATTTGAAGTTGGGAAAATTTAAAATAAATAAATAAAAAAATTCTAAGAATGAAAAATTCGCAAAATTGAAAATTCAAAAAATATATGATTTGAAAAATTAAAAATTCAAAAAATTGAAAATTCGAAAATTGAACCTTCAATAAATTGAAAATTCAAAAAATTGAAAATTCAAAAAACTTAAAAATTCGAAGAATTTAATGTTTAGAAGATAAAACAAATCGAGGAAATGAGAATTTGAAAATTCAAAAAATTAGAAATTTGACAAATTGAAAATTCGAACAATTAAAAATTCGAAAAATTGAAAATTCTTAAATGGCGGAGTTCGGAAAATTGAGAATTCGACAATAAGAAAAATTAAAGGTTCGAAAAATTGCAAAACAACAATTCACCTCTAAACATAATTACCGAAGTCTTTACGGGCACTGTTTAGTCGACAGTGGTCGTAAACTTGCCTATCACAAGGGTGTCTACCTGTACCTTTGATATTTGCCCTGTTTGACAATTTCTTAATTTTTCTGGAAATGAGCATCTGATCATCATAAGAAAACCTCACATGCCACGTAAAGCAAATTGACTTGCACAAAGATTTTACCATCACTCTCATCGAAGCCCGGTGAGATGATAAGTTACGATGGACCAAATTTGAAAGAACGCAACGAAAACGAAATCCAATTACCGCATTGTCACTCTTGCTTGTGCATCAATTTTCATGAAACAAGACAACATAATAGCAGCTAATAGAATATGCGGTGTCAGTGAGCCTCGGGGGTAAAAGAAAGAAACAAGGGAAAATTTTCACTCTCCGTTTTTCCTGTTTTCTGATGACATTCTTTAGAATGGAATATTAAACGCGATCGAAAATGATGATATCCAATAACTGGTTATGAAATTATGTGCAAGTATTAGTTGAAGTTTTATAGCACGCTACAAGTGAATTAAAAGTTTTAAGAGTTATTTTTACACTGCCATGAAACCTTCATTGTTTCTAGGGTAGGTAGATGGTCGTCTTAGGATCAAAATCCCACCTCAAGGAAAGTTTATCTACTGCGAACTTTGTTGAACACAGAAAACGATAATTCCCGCCAAGTCCATGAAACGAAGAAAGCCGAATCCTACGATTGACTTAGAAACCGTCCAAGTGGATTAATGTTTTAGTGTGTAAAAAGTCGTTTTTATTTTTATTAGTGCACTACATTGGTATAGCTCCGATTAAACTCACTCAAACTTGGGTGTAATAATTATTTCTCTTTCTCAAACTATACCGGTCAGAACCAATACAGAAATGAAAAAGCTATGAAAAAGCAAACATTTATCAATAAATATTGCTCTACGAACACCTGTTACATACAAATTTGCGGGGCCAATAATTCAGCGTTTCGCTCGCTAATTGCAGCGCTAAACCGACGTTCGAAAAGCATCCCGAAAGCCTTCAGTGCCACCTCCCATCATCAACCACGGCCAGATCACAGAATGCCTTGATTTTCTTTTTCTGAAAGCGAAAGAACCAATCTGTACGAAAATTTGCAGAAGCAGGTTTGACTGGTCCTTCAACCGATAATTATAGGACGCGTTTTTTTTCTTCTTTTAAATTTTGAATTTTGAAAAACTTCACTTTCATTATCCATACGACGAATGCCATAAACATACACGCCGGTATATATATCGTTGGCAGCGCTGAAAAACGGATACAACCCGAAAGCGGAGCACCGAAAATTAATTGTTTCTTGGGTCCTTCTGAAAAAAAACTGCTTCTTCGCGTTCGAGTTCAGCAGGAACTGATCGCTTAGGTTATGTTTTCGGACAGATTGGACCTACGCATGGGTGTGTGTGTGTGTGGGTACGTGTGGGTTTTCGGGTTTACCACTGTCCACGGTGTTGGTGTAATTACAGGTTACAACGACGGGGTTCGTCAAAAATAATAAGTCCCAGAACCGGTAGCTCTCTTGACAGTTGGCTCGGTCAATTTTCAGGCTGGCTGATCGAAATAACGAACGAAAGAAATTGAATCATCACGGCAGATAATGACACGGAAAGTTCTGGGTTGAGAATCACAGCCTAGACTGACCGGGAGGGGCGGAGATCTACGTGATTTCAGAACTTAGCCCTCTAATTTGAGCTGGCAAAGACTTCGGTAAGCAAGGCAATTACACTTTTTTTCCTGATTATTCATCGATTGGTAGCGAATTGATTAGATTCCTAAAAATAGGTTCGCACGGCCATTTTTCAAGCTCCGCCTCTTCGTCGTTACTCTGTCAAGACTTTAGGTTTTCGATGGAACGGATTGGGAAGAACGTTCGAATCGGATCAGAAAAAGTTGACTATCGAACGCGGTTCGAAAACTTAATGCGGCGTAGCAAATTGCAAAATCTATTAATTACTGCAAATTCGAGAGTGATCAAACCTGCCGCGGTAGTCTAGGTCCTCCTCCGCGGTATCGAAGTCGCCAATTGACACTAATCTTATCAACCGGTTGCTGGCGGTTGATGTGTGGCTGGCTGCCTGCCGAGAGGTTCAGTGAGTGGGAATTAGCGGGATGATAGCACATTTGTTGTTTAATTTTGAGTGGTTCCGCACGGTTGGTGGAGGTGGTGTAATTTTACTTTTTGCTTTAGGTTTCCGAATTCGGTATCCCCGTAGCGGTAAAATGAAGTAATTTGAATATTTATAACGGATCGAATTAGCGCAAAGGGGAATAAATTTCTAAATATATTGGCTGATTAATAGGGGAATGACGGTTTTGGTCAAAATTATTATGAAATGAAAAAGTAGGATGTGAAAATAAAAAGAAATCTTCATGATTTCTATTTATTTTAAGTATATTACCAAGGAGCTTACAAAATGAAAATATTTCTTAATTCCGTATTATTGTAACATAATATCCAAAGATTTAAATAGAGTAAGGTGGGGTAAATCGGACCTAGTAAATGGTTTTGGCTGCAAAATGCTCATTTTACATCGGATCAAGTCGTTATTTATACCAAATTAAAGGATAAGCTTCTGCGAAACTCTCTATGTATAGCAGTTCATTCATATCTTAGCATTTTTGGTATTTTCAAAAATGGTGGTGTAAACCCGACCGCATATGTTTGAGCAGTCACTGGTGCTGAAATAAGATTTCGCTAGAGTTTTTTGTCGTGACCAACAACTTATCTTTCAATATAGGGGCACCTTTTCGAAATTTCGGAAGAAAAATCAAGTAAGATTAGAAACGATTATATCTTTTGTTGTACTGCATGGAATTAATCAATTTTTTCGCCATTTTGTCAAAATATTTTCAGCAATGTTCTATGAAGTTTGAAAAATGTATGACATGCATTAATAACGAAAAACTGTTTTTTTAAAAAAATCTTTCCTAAACTGTTCGAGTAAGGTGATAATTTCCAACTCATCTCGGTCAGAGCCGTCAATACAGTGTACCAACCGAACACCTAAATGATAGAAAGTTTTAAATGTAGGTCCGCTACAGTTTTGTTTCTATTATCTTATCTTATTCTTATTGAGCTGTTTGGAGCGAACGGTTGTCAGTTTGTGCCGTTACGTGCTACTAACAGAGGTAATTATTTTCCTTTCTGATGGTTAGAAAGAAGCACACTCAACGAAAAGTCGGATTTTAAAATACAGGACCGAAGTTCGTTCGTGCTTGGTTCCCGCTAATTTCATGCACCGAGCCGCCAATCTTGAACAGTTGTCGTTCGAATCTCCACTTCTTTGACGATGGAAGTAAACTGAAACGGCATCATTCGTGTGCTACGAAAACGCGACGTTGTGTTCTGTCTCGCGTGACGTTTTCGTGAGGTTAGTTCTTACGTTAGCACAATCCCCCAAATAATTTGAATTCGTGTGTTACACTCATGCTGGCTATACCACACATACGCTCAATATGTCTGGACACGGTAAAGGAAGAACGGTGAAGGAAAGGTAAAAATTCCGGTCGGTTCGAGCTGGTCTCCAGTTTCCTATCGGCCGAATCCATCGTTTGTCGAGAAAGGGTCACTGCACTGAGCGTTTCGGTGTCAGAGCACCCGTCTACCTGGGAGCAGTGATGGAACATCTTGCCGTCGAAGTATTGGAGCTGGCAGGAAACCCTGCCCATGAAAACAAATGCACCCAAATAAGGAATGCACAACTTAAATCGCAATGAAAAAATCGCCCTTTTCTGGGCGACTATCTTCTTCGCATAAAGAGTTACGTTGATTTTCTCTAATTAATGCACATTTTGAGGATTTGTCAATGTGTTTTATTTTAACTTAAAACTCTTTCGTCTAATGGTCCGTAGTTGAAATGTGACATAGTTTCTCATCCCTTTTGCTTACCATTTTTCTGTTAATGGAACCACTTGAGAAACTTTTAGGGAAAAAACGTACACCTACATTTTTAACTATACTGGAAAACCAGTGCACCCGTCACACAGCATCAAGATTGAATATAATTCAAGCCCGAAGAAAAGAAGGGAGGCTGGGGCAGCGCAATGAAAAAAGACATTTTCAATTAAATTAATTGAATTAAATTACTACAATATTATTGGTTTGTCCTGGAAAAGACCAGTTGTGTTATGGTTCATTGTGGGAGTTACAATATAGGCCGGCTCACCGCGGATCCGGTTTTTACATTTTGTTCACATGTATTTAGCAACCAAAAAATTGAAAGGCAACTCAACCTAATTTTTTACGATCACTTTGAAGAAAGCTATGAATTTTCATAAAAATCGCATGAAAAAACTTAAACTCCCACTCACCCATCGGCTTCTTCAACTCACATTCGTATTTTAGTAGATGCGAGCCCAATTAAGTCTGCCCGTGATTCAGAACTACCTACAGAAACATGTTGTATGATGTCTTAGAGATAAAAGATGCATCACTTATATCCGAAATATAAAACATGTATACCAATAGGCTCATTATCCTATAAACATATCAACGTCTCGTTAACCCAACGCAAATTTATCCCAGTCTCAACGCAAACTCACAAATAGCACACACGTCACACCCTGCAGTGTTGAACTCAATCTAAATCCACCCTCATCCACATTATAAATCATCGCGTGTACTCGAACCTTTCGCACAGTATTGACACGAGTAATTTTTTCGAGCGCTAGTAGAACTGCACTAGTTTCCTTGCTGTAGGCAAAGTTTATCGTGTGCTTTTCAACGTGCTGTGCGATTGAAAACTTTTCCTAGACGAATGAGTTCGTCTATGCAACGTTTGCCATGCCTGCCGAAAATGCGTGGCGTCTCCCGTTTATCGCCCGTCCGGACATTATTGTCCAGCTGTTGTTCGTTCGAAAAGCGAGCAACGACTGATATACAAGGATATGCGGCACCACTATAAATAACCTCCCTCTACGCTACGCTATATATCTCTTTAATCCGTCTTTGCGCGTGAAGAACACAAAACCTATAACTAAATTAGTTTGGAATTTGCGTTGTCGCGTGAGTCGCGTAGGTGTTTCCTATTGACGGTTCCTGTACGGGAGTTTTCTCGTTTTTCGAAATCTATTCATTTTATTTGTTTTGCAGTAGCGTGCCATTGAAATACAAAAGGAATACAGCAATAATTTCAGTTATTTCCGTGTTGTTTGGTGGTGAAAAGACGGAAGTCTAACTATAAATAACAACGTTGTTAGCGTTCAAAAAAATTACGCAAAAACGTGGCATCGATAGATTTTAGATTGTAGAATGACACGCAGGCCCAGATAGTGCAGTAAAACATTTTCAATGTCAAAATGCTCACTAGCGCCGCAGTATTCTGAAACATTCTGTATACCAACTCGTAGGTTTGATTTTCTAGGATATTTCGTCGAAGACATAAACTTTCTCAAAAACTTCGATTTTGAGATACGGTAAGTTTAAGAAAACATGCTCACTGGCGTTACCTAGCCGAAAACTTTTATTTGGAGCTATTTTCTCTTCCACAGGATAGCTTTTGATCTCCTGGAAAAGCTTGCTGAAGAGAGTCCTCTACACAATTGGGATATGTAGAACAGAATGCACAGTAGTCCAGAATGTAAATTTAGCAGGAATTTTGAGATTTTACTAAAACTAAGCAACTTAGCCTAATTAAGTCTTTGGAGAAGTTTTCGTAGTTTGGGAGGCCTTTCTTTTTGTTAAAACAACAGTTAGAGTGGTTCTAATGTTACCAAGATCAAAAAATTAACTTTTAAATCATCATAGCTAGAGCTAAAAAACCTTCAGCGAAGTTGTAGAACAACAAATTTTGAAAAAGTTTGCTGAAGACGTGTAGGCTCTATCTGTCATACTTATTGTTTTACAACAAATATAAAATCGAAGGTTGGGGTGTTTCTTAGAAAAACTGAAGTAGTCTTCAGACAACTTTAAGGTTGTTTTAAAGCGAATAATTTGATTCGCGGCACCACATATCTATTTTCGTTGAAAAGTTTTGAGCACTTTTTTGCCAAAAATGGGTTTTTTGGAATAACAATATCACTCATTGAGGCAAACAAAAGATAATTATTTTTCAATTATAAATAAGGTCATGATTAGAGTTATAATTGAGCAAAAAATGACGAACACGATATTGTTTAAAATTTCATAAAATTGATTAAAAAAAACCTTTTTTTGATATATTAAATGCCATTCATAAATTACGTAATAGCAATTGCTCAAAATTGACTCCCCCATCCCCCATGTAACAAATTGTCGCAAATTTCTCTGTGCCCTCTCCCCTATTACGTAACAAATTCTTCGAAAAACTTTTTTTGTTTAGTAAAAACATGTTACGTAACGATCTAGCTTACTCCCCCTCCCCCATATGTCACAACTTCTCGTACCCTCTCTCCCACTAAACGCGTTACGTAATTTATGAATGGTCCCTTATATCTTTTGAATAATATAAGCTAGAGTATTGAATTTTCAAAATGTTCGTCTGCAAAAGCTCTGAAAAACATCAGAAAGATAGGTTGGACAAAATGGACACTGAAAAAGTTATATTAAAAATTGGTTTTTCATGAATTGACCCTTTGTAATATGTTTAAATTATTTTCACGATGGACAATATAAAAAATATATTTTCGTTTTCATGATAAAATACTGCACTTTACGATACTTTTCTATTATTTTACATAGTGGATAGGGTGGTTCTTATTTTTTAAATCAGGAAATTAACTTTTTAATGGTGGATGATAGAGTTTCCTGTCTTCCAGAAAATTGAAGAAAATAAAATTTTAAAGAAACTTTGTCGAAGACACTAAAACTGTATGTCGTGTTCTTTTCATTTTACAATAAATTTACCAAAAAAAATCATTTAAAATATAAAATTTCTTATTGAGTGTACGATCCAGATGTGCGGGCATAGGGACTTTACGATCGCGCGAGAATAAGCGTTTATTTGTGTGCGCTTCAGACCACGTTAATCAGATTATAAGTTATCTAGAGCGAAAACTCGAAATCATCGGGGGTTTGTTGTGTTTGCGAAATCTGCGTGGATGATCGCGATTGGATGTTCGTTTCGGTGTGTCACCACGAAGGGCTTGAGCGTTTGTATGTTCGCATATTCGTGTGTTTTCTTGAATGATCGCGCGGGCCTTAATTTCAGTTCAGATGCTAGAAGAAAGTGAGCTCTCCCATATCACTTAACTTCCCGGTTATGTCGCCATGGAGTGTTGTCTAGTGGATATGAACATTAGAGTGGCTCGAAAATGACATTTTTCAGCACAGCACTTTTTGAGTTCCTTTTGTAGTCCCAAATGCCTGTATAAAGTTTGGGAGCGGTCAGTTGCTTCCCGGGTTTGCGCATTGCGTTTAAAATTTGTATGGGATTTTATATGGGGAAATCAATTATTTTGCATTTACATTGATAAATATTGCTATTTAACTGAATATGAAAAACCAGCTTTATAAAACGTTAATTCAAACCTTGTTTAACAACTTTGTCGAAGACGGTAACTAGCTACGAGTTTTCAAAAAATAGTTATAACGATTTTGAAACTTATGGTTCAATACAAATGCAGAAATTAATTATTTCTTCCAACACTGTCAGTACACCACGACAGCGATACTTTAAACTTGAATAAATGAGAATATATTCATGGCAGGGACTTGGTACCTTTGAACCAAATGTTCAGAATGAATTTCTGAATAACATAGACGTAGTCAGAAAATGAAAACAAGAGGGGGTGTGGCTTGTGTACTCCCCAGTTCCCTGTTTAGATAGTTTAGTAAAACATAAGGAGCACATCTTCAACGCAGGTTTAAACCGCCGAATTAAAAATTAATCTTACGTCTTTGAGTGCTACTATTTAAGGGCTCTACTGTTATCTCATTTAAAATGGTACAGCGGTTTGTAAGTTTTACATATTTTAAAAACCTATTTCTTAGCCGTTCAGAGTCACAATTTTAAAAAATGCATGTCCTTAGATTCCTTGAAGTCTCGGAATTGTTTCTATTGACGTTTTCGTTTGAGAATCTAGGAACGAAACCAGAATAGTTATTTTAAACAAGAGTTTTTTGATGAAATTGAGTTAGGT
Source organism: Topomyia yanbarensis (assembly GCF_030247195.1). Classification (NCBI taxonomy): domain Eukaryota; kingdom Metazoa; phylum Arthropoda; class Insecta; order Diptera; family Culicidae; genus Topomyia; species Topomyia yanbarensis. The sequence continues at coordinate 364,501,400 of NC_080672.1, forward strand.
TCACGCAAAACAGAGGTGATGTTGGCGAACCAGAAATATACTTCAGATTAGAGCCCAACACGATTTCCAGACCTGAGTTAGTTTTTGCCCCAAGCAAAAACAACACATAAATTTGTAGGTGTAAATTCTAAATATTGTAAATGTTATTCCCCACAACAAAGATTGTAGTATGATTCATATTTGGGTCTATCAAAATATTAAGAAAGTTCAGTCGTTGACATTTACAAGGACGTAATGATTCTTTGTCTTATACAAAACAATCTAAACAGGGACTGGGGAGTACACATGCCCCACCCCTTCGTCTTTTCATTTTCTGACTACGTCTATGATATTCACCAATTCATTCTGAACATTTCACCAAGTCTCTGTGATGAATATATTCTCATTTATTAAAGTTGTTAATGTCGATGTCGGTGGTGCACTGGCAGTGTTGGAATGTTGGAAAATGTAATCAATTTATGCATTTGTATTTTACCATAAGTTTTAAAATCGTTATAACTATTTTTTGAAAACTCGTAGCTAGTTACGGTCTTCGAGAAAGTTGTTGACCATGGTTTGAACTATAGTTTTATAAAGCTGGGTTTTCATATTCAGTGAAATAGCGATCTTTATTACAATAAATGCAAAATAATTATTTTCCCCATATAAAAGCCCATGCAAACTTTGAACGCAATGCGCAAACCCGGGAAGCAACCAATCGCTACCAAATTTTGCACAGGCATTTGGGACCACAAAAGGAACTCAAAAAGTGCTGTGCCCGCTAGTTTAAATCGCTTTGAAGTTTTTCCATACAACCGCGAGCCACTCTAATGAACATCATTTTTTTCTGCTTGGTCCAATTGAAGGCATGGACCTAGGCTGCTAGGACCGAGAGTAGGGACCCGGACGTAACCGGTTCATGACCGCGTGATCTAATTTATAAGACCGCGTTTGCAAAATTTATAAGTGCTAAAACGTTCACTTAGTCACCGGGGTGTTGTTCTGTTTGCGAGATCAAGGGCGTAGGTGTGCGTGGATGATCACGAAAGGCCGGAGCGTTTATATGTTAGCGTGTTTGTTGCGTGAGCAAGCGTTTATGTAGCTTCGCGTGCTTAAGTTCAATTTAATAACCATGTGGACATTCGTATATTCGCGTGTTTTCGTGAATGATCGGGCGCGGACCGTGAATGTGATGCTTCATTTTTATTATCTGGTTCAAATACTAGAAATTTTCACCAGATCACTAGAGTTCCTGGTCACGATGTGTAGCATGTTCGCAATTGCATGTTCGCGTTTGTGACAAGGTTTGTGCTATCGCGAAGACTATGAGCGTTTGTACGTTTGTAGTGATAGAGATTGTGAGTGTATATGAGAGAATAGGCCATTGATTGTGTTAGTGTGTGTTGGAATGAGCCTAATTTAAGTTATAGTAAAAAAGAAAAAAATACCATGCCGAATTAGGATAAAAAAGGTGAAAAAACGTATAACTTTATCGATATTCTTGTTGGTGGTGAGTAGAGAAAAAGCAAACTAATAGAAGTACAACAAAAGCAGATCAATGAAGTAGAAGAAAAGAATACATAAAACGAGCAATCAAACTACTTGAATTTGTCTTAATTGCCAGCAAATTGTTTTATTTATTCACAAACATGATAACATCCCGGTGATAACGTCTCAGCACTTATAAATTTTCAAACGCGGTCTCAAGCGTGAAACTAAAAACTCTCGCGGTCCCACGATCATGAATCGGTCACTTCCGGATGTTTCTATCCTTGACATCAGCAGACTAGGTCCATGCCTTCAATTGGACCAATTAAAAAAAGAAAGCTCTCATATCCACTGGACACCACGTTACATGGCGACATGACCGAGTACTCTAGTGATATGGGGTAACTTACTCCCTGTCAGAATGTGAATTGTACACCGAAAACTAACTATCAGAATGAAGGTCCGCATGACCATCCAAGAACGCACGCGTGTATAGGAATGGCCATACGGTTACAAAATCCAGTTTTGTACACGCGTGACAAACACGTTAACGTACGAATGCTTAAGCGCTTCGCGATTAACAACGCACACCTACGTTCGCGATTGCGCAAACTTAATAACACCCCGGTAATAAGGAGAACGTTTTAGCACTTACGAAGTTTGAAACGCTGTCTCAAACGCGAACCTACAAACGTCCGTTTTCGCGTGCTCATGAATCGGTCACGTCCGGAAACCATGATTCTCTGTCCTAGTAACTTAGGTCCATACATTCAATAGGACCAATCAAAAAATAAAGCTCATATCCACTAGAAAACACGTTCCATGGCGACATCACCGGGAACTCTAGTGATATGGAAGATCTCACTCTCTTTTAGCATCTTAGCCGTACACCAAAAATAAAGTATTAGATTCACGGTCCGCGCGCGATTATCCAAGAACACACGTCATAAAATAGCATTTATACACGCGAAGTTACATACACGTTTGCACACGCGACATACAAACGCACACGCGATTGAACACGTTAACGTTCAAATGCTCGAGCCCTTCGCGATGATACACGCGATCGCGAGTCCCTACGCCCGCAAATACCTGAACCGTACAACGAATATCACATTCAGAATCACGGCCCGCTACAATTGGCCTAAAGCAGTGTTTTGGTGGGCGCCATTGCCTGTCTCGTCTGCAAATTGTAGTATGTGATTCTGATGGGGAGCCCGTCCGAGAACCTAGCTCTACAGCTCCAGTAGGATAACTCTCGAAAAAAAAGAAAGTCTAAACTGAGAAAGAAAGTCAAACTTAACATCAAATGGGCGCAAAATTAAGTCTTCGCCAAGGGCGCCAGAGGACTATGCTACCGCTCTGGTTATTGGATATTGCAACCATTAGAGATGTTGCTTTTGTAACGTTCCTACAATCTGAACTTGGATTTTATAACAGGAGAGTTCCTAGTATTAATAGTAATAGTAGTATAATAATATATTGCAACAATTTCAAATAATGTCTATTAACTGTTTTGTGCGTTAGCTAAACCATGTCAGTTATTGATCGTCAGTCGAACCTTTAATATGTGTTTCAACATGTACAATATCACATATGGTTACAGTTCTGGTTATTGTTACTCTATAATTAAACCATTCAATTCGAAAATACAGCAAGCTCTGTTCTCAACAATCACGCTCAGTGCCTACTAGCTCAACACCTTTTCGCAAAACCCATTACCATACCTATACCGAACAATAATACGACTCAATCAACGAGTGCCATGATGTCCCATACCCGTCGTACAGCAGCACCGAAGGGGCCGGCCACTATCGGCGTAATATTTTCCGTTGAAAATCTCAATTAACATCACGTAACGCCCACCTGCAGCAGTAACAGCAGCACCGCGGCTTCGGTTCATCCTCTCGGCCACAGAACGGTGATCAAACGAGTCCGATGCGGTGCGGTAGTGTTGCGTGAGCGAGCATTCCGGCATACAAAACAGTAACGCCCATCGCAGCCGCCGCGTACCGTCAGTTGTACGCGAAAAATATATGATTGATTCGCCTGCCTCATTTTCTATTCTGTGCAGAAGCAAATGACTGTAGCGCAAAGAAGAAGAAAAACACCCGTGAATAATGTCGATGATAATCGTATAATCTTGCTTTTAAAATAAGCTGCATTTATCATTTTGGATTGCGTTTCCGATTCCGATCGGTTGGTCCGGACAGTGTTGCCAGACGGTCATAGCTATCCAGCTGGGTTAAAAGTTGAATCGATTTTCAATCCCTTTTGTGTTCGTTTTTTCCCCGAAACATGATCACAAAACTGGCAACTTCTTCTGCTGAAAAATGATTGACGCTTTATTATCGCCCATTATAATCGCAATAATAATAAACTGGCGAAAAACCTTCTCCTAAGCTCCTATTTTAATTTTGCATCGTTTAATTATTTATCGCATTCGTCGCACTGTTGATTCGATGTTTATGCAGTGGCAGCCGCATTTTTCTCCCGTTCCGGAAAGAGACTTGGCGAAGGACGTAAGTCTTCGGGTGGACCACCGGCGGTTATAATTTATGCAAAATCGTCGTCATCATTTAGTATTGCAGCGCATCGCGCTGCGGTCGGCGGGCGCACAACAATTGCACAATCGCAGCAAACGGGGATGAGTTTGAGATCGGTGAGAAAATGTAATTTATTTGAGCATAATTTCGTATGCGCACAATTTTGATTTCATTGATTTGCACCGTGACCGATAGAGGAAATTGATGGCATTGTGTGAGATAACCTTAACAAATTAGTAATTTTGGGGTGTGTCATACAAGTCGCTAAAGAAACACTACATAAAATCAAATCAAATAATATTTTCATATACTATCATATGTGGCATTCGGCTCCTCAAAAGCAAAAAAATAACACCACTCGTAGTAGGCTAATTCTTGGGACAAGAAACATCAGCTGAGAGGAAGACTTAAAAGAAGACGACTGCTGCAAATGCATCCCATCTCTCAGACTGAACATCGGGAGCAACAAAGCCCGCCGTAAAACGGTTTATTTGCGCTTCATTAAGCAAGTTCAGCGAAATTAAAGCCCTTGACGTCGTCATCGACGGCGACGATGACAACAACCCGCTTGCCAAATGGTGTTGCAGAAATTCGAGTCGAAATTTCCTCTCTCTTCAGCTCCTCTACCGGGTGGCAGGTCCCAGTCGCGATCCATTGACAGAAACAGACTAGCCCGGCTCGGCTCGGATGCTAGCCGGTATGGTTCTGTTAGTCTGTATATGTAGGCTGGTGACTTTATGGAACGTAGTTGTTGTTTATGGGCAGCAATGTTTTTTTGTTCGCTCACGCCAATCGACGACGATTGCTTCATCAGCTTAAGCTGCACGGTCGGTTCTGGTGATGTTATCGATTTTTCTCTTCGTTCTGGGTAAATATTCGGCAGACAACTCGTAGGATGGTGTTATGCTTTGCCATCCGGTTGAACTTTTTTGTTGTTGTTCGCGTTGGCTTGAAAACAACAAAAAAATTGCCATCGAAGTGATCCACTTTAGGGGTTTGACAAGATTGACAGTTTTTGGTTAAAAAAGAGTCCAATTTCGCTTGATTGAACGAAGATGGCTGGAAATCAGTGACCTTACGATGTATGTGTAGCTTCAAAGAAAAGATCTTAGCAACCGGGGAATGTCACCTCCATGCAGGAATGCGCAAGATTTTTTTTTGTGTTATGTAGTCAGACTGATCAGAACATCGGCAAGTTCATTATTTTCCATTTAGCTGTCACTCCTATCAGATTCCCGCCCTCTGGGCGCAAAGAACGTTGTAATAAGTCACATCGCAGTAACGAATCTGCGTACATACTCTACTTAAACAATTGATCTTCCGGGCAGTCTACTCGTTCCCCCACCCCCGGCGCAGCTGGTAGAAACCCATTTCTGGATTAAGCCAATTAAAATTTGTCTCTCGCATCACCCAGCGCCCAGCGCCCTGAAGCCGCGTGGAGGAAGTGAAAAACGAGGTCCGCGTGCCTCATAATTTTCTTCGCCGTAGGCGACATTCACCGCGTGGGCTGCCGCGGGCCCTTTCAGATCGCTGAGCTGTGTGCGGGAGGGACTCTGATCGATTTATAACCCTATTGAAAGACGAACCTCTAAAGCTGCGAAACCGATTCTCTCTCTCTCTCTCTGGGGGTGACTTCAATTAACATTGCGATGTTGTAGACAATTACAAATGATTCCGAGCTAATCGGATGAATCAATAACCAAGAGGAAGGGGTAGGGTCTGTCTCGACTCGCGATGAAACAAATTTTAATTGCGAGAGCTTACGCTTTGTTCCGGATTTGCTGCCAGCGCCCGCGCGTGTAAAAAGGATCAACTAAAGTGGGACTCATTCGATTAGCATCTCATTAAAGCGGGGTCTTCACCATCTATGGTCAAACGAAGATCGGCGATACAGTTGTGTAGATTTTTTTTTCTTTCACATCTTGCATATAGGAAAAAAATGAAACTAAAAAAAGCGACCGAATGATTAATCGTACTTTCGCACCGGGAGTCCTTTCTTTTTTTTCGGTCTGAATGGTGTATAGCCAAAAATATGTACGTGGACAGTGAAAAGTGCGAGGAGAAAAAAAACATGTGCTTCAAATGTGTCCCTGGCGGACTTTGTTGCCGGATGCCGCATCCGCGGTCGGAACGTGTGCCAATTGTGCGGTTTTTAATCGTCAATGGTTTCCGAGGGACTACCCGATGTTCAGTGATTTCAACCGCTGATCCAATAAAGTTTAGGACGAGAACAACCTGTTCAAACCTTAGTTCAAAAATTCCTGATAGACAGAATTTGTCATAGATTATTTTCATGCACACTCGAACGCCAGTTGCAGTTCCTTTTCACAAAACAATAAAACGCAATTAAACACAATTAAACTGTCTTCTACGAAGAACACATAGAATCATTAAAAAATGGTGAAGAAAATGCATCTCGGATGAAACTACTTTGCACATTTTTCAATAAGTCACTGAAGACTGCGGTTTTTTCTCAGTTGTAGAAATCATCCTTTATCATCCAAGTCCACAAAAATGCGATAAAAATGACAATCACCGAAAAATTTCTGCTCTCAATCAGTGTCTTCTCCAAACTCTTCGAGTAAGTCGTAATGTAGTCCGTGTTTTATCACTGCAAGTAACATATTTCGGAAGAGCAACATGAATTAATTCCAAATCGATCGACAACGACGAAACATTTCGCCATCCCTGGCTTTTTTTGTGTCGGATGGGTTTGAATTGAATCAACAAACGGATGTTATAAATACTGACTTTTCTTCGCTTGACAGAATCAATCGCGATATTACAATCGCTAAATTGCCAAACTTTGGTTTCTGGTCGCATTTTTAACTCGTTGGCTATCTACTCAGTGTGAAAGTAGGCGGTGTTTACACTCAGTTCTGTTCAGTTTGGTATGCCTGTTATTACGCAAGGAAGTCATCTGGGTTCACTTATATTAGTTATTTATTTCAATGATGTACGATGGACGAGTTGATACTTATTTAGAGAAGGGTACAGAAGTACCCAGATGATAAGTATTTAAATAGTTTTTAATGCTATTTAAAAGTCGCTTTTGGCAAAATATACGGCTACATTACTGCTGTGCCATGAAAATGCTTGTTTACTGCTTTTGTGCATTCAGAATGCTGCTTCCTGGCAAGAAGTTTTCAAACAGTTTTTTGAATGCTGATTAGCAACAGGTATGCATAAAGGAGCATCTGAAATGCAAATTGGTTGTTTGATAACTCACGATTAGTCTGCGATGCCTTTACAGATCAAGCCGCGAAATACGTTCTCGAGACCTGTACACATGTACAGTGCAACACGAAACCGTCTGGACACGTGCATAATGTCATGAAAAGGTTTCTACCTGAGGCGCGCGTCTCGAGCTGAGAACGTCCCATGGCGGCCAAAACACCGAAACTTTTTTGATACGCGGATCGAAAAACCCGTTTAGCACAATATAGCAGACACTTATACCTATTAAAAAGCAAAAAAAAAAACAATTTTTGAATATTTTGAAAGAGAACCTTCGCTTAAGACTGGGAGCGCTTGGGTATGAACCGCACGCGGGGAAAAGAATGTCGAGGTAATTGTCGCCAGATGGTTTCAATGGTTTCATCCAGCTCAATACTCGTCAGAGCCCAAGAGTTTTATTCATCTGGGATCTTTTTTTAATTAAATTGTTTAAAACGAATAATGTTGAGTGTCCTTTGGATCTTGAACAAGCAACTTGCTATTGCGCGTTGAGACCTTCATTCGTGGCGGTGATACATTCGTTCGATCGCTTTCTACACCAGGAGGAATATTCTGTATTCTCTTGTTGTCATTCATGTTAATGTCATCATAAAGCTGTCATGGTGCTCGCGATCAGATGTTGTTTCTCGCCTCTTGCACCTACGGGTTACGAGTCACCATTGGTATTAGCTTTCTTGCTGAGGGTGCTGGACATTGCTTTTGTAGCTATCGTTATGGTCTGAAGAGCAGCCACAAATTTAGTCATTTTTGCCTGAATAGCAATGAATGAACTTGAGGCAGATATGCGGTGCTAGATCGTGTAGGCGTACCTCTATATTATTTTTTTATACACGGTAATCTTAATTTCCACGATTTCATTTTCAACCATATGCTTTAGGAGGCTTCTGCAAAGCAAAATTTCCTGCTTGGGTTAACATGTTAATGATATCAGTACTGACTTCCATAGGTAATGAAATTCAATATGAACGACTTCCGTAAGCTCGAGTTCGATTTCCACTAGGGCATTGCAAAAAAAAATAAAAATTGTTGAATTCTCGAAGGCCCCCCCTCTCATATTGTTACAAATGTCAAAGTAAGGTCAGATGCCAAATTTCACATCATTTGCACAATTTTAGACCCCCGCCCACTTCGTTTGAATTTTTTTGAAATTGGTACTATGGGAAAATATGGAGGAAAAATACATTAAATGCTATAACTTTTGAAGTAGCAATCAGAAAATTACAATTTATACCTCTTTGAAAGGAAATAATCTTAGTATTTGAATGGAGATATTTTTGTTTCTAGGAAAATAATAAAAATTGGGGTACTGGGTCATGTTGGACCCAAAATCCCATATTTTTAATGATTTTTCTGATCCGTGATGCAAACCATACATATTTTGTTAGTTTTTCTAATGTGAAAAAATCTCAGAATACGAGAAGTTGGGGTTATGGGGCTTTTTGTCATTCATATTAAATTTTATCATTTTCTCATGCATATATATCTATTATTCTTCAATCAATTTTCATAAAATGTAACTTGTTGACCGTGTACAATTTAGAGGAATAAAACAAAAATAAAATCGTTAAAGGTAAAATTCAGAAACATCAAACTTTTTGATATTTACTCTACAAATCTCATTTTTTCATTATTTGTCCTAATACCTCAACTTCCCCTATTTTTACAGGAATAAAACTTTTCTCATGTGATCCCTAAGCATATTTTACACTAAAAGTAGTGAATTAAATAAGAATTTTGTTGTTAAATGGGGTTAATATGTGCGATTATATGATAAAAATGTGAAATCAACACTATATGTCAGATAATTTTATGTTCCTGAACTTTACCGGTAACGAATGTATTTTTGTTATAATCCTAAGGATTTTCCACGTTCAACAAGGTATAGTTTATGAAAATTGAGTGAAGAATAATAGAGATATATTCACGAGAAAATGATGAAGTTTAATATGAATGACAAAAGACCATATAACCCCAACTTCTCGTATACGGCAAAGGTCAAAAAGGCTCCGATCGATTTTTGAGATTTTTCAACATTAGACAAACTACAAAATACGTATAATTTACATCACGGAGCAGAAAAATCATTAAAAATATGGGATTTTGGCGCCAAAATGACCCAGTACCCCACTTTCCCGTATTTAAGTAGAAACAAAAATATCTCCATTCAAATACTAAGATCATTTCCTTCCAAAAGAGGTATAAATTGTTCTGAGTGCTACTTCAGAAGTTATAGCATTCAACGTATTTTTCCTCCATATTTTCCTATAGTACCAATTTCAAAAAATTTCAAGCGAAGTGGGTGGGGGTCTAAAATTGTCCAAATGATGTGAAATTTGGCATCTGACCTTACTTTGACATTTGTCACAATATGAGAGGGGGCCTTCGAGAATTCAAAAAAAATTTTTTTTTGCAATGCCCTAATTTCCACCTTCAGAAAATATTTCACCTCACGAAGACTCGGTCGTATAGCACAAAATTTGACGTTAATAACCGCAGTGTTGGGTCGGAGTAACGACTTACCTTTCAATATAAGGGCTTCTTTTCAAAATTTTGGAAAGAAAAATCGTGTAAGGTTTGCAACGGTGAAAGTTTTCAGCTCATCTCGGTCTGAGTCGTCAACATGGTGCACCAACCGAACACTCGAATGATGAAAAGTTTTAATATAGGTCCGGTATCGATTTGTTTCATTATCATTCGTGTTGAGCTGTTTATAGCGTACAAGGCGTCTCCTCAAAGGGCTGTACAATATAGAAAAGGAATTATTTGTGAGCTGTACACGGCTGTCGTTACCTACTACGATACCTACTACTAGCAGAGGCAATTATTTTCATTTCTGATGTTTATAATGTAGCATACATAACGTGAAACCAGATTTTAAAAACCCGATCGAAGCCAGTTCGTGATTGGTTACCAATAATTTCATGCACCGAGCCGCAAATCTTGAACAGAACGAAATGTGATTTTAGTCGGTTTCTACTAATCAATCTTATTAGATGGCCAGAGACTACATTTCAACATCGGAAGTGAAGGTGATTATCAACATTCTCCGTGCCAGCTCCGTGCACTGACTGTAATAATTAGTTTGTATAGCTCCGTGCTAGTAACGCCGGCCAATTGGAACAAAAATGTCCCATCTAGAGAACATTTTCATGGGACATATAATTAGGCCTTATCAGCGCTATCAAACCGACAACCGTGAATTAAGAAACATCTTTCCCTTCAGTCTAACGCCTGATCTCGCACAGAACAGACGCAAAATACACACCGCTCGTTTAGAGTAAAGCGAACGAATAAACTTTACCCGCGTCGCTCCGCTACTTCTATACGCAGTAACAGAAAAAGCCTTGTTGCCTCACGGTGAGCAAAATGAGCGAACAAAAAAACAAAGTGCGCCCACTAAGGGAAAATACTGTTGTGATCGATTTTACGCAAACTCGAAGAAGACCTACAGTGCGTGAGGTGAAACAGTTGATAAAGGTGAACATGTGTCTTGATCTTATGGCAGTTACAAACCTCCAGCTACATCATACAAACAACGTAATACTAATAACGTTCAAGACCCTAGCCGGAGCAGAATTCTTTTGTATGATGAATGACATGCAGCACGAAATCGAATACGACAACATTAAAATCAAGATCCTCGTCTATATCGATAAAAAATTACTGAAGTGCGCTTACATGATCTGGTACCGCGCAAACGCTCCGAGTGCATTAAAAAATTCATGTCCCAATACAGAGAAGTGGAATCTGTCACGAATGAAACTTGGAGAAACTTTTTCCCCGGCATTCTCAACGGAGTTCGTGTAGTTAGAATGTAGCTGCACCAACCTATCCTTGACCTTCGAATGCAAATCTGCTCAAAGGATCACCTACATTCAAAAAACCCTATGCACATATCCTGGGCAGACGCCCACGTGCCAGTTCTGCAACCAGACGGCGCACTATGGTAAACCTTGCGCAAAAGCTGCTAAGGATAATGAATTCACTACAGCACATACAGACAAACAGCCCTCCAATGCTAAAACACAGAAAGCCGGTCAAACGATAATCATCGATAAATCTATGCCAACATCCAGCGAAGGAATAACCAAAAACGACGACGGATACACTCTCTATTAAAAAGGCGAATGACCCTTGCGGTTAAAACCTTTATAAATAAATAAAAAAATCTTTCTCTTCACCTACTATTATTAATATATCCGGCGGGTAAAAATTAGCATGCACGAACGGGAAAAATCCATTTTAAATCATCTTATTGAAACTCATTCCTGATTGGTTCCCGCTAATTACATGCACCGAGCCACAAATCTTGAACAGTTTTTATTCGAAGCCCCCCCCCCTTTTTGACGATGAAAATAAACCGATTTCATTCGATGGCCAGTCCATTTGGCTTCGAACGTAAACTGAACCTAGTACAAAACTGGGTTTTGTATGCGAGTGCGGCATCATTCTTGTGTCATATTCGTGCTGGTTACACCAACACATACGCTCGCTAAGTCTGGATACGGTAAAGGATGAAAGTTGAAGGGAAAATCAAAATGTCGCTTGTTTCGTGCCGGTCTCTAGTTTCCTGTCGGTCGAATCCACCGTCTGCTGAGAAAGGGCAACTAAGCTGAAGGTGTATCCGTCTAGTTGGCGGTCGTAATGGAATATCTCGCCGCCGAAATATTGGAGCTGGCGTTCGAAATGGAGAATAGCTTAAAAAATTGCTCGGAATCCAGGAAAGTTATACGGAAAGAGTTAGAAAAGTTATAGTAAAAAGTATCAAAAGTAGAAGAAGAATAGAAGCGTCAGTAGAAACTACTGCGCCATGCGAAAGGTATAGAAAGTGATTCAATTTAAGTTCAGCAGTCCGTAGCAAGCCATTCTTGCTGTCATTACTAGGATCAAGATCCAGAAAGGTTTAACTTATAGCAATTGGAGTGGCTGATTGGCAGCGGTTCCGATTCACCGTGGCACTGAGTTCATGATGAAACCGAGCAGTGCATCGACACGGCGAGGAGAAACAACGGAAAGCGAGAAGTTACTCTGCACGCTAGGTCAGCTAAGCACGAGCTGCTCGTGCCTTAGAGTGCAGCAACGTCGAGTTCGCCGTCCACGTGGCCACCGTCCACAAGTCAACCGTCCACGAGATCACTACCTACTAGTTTCCCATCCACAAGTATACCGTTTCCATCGCGATGTTGTACCCGCCGACTGTCCAGAATCTCTGCGTTACACACACACTTATTATAAGAAGCGATTAATAAAAAGTGTAAAAGTTAAGACCGTGTGTTTGGTGTCATTGTCGTTGAGTCCATCTTGAGCCTCCGTACCTCAAGCTCGTACTAGCCAACAAAAGAGACCTTTGAAGTTTGCCCCAGACATGGCACAATCGAGACGCGCGTCCTTGTGATCCGCGAAATGGTCCACTTCTCCCATTGCCATCAACTAGTCTGAGCTCACCAACAATAAAAGGTGTAAGCGCATACCCCCACTTTCCTTGCCCAAAACTGCCCCAATCAATGTCGTATCAAGAGTTATCAGGAGGGATCGACTGGCCCTTGGGTGGTATTATTCCGGCTGAATAGTTAAAGCGCTTAGTCTGATTCAAATCAGTAGAGACCTGACATTCTGCTGTAACCGAAATCGCAAAGATAAAACCAAATATGATTCGTGTTGTGTTGTCTGACCCGAAGCAAGCGATCGCGGTTGCTTGCGATCAGCTCTACACGTTAAAGTATCTCGTATATGTACCTTCGCGAGACGTGGAGATTAACGGTGTGGTCACCGAGTCGAGTATGAGCGTTGAAGATTTGCTGGAGTACGGACCGAAATGTAATGAACGAAAACGAGAAATATTCGATGCGATTGAGTTTTAGACTTTACAGGGAAGTAATGCCCGAATTGTGTCGCTATGCAGAAAATTGTGCGGGATGTATCCCCGGGAAACCACACAATTGAGCCACCTTTGTCGATGAAGGAATTCTCAGCTGCCTCTCTTGTCATGCAAAAATAATGCTTCTGGGCCAAACGGTATCTAATTCAACGTATTGAAAAATCTGTCTGATCCTGTAAAGAGACGTTTGTTAAATTTGGGCAATAGGTTTTCTGGGCACAACATTGTTCAACGTGACTGAAAATAAGTGAAAGTGATAGCTAGCAATAAACTGGGAAACTGGGAACCGGTTGATGGTAAAGCTGGTAAAGCTATGCCTTCATATTTGGTGTTAACTACATTAACACGATCTTAACAATTCTTAACAAATATTTGTTCAATTTTTGTCAGGTAAACAAATGCAATAATCACAGTCGGTTAAAGAAAACTGCTTATTAAGAACCGGATTTATTTTTTCTGATTTTTACACTGAAGGTTCTGATTTTTATGTCTGAAGTTTATCAGACTTATACATTGTGATAGATTGTGATTTGAAACTTCACAGTTTCTGTTTTCGCGACTTTTATTTTCAGTCATTCAGATGTTAGCGTGGATAGATATAGATTTGCAAAGACCATTGCAAGATACCTCTAAGTTCTCCATGGAGAAAACTCAGTCTACTTATTTTTTACAGGAACCGTGATCCGGCTCAACTTCAGTTTCTGATACAGGGTAGAATGATCGCCCAACTTTAGATATTTAAGAAAACATATTAGGTTCAATACAGCACCAATCAGTTCCGGTTGCAGTGGAGGAGCATCCGAAGGAGTAAGGTTCAAGGAGGCTAAAGACTGGAAAGGTGGGGTTGCTACGGAAATCATTGAAGATCGTGCGAAGGCCAACTGCAAGACTGACTGTATTGTACGTCGAAGAGTGTCGTGAGTCTGACTTACGAGTTCTAGCTGCCCCATATTCTCAACAGGACTTTAAATCGGTCAGATGATTAATAAATTGAAAAACCACCAACAGAACGATGCGGTGTATGTAGATTTTTCGAATGCTTTCAACCGTGTTCATCATCATCTTGCTATGAAGAAGCTGACGGCGGGCTGGATTACCGGACTGGCTAACTGATTGGATCTCATCGAACCTTACAGAGCGTAGCACCACTACGTGACTAGGAGCTACACGTTTGGATCCATTCCACATTATATCGGACTTTCCTCAAGGGAGTCATCTCGGGCCTCTTCTTTTCGTACTCTTTGTGAACGACCTCTGCAGTGAATTGTCGTCTTCTAAAATCATGTGCGCAGATGATTTGAACATTTTTCGTGTTACACGGTACACTGTGGTGCATTGCAAATGGACTTCGATAGGATCGACAGTTGGACGGTTGGATTGACAGAAACGGAATGAGTGTGAATATTCAAAAATGCTGCACGCTATGCTACACTTTACCGCACGTTTCTCTTCCTTTATAGCTAAAGCCTCCGCTGTACTTGGACTCATCAAACGTATCACTCTCGATGTCAGTGATGTGGATTGTCCACACTATACATCACACTGGTACGTATCATTCGTCGGTTATCTTGGCCAAATCGATTTCAGCCTCCGTGTAAAGATAGCTATTGCAACGACTTTTCATTGTCTACCTACTGGCAGACAACATAGACTCTCCTGTGCTTCTAGCAAAACTTGACCTCAACATTCCGGGAGAATCTTTCTGGAAAATTGATTTTTTCGACGCTCAACTCATCACATACAGTACGGCCAAAATAATCCATTGAATGCTTGCTGTCAGTTCTTCAATAGTGCTTATCATTTGTTGGATTTTCACATTAGCAAAGAATCTTTAAATTAAAAATAGGTTTACGTTTGGGTAAAATTGATATATCCTTTATAACAGTCTGCCTTCTCATCTCGCCCTGAGTAGATGCTAAGAATAGTTTTGCTAGAACTAATAGTGAAA
This sequence comes from Topomyia yanbarensis, assembly GCF_030247195.1. Taxonomy (NCBI): domain Eukaryota; kingdom Metazoa; phylum Arthropoda; class Insecta; order Diptera; family Culicidae; genus Topomyia; species Topomyia yanbarensis. The sequence goes on from NC_080672.1 coordinate 364,516,476, forward strand.
CAGCTAATTCTGTCGTTGTCCATTCCACAAGCAGACAGCAACTCTATAGAGGAACGTTTACACGATTTATCTCAGCAAACCCCTAATTTCGTACCATAAAAATACATGTTAAGATAGGGAGACGTGGATTCCATAAGAACTGATACTTGGAGGTACTTCTTCCCGGGTGTTCCTAATAGTGTACGTGTTATAAGAATGCATCAGACAAAACCAATCCCTACATACGTCGCTATTTTAAGGAGATCGACTGAAAATGAGACTTTTAATCAGAAAACGCTTGTCACGCATCCAGGGCAGAGACGATGGGACGCTACACCATGGAAATCCTTGTGAAAAAGCAACAAAAGAAATTCCGCCTGCAGCAAACAAAAACAGCCCACAATAATCTTATGCTAAGCCATAAACGGTAGCAAAACCAGTATCTACGGATCTGGCAGTAACAAATACTCACTCAACAACGATCGCACCTATTGTTTTCAAACGAATGCGAACGTAGAATAGGGCGGTTACATACTAGCGACCCATAAGTACAAGAAACAAACCAGAACATCCGACCGCGAACCACTATAAAGCAATGCTGATGAAGACACCAACAAGAACGATAATGCGAGAGATCACCAAAATGCGACAGACAACGTAGCTGATGGTTCACCGTGCAGGAAAAGAAGCTCAACACGCAGCAACAAACTGCGTCAACAAGATAATAGAATATAATTTTAGTTGTTCATTTTTTGCATATTGCGAAAATATAACGGATCACCGGCTCAGTTATGCTAACAGATTCAGCGGTATAAAATCATCAAGACTACAGCTTTAAGCTTGTTCGCCTTTAAAATATCATAAATGTTGAAACATGTACAAAATTGCAGTAATGTGTTGCGGATTTTACGTTGGACAATTCGTCATAGTACACGGATATATCTTCAATGGAAACAAGAATATCAAAATAGAAATGAATATAATTTGTCATTCTTTATATCATGAGCTGTTCTTCAATGCAAATATTTTTTCTTGGTGAGATGAGCTTGATATGTTTGGATGTTTTCCGTAATTTTAGGTTCATTACAGAGATCTTAATCTTTTAATGCGAAATCAAATAAAATCAAAGAATCTTTTGAAATGCGAACAATTAACTCACAAGCTTTGATTTAACCAGCGTCACGTTATACAAAAAATGATTTCCAGAAAAGTGTTTTTTATTGTAAATATATGAAAGATTCTCGGCTCCCGTATCGAACAGTACCAAATCTGTGAAAAATATGATATTTTGTCAATGCCGCCGTATTTATATTCTTATTGTTTAATCCCAGATAATTTAAGGAATTTGTAAATATCAGGTATTTGAAGATGAAAATGACTTTAAATGACTTCTTTTTATATTGACCTAACCTAACTTATTAATAGGAAGTTTTGTACCATGTAGCCGAACCATGTTTCGGAATCGCGGTGAACTCATCCGCAATCAAAACTTCTGTGCTTGCGGGGCTTCATATGTGATTAGTTGATTACTTGTGAACACATTTCCGATCACTGAAGTATTTTAATAGATAAATGAGCTGCTCGTCCAGCTCACAGAACATTTCATCATCGTCATCATGTTTGAGCAAGAGTCTAATAATCATGCAGCTAATCTCATAACGAACCTTCCAAACAAACAATTAATAACTTTTTATTCTTTCTCTCTATTACAGGTAAGAGTGACCACGTTTATCCGATTCCTGATCTGTTGAAGGAATTGCGTGTTTTAGCTTAACAGCTGGTAGGGACATTCCCGGAGTTTATGGCAACATTTGACTCATTTGGTAAGGGCATGTTAAAGTAATGTTGTCGAAAATGGAATGTATTAATTTACTATTATATGTGTTTTGGTTTGGGGTTTGAGTAAGTGCAACGTGTAAGTACTATCTTAGATTCTTTCCAATGCCATTCAACGGACACTATACACCGGTTGTCAGCGTAACATTTTCCGCAACGATTTTTACTATTTAGAAGCAACGCTTCATTATTCATTTTCTGTATTCAATAAAACTGATATCTTTCCTTCTTTATAACATGAGTTATTCCTTATTCGTTCAAAAATTCGATCCGTTTGTTTCACGTATTCATTTCAACAAGCAGAATTTAAATCTAGTAATTCTAGCTAAAATCACAACAATACTCGAACAGTAGACAATTATTCGACTTAACGGTACTAAACTTCCGGACTTGCAATCAAATGGAATTGAAACGATTGCCTCACTATATTCCTGTGTCTCAACATTTTTCACGCACACAAATAGTCGTTGAGGTCTTTAACAACGACTTGATGTGAGTGATAACCTGTAAATTGGTATCAATAAACACTCCAAAACTATAGCATAACTTCCTGTCCTTAATCCAAACTCCAAAGTCAACCTAACGGACCCCTCGTTCGCCATAGCGGGCTGCTTTATTTTGCTGTCTTTACAGTCTTGCAATTGAACAGTGAAAACAACCGGAGCAAACACCAGACTCGCTTCACCATCATCAGCAAAACAACCACCATTCACTCTCTTTTCTCACTCGCCGCGCGGCGACGACTCGTTTCTCTATTCAAATATCAATTTAATTTACTGACTCATTGTTCATTGATGCATAAATCAGTTTTCGCGATCTTCCCCTCACTTCGGTTCACCACCAGACACCCGCACCGAGACGGGGGGCGGCATTCATATACAGCATACAAGCACTAAATAGATGGGTAGGCGGTCGCAGATTTTTTCACCCCGATGCGATGCCGGAGATTCATTTGTAAGCCATATTTGTTGATTGTACATTTTAACACTCTTTCGCCGCCCCGCGTCTGCAGGTACCTCTTTATCTACAAGCAAGCCGAAGGAGGAGGTCCGCAGTGAAACTGAAAGTGCTGCTGCAGAGGCAGACGGCGAAACAGCGCGCAGATCTGCGTGATAACAACTTCTGACCCCGAGGATTGTGTGTCCTTCTCTATCTCTCCCGGACCGGGCTGTGTTCGCAGATCTCAAAATTAAGATTTATGTTCTCATTGAAATTTTGCATTATTTGTATATAACTCATGTTTCTGGATGTTGGAAGAAAAAAGTTGCTGCTTCTTCCCGGTAGGAACAGGATGCACCCAGCAGTGAAACCAGAGTAAAGTGCTACGAGAAATCACGATTCTTGTTGCATCTTGCGCCTCTTCGGAACTGCAATAGGGTGACACTCCGAACAAATGAAGCTAGCACGCTGTGAACATGGAATTCTCTTGTACCCACACTTTTCCCGAGTAGAGGTGTCAGCTGGAATGATTAAGAGGATGTTTACGTTGGTGTGCTGGCTGGAGTCAGCGATAGTGTGGATTTTTTTAGTTTGGTTCGATTACATAAGGTCATTCATCTCTTGTTTTCGAGATATAAAAATGAGTAATTCTATATGCGGGGGTTGAGGATCGAACCCAGATAAGTTGAGTACAACAACGTTCTGCTCGTCTCAATGATAGATGATGAATGGGAGCACAAATTACTCAACTGATAAACTCCATAGAAGAACACCTATTCGATCCAAATCGACGCCACCTGCGATCGAGTATTGCATTTCGACGTGGCCAACAGCTGCAACGTGGTTGATTGTTATCGTGGCGAGCAGCGAATCCATTGCTTTCGGAAAGCCGCCGGCTAGATGCCTACAATTTTCGCTATAATTCCAGCGTACGTGCTCGCCAAACTCGATCCGAAAACGCTCTAAACAGGAAACGGCACACTCACTATGTTTTTGCTTGCTCTGTCTGTCCGTCTGTCGGTCTGCTCTGTACCAAACTATTCAGCCAGATTGCGATAGCCGCTGGGCTGACAGACTGAACTGAAGTGGAATCCTGTATCTGATCGTTGCTGGACGTGGTGCTGCACTGCTTTGTGTTGCTCCGGTTAGACGCAGGCAATCGAGACACGCGTTTCTTGGAATGCAAATAACGAGAATTCTAGAGAAAATTTTCAATAGGACGTAAGTAACATTGAGAGCCTCTCTTTGTTTACTTTCTCTTTCGTTTATTACGACGTCATTACAACACTTTGCACTAATTTTCCAGTACATATCGAAAGCCGACGGTTTTTACTAGAATATTATGCAAAGAGTAGAGTAGTAAATGTTGAAATGGCCGAGTAATGAACAGAAGAGAAAGACCCTAAAGAGAATCTCTCATTGTTACTTACGTCCTATTGAAAATTTTCTCTAGAATTAGGTTCAAGCGTTCAGTTTCTAACACTGGCTGGGATCGTCAACGGTTTGGTTGCAGCATCAGTGGCAAATGTGAGCAATGTTGTTCGGTGAGATAGGACTCTTTCTCATCGGTTGGTACACTATTTTCCAACAGACGGCGAGCCACAATCATAGGAGGCTGCGGTTGAGACTAACCGTTCAGTGATACACGCAGAAAATTTTTGCATATTCGAACCAAAAATGTGTGTTATTGAATTCAATCAGTAAGTAATAATACTTATTGTTTAAGCTGACAAACTTATTAGTTTGAAAATATTGTTTCATTAAAATAATAATAAACTTTAAATTTCAATTAAAACATTTTTGATATCAATAATTTTGTTTCAATTTCAAAAATATAATTATTAAAAAAGGGAACAATAACACTTTTTATTGAAACAGTAAGTTCTTTATATTGAATTCAATCAATTAATTTATTGTCCCTTGACCAATCATTTTATTTATTGAATTTAATCCTCATTTTTATTGAACCTAAAAATATGTTCAATAAAAATGTAGATCTTTAATACATAATATCATTGTGTTACGCAGTTTGAGGTTCAATGAAAAGTGAACTACTCTCGTTTCAAGTAGGGCACGGTAAAGAGTTGTGAACCACGTCAGTATCTGTCAAGTGTTCCTACTGTAATATCTCGATAAATTAAATTATAGAGAATTTACGAATTGACTTCGCGTACAGCAGTTTTGAAGTACGAAACAAAACTGTTCGTGTTGCCAAATCAAAACCCTCTGCTTGGGATGTGATTGTTTTCGTTCCGATTCCACTTCTTGGCTCCTACATTAACCCTTGTGAAGGCAAGCTAAAATCCTAACATTAAAGGGCAAGCCGGGCCTCTCAGGCCCGTCTAAATTCAAGCTCCTTTTTGTCGTTCTCATATAGAAAGGTTATGCAATCGGTCGAAATTTCGACTTTTTAACCGAGACCCGCAGGGCCAAATCTCTTATACCATTCGACTCAGTTCGTCGAGATCGTAAAATGTCTGTATGTGTGCGTGTATAGATGTATATATGGATGTATGTATGTGGCAAACAATCTCATCGATTTTTCTCTAAGGTGGCTGGACCGATTTGTACAAATTTAGTCTCAAATGAAAGGTGCAGCCTTCCCATCGGTCGCTATTGATTTTTTTATTGATCCGACTTTCGGTTCTGGAGTTACGTGTTGAAGAGTACAATCACACTGCAAATTTCCATAGAAACTGATACCACCATGATATCCAAATGATGCAATATATATTAAAATATGTGCAACATTACTTGGCTTTGCATGTCTAGATCATTAATGACCCACCGAAGGCACTTCGACCACATTGGCCAGCTATGGCGGTTCTTGATGCCCCGGGGGAACTTACCAAGTTCCTAAGATAATGTCATACCTATTCCTTAGCGAATTCTTTACCGATTTTTACAAACTTGGTTTCAAATAAACCGTACAGCATTTCCATTGGTTGCTGTTGAATTTCTAATTGATCCGACTTCCGGTTCCGGAATTACAGGATGATGAGTACGAACACGCAGCAAATCCCGATTTCAGCGTATAAGGCGATGGATGTAAAAAGGTCAATTTTTTTTTCAAAAGGTGAGTACTCGGAAGATCACGTTGACTGTCGATTGGTTCTGAGCTCCATTTCGTTTGAACACGACCAATAAATGTTTCTGGGTTGCTATTAATTTCTTCTGATGCATAACCGGAGTACATATTTAGATTCTTCTTCCCAGTCTGCACAAGATTCATTGTCGGAAGCAATATCATTCGCATCTTCTTCCTCGCTTAGCATATCAGCTTCGGCATCGTCTGCTGTTGAATTTGCTCGAATTTCTTCCATTATTTCAGATTCTTTGAGACGATTGAAAACATGGGCATATCGTTTTATAGCCATTTCAATTTTTTGTTGCTTTTAGATCCTACAATTTGAATAATTACGACTACTATAACACAAAGAATAAACAACAAAAATAGACAATAACGACAGAGTTAGGTTATGTTGTATCCAAATAATTGTCAAGTAGACCACAGTGGGTGACATAAAAGTATTTACCAAAAAAATATGACACACGTCATTATCGTATGCTATTTTTACATTTCTTATAAAAGAAATGTATAGAAATCGCTCAAACTTTCAAGATTTTTTTCTTATCAGAAAAGGTAAAAAGATAAAATCAATCAAAACATGAAAAAAATTCCTGCTAATATGAAGATGAACTCATCAAAATGTTTTTTTCGGATAAATATTAATGTATAAAACCCGTGGTATTCCTAGTAAATGTTGCATGCACACCGGGCCTGCCAGGCCCGGCTTTGCCTTTTTGTGCATGTAAAAAATTCAAACATAGCTGCGCATCACTCCATCGATGAAAATTTCACAATTCTTTATTTTTGTTATAAATTTCAAAGCTACTTATCAAAATTTCCATGCCCAAGCTTATACTGCATACACATTTTTTTGTAACTAAAAAATTGTAACGTGCCGGGCCTCTGGGACCCGGTTGCCTTTTTGAGGGTTAAAAACTATGCTGCTGAATACAGCCTCAAGAACCTGAATGATATAAAATAGTAATGCTTGCAAACGGCAAACAATGATGCGAAAACGAAAAATGCAATTTTTTCTACACCGTGTATTAGATCTTCACGAAAACGAATCAGCAGTACTGCATGTACACGAACGATTGTACCGTCCGCACGATGTTGCTCGTTTAATATTCGAGCGACGAATGATTAAAACGGGCACGCGGCACCTCTATTTGTAAATTAACAGTATTTGATTGAGTCACTTAGGTACAAGTTTGTGTGCATATTTTAACGTTACCGAAAATCCATAGCGTATGCGCTTATTGTACCGTCTGGACAATACAGTGAACATGTTGCTGGTTTGGTATGTGGGAGTGGACAGATACAAAACGAGCACCTGTGTGACCTGTATAAATAACTTTCTCGTATGTGATGAAACGCTTGAATGCTCTTCTTTAACGGCTCTGCGTCAAATAGGTTTGCAAATTTCGTATTTTCTTTGTAGTTTTCGAAGGATTTTCAGAAAATCTGTTTTTGCTTTTTTTCTAGCAGTCGTACATTTTGTGAAATTAAACACAAAGCACATGCATATCTCTCTGATCAGATAGTGCAAAACTATTGCATTTAAAAGCTGGGAAAATTTCCCAGCAGACATTTTTGAAACGGAACCCCAGTATTGGAACGAATTGGAATTCTACTTCAAAATTAAAGAGTTCAAAGGTGCAATGATCTAAAAACGTCCAATTACGTCCAGCGAATGACCTATAAGTTAAAGCTGTAATACATGGTAATAATAACTTTGTAACTATCTTATGGTGACAAGTTCCAAAAATATCAAAGTCCGAAGATCCAAAATTCCCTTCTGTCAAACGGCCCCTTCGGTCAAACGGTCCCTTCGGCCAAACGGCCCCTTAGGTCAAAAGGCCCCTTTAGTCAAACGGCTATTTCGGTCAAACGGCCTTTACGGTCAAACGGCGTTTTCGATCAAGCGGCCCCTTCGGTTAATCGGCCCTTTCGGGCTCCTGCGGTCAAACGGCCCCTTCGGTCAAACGGCCTCTTCGGTAAAACGGCCCCTTCGGTTAAACGGCACCTTCGGTTAAACGGCACCTTCGGTTAAACGGCCCCTTCGGGCTCCTTTTGTTAAATGGCCTTTTCGGTCAAACGGCCCCTTCGGTTAAACGGCCCCTTCGGTTAAGCGGCCCCTTCGGTTAAACGGCCCCTTCGGTTAAACAGCCCTTCGGTTAAACGGCCCCTTCGGTTAAACGGCCCTTTCGGTTAAACGGCCCCTTCGGTTAAACGGCCCCTTCGGTTAAACGGCCCCTTCGGTTAAACGGCCCCTTCGGTTAAACGGCCCCTTCGGTTAAACGGCCCCTTCGGTTAAACGGCCCCTTCGGTTAAACGGCCCCTTCGGTTAAACAGCCCCTTCGGTTAAACGGCCCCTTCGGTTAAACGGCCCCTTCGGTTAAACGGCCGCTTCGGTTAAACGGCCCCTTTGGTTAAACGGCCCCTTCGGTTAAACGGCCCCTTCAGTGAAACGGCCCCTTCGGTTAAACGGCCCCTTCGGTGAAACGGCCCCTTCAGTCAAACGGCCCCTTCGGTAAAACTGCCCCTTCGGTTAAACGGCCCCTTCGATTAAACGGCCCCTTCGGTTAAACGGCCCCTTCGGTTAAATGGCCCCTTACGTCAAAAGGACCTTACGGTTCAGCGGCTCCTTCGGTCAAACGGTCTTTCGATCAAACGGCCCATTCGGCCAATTGGCCCCTTCGACCAAATGAACCCTTTAGTTAAATGAACCTTTTAGCCAAACGGCCCCTTCGGCCAAGCAACCACTCCGGCCGAACGGCCCCTTCGGCAAAACAGTTTCATCGGCCAAACGGCCCCATCGGTCAAACGACTCTTTCGGCAAACGGTTCCTTCAGCTAAAACGTTCCATCTGCCAAATGCCCTCTTCGCAAAACGTTTCCTTCGACCAAACAGCTCCTTCGGCCAAATGGTTCCTTTGGCCAAATGGACCCTTTGGCCAAACGGACCCTTCGGCCAAAAGGACCCTTCGGCCAAACGGCCCCTTCGGCCACACGGCCCCTTCGGTTAAACAGCCCCTTCGGTTAAGCGGCCCCTTCGATTAAACGGTCCCTTCGGTTAAAAGGTCCTTTCGGTTCAGCGGCTCCTTCGGTCAAACGGCCCCTTCGGTCAAACGGCCCCTTCGGTCAAACGGCCTCTTCGGTCAAACGGCCCCTTCGGTTAAACGGCCCCTTCGGTCAAAAGGCCCTTTCGGTTCAGCGGCTCCTTCGGTCAAACGAACCCTTTAGTTAAATGAACCTTTTGGCCAAACGGCGCCTTCGGCCAAGCAACCGCTCCGGCCGAATGGCCCTTTCGGCCAAACAGCTTCATCGGTCAAACGGCCCCATCGGTCAAACGACTCTTTCGGCAAACGGTTCCTTCAGCTAAAACGTTCCATCTGCCAAATGCCCTCTTCGCAAAACATTTCCTTTGACCAAACGGATCCTTCGGCCAAACGGACCCTTCGGTCAAACGGACCCTTCGGCCAAACGGCCCCTTTGGCCAGACGGACCCTTCGGTCAAACGGCCTTTCGTATGTCATGTTTTGGGATACCATTTTTAACTTCATAAAGCATATTTTAGACTAATAAATAGGAAATCGATTTTTTTTTTATTCTACAGTTGTTTTACCCCTTAAAATAGCGAACTAAGTTCGTACAGCATGAAAATATATACAGTTCAACATATTCTTATTTGGGCATTTTCGGAACGAAGGTGACGAGTGTATGACGGAAATCGATGTCCGAAGCCATTTTGGAATACAAGATGGCGAATTCCGTGGTTAGCATATCTATAACCTCAAAAATATAGGCATTTTCGAAATGGGATTACTAGATAGTGATTAGTGATGCGGGTGATATGGTTATACAACATTTTTCTCAACCGGAAGACGCTATTTTGGTCTAGAAAAGGACGTCACTGGTCGATTTCCGTCATTTACTAGTCAAGCCCATTCAACAACACCCTTATGGTTAGGGTTATACAGAATTTCGAAATGGCATCAAACATCCATTTTCATCATCTACCGTGAAGCCCGTTCTAAAAATATTCTTATTGTTAGGGTTATCGAGAATATTGCTCAACCGGAAGTCACCATCTTGGATTTCAAAAAGGTCCCAAACATCCATTTTTGTCATCTGCTTGTCAAGTCCGTTCCAAAAATACCCACATTGCTTGGGTTATTTAGAATATTGCTCAACCAACTAATTTTAATAAGAATGGGAACCGAACTTTTTTTACATATTAAATCGCTCGGTTTCGTCCGTAAGTGGAGGTTTCAGTGCATTCGAATTTTGTTAAACGTGGTAATCACTAGCGATAGTGTTAATTTTTGGGGATTTTTAGGGCTTAATCTTCTATAAAACTCCTACTTTTTATTATACAATCCGTTTATTTCACTCGATTCAATGCGTTAGCTAAACGGAGCCGAGGCTTTTTTGTATATTTCCATGATGTAAACAATGAAAATGATTTCTTTCTTGTTTCTTGCCCTTGCGTGTTACGAGTGTGAACTTCCCCAATGGTGGTACTGGCTGTTGATTTTGAGGTACTTGACGCAGCTTTTGCCGTCAATATTACCTGAGCAGCTGTCACAAATTTGGCAATTGTTTGTGGTTCAGGTAATGGTATTGGAGGCAGTGGATGTGCAAAGATGCATTGTGTATAATGATACTATCGCATTATGTTTAGTACGTCCAGGTGTCAGGTAGAAGAAAATGGATCCATCCGTATTCTCACCTCAAAAATACCACTTAAAATACCTGGAAGTAGTTCCTAGATGTGTCCTTTGTAATGAATACTGTTCTCGCGGCGGATACTGAGACCGTTCGGAATGTGATCGACTATGTGAAGGCGGACACGTTTTGTGTAAAATTAACTGAGTTTATTCACTTAATCGATTTTGGCACTATTGAAAAAGATAGTGTGCACTACTCGAGAGATTTATTCCAACTAACTTATCTGGTTTGCATATAACAATTTATATGGGAATTCAGTTCAAAAGGAAATTAATAATAAATGCCGTTCCGATCTTCGGATCTATTTCTCTCTATATGGATCTATACTGATCCAAAGGGGAAAGCGAGATCGATACATTTCCTCAAGTTTAGTACACAAATGAGAAATATAAATCTTATATGCTAGGGTTGCTCCAACAAATACTATTTTTACCAAATGTGACATGAATCTTTCAATGGTCACGGTGCAAGGAAGTGATAGGAAGATCTTGTAGCCGAACATTGATTTTCTCATCGTCCATATGAGGATCTTAGTTATAGCGTTGTCACACACAACAACGTACTACTAGTTCTTAGGCAAGATTACTGGTTTCGCTTGGGGCTATTTGTTGAATGCTATCAGCACTGAATACCTGACATGACAGAACTCGATAAAGGCGACTTCCGTAAGCCTAGCCTCCATTTTCACCCTCAGAAAATTTTCCATATCAAGAATGCACGGTCTTATGCGGAATGATCGAATGTCGATATCCTCTGTATTTGGCTGGAGCACTATTTCTTGTTTCTGTGACTCACTCATCTCTACATATCATTAGACCAACAATTAAAGTAACAGTCTCTTTTGTTCTTCACACACAACATGAAAGGAATTGCTTTTGCCGTTCGCTTCGCACTGATTCGGGCAGAAGTAGAAAGCACACTGAGTGTCGTGAATGGTGTCTTTGGTAGTAGAAATAGTCTTCTTTAACCTTTTCTCATTAATTTATTCAAACCAAACGAGATACAATTTTTATAAGCTAAAGATTTATTTGAAACGGCTCAATGCGTTAGCACAACTGAGCCGTGGGGTTTTCAATTTTTTTCACAATATGTAAAAATTTAAAAAAAGCTAAGAATGTCGGTCTGGCAGATCTTGTTGACGCAGCTTGCTGCTGCGTGTTGAGATCCTTTTCCTTGGCGGTGAAGCCGCTTGGGGATCATTCAGTCTGCCTTCTTTCCCGTTATCGTTCCCGTCCATGTCATCATCGGTACTGCTTTCTTGCTGTTCACGATCAGCGGTTCTTATTTGTTTCTTGTTTTAAAGGGTCGCTGTTGTAAATCCGTTTCTTAAGAGTCTCTGAAAAAGATGTTTTTTCTTTAATTTATTTTTCAAAAATTTCGAAAGGGAGGCTAAGTACACCAAGTCTCTATGGCCACAGCTGAAAAGTTTTATTTAAGCGCCACCTCTTAAGCAAAGTTTTAAATTAAATAATTTTGTCAAAAGAAGCCAGTTCCAAACAACTTTGTTGAAGGCATCTAACTTTCATGGTCTTTATTGAAAAAGATATCAATTATGTTCCACTCAATGGCATGTGTGACCCACAGTGCGGTCACCTGAAAGGATCCATCTTTCTATTTGTTAAAATTCAAACTATTCACAGCGGGAGGTGAAAAACAGTAAAGCGAAAAAAGTCTACTGAATTCCTCACGTGAGACTCAAAATTACCAAAGGATTGAAAATCGGCAGCTTTCCATAGTAGTAGTTAAGATCAATGATTGATCGGTGACCGGCCAAAATTTGTTGTTTGAAATCGAAAATCCTCTACCAGTGGAGTGATCGATCACGGTTTGACACAACCTGCCACCGGCAGTGTGAAATCCGATAAAATCGGTAGCTCCAACCATGAACAAAACTGTTTATGGGGGCAGCACCCGAAATTTCCCGTGCAACTCAAACCATCCTATGTCAAACTTGTTTCTAGTCCGTCTGATCTGACTGATTGCCTTAAGTTATCGACCCCTGCACCACGCTACCGCCGTTACTACTCATCCACTCTAAACTCGACGTGTATTCTTGAGATCCATGAGCCTTCATGTTAGGAAGATTATTTGAGTATTCCCCCTTTGCTGCAGATTCAATTGGAACCAACAAGCAAAAAAGTACCGTCCCAGTTCGAACTAGTTCAGCAACTCGACCACTTCTCGGACACACCTATTCGAGGTCGCTTAGCATGTACTAAAGACTATTTATGTGTGGTTGAAAAAAGGCCCCTTTCTCCAGACTGACCTTCTTGGCCGGACTAGAGTAGAACATTCTTTCAAAAACGAGAAACCGGTTTCTACCATCGGCCTACACTACGGGTTCTACGGGGAAAGTTAACATATTACAAAATGTTGCCTTTTCCGGAACACAATGCTATCCACCGAGGGTCACCCCCGCCATCGCTTCGCGTCCAAAGTGCATTCGTTCGTACACCGTGCGCAAATATGGATCAGATCAGGGCGAAGTCGCCCTTGTTGTTACGATTTCTGCCAAACTACCCGCCAACGCATTTAATTCCATTCCGTTCGCATGCTGCTGCTGCTAGCTGGACCAGTTGAGCATGCGCGAGTGCACAAAACCGCCCCCACCTTCGTTCGCAAGCTGGTGGTTTGGTGGGATATGTGTTGGGTTCGTGATCGATGCGTTTGGTGGTGGGTGGAGGAGGTGGATGACGCAGCGCTCGTGCTCTCAGTTTGCCATGAAGTACACGCGCACGCCCCGAGGGGAAAGTCCATAAATAATGGTCCGTTCTTGCTTCGTAGCGATCGGACGATTTCTTCGGCTCGGACAGGGAGGAAAACAGAAAATTCACCGACGACGACCGGTCGCCTTTCTTCCCGCTCAATACGCGCAACCAAATGACTTATGGGCCACTTAAATTATCATAAAATCTCAATTACGGTATAAACCCATTCGGACGCCGAAGTCAAGACCTTGGCTGCTGTGGCTGGTGAGATACCAGCCAGTCAGCAAGCCAACCAGTCAGTCAGTCAGTCAGTAATCCGGCCAGCATCAGCAGAGAGTGAGATGGGAGGAGCTGTGGATGCGTGCGGATTATCTCGGCGGTCCAATCTGCCCGGATACAAGTGTGTTAATTTTTGTCAGTTTGCAATTGTTCAGCCATCAACGACTTAATCATGATTGAGGCAGGATTTGGAGGTAGTTTTGACGGTCGGTGAGCCAGCCACTCATTCGAGCGAGTGGTTCGGATGACGTCGATTGGACATAATCTGGCGGATTTGATTCGCTTCTGTCGGGGTCGTCGTCGTCGTGGGCTGTTTACCGTCGTCGCGGATGAAGGTTATTATTTTGATTGGGTGAGACTGTTGGAAACGTGGTCGGAACGGAAATTGAACTGCATTGGCGACCGGCGACGCATCGCGCTTACGGCGACTCGTTTCGTTTCGAATGGGTTATACCAAAAACTTGTCTTAATGCAGTTTAGTGTGTGATTGTACGTTTCTACGTACGTACAACAGCAACAGCAGGCAGACATATTTAAACACTGCGCAGCGCAATGTATTTGAACACCGCAACTGTTTGTGTGCATTGAAAACGGCACTCCGTGTAAGTTACTGTGCCGACTGTGCTCAAATTTGAAAAGCATCGGAGCCGAGTTTTTTCAGCTTTGTGGAACACTTTGAAACTTGCGCCCGTATCCAAGCAACTGTAAAAAATTGATTTATTAACTCATCTTTTTTATTAATGACTTTCAGTAAGTCAAACTTTTTTCTTTTTATGTTTTAACGACATTCAATTTGCCTGGAAGTCACGATGTATTTTTTAATATTAAAAGCCATAGTTTTCAAGGAAGAGTAAGGATCTGGTAAAAGGAAGTTTAGCAAAGCAGGGAGTAGGGTCACAAAAATTAATTATTTACTCGCTTTACTTAAAAGAAGTAAAATTAAATCACGGCTGTATGGTTTGTAATAAAGAAACGCTGTGTTCCGTTTGGAAATTGAATTTAGCTGTCAGCGTTAACAGCTGAACAGCCGTTGTTTGAAACGGTGTTTGCTATTTTTGTTCAACGCATTCAGTTGAATGGTACTAGGGTTGTGGTAGCGGTAATAACGGTACCGAAAATCCCGGGAATACTGACCCATTTTAGGTACCGTAATACCGGTACTGAACAAAAGCCACTACCGGTATTTTCGTTACTCTACAATGATTGCTTTCCATTATTCACTGGGTTGCGCGTAATAAGACTATAGTCTAAGTCATGTCTGTATTTGGTTTGCTCTCAAACTTTATCTATAAAAGAACGAACATCGATTTAGTAGCTAACAATTTAAGAATTGGTGAACTGCTTCAAATGGGGCGATTTGTAATTATTGTTGATCGGAAAATTCAGTAAAACTGCATAGTTTACAGGAAAGCAAGGAGCCTTGGTATGCACTAGCGAAAAGGTAGAAACCAATTTAGCCAAAGCAAGAGAGGAAATACGAGCAACCTGCTCGGATTTACTGCCATTCTCGCTTTGATTAACTGTTGTTAATAGGATTTCTTACATTTACCATCTGTTAAAGTCGACAAAAGTTGCAACGCTTAGCAGTTATTGATTTCAAACTGGCCTAGATTTCGAAATAAAAGAAGGTGCCGCATACGAAAAATATCTTCTACTGAAATGAGTCATGCCATTCCGAAGCAATTAAAAACAATAAACATGTTTTTTTATCAGCACAAATCAATCATCTGAGAATGAGGTTATCAGTTTGAGCATTCAATTTCAGTTTGAATCTTTTTTCGAATGTTCTAAAAAACTTTACCGGTACTGAGGGCTTCAGTACCGGTAGTACCGGTTCTTGCCGAAAAGAGTCGGAACTGCGAACCCTAAATGGTACTGCTTCTAATGGGCTTCAATGTAATCCTTCAAATTCGGGGGATACGCAAATCTTATACACGGTTGCGCACTGTTTGTTTAATTCATTATATCGTAAACGTACGTAAACAGTTCGTACAACACCGTTGGGTTTGTTTTGGTGGTGACAGCATCGGGTGGTAAGAGCGAAAATGTTTGAAATTTTTTGATGTTGTAGAATTACTCTGGAAGCTGATAGAACTCGATCAACATTTTATTCTATTGTAAATACCTCAAAAAAGCTTAACTCAAGTAAAAGATGTAGAACGAATGCACATCGAATGAACTAATAAACAAATTGCACATCTTTAAAATAGACTAATACTCTTGTTTAAAATCAGTCTATTTTGTACTAACGTATGAATAACGCACATCATGGGCATGGATGATTTTTGTAAACAACATTTTTAAACTGCTAAAACTTTTGATTTAGGCAGAATTTTCTCAAAAAAAACAAGTAAGACCAGTAACTGGTACTATTAGAACTTAGAACTGAAGTTATTCCTATTAGTCTGATATAACTCTGCTGGAGCAGTACTACCAGAGATATTTACAGTTAGCGTTGTTAAAATTTTGATATATCTTCATTATTTTCCATTATTGTTGAAAACTGATAAAACGCATCAATTTGGACCGTCTTCGACTATGTTTTCCTATCATATAGAATATTGAAAATATTCTGGGAGAATTGTGTTGAGCACCGGAAGGTAAATATTGAGCAGCTTCCAGCACTGCGAATGAAGCATCTTTAAAAGCGGGGTTTTCGTGTTTCTTGAACTATATGAACGCTACAAAAAGTTGGCCATGTAAGGGTTAACTTAGATTAATTTTTCATGCATGCACGATGAAATTGCTCAAGAAGAAAATATATTACCTTGAAGAACAGCTCATGAAAGAAAGAATGATGCATTTTATTATTCATTCCACGAATATACGAATATTGCTGGTTCTATATTGATTGTCTCCCATATTATTAAACACAATGATTATATTCTTGAGGCCATCACGAATAGAACTACGGAATCTTTTTGATATGAGATACAATTTAATCCTGTACTGTGACGAGTTCCCGAAACGAAAAAGGTATCATCACAAACGTAGAATCCGTAGCCTAATGTTGATCCTGTACATGACACTGTTTTTTTTAAATATTTGGATGCAACTGTATTAGTAATAAATGTAAGAGGCTTGAAATGTGCTAATACTAAAACTGTTCACTTAAATGAAGGGATATTTTCTTCATCTCGTCTACAGAAAAAATAGAAAAAAACTACACTTGCAAGGGTTAAATATCTCGCATGGTATTTTTTTATTTTGGAGTCTCTCGCTAAAGTTATGCGAAGATATGGTATAGCAAAGTACTGAGAACTGACATACAAGTAAAATTTTCAACTTGTGTAAGAAATAAAACTGTCGCTTTGAAATGACATCAGCGAGTAGCAACTTGCCACTAGTCGGCGCTTCAATCGGCCAACAATCGCTATACGGGACTTGTGCGCAAACTTGGAAACAATGGTCGCTCACGCATGCGAACCTGTATGCGATGGTGGTTTTCAACGTATTTTCATTTAAATGTTTACACAGGTTTTTCGGGAACGTTTGTTCTAACTTATATGTCTGTTCTCTGTGTAGCAAAGCGTCCTTTTTTTAATCTGAAAAAAACAACCGAAATGTCTATAAAAACGAAAGCTTTGCGATTATTTTTATATTTTTGTGAATTATGCCTATCGTCCATTATGCCTAACATAAATTATGCCAATCGTCCATTATGCCTAACGTCCATAATGCCTAACGTACTTATGCCTAACGTATTTATGCCAAACGTCGCGCACTCCTTTGAAAATTGTTTCTGTGGATTTCTGTATCACTTGAATTTTATTTTTTTGACATCTTTGAATGTTTTAAATATAGAATTTTGTGTCTTCGATTTTTTTTGATTTACGGGCTTGGGATGTTTGACCTTCGGATAGTTAGTGTTTGAATCTCCGAACAATTATTTTATTTGCATTTATTTGGGTTTTATTAATTAATTGAATCATTTGAAATGTAAGTCTCGCCTCGTATTTTTAAATTTTTTATCATTAGATCTATGGAAATATTTGAATAGATGAATCTTTGATCCATTGGGTTTTTAGATCATTCGATCTTCTGACTTTGTCGGAACTTTGAATCTTTGGATTACTGGAAATGAGTTTTATATATTTGGTTCTTTTGAGCTTAGTGTATTTCAATCTTCTCATCGCTGGTTGAAGCTTAACATTTTTGCAAAATTTGTTTTTTTATTGTAGAAAACTGTTATTTTTTAGAACTGCAACTCTCTATATCTTTAGATCCTGATTCTCTGGATCATTAGATTCTTGATACTATTCAACTCCGGATTTCCAATTCCATTCCATTCTTCGGATATATTAAATTTTGTTGAAAGACTTTGACCAGCATGTCCATTTATGTGAACATTGGTTGGTTTGACGATTGTAACTTATCAACAGAAATGGAACATTGATATGATTAAACAACAAATAATATATCAAAATGAAGACGGCCATACCAAAGTCACACGAAAACACAAAAAGCACCAAACATCTAACAGCGAAAATCAAAGTAGTAGGCTGCAACTTTTGCATACAGTTTGAAGTAGTAGTTTCGATGTATGTTAAAGTATTGGGAAATGTATAACCATTGTTCCTATAGTTATATTTTATCCTACACACTAAAACGCCTACTATTCATGTACCATCCTGGTCGAAGCGGCTGTCAAAATAATTATCAAGATTTCTGGCAGCCACAGATTTATATATTTACAACAAGCGATAATAGGGAACTTGGCTGCATACCATAGAAATCAGGTACCGATCACGCATTAGAAACAAAACGAATATTAAGGGGGCCATCTGGTGTAATGGGCACAAAAAATCGACTTCTTTATTATCCGCTTAATTGTTAGTATTGAACCTCTAGAATAGTCTCCCGCAATCTCGGTGGCCACGCTGAACTTCTTTTGTTTTAAACAGCCATGCCATGCCTCGCGCGTATTTGCTGTAACACACGCAGATTGCAATCGATCGGCAACACTTTTCGAAAATCTGACAGCGATAAAAATACAGTGTAAACAATACACTCAAAATTTTCCAAATTTTCAAGAGAAAATACCCAAAGGGTTCTTTTTTACAGCGTATTTCCAGTGATGCAATTTGATGTGGGACACCCTTTAATAGCGCACCCCTTAAGATAACTGAACAATTAATCTACGAATTGGCATGATTTTTTTATGAGATTGTACAGATTGGTTCATCGAGTAACTACAAGTCTAAGTTTGACAAATCTTCTTGAATTTCCTGTTTCAGACAATTTTATCAAGACTTATCGTGTTCGCCGCGGCGCTCTTCTACGTGGAAATGGTTGAACGTCTACTCTTGGAACGCTCGTATGTGTTGTTCTGCGTGACTGAACTTATATTTTTTTAGTACACAATGAATGTATAAATAAATCTTAACATTACACAAAAGATCCATTGTTGCCTTGCCAAAATCGTAAAACAAAATAACTTTCAGCTTGAGCACTTTATTCTAGACGCCCCCTTAAGAGGGATATCTTTGTCAAGTCCTGGGATAAAATATTGTTATGTTTATCGAAGAAATGATTGGCAATTTAGAAAAGCTAGGGGAAGAACTTAATTGTCCTAAAGAAAAATTAGGCACATTGTATCGCAAATTGACCAAATTAACCGCAAATTTAAGAGCGAAAACATGCTTTATTTTGTGGTGCAATGTTCAACAATTAAAATCTCTAAGTTCGAAGCCTGACACCCGTCAGCCTACAATAATCGTTGGATATCAGAGTTAAATCGAAATTTGTTTTATTTCGATTCTACATTACGCTAATAAGAGTATTAATACTATCACTATTTACTCGTATATTGTCCAAAACAATGAAGTATTTTTAGCGCACTTTGACATATAATAAGACTTAAAGACGTGCAAAGTAATTTTGGCCAGTAATTTCGTCTAGTTACGCCACCGTGCGACGATGTATCTGGAATCATTTACACGGCCTATAGACCCCGTATTGCGCACACCAGGGCATTGAGAAAAAACACTCATTGAATTCTTAAAGTACCCCTCCCTTTTATATTGTGACAAATGTCGTAGTAAGCTCGAATGCCAAATTTAACATCATTTGGACAATTTTAGACCCCAACAACTCTTGACTTGTGTTTGACATTGGCACTATGGGAAAATATGAGGAAATAATATATTAAATGATTTAACTTTTGAAGTAGCACTTGAAAAATTACAGTTTATACTTTCTTGCAAAGGAAACCATTCTTATTATTTTCACGTTGTTCTAAAAATACGGGAAATTCGGGTTTTGGAATTTTTTGTCCCAAAAATCCTCTATTTTGAACAACTTTTTGCTCTTGCAAATCGTCGCTTAGCGCTGCCATGGAGTGTTGTAAATGAACTTTTATGGCACCAAAATGTAGTTGATGTTTCAATTAGGACCATTGACCGCTAATTTTGTTCGCATCTATCCACCTAAAAGGATGACTTGCTGATTTAGGTCCGAGTAGCCCCGGGTTTCCCTATATAATTCGAAGGAACAGCTCATGATAAAAAGAAGGATATAAGGAAATAATTGAGAAGCAAGCAAAGCAAATAATAACCGAGAATCCTCGCAAGTAAGCAGGATAAGCTTCGATTTTTGTTCCTTTTCACTGTTAAATATTCAGTTTCTTGGCCTTCGGCCTAATGCCCATTTTGCATAATGTCTATTCGACCTAGTGTCCATTCGACTGAATGACCATTGGCCTAGTGACCCTCGGCCTATCGGCATTCGGCCTATCGGCATTCGACCTAATGCCTGGACACCATATATATATTAATGGTGAACAGACTATTTGTTTTATTTAAATATGCAGCGGCGAAAAAAATGACGACAGTGTGCTTAATCCCTAGTTTTAAAATTAAAAAAAATTGCATAAATTCTCCCTTCATTTTAAACTGCTCATTGTTTTGAATCTTGCGTTTAGTTTCAACTACTCTATTTGGTTCTTCCTTTGCTTTATTCGGCCTTGTGTCCTTCGGTCTTTGGGCGATTCGGCATAATTACCATACGGTTAAGTGGTTAATATATTTTTTCGAATGTCTATTTTTTTTCCTAATGCCCATTCGGCCGGATGCCCTTCGGCTTATGGACTTTCGGCCAAATGGCCTTTGGCCTAATGGCCGGACACCCTTCAATTTCTCGTAATTTCTGAGGAACAGAATAATATCTTTATTCAAATACTAAAATTGTTTCCTTTCAAAAAGGTATAAATTGTAATTTTCCGAGTATTAATTTAAAAGTTATAGCATTTAATAAATTTTTCCTTATATTTTCATATGGTTCCAGTGCCAAAAACATCATGCGAAGTGGGCCCGGGTCTAAAATTATCCAACTATTGTGCAATTTGGCATCTGAGCTTACCCTGACATTTGTCACAATTTAACATTCCGGCAGTCGCGCTAGTACACTGAGCGCACGCTGCTTTGAAAATCTAGCGAAATCGTCTTAGGGCTCCAGCGGGTGCTCGTTCAGTGAGCCATTTGCGCGATTTCTGGATGTTTAAAGAGAGCTGGGAGGGGGGGGGGGGGGGTATAAAAAAAAATTGCTGTGTGCGCAAATTTCCTTTCGACCATGCTCACATGAACCTGCTTCGCTCTAGTTTTCCGTTTTAAGGTAATAACGCTTTAGAATACCTAAATTTGCCGAAAATAGCTAACAAAGTGGATACATTGGAATTAATTTTTTGTGATTTTATGGAACTGAGTTTGGACGAGTATGAGATTGATGTGCGTCTGCACGATTTATTATTGCGTACAAGCAATCAGTTCATTACAACCATCGTGTTAGAATACGGATCGGTGGAATGAGTTAAATTTGAAAGCTGAAGATTTTTTTCCTGGGTGCTTCCAACGGCGTTCCTGTCGTGAGAATGCGAGTGACGAAGCCTACTACTGAAAACCATGTATTAAACATCTAACGGAACAATATCAACTGCAAGCAAACCCAACACACAGCACTCACCCACATGAACCAAATCAGAAACAACCGTAGTTGCTGCTGAGGCCGAATGCCGGAAGAACAGAACCTATGGGCACCGTTTCCAACTGTTATGCTGCGCTTACTACCTCCAATTCAACAGCCAGTACTACCAATGATAAAGCAAACCACAAAAAACATACGATAGTGACTCGTAGGTCCAACAAATAATTTTACATAATTCATGATTCACAATTCATGGTTCATGATCGATGATTCTTGCATTTTTGCTTTATGAAGTCGGGCCGCTCCAACGTGTATGCCATTTTGTATCATTCTCAAGTACTTTTGCTAGTTCTTTTGCACGAGTAATAATCACTTTGTTGAAACGACAGAGCCATTGTATCGTGAACGAAACTCTTGAATTCCTACATGTATGCAGTAGAACAAAGCAAAAAACCCGCTATTTTTCTTAATATGTACCTTCCCTATGTATGTTTTCCTGGCCGGGCTTGAGTTCCATCTTAGCATGGTAAAATGAAAGGCAAAGTAGATACAACTTCGTAGCTTCAGAACAACAGTACTCCTGACCAGGCTAAGACTCCCTGGTTGTAAAGTTTAGCTGATATTGCTATGGACTGTCTTTCTACGCACGAGAACCAAATGTATGTGCCATCTCGCGAAGTTGAGATCGACGGTGTGGTTACGGGTTAAAAACTAATGAATCACTACCATGCGTTGTTTAAATCCCAAACAAAAATGAATTGTCCCGAAAAAGCCCATACGAACGTTGGTGTGTTGGTCCAGTTCGATTCGGTTCAAATTTGGTCTGGGTTTCAAAAAAATCTGGAAAATGTACTACCCACCCTTTTCTATGATGTCTCAAATAATTAATCTATAACAGCCTTATTCTGCGCTACGACGGATTGAGTATTCGAACGGATCCAATTTGAATCCTGTTTGATTTTGCTTTTTTGGTTTGCTCCAATTTGACTCCCGTTATTGAGAACGCAAATCATGCTTGTTCGAAAAAGTGATCCGTGGTAATGCAGAATTTGGCTGAAAAAATCTCAATAACGGAACTTTTCAATCTGCTTACTTTTAATCCTCAATAAAATATCTCTAAACCTTTCAATTCAACTATCACTTCCCTATCATTTTTTCTGGATTATGAGAGGTAGTGCCCCAGCAGCGCAGAATATTTTTTCTGAATTCAGAATTCTTCTAATTTTTTTTTTCGAGAGTTGTCCTACTGGAACTGTAGAGCTAGAGTCTCGGAAGGACTCCCCGTCAGAATCACGCGCTACAGTTGCAGACGAGACGGGAAATGTCACCTACTAAAACACTGCTTAAGGTCAATTGCAGCGGGTCGTGATTTTGAATGGTTCAGCTATATGCCGGCGTAGGGACTTCTCGATCGCGTGTAGCATAGCGAGGGGTTCGAGCGTTTGTACGTTAACGTGTTCGATCGTGTTTGCGTTTGTATGTCACATGTGCTAACCTGTATGTAACTTCGCCTGTCTGAATTCGATTTTATAACCGTGTGTCTGTTCACATATTCGCGTGTGTGCTTGGATGATCGCGCTTGGACCGTGAATCCGATACTTAATTTTCGATGGACGGTTCAGATGCTAGAAGAGAGTGAGTTCTTCCATATCGCAAGAGTTCCAGGTCATGTCGCCATGGAACGTGTTGTGTAGTCGATGTGGGCGTCTTTTTTATTGGTCCAACTTAAGGAATGGACCTAGGCTGCTAGGGCCTATTAGAGATCTCCGGACGTAACCGATTCTTGATCGCGCGAACACGGGCGTTTGTAGGTTCACTCTTGAGACCGCGTTAGTAAATTTATAAGTGTTAAAACGATCAATAAGGCACCGGGGTGCTATCATGTTTGTGAAATTGCGGGTGTAGGTGTGCGTGAATGACCGCGAAGGGCTCGAGCGTTTTTATGTTAACGTGTTTATCGCTTGTGGTAGCGTGTATAAATTCGATTTTAAAACATTCGCATATTCACGTGTATTACTGAATGATCGCACGCGGACCGTGAATTTGAATTAATTTTTAGATGCTTGAAAAGAGTTTTTCCATATCACTAGAGTTCCCGGTCATGTCGCCATGGAACGTGTTGTCTAGTGAATATGAGTGTCATTTTTTGGACCAACTAAAGGCATGAACCTAGGCAGGTAAGACCGAAGGTAGATATTTCCGAACGTGACCCGTGCATTATCGGGCGAATATTAGCGTTTGTAGTTTCCCGCTGAAGACCGCGTTTGTAAGTTTATTAGTGCTAAAACTTAATCACCAAGATTTTTCCATGTTTGCGAGACCGCTGGTTTTGGTGTGCGTGGATGATCGCGAATGTCTTAAGCGTTTGTATGTTAACGTGCTGAATGCTGGAAGAGAGTGAAATTCACCTTATATTCAAAGTTCCCGGCCATGCCACCATGGAATGTGTTGTCTAGTGAATATAAGTGACATTTTTTATTGGTTCGATTGGAGGTATGGAGTTGAGATGCTAGGGCCGAGGGTAGAGACTTGCGGACGTTTTTTGTAAATTTATAGGTGCTAAAATGGTCACCTAATTACCGGGGTGTTTTAATGTTGGCGAGATCGCGGGCGTAAGAATGTGTGGATGATTGCAATTGCATGTTCGCGTTTGGGACTAGGTTTGTGCTATTACGAAGGCCACGAGCGTTTGTACGTTTGGAATGGGAGAGATTGTGAGTGTACATGAGATAAGATGCAATTTATTGTGTTAGTGAGTGTTAGTATGATTTTAATTTTAGATATAGTAATAAAAGGAAACATAACATGTCGAATAAGAGGTTAATTAGAAATGTATAAATGGACCGATATTATTTTTGGTATGCATGAGCAGTGAAAAAGCTAACTAATAAAAGTTCAACAAAAGCAGACAAATTAGGCAGAAGAAAAGAATACATGTAACATGCAATCAAACTACTTGAACTCTTCGAAATGCCAGCAAATGATGTTTATTTATCTTTAGTGACAATTTCATTCTGTTAGAATTTTATCATATTGTACTGACAGAGAATGTATGGATTCACGTGCGTCGGGAAATTAATGGCACCTTAACTTATCCATTTCTATCTTCCCGAATGAATCAAATCGAATGCACAAATTGAACACCGGACGGATTACCCACTCTTCTATCATATACGCCAGTTCTGTATCAATTCCTTGACCTAGCTATCATAACTATTCAGATGAACACATACACAGTACTAAAATTATAATTATTGTGAAACGACCACTAACAGGCTTCTACTTTTAC